>NC_056678.1:44923891-45533683 GCF_018350195.1 Panthera tigris
AATGTTTGCATTAAACTTTTTATATTATTTTTGCAAATATTGAAATATAAGAATATGTGAGTAAAGAGAAGAGACAGAAAATGTACTAGAAAGGTTTTAACCCTGTGTTATTAAACTTGAATTGTAAGATCCAATAGGAGCAAATGAATTTTAAATTTCACTTCTATTTCAGTCTTCTGACAAGCAAAAAGACATTTAAAGACGTTTCCACAGTGTTGAACATTTCTATTTCAGCATAATTCTCTTCACAGCATGGTACAATTCTTGGGTTCTAAACACTATTTCCCAGTAAAAGGAATCAGACCCCTTTGGAAAGGTGTATGCTTACAGGCGTTGGGCAGGGAAATACCCAGCGAGCCTGGAACATCATGTTGTCTTAAGAAATGCTCAAAGAATGATGGGGTATAACAAAGCAATCAGCAGCTAGTTTCAAGAGGCTCTCAACTAGCCAAATTTGGGATACTTTGAGTTTCAAAGACAATGCCTAGAATTAATTATGACAAATTGAATAAATAACAATTCAGGAATCCATGCTGATTATCTATCTATCTATCTATCTATTTATTTATTATTGTGTGAGAGAGAGGAGAGCTCGGTGGGGAGAGTGGGGCAAATGGAAAGAGAGAAAGAATCTTAAGCAGGCTCCCCACTCAGCGCACAGCCCAGAGCTCGAGCCCTGGGCTCGATCCCATGACCTGAGCCAAAATCCTGTTGGATGCTCCACTGACTGAGCCACCCAGGTGCCCCGGTGATACATTAAAAAATATACATATATATATATGGGGCGCCTGGGTGGCTCAGTCGGTTGAGCATCTGTCTTCAGCTCAGGTCATGATCTTCCCGCTCTGAGTTCACGTCCTGCGTTGGGCTGTGGGCTGACAGCTCAGAGCCTGGAGCCTGCTTCAGATTCTGTGTCTCCCCCTCTCTCTGCCCCAACCCACTCGTATTCTATTTCTGTCTCTCTCAAAAATAAACAAACATTAAAAAAAAATTTAAAAAATGTGTATATATGTAAAGCTATCAGAAGGTCACTATCATCAAGTTCTTATTCTAAAATATTCCTATTTAGTACCAAGGGCACAATAGTTGGCTTCTAAACACTATTTCCCAGTAAAAAGAATCACGGGTGTCTGGGTGGCTCAGTTGGTTAAGTGTCTGACCTCCACTCAGGTCACAATCCCGTGGTTCACGGGTTCAAGCCCTGCGTCTGGCTCCGTGCTGACAGCTCAGAGCCTGGAGCCTGTTTTAGATTCTGTGTCTCCCTCTCTCTCTGCCCCTCACCCACTCATGCCCTATCTCTCTCTCTCTCTCTCTCTCTCTCTCTCTCAAAAATAAATAAACATTAAAAAAAAGATTCAGACCTTTTTGGAAACATGTATGCTCTCAGGTATTGGGCAGGGAAGTATACAGCAAGCTTGGAACATCATGTTGTACTAAAGAGAAAAGAAATGCTCAAAGAATAATGGGGTACAACAAGGCAATAAGGAGCTCATTTCAAGAGGCTCTCACTAGCCAAATTTGGGATAATTTGAGCTTCAGAAATAATGACTATATTTAATTGTGACAGTTGAATAAATAAAAATTCATGAATTCATGCTGATACATTTATTATTTTTTTATTTTTTAATTAATTAATCAATTATTATTACTTTATTTTTTTGAGAGTGCAAACTCAATGGGTGGAAGAGGGGCAAAGGGAGAGAGAGCAAGAATCTTAAACAGGCTCCACACTCAGCACAGAGGCTGAGCTGGAGCCCAGGGCTCAATCCCATGACCCTGGGATCATGAACTGAGCCAAAATCTAGTCAGATGCTCAACCAACTGAGCTACCCAGGCTCCCCACTGATACAACTTTTAAAAAAAGAAAAAGAAAAAGAAAGAATATCTCTAAAGCCATCAGAAGGTGGCTTTATCAAGTCCTTACTCCAAAAATTGGAAATTAAAGAGCAAATATAAAGATTTACCAAATCTTTTTAGGTAAAAGTATTAAGGAGTTGGCAAATCAGCACTCATCTTTACATGGGAATGGCAATAAATGCAGAAAAATATTAGAATTAATCTTAAAATTTACTATTTCGCAGCCAAAAATGAAAATAATTGGTTATAGGCCATATTGGTTACAAGGCAAGTGTCGTACATACATTCCACAGGCTTTGGGTGAAAGGTTCTGGAGAAATAGTATATACACCAATATTGACAGCAAAGATAACTTGTGGATTGTAACAATATTCCTTTAAATGTGAGAAAACTGACTGTCATTTGTGATTCAGATTTAGATAAATCGGCTCCAGCAGAGACAGCCTGGTTTCTCATTCTGAGAATACCACTTGATTTGATGCAAATGAAGGAAGAAGCTATCACCTTAAGATACTTTTACCTTGGACGAGCACTGGGTGTTGTATGGAAACCAATTTGACAATAAATTTCATATATTAAAAAAAATACTTTTACCTTGCTTATATCTTTATTTTCATCCTAAAAATTTCATGTTTTTGTAGAAGTTAAAAATGTTTTCGGTCAACTGATTTTAACTGTTTATGTTGTTTGAAATGTATGAATTTAAAAATTGCATTTCAGACTCTTGTGGTTGAATGTGTTCAAAACTCTCTATACCAACAAAATCGTGGAGATGTCATTAGATTTGAACATCTTTACCAAAGAGGTCTTCATAGTTCTCAACATGTATTGCCTTACTTTATTTTAAAACAACATATTCTTGTGGTTCAAAGGTGATGTATATTAAAGACAGATACAATGGAGAATGCAGGTTAGTATTAAGAAGTTAAACAGCTACTCTTAACCCTAGTTTCTCTAAATTCTGCTGTCAATTTTTTATTGTGCTTCCTGACAATCTTTGTTTTATAAATATTTATTCAGTGTTCAAAGCACACTGTGCGTGTGTTTACACTTGACATCAGATTTTTTACTTTTCATGTCATGTTATCATAGTTATGTACCCAGTTCGATTCTAATCTCCCTTTATTCTTTCTTTAATTTTCATTGTGCTAGAGAGTTATCTTGTAGGAGATCATGTATTCCATTCTTTTTTTGGTATATCTTTCTTTTGATAGATAAGCAAAAGTAAGTAATAACTACTTACATCGTGTTAACATAGGTATGACGTAGTTAGGTTTTGAAGTGTTTTTGAAGTGAAACTATTTTGAAGATGGAAAAGCCTTTTCTCCCATTTCCTCCAAAACGGACGGTCTCAGGAAGCCTCAGAAGTTACCGAGGAAGATTTGAGAAAGGTAGGAGAAAGATGCATAGAAGTCGTCACTGAAGTGATTGAATCTCATTTCTTGTCATAGATATTTTTTTAATAGGACACAAAGCATTTTGGTTTGCCAAGTTTTAATGAAGTGCTTTTAAGAAGTGATTTATTCACTTCTCAGATTATAATTACATCATCCATGAAATATTTAACACAGATTCTGATATGAATATAAAGGAGTTTAACAATACCTGACAAAATAAGCATGAAAAATTTGAATAAATGTACATGTTTTAATTTTAGGACTGCATCTTAACCATTGCTTTTTACACAAACAGGATAGGTCAGTTTCCCGTCCCAACAGGTTGCTCGGAATGTTTGTTGTGATGTCTGTCTACGATATCCAGAATTACATTGAAATTGAACAGTTTCCCTTGTTTGGAAATATCTCTTTTTCTTAGAAGACCATCCTAATTGTATGTTATGTTTTCTCATGGTTTCTTCTGATACTATACAAACATCTGAAGATTTAAAAAAAATGAACATAAGCATTAAGTAGTAAACAAATATTTTCCACAGAATTTCAGACTTTCAAAGTAGAATCGTCTGCACTGGTCCAGGGCTTTGTTCTCAAAACCTTTTCCGACCAGTTCATTGACAATCCATCACATAGATGTAAACCATTTTAAATGATTAACGATGTAAAAATGAGGTACTGTGTTTAAGGTGTGCTAATTAAATGTTCTAATGAAAGATGCAGCATGTCAATAACAATAGGAAGAGCTTTCATTAAAGAATATTTTGGTGCTGTGGTTGCTTGACTAAGACCTTTTTTCTAACTTTATTTCTTCACATATTAATATTTGGTAGTCAAACATTTGATAGAATGATTGTGGTTAATCCATGAATATTCTGTTAATAAAGCAAAACACCTTTCTCATTATAGTGATTTTCCCAGGATCCAGGTGAATATTAAGATATTTACCCAAGCACTTTGGCGGTTCTGACCACTGTCCATATCTGCATGTGATGACCTTGTTTCCCTCAAGCACATACAAGGACTGGCACTGGTACTCAACAGATGACCCTGGAGCATATTCTGATGTTGGGAATGTGGTCATGTCTCCATTGTCAATAGCCGGAGGGGGCCCACATTTTTCTTTAGGGTCTAAAAAAGAATATTATTTGATTTATTGAACATCCAAAGAAAAACAGGGTAAAGTAAAGCAAATAAAAATATAGCACAATATACAACATCAAGACTGGTGATTTCTGCTGACAGAAATGATTCGTTGGAGAAATTCTAATCACTGAAACTGAGAAGAACACTTTTAAGCACTTCCTTTTGTCCCACATGAAAGCACACACAAAGCATTAACAAATTGTCTGCTTTGTAGTATTCTGGTATTAAAAAACATTTTCCCTAGTGAATAAATGCCAGACAGATGGAGAGCTAATATACACAAAGAAATTTTCTCATTAGTTACAACATATTGTAGTGTCTATTGGATCTCAAGTCACTGTGTATTGACTTTCATTGTTATTACAAAAGAAACATCAGCTTTAATTAAGTCAAAGAATTACAAATTTGTATAATGTGAAAGGGAATTGTTGGCCTCCTATTCTGGACAAGGTGAGGTAGAAACATTTCTGCTAATCCCTTTGCTAAGTAAAACTAAAAACCCTGAACGTATCATAAAAAACAATAAAAGGGATTATGGAAGATGCGGAGTAGATATCGATCTCATCAGAGACCTTGGGATTCAAGGAATTACACTGTAGTTAGTGAGTTTGGGTTTTCATTGTCTCTTCTATGGATCCTGGACTGAGCACTGAAGAAGACTGGAACCCAGAAACAATATCAAGTTCATGGAAAAAAAAAAATTCCAAGAATTGCCTGCTCTCTTTAGCCAAAGGCCCAGGAAAGGAGTATTCTAACAAGACAGAAGTATTTTTTACAGTATTCGAATAACTCCGAAAAAACATCATCAAGAAACCATGACCATTCCTCTCCACGTGTTGCTCAGAGATCAACAGTGATCAACACAGGCCAAGTGAGGTGCCCAGACTTCTATCCACACTCAGCAAACAAGACGCCTCTCCACTTTCCATGGTGTCAGTGGAGGCCAAGTGGGAAGTCTGGACTTGCACTCTGGCAGTTTTGGAGGCCTGATAAATAAGGGATGTCAATAAAATCCGGAGCCTTAAAGCATCATATCCAAAATGTCTAGAATACAACTGAAAATCATTCATTATAGGGGTGCCTGGGTGGCTCAGTGGGTTGAGCATCCAACTCTTGATTTGCGCACAGGTCACGATCTCACGGTTCGTGAGTTTGAGCCCTGTGTTGGGCTCTGTGCTGGCAGAGAGGAGCCTGCTTGGGATTCTCTCTCCCTCTCTCTGCCCCTCCCCTGCTCACACACTGGAATGAGTGCTCACTTTCCTAAAATAAATACACCTTTAAAAAAAGAGAGAAAAACATCACTCATTATGCCAAAGACCAGGAAAACCCCAAAAGAGAAAAGATAATCAACACATGGCAACACTGAGATGACACAGATAATGGAATTATTTAGTGATGGTTTTTCAAAATCCAATGGGAATTATAACACAGAAAAAGAGAATAATGTATTTTTAAAAATCCTCACTGGATGGGCTCTATCATGGATTACACATGACAGAAGGATAAATAAACTCGAATATAGAATACAGACTACTCACTTTGAAAACAAACAAAAGTGGACAGGGCTTCAGGGACCAGTAAGAGTATAGCAAAAGACTGGACAACCAGAAAGGGAAAAGAAAGGGGTTAGAGATGAAAACAAACAAACAAACAAACAAACAAATAAAAAACCCTCAAACAATAATGGCTGAAAATCTCCCATGTTGGGCACAAGGCATAAACATTCATACTGAAAAAGCCAAACAGGATAATCCTAAAGAAATTCAAGCCAAGATACATCATAATCAAACTGAGGGAAACTAAAGAAAAGGAAAAATCTCAAAAGCAGCTACACAGAAATTAGGCAAACCTCTAAGGGAAAAAGGGTTCAAGTGTCCGTGGGGTTCTCATCTGTGTCCATGGATCCAGAGAGCAGTGACAACGTTTCTCAAGTGCTAGAAGAAAAGAAACTGTCATCTCTGAATGCCACATCCAGTGACGCCATCCTTAGGATACAAGGGAGAAATAAAGACGTTCTGAGACAATGGAAAAGGGGGGAAATATCTCCAGCAGATCTACCTTTAAAGAATTGCTAAAGGAATTCTTCAAATAGCACCGAAAAGATAACAGAAGGAGGACTGAGACTTCATGCAGGAAGAAAGAACAAGGCGACTGAGAAAAATAAGGGTAAATATAATAGACTCTTTTTCCTAAGGAGTTTGTTATATTGGATGTTTGGGCAACATTGTATCATTTCCTATAGTGCTCAACATATGTAGAAGAAACACTTAACATTTATCCCCCCCCCCCCCCCCACCAAAAGGTATTTATGTTTAAAATGCGGGAGGGTAAGAGGTGCCTGAGGGTTTTAGTCACTTAAGCACCTGACTCTTGATCTCAGCTCAAGTCTTGATCTCAGGGTGGTGAGTTCAAGCCCCGCAATGGGTTCCACGCTGGCTGTGCAGCCTACTTAAAAAAAAAAAAAAAAAAAAAAGGTAAAATAAAATAAAATGTGGGGAGGATAAATGGACCTAAATGGAAGTAAGGTTTCCACATTTCACTTGAAGTGGTAAAATGTCAATTCCGGGAGGAGTGATAAGCTATCTATGTACATCTTAATATTAGGGCAACCACTAATGAAACTATACAATGAGATATGCCCCCAAACAATATAGAGGTGTCAAAATAATATTATTTTAAGATGTTTCAAAAATCTACAGTGATGAGAAGAAAGGAAACGGAAGTGAGAAACAGGAAACACAAAACAAACAGTAAAATGCCTGACACAGCCCCTAATCTATCAAAAACTACTTTAAGTGTAAGTGGTTTAAATACTTCAGTGAAAACACTGAAATGGCAGAGTGCACACGTAAACAAGAACCGACCGTCTGGCGTCTAAAGAAACTCGCTTTAAACGTGAAAACATAGGTGGGATCAAAGTAAAAGACTGGAAAATATATATGCCAGGCGAAAGTGGATTTGAAAACAAGTGGCTATAATATCGCCTTTGTTGGCTCCCTTCTTTCGTAAACTCTAAATGCTGGAGTGTCCTATGATCGAGTTCTCAGACTTTTTCTTCAGTATACACTAATTCCTGGGTTGAGCTCAACTAGTAACCTTCCTTTAAATATAATCCACACGCTGAAGAAGCCCAAATTTGTATCAAATTCTGGGATCACGCCCCAGCTGCGGATTCCATGTCTCCAAGTGGAATTTCATAGAGCTGTCAAATGTCCTCAATGTATCTTTAATACATTTATTCCTCAGGAAATAACCGAGTGTCTTAATGCTTAACACAGAGAGAATTTTCCATGATTCCAGCTGTCCTAATCTGGTCAAATCTTTCATAAAATAAATACATCCACAAAAAAGTCCACTGAAAGAAAAAACTGGATTTTAAGCAACACCACTTTATTTGCGATTAAAAAATGAACCAAAATAACTACTTCATTATATATTTATATTAACATATTTAGTCCCTGAAATTATCTCTTAATATTTAACGAGAATATTTTAAGGGAAATAAAACACTTTACCTACGCACTGAGGTGGTTGTGTCCAGTTCCCATTTGAACATGTCACTTCTCTGCCCCCAACCAGGTAAAAAGGTATGATGCATTCATAACGTGCCCTCTGACCAGGTAGATACTTAGACATCTCATCCAGTATAATAGCATTTTTCACTCTGGGTGGATTCCCACAGGAAATATCTGAATAGAAAGAAAAAAAGTCGCATCTCTAACATAACGGTCATTTTGAATAGCAAATCAACGCACGGGATTCCAAATAGATCTCTAAGAGGATTTTAAATCAACAGTTAATCTGTCATGAAAGGCTGCTAATTTTAAGAAATTTACATATAAGATTGAAGAAAAGGAGATAAAGCAATATCTTTTATTTTATAAGACTTGGCAAAATAACAGAAAAATAAATGTATAATTGACAAAAACAGCCTTCAATGATTCTTTCTTGCAAACGCTTAAGGACATTTCAATGCATAATGTATAATTCACCAGTGAGATTCAGGTGGACATAAATGTAACAGGCTATAGGTATGGTTCCTAGACTGGAGTATACACTGAATCCCTTGGGAATTGTTAAGACACTTTCAGGGTTGCAGCCCCAGAGTTTTTGCCACCACAGGTCTGAGCAAGCCTGTGAATTCACATTTGCGTTTCTAACCATTTCCCAGAAGATGCTGATTCTGTTCTTCCAGAGACCACAGTTTGAAAACCACTGGGCTTTCAGATTGACCACTGAGTACACAATTATACCCCTTTATGTTAAAACATAAACTTCTTCGACCTGGCCTCAAAGAATAATCCATGTCCATTTCATAAGTGCTCTTAGAAGGAATTGCATATTATATTAGTGAAGACATTTTGACAAATAGGTTTCAAAATTTCATTGAAGTACCTCTGCACATTGGCTTTCCTATCCATTGGCTGTTAATACACTGGATAGTATTTGGTCCATCCAAAAGGTAATTATTTGGACATTTATAAGTCACTTTTTCTCCTGACCTATAGAACGTCTTCTTCTGGCCTATGGGTGTGGCATTACCGAAGTCGGGTAAGCTAAAACAATCCGTGTCTGAAAGAAAAAGAATATGTACTTGTTCAGTAAATATTTTAAAATACATAATGGCTAATAACTATAATGTAGAATAATAGGTACACATCGAACCAATGAATACCTTGCAAAATTTTTCTTATACCTTGAAAAAATATGTTAGAAGTCTTCCTTATATTATATTGAATAGTCCTAGGTTTATCAAAGTATAACATGGGGATGATGACATCGTAAGTCTGAAGAGATATGGATACATGTAATGCTTGAGATCACACTTCTTACATTCAAATTCTTTCTTGCCCATACAAGCCATCTACCTTATTTGTATTTTCACCTCTATCAAAATCTGTTACCCTTATTCATGTCAAATATCTCAGAAAACTATACGTACAAGGAGATAACTGACAAACTAACAGTAAATTGAATAATGATGGGATTGATGAGCAGGGACCAGCTGTGACACAGGAACAGAGATGAGAAGTCTGAGGATGTGTATCACAGGAGGTCTAATGTGCACACACGGTGACATGAAAGTGAAATAATTTGGCTCATGCTGTCACACTTTTATTATTACTACGGCTATTAATTCTCTACTAGAATCCACAGCTTCCCAGAGATACCTTGTTAAATTATGGAATTACTGCCTAGTTTCATATTTGTACCATTTATGCTCTGAATTAAGAATATTTATCAATCGTAGAGTAAAATTAAATACACTATACTTTTGCATTCTGGTGCATGGGACCATTTTCCTCCTATACATCTTATGAATGCAGGTCCATTAATCTCAAAACCTTTGGTGCATTTGTATGTTACTTCTTCCCCATATTGGTAACTGTCTGATACGTGAGATAGAATACCATGTGGAATCAAGTGTGGTGGCTCACAAGAAAGTCCTAAAAAAAGAAAGAGACAAAGAAAGAATGACTCCATGTTTTACTAAAACTGAAACTTAATTTTATGCATTGGTTGACAAATTTGGCAGTTTATTTGAAAAAAATAACACAGGATCTGCAATTATATCACGGAGATGGTGTGCAAATGCTTCCCAAAACCATCATTCTGATGTATCCAGTTGACAACCTGAGTAGGACTTTGAAACTAAACATGTCAGTACATTATCAGCCATAGCGACTTCTTTCTAGATTGGTTTCCTGAGGCAAGGGAAACAAAAGCAAAAATAAAGTATTGGGATTACATCAAAATAAAACACTCGTGTACAGTGAAGGGAACAATCAACAAAATTAAAGACAAGCTACAGAAAGGGAGAAGATATTTGTGAATGATGTACCTGATAAAGCGTTAGTAACCAAAATATATAAAGACCTTATAAAACTCAACACCCCCAAACCGTAACCCAGTTAAAAATGGGCAGAAGGCAAGAACAGACATAGATCCAAAGAAGACATACAGACAGCCAACAGACACATAAAGAGATGCTCAACATCACTGATCATCAGGGAGATGCAATTCAAAACTACAATGGGATATCACCTCACACCTGTCAGATAGGCTAAAATCAACACACAAGAAACAACAGGTGTTGGCAAAGATGTGGAGAAAGGGAAACCCTCCTGCAGTGTTGGTGTGGGAATGCAAACTTGTGCAGCCACTCTGGAAAACAGGGTGAAGATTCCTCAAAAAGTTAAACGTAGAACTACCCTATGATCCAGCAATTGCACTACTAGATATTTACCCAAAGAATACAAAAATACTACTTCAAAGGGACTCATGTGCCTTGATGTTTATAGCAGCATTATTTCCAATAGCCGAGATACGGAAGCGGCCCAAGTGTCCACTGATAGATGAATGAGTAAAGAAGAGGGGGTACAAATACACAACAGAATATTACTCAGTCACAAAAGAAAGAAATCTTGCCATTTGCAATGACACAGACGGAGCTACAGAATATAATGCTAAGCGAAATGAGTCAGAGAAAGATAAATAACATATGATTTCGCTTATATGTGGCAGTTAAGAAACAAAACAAATGAGCAAAGGGGGGTGGTGGGGGGAAGAGGGAGAGGCAAACCAAGAAACAGACTCTTAATTATAGAGAACAATGTGACGGATACCAGAAGGGAGGTGGGTGGGAGGATGGGTTTAGCAGGTGATGGGGATTAAGGAGGGCACTTGTGATGAGCACCGAGTGTTGTATGGAAGTGTTGAATCACCATATCCTACAACTGAAACTAATATTACACTGCATGTTATCTACCTGGAATTTAAACTAAAACTTAAATAATAAAAATAAAAAAATAAAAATGTCAATATATTTATGAAAGACACTATCAGTGTTTCTCAAACTAATAGTGAATAATAAAAAGAAGAGCATTGAGAATTAATCATCTTATGTACCATGTGTTGTAAGAACTCCCATGACATTATAGGAAAAACAAAAGAAATTTATAAAAACTCATGGCAAAGCAATCAGTACAAGTTCCATATATAAATGGGTAGGAATATGAATAGGCGGTATGTATACGGACAGAGAGGTTTAGTTGTACTACACATCTAGTTGTCATTAAACAATTGCCAGAATTCAAAGTGAGTCTGTAATGAGTCAATGAAATTACCACAAAGAGGATAGATTTGATTGTGCAAAAATTGCTGTTAAGGTACATGAATATATAAATGATTTTAGATATTTAGCTATAAATGAGTTTGTATATTTAGAAATCTAAAGGATTCTTTCTCACGAATTTGACAATTGATTATGCTTAATGGATTATATCGAAAATAGAATTGTGGTTTGCATACTGTCCTCACCTACACACCGAGGTGGAGAACTCCATTTTCCCATGTGGCACGTTATCTCATCTTTTCCAGATATCCTGAAACCATCCTCGCAAATGTAATTTAATTTGGTGCCATGTACATAAACCTCAGGTTTCAATGTTTCGTCCATCTCTTCTGAAAATTGAGACGATTTAATGGTTCCATGTTCTATCTGAGGTGGTTGAGGACATGGGCTTTTTTCTGTATAAACAACAGAGATCAATGTTTAAATTGAAAAATGTAATCAAATACTAGGTGAGGTTTTAAAATAAGGATAGTCTGAAAAATTAAATTACTGAAAAACTAAAAAACATCTGAAATTTGCAAGCTTATGTCTCCATCAAATCTACAGTAGTATCTGCTTGTTCACTCTGCCCCCACATTCTTGTCCTGTTCATCACGAGTGAAATTTTCTATGGTATTTACACAGTAACCCAAAGTTTTTGTCTGTTTCTTTCATAGTGGAAGTGAAAGAATGCCGATTGATTTGTATACTTAGATTGCAATTTACTGTTTCAAGATAAAGTGAAATAGATAGACAGAAAGGTCCTTATCTTGTTCATTTACACAAAGCACAGGGGAGTATTAACCTCATTTGAAAGAATGTTACAAAGCAAGTTATGCATTACTGACCAACGCAGTGTGGTATTGACTGCCATCTTCCATCCTTGCACACGATTTCCTCTGCATCCTGAATTATATAATTGTCTTGACAGACAACAGATACTTTTTCTCCATCCTGATAATTTACCGTCGTTGCCATATTGTGAGCATTGGGAATCTGAGGTGGAGGTGGGCATGACTGCATTTGTACTTCTACAAATATGAAAATTAGATTTTGTGATGAAAATCACAAGTTAAAAATACTAAAGAGAAAGCCCAATAATAATGTATCATAAACGATCAAATAATAAGGTTATGCTTAAATATGTGATCCTCTTCAGCCTGTAGAGCGCTTTAATACATCACACGTGGTCTTAATGGTAGTATCTTCCTTTTATTCCTTCTGTGATAAATCGTGCATAATTTATGTAAAACTTCTTTTGATTATTTCTAACCATTACGATGTACTAACTGAATCATCCACTCAGTAACAGGCACTAAGTAAATACTGATATTAGGATCTTTTTACAGCTATCTATAATCAAATGTATTGTGATTGCATTAAAACCCTTATAAGATGTGGAATGGAAAATAATTAGCCACAAGAAGAATTACACGTAATCAATTATATGATACAGGTTCCTGGCCAAGACATGAATTAGATATGGTCACTAGTGATTAACAGTGTGTCGTTTGAAGTTCAAAACTCTCTGGAGATACTGTTGACTAGGTTGCCGACACTGTTTAGAGATACACAGATGATGAAATGCACCCTGTTTAACGGATTAGACAGCCTGACTTTACTTCTATGACCAGCAAGGTATACAAGATTCCTTTGCAAACTTGAGTTTGAGCTCCCATAAAGCAGAGATACCTCACATGTATCGTGGCAGTTCATAACCTGGAGACAAAGATGTCCTGTTACAATGAGGGAAGACTCTGGACGGCTAACCCTGGAGGCTTTTGGACCTCTCTATGATACCTACGTTTTGCTTTCTCCTGCCATGCGTTTATTTCCTTAAAGACCTTATGTGACTGTACTTTGGGAAGTCTCCTGAGTCCTTCCAATTATCTGACACTTTGTATTCAATTCAGAGAAATTGTTGACGGAATAGAATTCATTCATGCTGACTAATATGGTCATATTTTCTATTTCTATCTTTAGACAGAAGCAGGAGTATTTTATATTTAATCAAAAGTTGTTTTCTTATTTCTGTTTTCATTATCTTGGCATATTTTTTCAATGTATTCTCAAGGATTTATTCTCTTCTATATCTGCTTGTTTAAGCATTTTTGTCCTAATAATCTTAATTTCTACTTCCTCTTGATACATTTTACCAGAGGTTGGTCTGGCAACTAAATCTCCGGCAGGTGCCATGTCTGCACTTTCCCTCTACCTTGATGGCACCAGTGGGTGCACTCCAGCCCAGGGCTCTCCTGTGGCTTCATCAAAGCCGGCGAGCGGGCCCCAGCCCCGCATTCTGCTGCCTCGCTACAGCTGGCCAGCATGCTCAGCCCACAGAGGGCACACTCCTTGATCCCCAGGCTCTAGTGGCCAGAGGGGCTTGCATTTCTGGGGCCTGCAACGCACTACAACAATCCGAGAGATAACTCTTGGTGGGCCACTACCTCCAGGGCACCACAAAGCAGCCTGAAACACAGCCCAGACTTTCTGGGGAAAAAGCCTAATTATCTGTCTTAGACCGGTAGCCTGAGGGGTGGACTTGAGATTTGCCGCACATCTGGGGGCCACCGAGGTGCTCTCAGGGAACGTGGACCAGGGGATGCCATCTTTGTGCTCTCCTCAGCCTCAAAGAAAACCAAATCACTATTTCTTAAAGATACCCGACCGGCATTAATTTGAGGCCATCAAGTTTCTGGGTGGGTTGTTTTATAGGGGACTGAAGCACTGATGCACTTAATATCTAGAAATGATGTTGTGGTTAGTTTCTAAATTCCCTTCCGGCTTCAAAGTTATTTGTAATAATAAATAGCTAAACATGTTTAAAAGATGCCCAAATACTGCTTTGGCAAGTTCGGAAGAAATAGAATAAGATTTTGAAAGTACTATAAACAAGAGCTTACCTGTGCAGGTTAGTTCAGGATCCCATCTTCCATTTATGCACGTTGAGTGTTTCTGTTCTGATTTTCCTCTACATTTGTAACTTATGTTCTCATTATGATCAAATTCGGTCTTAAATGGATTTACGTCACGTATAGTTAAGCTGTGTTTACACTTCCGAAGTTCATCTGTTGCTAGAAATGAAAATATTGCCTTGAAAAGACTACTTATAAGAATCAAAGCAGTTAATGCAGAACAATAGCTTAGACTCAATAGTATATCGAAATTAGAATTTAGGCCCGTAAGTCCCACCAACCAAGCCATTCCTGATCATATTGCATGTGATGGGCTATTTATTATGTCTGAACATAAGTCCCGTGTCCAGGCTTTGAAATTTCAGAGAAAATGTCTGCCATAAATACAGCCTGGATGTTGGGGATTAGAAAGGCATTAAGAGGCTCACTTTTTTGGATGATTTACACACTAAACAGTCATCACCTGGTTAAATTTGGTCTCCTATTTATCTGTGGAAATAGAATATATGAAGCTGATAGTTTAAATATCAGAAAATATTTTTGTTTCAGAAAAATGAATCTATTTTTTCACTTAGGGTAATTTAAAAAAAAATTTTTTTTAATGTTTATTTAATTTTGAGACAGGGAGAGACAGCATGAACGGGGGAGGGTCAGAGAGAGAGTGAGACACAGAATCTGAAACAGGCTCCAGGCTCTGAGATGTCAGCAGAGAGCCTGACGCGGGGCTTGAACTCACTGACCGTGAGTTCATGACCTGAACCAAAGTCGGATGCTTAACCGACTGAGCCACCCAGGTGCCCCTTCACTTAGGGTAATTTAATAAACACATCTAAGATGTATTATGTAAAATGTGAACACTTAAGCAGATCTTTTGCATGATCACTAAAATGGGACAAATACTTGGACTAAGAAATTGGGTGCTTCAAGTCACAAACTGTTTACTGTATATACTCTTCCAATCTTTGAAATACTATTTTATACATCAGGTCAACCTATAATTCAATAATATTGTAAGAGTCAATTTTGTTGACTCTAATACGAGTATAACAACTTTTTATACAACTACATAGTTCAAAAATTCAATGCAGCCCGGAGTACTTTGTCAAGCTGATAAAATGTCAATTGATGTAGGTCTTTGGATTTTTTAATAAGTGCCCAAAGAAGTAATGATTTTGTAATACAATAAAAAATAATACAAAGGGGAATAATTCAAAACACACTAGAGGCTGAAAATAAATTCTGGTTTTAGGGCTTGTCCTCAGTGTTGAGGAAGAGAAAACAAAGTTTTCTGCAGGTGATAGTAACTCACCCATAGTCAAAAGGAGTGGTAGTGGGTGTTGTCATGGTCCTGTGATTGACTGGTTTCTGAAAGAAGTTCCTTGATTCTTACGAGAAAATAAACATTTTGAGAAGAGTGAAAAGCTAGACTAGCTAGAGGTACAAAATCAACACTGAGAGGAGAAAATTGGAGTAAGGTCTATGATAGTTAAAAGTGGATTATGGTAAACTTGAAGATAGGTCGAAGATTAACCTTGGAAAGGCAAATCTGAGATCTAAAAAGACTAATAAATGAAATAGATGTTTTAGTATAAGAGTGAAAAGTTGAGAGTTTTCATGCCTGTTACAACCTTGGGTTTTCCCCCATATAAAATGAGGGGAAATCGTTTGTGGAGATAGAAGAGGACAAAGATGAAATTTGGTCTTGAAAGACTGGCAATACTTCTCATGGGAATGTGTCTAGCAAAAATGTAAGGATTAAAAAGCAACAAAACCTAATGGTTCATTCAACAAACTCCTATTTCATGTCTGCTGTATGTTCACCAGTCCTTTGTATATTGGGAATACATCGTGAACAAAACAGGTGTCAATCTCTGCTCTCATGGAACTTGAGCCTAAGCCCTACCTTCTCCTTGGAACAATTAATGCCTAGACATCTGGTGAATAAGTAAGATTGGACATCCAGGACTGTCTTTGAATGTAGGACCCAAGAAAACTGTAGGAAAGAACTCATTCCAAGGGAAAAAGGAAAAGGGCCCCCAATATTTTCCCAGCTAGTCATCAAAGACTTGGTCATCCAAAGGTCAGGATGATGCACGTACATCAACCAGAGTGAAGTCCAACAATCAGGTTTGTTTCCTGGCCCCACCCTGACTGCCTCCTTTGACTGACTTATACTGCGAACCCAGAGGGTCTGCAGCTCACCCACCCTTTGGCACATCAACTTCTTGCTGCCGCATTTGAAACAGACTGAGAAATGCTTAGAAGCTTTGAGAGAGGCAAGATTCCTATAGGGATGTAGCAAGTGGGCACTTTCTTGACACTGTCTGTTTTCCAGGGCCTGAAAACAAGAGTGCCGCGTAAAATGAAAATGGGATTTATGCAAATATGCTTCTATTTTCCTGGCGATTAATACTCAGATTTAAATCATATGAATAACTGTAAGTAAAATTTAGCTTCACACTTAAAAAGCATGTTAATTTCAGGGATAGAAAGGGTGATCAGACTCTCTTGCTAGTTTATATTTTTCCTTTGTAGATGATAAGCAATCATTATAATTTAAGACCTGACATTTTCAAGCATATATCTAAATTTCAAAACTATGTTTGCAAATACAGTTTGTACAATAAAAATATTACATTTCATTGACCGTCTATTTGAGAAGGGTCTTCTCACCAATGCACTGAGGAAGTTGGGTCCACGATCCACTTATACATGTAATTGATTTCTGTCCAATCATTGTGAATCCTTCTCTGCAATTGAACTCCACTGAATCTCCATGGTGATAGGGAGGGTTAGAAGTCTGAACAGCGTAGCCATAATTAAGTTCTGGTATATCTCCACATGTAGTCTCCACCTCTGTGAAAATTTCAGAAAAATATGTTTACTTATAAAATACAATTTATGTGTTTCTATAAATATAAAAGGTTGGTTTATTTTAAATATGAATATATTTTATACATTACCAATACAAATAGGCAAGTCTGTCCACCGTCCATCAACACACTGAATTTTATTAAAACCCTTCATCAGAAATCTAGGATTGCACACATATTCCACCAAATCGTTGTGTTCATAGTTTTCTTTCTGTGTTTCTTTAACTTTCCCATTAAGGAGTTGAGGAGGTGGAGAACACCTTTTTGTTTGCTCTACAGGAGAAATAATGTGTAAATAATGATCAAATTACCTATTTCACAACTTAAAAAACAATAAAATGGAGAGTTTTTTCTTTAATTTATATTATTTATAATGTACTTTATTATAGCCTTCTTAAGCAATGAAAAACAAATAGTGCTTAAACAAGAAACATGTTTCCCAGTTCTTTTTTCAAAATTATTATTTTAGAAAGAGAGATAGAGGATAAGAAGGGAGAGGAGAAAGAGACAGAGTGAGAATCTTAAGCAGGCTCTATATGTTCAGCATGGAACCCGACATGGGGTCGATCCCATGACCCAGGGATCATGACCTGAGCTGAAATCAGGATTCAGATGCTCAACCAACTGAGCCACCCAGGCACCGCAACCCAGTACTGTTAATTACACTGAACTAGTATATTGGAAGTATATTGAAACCCAGAAAACATGTTTAATAATCTAGATATTCTAGAGATGTATGCAAACCAATTAATAAATATGGTCATGTAAATGTTAACAATATTCATATGCCATGGAAAAAGTTTATCAAAACTGTTTGAAAAAAAAGTCATCATTTGAGGCTAGCATTTTATCAACATATTTTAACTTTGGTTAAGACATACATGTGATTGAATGGACTGAATTAACTATACATTGCTTGAATATTGTTTAGACACTCGATGAAGGTTGAGGGAAGGCCCATGCCATACCAAGTGTCCAGTATTAACAGTGGAATTGTAGTCAAAAGGAAAAGTAACAAACATTAAGGCATAACACATGTATCTATGGCTATTACCACTACATACATCATACTCTGGTTTCTCTTCACATCGTGTAAATCTTTGGCCTTTTACCACTACATATTTCAAGAAACAAGTGGAGATTAATTTCTTAAATAAGAAAATCTGAGATATCTACTACCCAACACATGTCCTGGCTTAATGAATTAGATTACAGACACACACACTTGAAGCCAACAGAAAATTAAGCGTGAGAGAAACAAAAACATAAAAATGTTGGTTTCAAAAATCCTATTTCTTGTTGTAGCAATTAGAAGATAAATATTCACCTTTACACGTTGGAAGATTAGGGGACCATCCAAAGTCGTAACACTGAACTGAATCTGGTCCAACTCTTTTAAGTCTTTGTCTGCAGAAGAATTTCAACACATCTCCGACTCTATATTTGTCTTTTTTGGGCTGAGTATTTAAGTTATCTTCTATTTCAGGAATCTTGCATTCTATTTCTATAAAAATGTTCAAATAATTTGGTGAGAATATAAAATTAATCATTGGCAAAGTAAATTTTATATGTGTCGTATAAAAATGAGGTGCTGGGTACTGCTTATACAGAGGAGCCACAGAAAATTTTACATATTAGGTTTTCTACGCCCTCTAAATTCATAGGGGACCCTGAGAAATATTAAGGCATTGAAGAGCAACATATGTACCCTGAAAATGTATTTGGAAGGTCAACTTGCTTGCACTGGATCTGATTTTATAACTGACATTTATAAAATAAATGCTATATTATTTTGTACTCCCAAAACAGAAACATATTCTTTCACATTAAAAAAAAAAACCCCTGATGCTACATTTTCAAAATTGCACTAAATAAGATTAGGATTTTGTTTAATGTAAATATAATTGGACAACCAGAACACTAGGAGACATTTCTAACAGTTTCTAAGAAACTATTAAAATAGCTTAATTTATATTGATTATATTATATTAGTACAGAAACCAAACTGAAAAATGAAACAAAATAAGGAACCATGTTCAAAGCCAAATAGTTAGGCATATTCTAGGCATCCTCAGTATTTATGTAATACCCAATTATCTATTCTTATTAAACCTTTATACTATCTATTAAGAAATTATTGATTATTCTGATTCAATTTACGAATGTGTAAAATTATCCCTTCAAATTTGTCAAGTTTGTGACATTCGTGACATTCCCAAATAAAAATAAGCTAAATTCCTAAAATAAAGAGCTTCTCTCAGGGTCTGCAGAAATTAACACTCAAGGCAGAAGGTGTAAAAGCAGAAACTCAGGAGCAAAATAGCTGAGGAAATTGTAAGAAACTACAATTTTGGTTTTCTTATAGCATACACTCAAAGAACCCAGTTTTAAATAATATGATACCTTGCATTTAGAATAACAAACAAAATTATTCTTTGTTTATAAACCTATCATGTATATGGCCCATAGGAAACACTGTGTTAAAGAGAGATAATGGTCCTTGGGCTTTCAAACACCCTCTTCTCCCAGGTTACAGTAAATCAGAAGAAGACACCTTGATTTTAATCATGACTTCTTAAAACTTAATTAATTAATTATTTTTAGATGATTATTTGTTTTTGAGAGAGAGAGAGACAGAGTGTGAGTAGGAGAGGTGGAGAGAGAGAATGAGACACAGAATCTGAAGCAGGCTTCAGGCTCTGAACTGTCAGCATAGAGCCCCACATGGGGCTTACACCCGAGAACTGTGAGATCAGGACCTGAGCCAAAGTCTGAGGTTCAACCCACTGAGCGACCCAGATGCCCCCAAAATGACTTTAAATAATGCAAATTTGTTCAAATTGGGATATCTTAAACACGTTTTGGTAATTTTGTTAGTCCTGAAAAAAAAAATACCTGGAAAAATGGTACTTACCATAACATACTGATTTATGAGACCAACCATCGTTACCACACACTATTGAACCTGCGCGCCCATCTTGGCTTTCGTATCCATCGTGGCATTCATAGTCCAACTTGTCATTGAGTTTAAACCACGTGCCACTGCTTTTGGCTTTGGCATTCTCAAATACTGGCATGTCACAAGATTCTAATGCATAACAGAATTGAAGATTTCAATTCTAATATTATTTAATGGACGATGTAATTAAGTCTCATCCCAAGGAGGTAAAAAAAACCTTTATCAATTAGCTTGTGCTAGTAAATTCAGTATCATATTAAATTAAGAATACCAGTGATAAATCATTGTCTTCAAAGTTACTCGAAATGAAAAAATATGTTTCTACACAGCATTTTCCTTATCACTTAAACACTCTGAAAAAATTTTTCTACAAACACTTTTCTCAATCAGTTATACTTATGTGTTTATGCCATGCTTGTAATCAAATAGGCCATTACAGGTGCATCATATTTTAACTAGCAGAGAGGAATAGGATTTGGTGAACTAAGATGCCACATTCACTAGCAAGGTGACAAATATTCCAGACAAAACTGGATCAGTTGAATACGATTGGTTTTCAAAAATGCAAGTAAATTTTTAAACATTCTATAAAACTCTACTTTAAAACATCATAATTTCTAAAGCTCACATGCTGATTTTCTTCCCCAAATATTTTCCTAATGGCTGTTCATTTTTCTAAACTTACCAAGATTGAATGGAGAGATAACTATTTTTATTATTAGTTATAAGACAGTAAAATGTTAAAAGTTTTAATTTTTGCTACAGTGTGTTCATAAAGATTAGGTAATTCATCTCAAATTTTATGCTGTGTTACAGAGCCAGCTACCTTAAAGCTTTAAAAAACAAAGCAAAACTATACTAGTGAAGAGAGACAGTGTGTTTCTCTTCCATAGTAAGTATTACAATGGATAACTAACTAACATTCAGTATAAAATGACTTTATATGGGAGCCACTTTTATCATTTTTTTTTTTTGTGGCTAGTGCCCATAGTAAGCATGGACATTGAAAAAAATAAGGAAATGAAAACAGTACAAATGGATAATCAAATATCCACTTCCTTTAAAGTGAATATGTAAATATCGGTTCAAAACTATCAGTGTGTAGCTTTGGAGTATAAGATAAACTGAGGAAACTGTTCATAGAAATCTTCATAAACATCCAGGGACAGGGAAATGTTTCAACACAGCTGTATTTGGCACCATCTAGCAGTATTCCTTCTCCACTAACTAGATGTTTATGAACATTTTCTAAAGGAGAGGATTTTTAAAGTGGGCTACCCTGGAATGTCAACCATAAAACTCCATACTTTAATTAAAATTCTGCACTATGGACCCACATCTTCACTTACAAACATTACTTTCATGTCTAGAAACAAAGATTCTGTCATCAAAGTCTGATCACCTAAAAGCAGGAATAGGCACAAATATATTTTGCCAGCCAAAAATAAGTGAGTTTCCAGGAGAATACACATAAGGCTCCCTAACTCGTTTCCAAACCACAGGATATTTTAAAGTGGAAAATAACAGGGGCGCCTGGGTGGCTCAGTCGGTTGAGCGGCCGACTTCAGCTCAGGTCATGATCTCATTGTCCGTGAGTTCGAGCCCCGCGTCGGGCTCTGTGCTGACCGCTCAGAGCCTGGAGCCTGTTTTGGATTTTGTGTCTCCCTCTTTCTGCCCCTCCCCTGTTCATGCTCTGTCTCTCTCTGTCTCAAAAATAAATAAACGTTAAAAAAAAAATTTTTTTTTAAATAAAGTGGAAAATAACGTAAACTGAATGATGTCCTGCTACTACACTGTATAAGTGATTACTCTTAAAGGCAAAAAATTACATCTGTTTTCATTTATCTTTTCAAATGGGAATCATGTCAACCCCTCCCCCCAGAAAAGAATTAACTTAGAGTAAACTTTTGTTCAATAGCCATCAGCATAATGAATAGGAACATAATAAATTACTCACTAATACATGTGGGTTGAGGTGACCATCCACTTTCCAGACATGTAACCTGTCCTGAAGTTTTACCATCTGGTGTTACATATCCTGGTTTACATTGATACTGTGTTTCTTTATTTAAGGAATATGTAGGTTCATATTCAGAAAAAAATCCATTTTCAATTGTTATCTCTGATTTTGAACATGTTTCTGAAAGGCAGAAAGTATAAGGAAAAGCGAAGCATATAAATAAACATTTTTATAAAGATTCACTGTAACAACACAAAAATAAGGAGTCATTTACAAATGAAAACCGGGAAAAATCTGAATCATCCAAATTCCTGGGACAGAAAAAGTAAGCGACAAAGATACTAAATCAAAATAGTTCATTAATTTTTTTCTCTTTGGAATGAAGCGACATTTAGAATACCCAGAATCCCTACTAGGAAATTATTATGAATCTGTTTGTCTAATGGATCTGGAATCCTGCAGTGTGTCAGAGGTGTACCGGCAATAGGTCCTTTCCAGGCACTTGTTTTAAATATTGCCAACGCGGGGTCTCCTAAGCAACTCCAGTACTCAATTGGGGTATCTGAGATCAGGTGACGATCTCAGAGAAACTGCCACCATAGCTACCACAACTCTGAGAATCTGCAATGTTTGTCATCATAATTGGGTGCTTAAAACCATATGGATACGTGGAGTTCAATGAGTATGACACAGATCAGCACGTTCCTTCATGTTCTGAGACCAAAATGATGATTCCTCAAATTATGTGTAACGTGACTTGAAACAATAAACAAGACTTCTGTCATTTACAAAGTCTTCACAAAGTTCAGCTTTAGTTTTTAAATAACCCATGGATAAAGAAGAAATCAAAAGAGAAAATATGAGCTATATATTTTTTCATAATTGGTAATTTTATTCCTTCACTTGGGGTGCCTAGTACACTGGAAATGGGATACTAGGAATATTAAACACTCAGGATAAGGAGTAAAGTACATAATCTTATTTATTTATTAAAAAAATTTTTTTAAGTTTTTTTTGAGAGAGAGAGGGAGACAAGAGTGTGAGCGGGGGAGAGTCAGAGAGAGGGAGACACAGAATCTGATGCACGTTCCAGGCTCTGGGCTGTCAGCACAGAGACAAATGTGGGACTTGAACTCCCATACCATGAGATCATGACCTGAGCCAGAGTTGGATGCTTAATCACTGAGCAACCCAGATGCCCCTGTAATCTTTTTTTAAAAACATTAAATCTTTTGAATTGAATTATAAGAAAAATATTTTACATGAAAGTTTGTGAGATGATAACATAGTCTGAGAGGAAATTTTACTGTTATATACATATAATAGAAAAGAATACAGAATGAAAATCAATCTTCAGAAAAAGAAAAGCAAACAAAACCCAACATACATATAAATTTGAAAAAACATAATAGTGTTAGTGAGATGATGGAATAGGGTGTTTTGTTTACACATTATTTGATTTATTTCTGTTCTAATCTTTAGTATTTCCTCCCTTCTTCTAAATTTGGGCTTAGTTTGCTCTTTTTCTAGTTCCTTGAGCTATAAATTTAGGTTGTTTATATACAATCTGCTATGTCAAGCTAAATTTTTTATGTTTATTTGTTTATTTTGAGAGAGAGAGAGCGCACACACACACACACACACAAGTGCACATGTGCAAGCAAGGCAGGGGGGGGGGGATAGGGGGAGAGGGAGGGGGAGAGGGAGAGGGAGAGGGAGAGGGAGAGGGAGAGGGAGAGGGAGAGGGAGAGGGAGAGGGAGAGGGAGAGGGAGAGAGAGAGAAACCCAAGCAGGCTCTGTGCTGTCAGCTCAGAGTCCTACTGCGATGCTTGATCTCAAGAACCCAATCGTGAGATCATGATGTGACTCAAAATCAAGAGTTGAACACAAAACTAACTGATGGAGCCACCCAGGCGCCCTGATCTTCTTTGTTAATGTAGACATTTATCATTAAAAATTTCCCTCTTTGCACGGCTTTTGCAACATCTCTGAATTTTGTTACACTGTTTTTGTTTTTATTTGTCTCAAAATATTTTTAAAAATTCTCTTGCTCTTTCCTCTTTGACCCTATTGTTGCTTGAGAGTGTATTTTCTTTCCACCTATTTGTGAATTTTCCCATTCTAGTTTTACCCCATTGTGACTGAAAAAGATAGTGCATACAATCTTTCATGTGCAGCAGAATGTACTCTTTCACTGTTAGGTTGAAAATTCCATATATATCTATTAGGTCCAAAAATATTTATATTGTGGTTTAGTTCTTCAACTTCTTTCTTGCCTTTCTGTGTTGTATTTATTGTTCCAAGGGAGGTATTAAAGTCTCCTAATATTACTGTATTGCTGTCAATTTCTCCTCTTCACATCTGTCCATATTGCTTTATATATTTATGAATTCCAATGTTGGTTCCACGTCTGTTGAAAATTGTTACCATTTTCCTGATGAATGGACTCATTATTATTATATAACGATCTTCTTCATCTCTAGAGACAGTTTTAGATTAAGTCAGTTATTTTTTCTGATAGAAGTATAATCACTCCATCATTCTTTGGTTGCCATTTGCATGAAATATCTTCTTCCATTCCTTCACTTTAGCCTATTGTGTCTTTAAATCTAAAGTGATTTCTTGGTTATTTTATTTTAAATCATTCAGGTACTCATTCCTTTTAATAGGTAAATTTAAATGATGTATATTTAAGGAATTACTGGTAGGTGAACACTTACTATTAACATGTGGCTAACTGTCTTCTGTTTTGCATCTGTTTTTTTCAATTTGCTCCTCTTTTGATGACTTCCTTTGTTATTTGATTATAGTTTACAGTTATTTACTTTGATTCTTATTATCCAGTACATTAGATCTCCAGAATTATTTATAACTGAAGGCTTACACTCTTGGACCAGCATCCACACCCACCACCGGTACAGAACTTCCATTCTACATTCTGCTTCTATGAATTTGATGTTTTCTTTTTTCTTTTTTGATTTCATATAGAAGTTTTATCATGAAGTATTTGCTATCTCTGGATTATTACACTTAACGTATTGTCCTCTAGGTTCAACCATGTTGTTGTGAATATCAAGATTTTCTTCTTTCTCATGGGTGAATAATATTCTAGTGTGTGTGTGTGTGTGTGTGTGTGTATACATATTATATATATATATATATATATATACACCTTCCTTATCCATTCATTTATCAGTGGATCCTAAGCAGGGTCCATTCCAAGCTCCACATGGGACTTGATCTCAAGACCGAGATCATGACCTGAGCTGAATCAAGAGTCTGATGCTTAACCAACTGAGCCACCCAGGAGCCATGTTCCTCAGTCTTGAATGTCCTCCTCCCTGGCATCCTTATTTCCATGACTCCCATCCAACCTTCAAAGCCTACCCAAGATGCCATCGTGACCCTGACAGATTTGGCTCTCTTCATTCCACCTCTTACAAACAAACTCCCCAACCCAATCCCACTCCAGACTCTCATTCCAACTTGGAATTCTTGTCTCCTCTAAATGATCCTGTAGTCTCTCTTTTGCTTGCCTCCATCACAATGCTTTATATAGTAAAATACAATATGTTGATGAAATACAATAATCATTCCTTTTGTTTTCCCCACTAAATGGCCTTTTGGTAAATGCTAGTCCTAATGCCTGGCACTTAGCAGGCACTTAGCAGTCACTTAAAAAGTGACCATTGGATGGGCAAATAAACGAATGAAAGAATGAATGGATGAATATGAAGCTCTTTTGGAACCTTTCCATTATATCTGCAGATTGCAGGCAACCCATGGGAAGAGCACAATGGACGGTAACCAATATAAAAGGTAAGACATGAGAACACATGTGCAGTGATCTCAAAGCTCTACTGCATGAACCCAAGAAACTCTGCTATCTGTAACTCCATTGTACCTCTTGACTACATGTCTTAATTTTGAATTTATGCCATAATTTTGAAGTCAGGAATCATTTTAATTTTGTTCAAAAAGGCTTTTGGGAGCCTTTGAAGGAACAATTCTATAATCACTTTCCTATCTATTACATTTTTGGTCAACATGGTTTGAGAAAATTGGCTCTCTCAGTTAAAATGTCCAAACACATAAAAGTACTCTTTCAAATATTTTTACCCCTTTCCTTTTGTTCTTTTTTTGTGATTTTTTCCTAAAATATAGCACTTTTTACCTCAATTACATCATCTCTTATTTATGCACCATATTCTGAAACTAAAGTTGTTAAGATATGGGTAAAGTACCTATCAGGTAAGTGAGCACAGGATAGACTGGTTGGGAAAATCTTACATCCTGCATTGGTAGGGGATGGTGTGTGGGGTGAGGGGGGAGGCATAACTGGGATGAAGGAAAAGTGCAAAGGTTGTAGAACAATGAGGGATTGAGCAAAGAAAAGTGGATCAATGTAGACTTTGGCAGAAGCCCTAGCAATCAAAGGCCAAAGATGAAGAACCTACTAATTTATGTGTCATTGGGGGACTTAGTTTCAGCTAAGAACAATTTCAGCAATACTTAGTAATTCAGTTCTAGTTTAACATTATATGCAGGCAGGAGAGTAGCATATGGATTCTCTAGATATGTCTACATTAAAAATAAGGCTTGCTGTGGCACACCTCTCCCTCTTGTGACACTACTGGGGCATCTGCTCTGACCCTTCGCATGGCGCTCACTGTCAACTTTCACCCATCAGATCTCCCCTCCCCAGGGCCACCTCACCTTCCAGAGTTCCTTAGTCCCCTTCTTCACCTTCATCATCCATTTCTACCTTTCCTCACTGAAATTGTAATAGAGAACTTTTCAGCTTATAATGATTCACAGTAAACTGCAGTAAATACGATTGGATTTTACTATTCTAAAGTATTTATTCACAGTGTTTGTTATTCCACATAAATTTCAGGTTTGTTGAATCTAGTAATATCAATACATTTCTTTTTTTCTTTTTTAAAAAACATTTTCTTTTTTCTTTTTTTAAAATAGAATTTATTTTTTTAATGTTCATTTATTTATTTTGAGAGAGTGCAAACAGTGGAGGGGGAGAGGGGGAGAGGGGGAGAGGGGGGGAGGGGGGAGAGGGGGAGGGAGGGAGAGGGGGAGAGAGAGAGAGAGAGAGAGAGAGAGAGAATCCCAAGCTGGCTCCCAGGTGTCAGCACAGAGCCTGCTGTGGGGCTCAATGACACAAACTGTGAGATCATGACCTGAGCTAAAATCAAGAGTCGGATGCCTAACCTACGGAGCCACCCAGGTGCCCCTACTACATTTCAAAGAAGAGAGGATACTGAAGGCAGTTGGGCCACTGCACAACTTTAAATCACACCATATAGGTAAACATCACACAACTATTTCTAAAAACTGGAGTTTTCTTGACAGCAGAAGGCGAATTCCTATTTATCATATTGGCATTGAAACACAGGGTTCGGGATTAAACGCCACTACCTCAAGTTTTCTGGATTACATAACTATGTATAACATTCATACACATCTTTATAAAATAGTACTTTTAATTAATTTATAAATAATTCTTACGATTGATAATGTCAATTTTTTTTTCCATTTGAGGGTTAACTCTAAAATTGGAAACCATCTTGTACTTGAAACAATATACAAAAAATTGTTTTACTTTGTTTTCTGATAGAAGAGAATCTCTCTAACTTTGATCTATATTTTAGGTCCTGAAAGATTATTTTTGGCCCTTGAAACCTCCAGAATTAGGTAACACCCACATCTCATGAAAACTTATTTTAATTTCTCTTTCTGATAGTTCATTATTAGTGTTCAGAAATACAGCAGATTTTTGTATATTGATTTTGTATCCTACAACTTTACTGAATTCATTTATTAATTCTAACAGGTTTTGTTGTTGTTGTTGTTGTTGTTGTGGAGTCTTTAGTGTTTTCCCTAAAGAATACATCATATGCACACAGAGCTAATTTTACTTCTTTATTTATTTTTTATTTTTATGTTTTACATTTATTTATTTTTGAGAGACAGAGAGAGACAGAGCACAAGTCGGGGAGGGGCAGAGAGAGAATGAGACACAGAATCTGAAGCAGGCTCCAGGCTCTGAGCTGTCAGCACAGCACCCAATGTGGGGCTCGAACCCACGAACCGTGAGATCATGACCTGAGCATAAGTCGGACGCTTAACGGACTGAGTCACCCAGGTGCCTCTTTACTTCTTTATTTCTTACTTGGATACATTTTATTTCCCTTTTTCAACACTGATGAGAGTGGGTATCTTTGTATTTTTCCTGACCCTTGAGGAAAGCTTTTAGCTTTTCATCAAATGTGATGTTAGTTATGGGCTTTTTATTTATGGTCTTCATTATGTTGATGTACATTTCTTCAATACCTAATTGTTGTCAGTTTTTATCATAAATGGATGTTGAATTGTGTCAAATGCTTTTTGTGTATCTATCTGGATGATTATATGATTTTTACCTTTAATTTTGTTAATGTGCTATATCATATTACTGATTTAAATCTGTTGAATCACCCTTGAGTCCCATAGATAAACCCAACTTCATCATGGTGTGTGAATCTTTTAATGTGCTATTGAATTCAGTTTGTTAACATTTTGTTGAGCATTTCAATATTTATGTTTATCAGTGATGTCGGGTATAATTTTTTTTGTAGCATCCTTGTCTGGTTTTGGTATTAAAGGTAATCTATTTTTGGAAGTGCTCTCCCTCAAAATTTTGGAGTTTTTAAATAAAAATTGGTATTAAATCTTCTGTTAATTACCAGTGAATACTTCTGGTCCCAGACTTTTCTTTGAGGAGATATATTAAATTAATTATTCAGTGTTGTTACTTGTTACTGGTTTGTTCAGATTTTCCATTTCTTAATGATTTTGTCTTGTCAGTTTTATATTTCCAGGAACTTATCCATTCTCTGTCATCCAATTTGTCAGTGTGTAATCATTTATGGTGGTCTCTTATGAACATTTGCATTTCTGTGATATCAGTTGAATATCTTCAATTTCATTTCTATTTTATTTATGCGATCTCTCTTTTTAATTAGTTAATCAGCTTAGGTTTGTCAATTTTGTCTACATTTTGAAAAAGGTAGGTATCTATTTTGTTGACTTTTTGGTCTTTATTTCATATATTTCTGCTCTGATTTGTTATTTCCTTCTTTCTGCTAATTTTAGGCTTAGTTTTTTCTTCTTTTCCAAGTTTTTTAATGAAAAAAATTTCATTTTATTTGTTAGACAGACATCACAAGTCAGGGTAGGGAGGGGTAGGAGAGAGAGAATCTGAAACAGTCTCTACCCTCACGTGCGGAGCACTATGTGGGGTACAAGCCCATGATCCTGGATCATCGCCTGAGCAGAAATCAAGAGTTGGACACTCAACCAACTCAGCTACCCAGGTACCCCCTTCTTTTACTAGCTTTTTGATGTATACAGTTTGATTGTATATTTGAGATCATTTATTTTTTTACTGTAGGCACGTATTACTAGAAACACCTCCCACAGAAGTGCCTTTGTATGTGAAGCAGGTTTTTCTTTCTTGTTGCTTTCAAAATTCTTTGTACTGTATTTTTTTTCTAGATTGACTGTATGTATGTATGTATTTAAGTTTTCATTTTAACACCGGTTGGCTGACATACAGTGTTATATTAGTTTCAGGTATGCAGTATAGTGATTCAACAATTCCATACATCACCTAGTGCTCATAGTGACAAGGATACTCTTTCATCTCCATCACCTATTTCACCCATCCCCTCTGCCCGCTTTCTCCCCTCTGGTAACTATCATATTGTTCTCTACACTTAAGACACTGAAGAGCCTTTTTTTTTTTTTTTTTTTTGGTCTCTCTCTCTCTCTCTCTCTCTCTCTCTCAAATTTCCTCCCTTTGCTCATTTGTTTTGTTTCTTAAATCCCACATATGACTGAAATCATATGGTAATTGTCTTTCTCTCACAGACTTATTTTGCCTAGCATTATACTGTCTAGTCCATCCAAGTTGTTGCAAATGGCAAGATTTCATTCTTTTTTATGGCTGAATAACAGTCCATTTATCTTTATCTATTCACCAATTGGTAGACACTTAGGCTGCTTCCATATCTTGGTTATTGCAAATAATGCTGCAATAAAGATAGGGGTGCGTGTATCCCTTTGAATTAGTGCTTTTGTATTCTTTGGGTAAATACCCAGGAGTGTGATTGCTGGATATTACAGCAATTCTATTTTTTACCTTTTGAGGAACCTCCATACTATTTTCCAGAGATGCTGCACCAGTTTGGATTCTTGCCAACAGTGCAAGAGGGTACCCCTTTCTCCACATCCTCACCAACACCTGTGAGGTGACATCTTATTGTTTTTTCGGTTTGTATTTCTCTGATGATAAGTGCTAATGAGTATCATTCATGTGTCTATTGCCCATCTGTATGTCTTCTTTGGAGCAATATCCGTTCATGTCTTCTACCCATTTTTCATTGGATTATCAGGTTTTGGGGTGTTGAGTTTTAGAAGTTCTTTACATATTATGGATACTACCCTTTACCAGACATGTCATTTGTAAATATCATCTCCCATTCCATAGGTTGCCTTTTAGTTCTGTTGATTGCTTCCTTTGTTGTGCAGAAGCTTTGTAGTTTAATGTAGTCCCAATAGTTTCTTCTTTTTTGCTTTTGTTTCCCTTGCCACGGGTGATCTATCTAGAAAGCTGTGGCTGATGTCAGAGAAGTGACTGCCTGTACTCTCTTCCAGGAATTTTTATAATTTCAGGTCTCACATATAGGTCTTTAATCCAGTTTGAATTTATTTTTGTGTATGGTGTAAGAAAGTGGTTCAGTTTCATTCTTTTGCATGTTGCTGTGGAGTTTCCCCAACATCGTTTGTTGAACAGAATGTCTTTTTCCCACTGGATATTCAATCCAGCTTTGTTAAAAATTAATTGAGTGTATAATTGTAGGTTTATTTCTGGGTTTTCCATTCAGTTCCATTGATCTATGTGTCTATTTCTGCCCCAGTACCATATGCTCTTGATCACTATCTCTGTAATATTAATTTGAAGTCCAGAATTATGATGCCTCCAGCTTTGCTTTTCTTTTTCAAGATTGATTTGGCTAACCAGGGCCTTTTGTGGTTCCATACAAATTTTAGGCTTGTTTGTTCTAGGTCTATAAAAAATGTCGTTGGTATTTTGGTAGGGGTTGCATTGATTGTGCAGATTGCTTTGGGTTTTGTAGACATTTTAACGATATTTGTTCTTCCAGCCCATGAACATGGGATGCCTTTCCATTTTCTTTGTGTTGTCTTCAACTTCTCTTATCAGTGTTCTATAGTTTTCAGAGTACAGATCTGTCACCTCTTTGGTTAGGTTTATTCCTAGGTAACTTATTATTTTTATTGCAATTGTAAATGGGACTGTTTTCTTAATTTGTCTTTCTGCTACTTTATTATTGTTATACAGAAATGCAACAGATTTCTGTGCATTGATTTTGTATCCTATAGCTTTCCTGAATTCACTTCAGTTCTAGCACGTTTTGGTGGAGTCTTTTGGGTTTTCTGTATAAAATATTATGTCATGTGCAAATAGTGAAAGGTTTACTTCTTCCTTACCGAGTTGAATGCCTTTTATTCCTTTTTGTTCTAGTTGCTGTGGCTAGGACTTTCAGTACTTTATTGAGTAAAAGTGGAAGAGTAGACCTCCTCGTCTTGTTATGTCTTGTCTTGTTCCTGACCTTGGGAAGAAAGCTCATAATTTTCCCCCATTAAAGATGATGTTAGCTGTGGTTTTTTTCATGTATAGCCTTTATTATGTTAAGATATGTCCCCTCTAACCCTACTTTGTTGAGATCTTTTATCACGAATAGATGTTATAGTTTGTCAAATGGGTTTTTTGGTATATGTTAAAATGATCATATGGTTTTCATCTTTTCTTTTATGGCTGTGATTTGGTTGATGTGATGTATCACACATTGATTGGTTTGTGAATATTGAACCATCCTTGCAACTCAGGAAGAAATCACCGGGTATAAGTCGTGAACAGACATGACTTGATTGTGGGGAATAATTTTTTAAAATTTATTGTTGGATTCGGATTGCTAGTATTTGTTATGCATTTTCGCATCTATACTCATCAGAAATATTGACATATACTATAGTTCTCTTATTTTGTGGTGGCTGTATCTGGCTTGGTATCAGGGTAGTGCTGCTTCATAGAATGAATTTGGGAGTTTTTCCTACTTTTCTTTTTTTTTTTTTTTTTTTTTTTTTTGGAGTAGTTTGAGAATAGGCATTAACTCTTATTTATTTATTTATTTATTTATTTATTTATTTATTTATTGCTGGTAATTGATCTGTTCAATTTTCTTTCTTTCTTCCTTTTTTTTTTTTGAATATAAACATGGCAAGGTTTATTTGGGGAACTCCCAAATTCTTTTTTTTTTAATATGAAATTTATTGGCAAATTGGTTTCCATACAACACCCAGTGGTCATCCCAAGAGGTGCCTTCCTCAATACCCATTACCTCTCCACCCTCCCTTCCCTCACACCCACCATCAACCCTCAGTTTGTTCTCAGTTTTTAAGAGTCTCTTATGTTTTGGCTCCTTCCCTCTCTAACCTCTTTTTTTTCCTTCCCCTCCCCCATGGTCTTCTGTTAAGTTTCTCAGGATCCACATAAGAGTGAAAACATATGGTATTTGTCTTTCTCTGTATGACTTATTTCACTTAGCATAACATTCTCCAGTTCCACCCACGTTGCTACAAAAGGCCATATTTCATTCTTTCTCATTGCCACGTAGTATTCCATTGTGTGTATAAACCACAATTTCTTTATCCATTCATCAGTTGATGGACATTTAGGCTCTTTCCATAATTTGGCTATTGTTGAGAGTGCTGCTATAAACATTGGGGTACAATGCCCCTATGCTTCAGCACTCCTATATCCCTTGGGTAAATTCCTAGCAGTGTTATTGCTAGGTCATGAGGTAGATGTATTTTTAATTTTTTGAGGAACCTCCACACTGTTTTCCAGAGCGGCTGCACCAGTTTGCATTCCCACCAACAGTGCAAGAGGGTTCCCGTTTCTCCACATCCTTGCCAACATCTATAGTCTCCTGACTTGTTCATTTTAGCCACTCCGACTGGCGTGAGGTGGTATCTGAGTGTGGTTTTGATTTGTATTTTCCTGATGAGGAGCGACACTGAGCATCTTTCATGTGCCTGTTGGCCATCCGGATGTCTTCTTGAGAGAAGTGTCTATTCATGTCTTCTGCCCATTTCTTCACTGGATTATTTGTTTTTCGGGTGTGGAGTTTGGTGAGTTCTTTACAGATTTTGGATACTAGCCCTTTGTCCGATATGTCATTTGCAAATATCTTTTCCCATTCCATTGGTTGCCTTTTCGTTTAGTTGATTATTTCCTTTGCAGTGCAGAAGCTTTTTATCTTCATGAGATCCCGATAGTTCATTTGTGCTTTTAATTCCCTTGCCTTTGGAGATGTGTCAAGTAAGAAATTGCTGCAGCTGAGGTCAGAGAGGTTTTTTCCTGCTTTCTCCTCTAGGGTTTTGATGGTTTCCTGTCTCACATTCAGGTCCTTTATCCATTTTGAATTTATTTCTGTGAATGGTGTAAGAAAGTGGTCTAGTTTCATCCTTCAGCATGCTGCTATCCAGTTCTCCCAGCACCGTTTGTTAAAGAGATTGTCTTTTTTCCTTTGGATATTCTTTCCTACTTTGTCAAAGATTAGTTGGCTATACGTTCGTGGGTCTAGTTCTGGGGTTTCTATTCTATTCCATCCGTCTATGTGTCTGTTTTTGTGCCAATACCATGCTGTCTTGATGATGACAGCTTTGTAGTAGAGGCTAAAGTCTGGGATCGTGATGCCTCATGCTTTGGTCTTCTTCTTCAAAATTACTTTGGCTATTCGGGGCCTTTTGTTGTTCCATATGAATTTTAGGATTGCTTGTTCTAGTTTCGAGAAGAATGCTGGTGCAATTTTGATTGGGATTGCATTGAATGTGTAGATAGCTTTGGGTAGTATTGACATTTTGACAATATTTATTCTTCCAATCCATGAGCATGGAATGTTTTTCCATTTCTTTATATCCTCTTCAATTTCCTTCATATGCTTTCTATAGTTTTCGGCATACAGATCTTTTACATCTTTGGTTAGATTTATTCCTAGGTATTTTATGCTTCTTGGTGCAAATGTGAATGGGATGAGTTTCTTTATTTGTCTTTCTGTTGCTTCATTATTAGTGTATAAGAATGCAACTGATTTCTGTACATTGATTTTGTATCCTGCGACTTTGCTGAATTCATGTATCAGTTTTTGTTCCTGTTCAGTATTTGTTCCTGTTTCAGTTTTGGTAGTTTATGTTTCTAGGAGTTTATCCATTTATTCCAGATTGTCCAGTTTGTTGGCATATAGTTTTTCACAATATTCTCTTACAGTTGTTTGTATTTCTGTGGTGTTGGTTGTTATTTCTCCTCTCTTATTTGTGATTTTATTTATCTGGGTCCTTTCTCTTTTCTACTTGATACGTCTGGCTAGCAGTTTGTCATTTTATTAATTGTTTCAAAGAATCTGCTCCTGTTTTCTTCGATCTGCTCTGTCGTTTGTCTAGTTTCTATATCATTTATTTCGGCTCTAATCTGTATTATTTCCTTCCTTCTGCTTTTTGGCGTTTTGTTTGTTGTTGATTTCTAGCTTAAGTGCCAGGTTAGGTTGCTTATTTGATTTTTTTCTTGCTTATTGAGGTAGACCTGTATTATGATAATTTCCCTCTTAGAACAGTTTTGCTGCATCCCACAGGTTTTGAATTGCTATGTTTTCATGTTCACTTGTTTCTATGTAATTTTTTTCCTTTTATTTCCTGGTTGACCCATTCATTGTTTATTAGCGTGTATTTTCACTTCTGTGTATTTGTGTCCTTTTCAGATTTGTGTGTGTGTGTGTGTGTGTGTGTGTGTGTGTGTGGTTGACTTACAGTTTCATAGCACTGTGTTCTGAAAAGATTCATGGTGTGACTTTGATCTTTTTGAATTTGTTGAAGCATGTAATATTTATACACCCAACTTGTGACTCCACAACATAAAAGTTGTATCTTCTTGTTGGGTTGTCCCCTTTATTATTATGTAGTGTCCTTCTATGTCTCTTATTACATTCTTTGTTTTAAAGTCTACTTTCTTCAATATAAGTATTGCTACTCCAACTTCTTTTCACATCCATTTGCACAATAAATATTCTACATCCCCTCACTGTCAATCTCCAGTCAATCTGTAGTTGTCTTTTGGTCCAAAATGATTCTTTTGTAGGCAGTATACAGATGGGTCTTGTTTTTTTCATTCCGTCACCCTATGTCTTTTGATTAGAGCATTTAAACCGCATACATTCAAAATAATTTTTGACATGCATTTATTTTCATTGTATTACTTGTTTTGTGGTTGTTTCTGAAGATTTTCTCTGATCATTTCTTCTCTTTCTCTCTTTCATGGTTTGATGGGGGTTTTTTAGTGATATTTTGTTTTTCTCTCTCTTTATTCTTTGCATATTCATTAGTGATTTTTGATTTGTGGTCACCATTAGGTTTGTATATAACATTTTTTGTATATAGCAGTCTTTATTAAGTTGGTGGTCATAAGTTTGAACCCAAACACTACTCCTCTCTTCTCCAGGTATATGGTGTCATATGTTATATGTTACATCCTTTTATTCTGTGAGTTCCTTGACTGAAATTTGTTCACAGAAATATTCATCTTGAGTGCTTTTGTGTTTCCTACCTTCATACTGTCACTTTTGGTCTCTCCTCTCCACTCAAAGAGTCCTCCTTAATATTTCTTGCAGGTCTGGTTTAGTGGTCGTGAACTTCACTGGTTTTGTGTGTCTTGGAAACTCTCCTATTATGAATAATAGCCTTGCTAGATGGAATACTCTTGGCTGGATAGAGTACGTTTCCCATTCAGCACTTTGAATATATCATTCCACTCCCGTCTGGCTTGGAAAGTTTATGCTGAAAAATGCTCTCATGGCCTTATGGGTTTTCCCTTGCATGTGACTGCCTTTTTTCTTTCTTTCTTTCTTTTTTTTTTTTTTTTGTCTTGCTATTATAATTTTTTCTATATCCCTATGTTTTGCCAATTTAGTTACAATATGTCTTGGTGTGGTTTGCATTTGTTGATTTTATTGGGGGTTCTCTGCCTTCTGTATCTGGATATCTGTTTCCTCCTTCACATTAGGGAACTTTTCTGCTATTAATTCTTCAAATAAATTTTCTGCCATGTTTTTTCTTTCTTCTTCTTCTGGGACTACTCTAATATGAATGTTGTTATGTTTGATGGAGTTCTGACTCCCTGAATGTATTCTTATTTTGCACCATTCTTTTTTCTCTTTGTTTGGCTTGATTACTTTCCATTACACGGCCTTCTAGGTCATTAATTTGTTCCTCTTCTTATTCCAGCCTGCTGTTCATTCCATCAAGTGTGCTTCTAATTTTGTTTGGTGAATCCTTTATCTCTGCTATGTTATTCCTTATCTCTTTATTAAGAGTCTCACTCATGTCTTCCACTTTTTTTTCAAGTCCAGTGAGTATCTTCATAATTTTTACTTTAACTATCTATTAGGCATGTTACCTATATCTGTTTCACTTAGATCTCTGGCATTGGCCTTGTACAGATCTTTCATCTTTCACAGATCATTCTTCTGTTTTCGCATTTTGTCTAAGTTTCTGTGCCTGCTTCTCTGTATTAGGAAAGTCAGCTACTTCTCCTGTTCTTGAGGCTAATGGCCTTATGAAAAAGAGGTTCTGTCGTGCCCTGAGGTGTCCGCGATCCCTCTTCCCCAAGGCCTGGCACTTCAGGGAGTGTCTCCAATGTGTGCTGTGTTCACACTGCTCTTGTGTCCTGATTGCTTTGTCCTTCATGCCCCTCATCTGCAGAGGCTCTCTTTGCCTGTGTGGGCAGTGGTTGGTCTCTGGCCTGAATGTGGTGAGTTTTAACTTGGTGTGCTCTGGTCTGCTTGTGAGATGAGACTTCTCGCCACTGCTGCTGGAATCATGGCACCCCAAACACCCAGGTTGGGAGATGAGGTGTGGGCAGGGATTTGGTCTGGGCTTTTGGGGTTGGGGGCCACCTGTGCTGGGACTGAGGCCAAGTGTGACTGGGAAGGGTGATTCCACTGGAGCATGGGGAGGCAGGGCTTGGTAGAAGCAAGTTAGAGAGCAAGTGTGGGTCCTGTGCTGGTTCCCAAAGGTGACCATGTCTATATGCTGAAGGGCAGGGGAGGGAAATGGTACCTACCAGTTCCTTTGTTCCCAGAGGGGTCTCTGTGAAGGCTGCCTTTCTGCAATATTCTCCAAGGTGAGCAAATAACCTCCCCACTGTGTTCTCCAAGTGCTCTTCAGATTGCTGTTTCCATGCTGTATATCCACAGGCTCTTTGCTTGCCTTTTCTCCAAGAGCAGCCTCAATGCTGTTTGAACTCTCCCAGGGCCAAGTACGCTGTCCTTATAATACCCTAGGCTTTAAGCCCCACTGATTGCAAAGCTCACAAAATTTGCCCCCTCGCCCTTTCCAAACCAATTGCTATGGAGATTCGTTTTCTCGTGTGTGCTCACCTGTGTTTCAGTGTGTCTCTCACCATTCCCTCTGACCACTACTCCTTTCCCACCTCAGTGTTCACAATCTGTTTCTTCTCAGTTTGGGAAAGAAAACTGAATCTCTACACATCTTACTTCCTTGATATGGCTTGTTCTCTACCTTCAGTTGCAGAATTTGTTCTGCTGGTCTTTAGGTTAATTTCTAGGGTATTTAGGATGATTTGATAGTTATCTAGGTGTATTCATGGGATGAGGCAAGCCTAGGATCCCCCTACACCGCCACATCTACCTCCTTCCTCTTGTGTCACCCTATATTAGAGGTTTCTTCCTTGTACTTCCATTACTGTTTTCTTGACTAATGCCTATCAGTAAACATTTATTTTGCTATACATGTATCAAGAAATTTGTATATCCACTCATACACACTTGGAAAAAAGAAAACTAAGTAGTTCCATAGGGGAGATAAGAAAGTTGTTATAGATATTTTGTTACAGTCCATCTAGATGAGGGTTAGAAAAGCATAGTACACTGGGATCTCAGATCATTTACTTACTGAGAGGAATGCATTCAGGAGGAGGGAACCAGCCATCCTCTGTACAGGTCATTACAGTCTGCTCATTTTGAAGACTGTGGCCAGAATTGCAATTAACGCTTACATTTTCACCTTGTACATATTTAACTCCTTGTTTTGGATACTCTCCATTTTTCAAATGATTGAAGATACATTGTCCTAAAAATAATGAAAATAAGAAACAAAAAAAATTTAAAACCCATAAGTTCAGTGAAAAGAGCCAATTAAAAGTTATTTGTACAAAATTTAAACTCATGCATAAGTATCCAAAATTAAAGCTACTACCAAATGCTGGAAAAAAAATCAATGTTAAATATTATTTATCTTCAGGTTTATAATTAAGTCCTTGTAAATGATATAGTTATTTTCAGAAAGCCTCTATCTTTATCTTTAGTGTGATTTTTATGAAGAACTCTTCATAAAAGGAAAAACTCATATTGGTATTTTTGCTCATAACATTCATCCTTTGGCTTTATGTTAGTCATACTAAGCTTCATTGTATTCACTTATGTGTTTTCCCCCCTCTACTATTTGAAATATTTATACATATACAATTATAAAGGTTGACTTACTGCGGCATGGTACTGCTGGTGACCATCCTTCTTGTGTGCAATGAATATGTTCCCAGGGCTTTTGTGAAACAGTCACAAAATTTTGATCACAGGAATACCAATATTTTTCTCCTACACGTACTGGAAAGTTTTGTCTATAGTTACTTTCATGGTGTAGACTACCATGTTTTATTTCTGGAAAATCACAACGATACCCTTGCAATAAAAACAAAACAAACAAAAACAGTATAAATGATGTTTTACCTTAAGAAAAAAAATCAGATGGGAAATGAATTGTTTCACTGATGAATTATATCCTCTTATTAGTCTAATTTCACTCATTGCATCAGGTTTTCTAGGACAAGAGAAGTTATAAAATTCAGATGACTGGGATATGCTAATGAAGTTAAAATTATATCTTGTGGGTCATATGATATAGAAACTTGTATGAAGACTCTTCATAAATAAAACTCTACAGATCTATTTGGGTATGTATATGATCCACCGACTATGTATATCCTAGCCCTGGTATGTAAATGAGCAACTTGTTCGAGAGATGAAAGTATAGATTTTATTCCTAAGATCATCTATCTTCTTTATTTTCTTTTCTGCTCTCATCAGAAATCAGAGCCCTGCCTTTTCTTCTCAGACCAACTCAGTGTAGGGAAACAGTGCGGTTTTTTTTTTTTAGATAAACATTCATTAATTTACTTTTCTATTTATTCAAATAGTGTAAGAAATATAGAGAAACACATTTTCCATTCATCGCATTATACAGAAAACTAACCTTCTAATTAATGCCTGAAACCAATCATCAAGGAAAGTTTTCATTTAATCAGACAAATGAACTAGGACTATTTCTTAATATTCAAATAGTTAAGATTAGAGTAAACATTTGATTGTTATTTCTAATATTAATTGGAGAATGCGGTGTTTTAAAGTATGTCACATGTGTCTCAGAATATATATAACATATATTATGTACATGAAGTGATTTAAAATGTCATTCATAGTATGTCATAGTATATAAGGTTTATATGGCACACATATATGGCATATATATCATATATAATGTGGCATATGTTGTAACATGTACACATCATATATATGAGGTGTTTGTAACATGTCATATATATCATAATATATATATATATTTTTGAATACAAGTGAACATTTAATGCAACCATAGTTCAATTCTTTTTAAACACCAAAATGTCGTATTGTAATTGAGGTATAATATAATTGCATTTTATTGAGTTTCTTATATATGGAATATTTTTGACACATGTTTAAGTGTTATGCTGTTTATAACACATTTATATATAATATTTCCCAGAAAAAATTTCCGTTTTCATTTGATGATTTAGAGATAATCTAGTACTTTTAATACCATACCAGTATTAGTTTTTTCCCCACAAAATGATTCTATTACAAGAACTGTTGTGCAACACACGAAAAAAAGTTCCAAACACACACACACACACACACACACACACACACACACACACACACACACACCCCAAGTATTCATTATCATCTTCATCTTCCTTTTTTTTTTTTCAAGGTTTATTTACTTATTTTGAGAGAGAGAGAGAGAGAGAGAGAGAGAGAGAGAGAGAGAGAGAGAAAGAGACAGAGCATGAGCAGGGGAGGGGCAGAGAGAGAGGGAGCCTGAAGCAGGCTTCAGGCTCCGAGCTGTCAGCACAGACAGCCCCACAGATGTGGGGCTCAAACCCAGAAACCGTGACCTGAGCCGAAGTCAGACGCTTATCCGGCTGAGCCACCGAGGTGCCCCTCATCTTCATCCTTCTAAAGTACACTGGTAACATTTTCTTTCTTGTTTGATTAAAGTTTCCAGTAGTTTCAGCAGACTTATGTAGATTATACACCTGGAATACTTGAATATACTGATGTTTTTCTTTAGTAAAGATTTGTATATGATACCTTCTCTAGATATAGATTCTTGGCCTCCAGTTTATAGCTCTCATTGATAAATTTTTTCCACCACATTTTTGAAGCTTCCAATATTGAGATCAAGTGTTCATTTAGTCTTATTCCACTTAAGTAACCTTCTAGGTATTTTTCTCCACTACTCTTTGACGATTTAGATGAACTTCTCTTTATCCTTGGATGATGAATTTCATCATGATACATCCCAGATGAGTGTCATTTAACAATCATTCTACCTTGCGCAAACTTCACTGTTTGGATTTGCAAGAGTAGAGTCTTAAAGAACTCAAATAAATTGGTGTAAAATTGTAAAGGAGAGATTTGAACCCTGGTGGTCTGATTTTAGAACAAATCTGGTTATCCACCTATTATGGGTTTTCAAAGGATATCAGTTAGGAGTTAAGATGGTGGAGAAGTAGGGGGACCAAGACTTCACTTGTCCTTGTTTGAACTTGTTTGAACACAGCTGTTTTGGGGTCAGAACACTTGGAACACCCAGGAAATCTATCTGCAGAGTGACAGAAAAATCTGCACAGGTGGAGGGAGACAGCTTGGTGGGACAGAGGTGCTTGTATGCAAACTGAGGGAGATGAAACAGCATGGGCGTGGAAGGCAGGGATCCATAGAGAGAAAAAAGGGAGAGAAAGAGAAGCTGTGGATTGCCCTAACGTAAGTTAGGACAAGAGAAAAACCTCCAGATCACGGACTGGGGAATAAGAAATATGGAGAGTGCCAGTCTTTACTTTGAAAACAGCCAAAGGAGCTGAAGATCAGAGTTTTCAAAAGTGTGTGCCATTCTCTGGACCAAAGCCACTGTCACGTGCATGTGCCTGGGGAGGAGGAGAGCAGTGGCAATCTCAGGGGCACACTAGGAGAGAACAGTCCCCTCCGTCGAATACTGTGGGATATATTGCACCCTCAAAGACAAAAGACCCTGCAGTCGTCAGCCATATTAGCAGTGCAGAATGGCACTACCCCAGAACCAAGTGCCTATGGTGCAGGATCCATTACTATATCGGGTTTTGAATCCCAGCTGAGCACCTAGAAGTGTGGGAGAAGTGTGGAGCAAGACAAGCCACCTGCCTGCGCTACTGTGTGAGGCCTGCCTGAACAGTGTGGTTGAGACTGGGGTGTCATCATTTTCTTCCCCATCACCAACATGGTGGGGCTTCAGGGAAAAAGACCCCAGCACAGTCGTGATCTGCTTACATGAAGCCCCACCCCTGTGTGCCCGAAACTGCTCATCTACTGGAGCAGAACTGACACTGAGTGAAACAGATGACCTCTTCTCCGGACCAGCACAGCCGTAGGTCCCAGACACCAACAGACAACTGTCCTGCAGTTGTGTATGTTAGTCTGTTGCCCTTTTTTCTTTTCTTTTCGTCTTTCCTTTTCTTTCCATCTCTTGTCTTTTCTCATCATTTCTTTCAATCATCTTCTTTTTTTCCCTTTGGAATCAGGCTCTTAGTTTCTGATTTGATTTTTGGTCAATTCTTATAAATATATATATTTTGTCTTTTCTCTATTTTTCTGCTTTGTTTGTTTGTCTGTTTAATCAAGCATTTTTACTTTATTTTTTTACAGTTTTTCTATATCTCCTTCTTTCTTTTCCTTTCTTTCTCTCTGGATTAAGCCTTATAGCTTCTTTGATTCTCTGCTTGGTCCTTTTTTCAGACCTTTCATTTTTTTCTTTGTATGGGATTAGGTCCCCTGCCCTCTCATCTTTCTAGGGATACTTCAATGAAAAATCAAAGCACCCCTGGTGGAGGGTCTAAACTATCCACCACTGCAAGTAAGGAGGAGCCTTATAGAAGACTGTTTGGTGGGTTACAGCAACCAAATACACAACAAAGGAGGGCATGCAACACACTCCAAATGCAATTCCTGAAGTGCCAGGCCCTGGACAGTGTATGACCCCTTTTAAATATAGTTCTCACAGGTGCAGGACATATAACAAACTATTAAAACACATAAGGACAGAAACCAGGCCAAAATGATGAGATGGAAGAATTCTCCTGAAAAGAAATTCCAGGAAGAAATGAGAGCCAGGGTAGACATGTAAGGGCAGTAACAGACCTATCCACTGAAACTTGGCAGGCCAGGAGGGAGGGTAGGAAACATTAAATGTGCTGAATAGGAAAAATATGCAGCCAAGAATCAATTATCTGGCAAGGCTGTCATTATAATTGAAGGAGAGATAAAGGCTTTCCCAGACAAAAAATAACGAAAGGAGTTCATGACCACTAAACCAGCCCTGTAGGAGATTCTAAGGGAGACTCTGTGAGTGGAAAGCAGCAAAGACTACAAAGGACCAGAGACATCACCACAAGCACGAAACCTACAGGTAACACAATGACACTGAATTCGTATCTTTCAATAATCACTCTGATGTAAATGGACTAAATACTCCAATGAAAAGACATAGGGTTTCACCACGGGTTAAAAAAAAAAAAAGATCCATTTACATGCTGCCTACAAGAGACTCATTTTAGTCCTGAGGACAACTGCAGATTGAAAGTGAGGGGATGGAAAACCTTGTGTCATGGTACTAGATGGCAAAAGAAAGCCGCAGTAGCCATACTTATACCAGACAAACCAGATTTTAAAAGAAAGACTGTAATAGGAGATGAAAAATAGCATTTTATCATAATTAAGGGGTCTATTCATCAAGAAGAGACAACAGTTGTAAAAATCTATGTCCCCAATGTGACAGCATCCAAATATATAAATCGTGTAATTACAAACATAAATAAATGTATAGATAATAATACCATGTTTGAAGGGGACTTTAGTACTCCACTTACAGCAATGGACATATCATCTAGGCAGAAAATCAATAAGGAAACAATGGCTCTGAAGGACACATTGGACCAGATGGACCACTTGGACATTCTCCAAAATAGATCACATACTGGGTCACAAAACAGAATATATAAAAGGACTGAGATCATACCATGCACATTTTCGGATCACAATGTTATGAAGCTTGAAATCAACCACAAGAAAAAATTTGGAAAGCCCCCAAATGCGTGAAGGTTAAAGGACCTCCTACTGAAGAATGAATGAATCAACCAGGAAATTAAACAAAAATTTAAAAAATATATGCAGGTAAATGAAAATGAAAATACGACAGTTCACACCCCTTGGGATGCAACAAAGGCAGTCCTAAGAGGAAAGTATATTGCAGTTCAGACCTATTTCAAGAAGCAAGAAAGGTCCTAAATATACAACCTAACCTCACACCTAAAGGAACTAGAAAGGCAGCAGCAATGAAAGCCCAAAGCCAGAAGAAGGAGAGAAATAACAAAGATTAGAGCAGAAATAAACAGTATACAATCAAAAAAAAAAAAACCTTAAAAAACAAAAAAAACCACATTGGAATGGATTAATGAATGTAAGAGTTGATTTTTTGAAAGAATAAACAAAATCGATAACCCTGTAGCCTGACTTCTCAAAAAGAAAAGAGAAAGGACCCAAATAGATAAAATTACGAATGAAGGAGGAGAGATCACAACCAACACCACACAAATACAAACAATTATTGAAGAACATTATGAAAAATTATATGCCAACAAACTGGACAATCTGGAAGAAGTGGACAAATTCCTAGAAACTCACACACTACCAAAATTCAAATGGGAGGACATAGAAAATTTGAACAGACCCATAAGCAGTGAAGAAATTGAACTGGTTATCAAAAATCTCCCAACAAGTAGGAGTCCGGGGTTAGATTGCTTCCTAGGGGAATTCTACCAGACATTTAAAGCGGAATTAAGACCTCATCTCAAGTTGTTCCAAAAAATAGAAATGGAAGGAAATCCTCCAGACTCATTCTATGAAGCCAGCATTACCTTGACGCCCAAACCAGACAAAGGCCCCACTGAAGAGCAGAATTACAGGCCAATATCCCCGATGAACATGGATGCAGAAATTCTCATCAAGATACTAGCAAATTGACTTCAACAGTGTATTAAAACAATTATTCATCATAATCAACTGGGATTCATTCCTGGGCTGTAGGTCTGGTTCAATATTCACAAATCAATCAACATCATACATCACATTAACAGAGAAAAAGATAAGAACCATATGCTCCTGTGAATAGATGCAGAAAAAGCATTGGACAAAATATAGCATCCTTTTGTAATAAAAACACTCAAGAAAGTAAGGATAGAAGGAACATACCTTAACATCATAAAAGCCATATATGAAAGGCCCACAGCTAATACAATTCACAATGGGGAAAAACTGAGAGCTTTGCCCCTGAGATCAGGAACATGACAGGGATATCCGCTGTCACCCCTGTTGTTTAACATGGTATTAGAACTCCTAGCCTCAACATTCAGACAACAATGCAAAATAAAATGTATCGAAATTGGCAGACAAGCAGTCAAATTTTCACTCTTTGCAGATGACATGACACTCTGCATGGAAAATCCGAGACACCCCACCGAAAAACTGGTAGAGCTGATACATGAATTCAGCAAATTTTCAGGATATAAAATCAATGTACAGAAATCTGTTGCATTTCTGTACACCAATAATGAAGCAACAGAAAGGAATTGATCCCATTCTCAATTGCACCAAGGACCATAAATTACCTAGGAATAAACTTAACCAAAGAGGCAAATTATCTGTTTGCTGAAAACTATAGAAAATTGATGAATGACATTGAAGAAGACACAAAGAAATGGAAAACATTCCATGCTCATGGATTAGAAGAACAAATATTGTTAAAATGTTGATATTACCCAAAACAATCTACACATTCTAGCCATCTCAATCTAAATGGCATCAGCATTCTTCACAGAGCTAGAAGAAATAATCCTAAAATTTGTATGGAACCACAAAAGATCCTGAATAGCTGAAGTAATGTGGAAAAAGAAAACCAAAGCTGGAGGCATCACAATCCCAGACTTTAGCCTGTTTTACATAGCTGTAATCATAAAGACAGTATGGTATTGGCACAAAAACAGACGCACAGACCAGTGAAATAGAAAAGAGAACCCAGAAATGGACATACAAATTTATGGCCAACTAATCTTTGACAAAGCAGGAAAGGGTATCCAATGGAATAGAGATAGTTTCTTCAGCAAATGGTGCTTGGGAGAACTGGACAGCAACATGCAGAAGAAAGAAACTGGACCACTTTCTTACAACATACACAAAAATAAATTCAAAATGGATGAAGGACCTAATGCTAATGTTAGGTCAGTGTTAAACAGGAATCCATCAAAATCCTACAGGAGCAAACAAGGCAGCAACCTCTTTGACCTTGGCCATAGAAACTTCTTACTTGACATGTTTCCAAAGGCAAGAGAAATAAAAGCAAAACGGAACTATTGGGACCTCATCAAGATAAAAAGCTTCTACACAGCAAAGGAAACAATCAACAAAACTAAAAGGCAGCCGACAGAATGGGAGAAGATATTTGCAAATGACATATTGGATAAAGGGCTAGTATCCAAAATCCATAAAGAACTTACCAAACTCAACACCTGAAAAACAAATAATCCAGTGAAGAAACAGGCAGGAGATACAAATAGACACTTTTCCAAAGAAGACATCCAGATGGCAAACAGACACATGAAAAGATGCTCAACATTGCTCATTATCAGGGAAATACGGATCAAAGCCACACTGAGATACCACCTCATACCAGAGTGGCTAAAATTAACAACTCAGGAAACAACAGATGTTGGCGAGGATATGGAGAAAGGGGAACCCTCTTGCACAGTTGGTGGGTGTGCAAATTGGTGCGCCACCCTGGAAAACAGCGTGGAGGCTCCTCAAAAAATTAAAAATTGAATTACCCTATGATCCAGTGCTTATACTACTAGGAATTTATTCAAAGGACACAGGAGGGTTGATTCATAGGGCCACACGATAGCAGCACTATCAACAATAGTCAAATTATGGAAAGAGCCCAAATTTCCATCACTGATGAATGGATAATGGAGACATGGTATATTTACACAATGGAATACTACTCGGCGATGAAAAAGAATGAAATCCTGCCATTTGCAACAATGTGGATGGAATCAGAAGGTCAGTCAGAGAAAGACAGATATATTATTTCACTCATACGTGGAAATTGAGAAACTTTACAGGTGACCATCGGGGAAGGGAAGGAAAAAAGAAGATACAAACAGAGGGGAAGGCAAATCATACGAGGCCCTGAGATAGAACCTGAGGGTTGATGGAAGTGGGGGGTTGAGAGGATGGGAAAAATAGGTGGTGGGCATTGAGGAGGGCACTTGTCAAGTGAGGAGTATTGGGTGTTGTATGTGAGTGATGTATCAAGGGAATCTACTCCTGAAGCCAAGACTACTCTGTATGTTAGCTGACTTGTTAATACTAATTTTAAAAAATGGCATTAATTAAATAAAACAGTCCACTGAGATTTGTTTTCAAGAGGTATACAAAGGGGGTAAAATTAAGGTAGGTATTATTATGACAGGCTTGAATCCCTTTGCCATATTCTTCTCTCATCTGGGCATACTAAAACATGTTTTACGCTTTTAGAATATCATCTCTGAAGCAAATATAATATTTCATATATGGTCTGATCAGCACTGGGATGGGCAAAATTTAGAACAGCCTCATTCTACCTTAGATTTCTATCGATGCAGGGCGTGGTCTCATTAACAGTAGTGGTGGTTCTGTCATAGTTTTGACTCAAACTGATCTCAAAATTGATTAAAATATTCACCAACTTTTAAAATTCTTTCTAATCTGTCTGTACTTGTACATCTGATTCCTTTGACTTATACCCAGGATCTTATAGTTATCACTACTAAATGTCACATTATTAGATTTAACAGAGGATCCTTTTTGAATGATGAATCTGTGCTAATGCAGATTCACTATCATGACCCCCTGAATAATCCCACTTGTGAATTTGTACTGTGTTTCCCCTAAATCACTAAACTACCTGATAACACAAAGGAGTAATGAAATAGGCTTGAGAACAAAGTCCTGAATCTGATACTCGGGTAAGTTTACTTAACGAAGTTTCAAACTATCTCATAAACCATCTAACTGGTCCATTTCCCCATCTTGTCCACAAGAACTTCATAAGGCCCCTTCTGGAATAAACTTGGTGAGATCCAGATCCAGTTGAGCTGATCTACCATTTCCATAAGCCAACCAGAAACACGATTAAATATTTTCTTTATGGAAGTGGTTCAAGATGGAGAGGTAGGAGATCCTGAACACACCTCTTCCCTTGGACACACTGAATCTACAGTTACATACAGAGTAATTTTGTGTGGGGGCAAAAGAAAAAAAAACCTCTCCAAAAAATAACTGAGTGATTCCTACACACTGGGCAAATGAGAAAAAGCTCACATCAAAGTAGATGGAAGAAACTGAGATACGATCTGACCCTAAACCTCATCCCCAGCATGATGACCCACAATTGGGAGGGAATTCAAAACCCCAAGCTTCTCCCTGAGGAGTGAAGTGTCTGAGCCTTACATCTGGCACCCTGATTTTAATATCTACACCTGACAGACAAGCCCCCAAAGCATCTAGCTTTGAAAGCCAACAGGGCTTGTGTCCACAAGGACCCACAAGCTACAGCTAAGTGAGAAACAGCTCTTAAAGGGTCCACAGGCACTCACCCACCCCAGGGTCCAGCATAGAGGAAGCCACCTGAAAAGTGCCCAGACTTTCTGTGAAAGAGCCTTATTTGCCTACCTTAAGGCTCCGCTCTGAGGGGTAAGCATTTAATGTAAAACACATCTAGGGGCTTAGTAAAACTCTCCTCAAAGACAGAGACCAGCAGTCACCATCTTTATGCTCTCCTTTTGCCTCATTGGCACAATTTGCTAATTGCTCCCTGGTATCTCCAGGAAAGGAGCTTAGACCCTCCTCAGACACTCTCTGAATTTTGCAGCCACCACCAAGGAGATACCCCTAGATCACATGGCTGTAGTGGCTAGTGGGTCCTACAGGACTGTAACAAATAAAGAAAGACTTATTAACAGGCCACCACCCCCAAGGCACAGGAGAGTGCCCAGACTGAAGCACCCACCTTTCTCTGGAAAAGGCCAATCTGATTAATCTTTGTTGCTGTGGCCTGAGGGCAGACTTCTAATTAAAAAGACAACTGAGGGCCAACCATAATCCTCTACAGGGAACTTGGAGAATAGGCACTATCTTCAGGTCCTCCTTCTGCTGCGCTGCAGGGCACTGGTAACTCCTGGAGGGAAATCTGGACAAAGATCTGGTGCCCCAGCTTCTATGTCCGGTGCACTGGATTTCGTGGCTGCCACCCAGGGGACATTCTTTGATCTAATGGTCCGTGGGGTTTGTATTCACGGTTCCCATGGGACTGCAAAAAGTTCAGCGCTGGCCACCACCGCAAGGGCACACTGTATATACAGACTGAACTATACACTCAGTTTTTTCTACGAAAGAGGCCTGACAGCCTTTCCCGGAATTTTGGCTTGAGGAGCAGACTTGAGGCTTGGCACACATCTAGGGGCCTACTTAGGTGTGCTCTGGGGATAGAGGCCACTGGAGGCCATCCTTGTGATCTTCTTCGGCTTCGCTCTAGGTCAAAGGTATCTCTAGGAAAGGAGCTTATGCTTTTTTTATGGTGCCCTCGCTTCTGTGGTTGTCAGGCAGGACTTACCTCTAGATTGCCTGGCTCTGGTGGTGCGCTCTGCTTATGACTGTGGGTCCCCCAGGACTGTAACAGACGGAGAAAGTGTTCTTGACCGACTACCACCCCAGGGCGCTGCAGAGAGGCAGGAGAATAAAGAATATACTTTTTCTGTGAAAGAGCCCTAGCAGCCTGTCTTGGGGCGCCTGGGTGGCTCAGTCGGTTAAGCGGCCCACTTCGGCTCAGGTCATGACCTCGCGGTCCGTGAGTTCGAGCCCTGCGTCGGGCTCTGTGCTGACAGCTCACAGCCTGGAGCCTGTTTCAGATTCTGTGTCTCCTTCTCTCTGACCCTCCCCCGTTCATGCTCTGTCTCTCTCTGTCTCAAAAATAAATAAACGTTAAAAAAAAAAATTTAAAAAAAAGACCTTGCAGGTGCCAACCTGAGGCCCTTTGTTGGCAGGGAGAGTGGCATTATTCCGGAACCAGGCTCACGCAGAGCGGGATACGAGGTGCTGGAGGAGACTGTGGAGCAGGACAGGTTGAATGCCCACGCTACTCTGTAAGGCGCTGCCTGAACTGCACGGTTTGAGACACCCCCTGCGGGGAGGAGAGACTGGGGTGTTGCCATTTTTCTTACCAACACCAACATGCTGGGGCTTCAGGGAACAGGACAGTGGCTCCACTGGGAGCCTACTTACATGAACTCCAGCCCCTCCGTGCCTGTAACTGCTTATCTACTGGAGCAGGACTGACACTGAGTGAACCGCAGGGGCCAGATTCCAGACCAGCACAGCCACCAGTCCCAGGCACCAACAGACAACTGTCCTGCAGTTTTGTATATACGGACGTTAGAATCATAAAAATGAATCAGTGATATACAAGATAAACTTATGGAAAATAATGAAGCTGAAGAGAAGAGGTAAAGAAAAATATCAGATCATGAATGCAGACCTAGGGAACTCAGTGACTCCATAAATCATAGTAACGTTCGTATCATAGGAATCCCAGAAGAAGAGAAGGAAAAGGGGGCAGAAGTTTCACTGGAGGAAATTATAGCTGAAAACTTCCCTAAACTTGGGAAGGAAACAGACATCCAATCCAGGAGGCACAGAGAATTCCCATCAGAATAAACAGGTCATGATCTCAGGGTTGGGAGATCAAGCCCCATGTCAGGCTCCTCACTGGATGTGGCGCCTACTTAAGATTCTCTCTCTCTTCCCTTTGTCCCTCCCCTGACTCCCATACACACGTGCTTTCTCTATTTCTAAAAAACAAACGAAAAAAACACTCAAACGAAGAGAGATAGAGGGAACATACCTCATTATCATAAATGCCACATATTCTCAATGAGGAAAAACTGAGAACTTTTCTTCTATGGTCAGGAACAAGATAAGGATGACCGCTTTCACCATTGTTACTTAACATAGTACTGGATGTCTAGTCTCAGCATCAGTCAAGAAAAAAAAAAAAAAGGAAAGTAAAAAAGAAAGAAAAAAAGGAAGGAAGGAAGGAAGGAAGGAAGGAAGGAAGGAAGAAAGAAAGAAAGGCAGGCAAGGCATCCTAATCAAGAAGGAAGAAATCAAAGTTTCATTATTCACAGACAACATGATAATCTACATAGAAAACCCAAAAATCTCCACTAAAAATTTCAGGAACTGATACACAATTCAGTAAAGTTGCAGGAAACAAACTCCATGCAGAGAAGCCTGTTGCATTTTTACATACCAATAGTGAGAAAGAAAAATGAAAGAATTCATTTCCATTTGAAATTTCCAAATGAAAGAATTTCATTTCCAAATGAAAGAATTCACTCCATTTATATTTGCACCAAAAACCATAAGATACTTAGGAAAAAACCTAATCAAAGAGGCAAAAAGATCTGTACTCTGCAAACTACAGAATACTGATGAAAGAAACTGAAAGCAACACAAAGAAATGGAAAAATATTCCATGCTCATGAACTGGTAGAACAAATATCATTAAAATATCTATATCACTCAAATCAATCTACACATGTACTGCAATCCCTATCAAAATACCACCAGCAGTTTTCACAGAGCTGGAACAAACAATCCTAAAATTTGTATGGAACCACAAAAGATTCCAAATAGCCAAAGTAATCTTGAAAGAGAAAAGCAAAGCTGGAGGCATCAGAATTCCAGACTTCAAGCTACATTACACAGCTGTAGTCACCAAGACAGCATAGTGCTGGTATAAAAACAGACACGCAGATCAGTGGAACAGAACAGAAAACTCAGAAACGGACCCACAACTATATAGTCAACTAATCTTTGACAAAGCAGGAAAGAATATCCAATGGAAGAAAGTCTCCTCAATAAATAGTGTTGGGAAAACTGGACAACAACATGCAGAAGAATGAAACTGGACCACTTTCTTACAAGGTACACAAAATATATTCAAAGTGGATGAAAGACCAAAATATGAGATGGGAAACCATCAAAATCCTAGAGAACACAGACAGCAACCTCTCTGATTTGGGCCATAGGAACCTCTTACTGGATACGTCATCAAAGGCAAGGGAAACAAAAGCAAAAATGAACTATTGGGACTTCATCAAGATAAAAAGCTTCTGCACAATGAAGAAAACAATCAACAAACTAAAAGGCAACCTTCAGAGTGGGAGAAGATATTTGCAAATGACATATCTGATAAAGGGTTAGTATCCAAAATCTATACAGAACTTATCAAACTCAACACCCAAACAAATAATCCAGTTATGAAATGGGCAGAAGACATGACTAGTTTTCCAAAGACATACACATGGCCAACAGATACATGAAAAGATGCTCAACATCACTCATCATTAAGGAGATACAAATCAAAACCACGATGAGATACTATCTCACACCTGTCAATGGCTGAAATTAACAGCACAGAAAACAACAAGGCATTGGCAAGGAGGCAGAGAAAGGGGAACCCTCTTGCAGTGTTGGTGTGGGAATGCAAACTGGAACAGCCACTCTGGAAAACAATATGGAGGGTCCTCAAAAAGTTAACAATAGAACTACCCTACAATCCAGCCATTGCACTGCTAAGTATTTAACAGAAGGATACAAAAATGCTGATTCTGAAAGGCTACATGCAGCTTGATATTTACAGCAGCATATCAACGATTAGTCAAACTATACAAAGAACCCAAATGTCCACTGATGGATGAATGGATAAAGAGATGCAGCACACACACACACACACACACACACACACACACACACACACACACACACTGGAATATTACTCAGCCATCAAAAAGTATGAAATCTTGCCATTTGTAATGCACCGACAGAACTAGAGTGTATTTATGCGAAGCAAAATAAGTCAGTCAGAAAAAGACAAATACCACATGATTTCACTCATATGTGGAATTTAAAAAATGAAAGAGATGAACATAGGAGGAAAAAAAGAGAGGCAAACCATAAAACAGACTCTTAAGTATAGAGAACAAACTGAGGGTTGCTGGAGGGGAGGTAGGTGGGGAAATGGATTACAAGTAATGAATACTGAGGAGGGCATTTGTTGTGATGAGCACTGGGTGTTATGTGTAAATGATGAACCACTAAATGCTACTGCTGAAACTAATATTGCAGTAGATACTAACTAACTGTAATTTAAATAAAAACTTTAAAAGATAGAATGATTACATTTAAATAAAAACTTTAATTTAAAAAAACACTTTGAAAGATAGAATGATTACATTAGGTCTCCAATGATTACTTTTAAAAATGGCAAATTCAAAGATACTTATCACCAGACATATTTATTAGTATTACTTTCACTGCATAACTCCTTTCTTTACTTGGTTTTATGACAATGGCTTAACATTCTATTCTAGAATTTCTTTTTAAAAGGTAAGGGGCAAATAATCAACAGAGGTGAAGACCATCATGGAACCCATCTCTGATGAACATGTTTCACATTTCATACACGCTCCATATAAAACTAGACTTTTCTGTAGTAAATAATACTTGTGTGAGATTTCATATGCAGTAATTTCTCTTTGATGTTTTAGCACATTTTTAGCACATTTATGTTAGGGAACTTTTAATAAATGATTCTACATTAATTTTGATTTTTAGAATTTAAGTAAACATTCTGTTTCTCCACTAGATGGTGCTAACATCCTGTCATAAGACAACACAAACCACTTCTCTGGATTCCCCCCTCTTCCAAAGAGCCAGATTTTTTTTGTTGTTCGTTTTTAAATTTAATGTTCATGATGAAGATTTTATGCTTAATTGCAGGCTAATATGTGTGTTTTTCATTTCAGAAATTCAAATCCACTTCATGGCATTCTGGCTATTGGAAAAATAAGTTAATTTTCAAACACAGATGCCAATATTGTGAGTACAGAACTGTTTTTTAGTAATATGTTAATATTTTGATAAACACAGTTCCTATCCTATTAAGCTAATGCAAGGTAAAGGTAATAAAGTTTTATCAATTAATTTATTTCATTTAAATTATTTTTTGAACTAATCGGCCAAGAGTAATCCATCTTCAAAACATTTAAAGTAATCAATTCACACACACACACACACACACACACACACACACACACACACACCACTAGCCCATTAGCTAGCCTGAGGCAAATGCCTTTTCCTCAGGTTATGTTTCAAAATAATACATTTATACCATCTGCTCTTGAATTTTCAAATTTGGTTAATTGCTTTTAACAACCAGATGGGAAAGACAAATATACACACCTTTCACATAATCTTCCTAACAGCTTCTCACAATTTTTACTATGTATATATGTTTACTATAGTATAAGTATTCTCATATTGATTACCCTTTTTACTTCAAATAACTCTTAAAATTATGGTGCTTTTTCCATGAACTTTGAATGGCATCTCTTGACTGTACGAAAACAGTGTCACGACCCCCTACTCCATTGCCCCATTTTCCAGTGCCATCTCCAAAATCTGAGTTGTGATTATGACCATTTGCCACCTTCACTGTGACACAGTCTGCTAGCTAGTCTGCAAGCCTCCATTCTCCACGGGGTTACATAGGATTTTTTTTCCAAAATTGGTCATGTCACTCTTGTGATTAAAATTCTTTGCTGAATTTTCCTTTCATTTGTAAGACATTCTAAACCTAATCAAGAAAACCTCAATCAAATGTATACCAGACTGCTTTGGTAGAGTAAGGTTGGTCTCTTTGTACAATTACTCTATTTTTCTAAAATTATTTTGAGAAAAAAAGAATAGGAGATACTACTTTTTAAATAGCTTAATTCTAAACTCAGTAGGCATTAGAACAGATTCTAAAGCCAAACTAAAAATCAACATCGAAAAAGTAAATCAAATGGACAAAATGGAAATGGCAAAATAGATATTTTATGTTAAATTTCTTTCCTATCTTCTCATTGGTATATATGAATATTAGTTACATATACATGTACATGATATGATCCAATTAGTCTTTCAAAATACGATATATTCAGATTATTTTACAAATAACATGAGGATAAAGATATGTGGCAAATAATATATACACGTCTATAAATAAAGTTATCGGTTGCAATGAAGTTTTTAAAAATATAAACTCTAGAAAAAGCAGAGAGAGATTATATTATACTATTGAGGCATTTGAAAAAATAAACTTATGCTTAAATATTTTCTTAAATATGACTATGCAATTTCCTCTTGAAATTTTAACAGTGTAAAGACCATGAAGATAATTACAGGATTATGGAAAGCAAATGGGAGAACAGGTCATAGCTATAAGAAATTGGGCAGAATACAAGTATGCCATAATTAGGATTGAAGCAAGTTACTATCAGGATACAGCCTGAATATATCACTGAAATCAAATTTCTTGAAATGTGTAGTATTTGGATCGCTACTACCTAATGCCAATTATTGTTCAAGTCAAAATGGTAGCTTCTTAAAATAAGTTGTTAGTATATATTGACTGGTTGCTATAAAAAAGGAGCTTAGTTGGAGGGAGACATTAAAATAAGGACGTTTAAAAACTGTAGCAGGAATGATTCTGCATCTGAATAATTATCATGTCAATCCTGAGGATAAGGATTAAAAAAGAAAAGAAGAAAAACAACACACACTATACCCAATTTCACCTGTAGTACTTCTGGAATTGTAACTGATGGAAGATTTAGAAAGGTGGGGATGATTTCAATCCTCCATTTTTACAGATCTACTATCAGTCTTTTGTAAACACAACTGATGTTTCCTCAGTCCTTTTTTTTTTTTTTTTTTTTTTTTTTTATGGAGGGGGCAGGAGTAAAAGGAGACAGAGAGAGAGAGAGAGAGAGAGAGAGAGAGAGAGGGAGAGAGATTGAGAGAATCCCAAGCAGGGTCCATTCCCAGGGTGGAGCTCCACACGGGACTCGATGTCAAGACTGAGATCATGACCTGAGCTGAATCAAGAGTCCGATGCTTAACCAATTGAGCCACCCAGGAGCCATGTTCCTCAGTCTTGAATGTCCTCCTCCCTGGCATCCTTATTTCCATGACTCCCATCCAACCTTCAAAGCCTACCCAAGATGCCATCGTGACCCTGACAGATTTGGCTCTCTTCATTCCACCTCTTACAAACTCCCCAACCTGATCCCACTCCAAACTCATTGCAACTTGGATTTCTTGCCTCCTCTAAATGACCCTGTAGTCTCTCTTTTCCTTGTCTCCATCACAATGCTTTATACAGTAAAATACAATATGTTGACGAAATACAATAATCATTCCTTTTGTTTTCCCCACTAAATGGCCTTTTGGTAAATGCTAGTCCTAATGCCTGGCACTTAGCAGGCACTTAAAAAGTGACCATTGGATGGGCAAATAAACGAATGAAAGAATGAATGGATGAATATGAAGCTCTTTTGGAACCTTTCCATTATATCTGCAGATTGCAGGCAACCCATGGGAAGAGCACAGTGGACGGCAACCAATGTAAAAGGTAAGACATGAGAACACATGTACAGTGATCTCAAAGCTCTATTGCATGAACCCAAGAAACTCTGCTATCTGTAACTCCATTGTACCTCTTGTCTACGTGTCTTAATTTTGAATGTATGCCATAATTTTGAAGTCAGGAATCATTTTAATTTTGTTCAAAAAGGCTGTGGGGAGCCTTTGAAGGAACAATTCTATAATCACTTTCCTATCTATAACAGTTTTGGTCAACATGGTTTGAGAAACTTGGCTCTCTCAGTTAAAACGTCCAAACACAGAGAAGTGCTCTGTCAAACCTATTTAACCTTTTGTTATTTTTCTGATGTTTTTCCTAAAATGTAGCACATTTTACCCCAAATATATCATCTCTTGTTTATGCACCATATTCTGAAACTAGTTAAAGTTGTTAAGATATGGGTAAAGTGCACATCAGCTAAGTGAGCACAGGATGGACTGGTTGGGAAAAACTCACATCCTGGGCAGGTAGGAATGGTGTGTGGGGTGAGGGGGAGGCATAATTGGGAAGAAGGGAAAGTGCAAAGGTTGTAGAACAATCAGGGATTGGGCAAAGAAAAGTGGATCGATGTAGACTTGGCCAGTAGCCCTAGCAATCAAAGGCCAAAGAGAATTTACGTGTCATTGGGGGACACACTTATTTTCAGCTAAGAACAATTTCAACAAAACTTGGTAAGTGAGTTGTAGTTTAACATTATGTGCAGGCAGAAAAGTAGCATATGCATTCTCCATTATGTCTACATTAAAAATAAACAAGGCTTGCTGTGGCACACCTCTCCCTCTCGTGACACTCCCGGGGCGTCTGCTCTGACCCTTCTCATGGCGCTCACTGTCACGCTTCACCCATCAGATCTCCCCTCCCCAGGGCCACCTCAACTTCCAGAGTTCCTTAGTCCCTTCTTCACCCTCATCATCCGTTTCTACCTTTCCTCACTGAAATTGTAATAGAGAACTTTTCAGCTTATAATGATTCACAGTAAATTGCAGTAAATACTATTGGATTTTACTATTCTAAAGTATTTATTCAGAGTATTTGCTATTCCACATAAATTTCAGGTTTGTTGAATCTAGTAATATCAATACATTTCCTTTTTCTTTTTTAAAAAACATTTTTTTTAATTTTTTAAAATAGAATTTATTTTTTTTATTGTTCATTTAGTTATTTTGAGAGACAGAGTGCCAACAGTGGAGGGGGGGAGGAAGAGATGGGGAGAGGGGGAGAGGCAGAGACGGGGAGAGGGGGAGAGGGAAAGAGGGGGAGCGGGGGAGAGGGAGAAACAGAGAGAGAGAGAGAGAGAGAGAGAGAGAGAGAGAGAGAGAGAATCCCAAGCAGGCTCCCAGTTGTCAGCACAGAGCCTGCTGTGGGGCTCAATGCCACAAACTGAGATCATGACCTGAGCTAAAAGGAAGAGTCAGATGCCTAACCTACAGAGCCACCCAGGAGCCCCTACTACATTTCAAAGAAGAGAGGATATTGAAGGCAATTGGGCCACTGCACAACTTTAAATCACACCATATAGGTAAACATCACACAAATACTTCTAAAAACTGGAGTGTTCTTGACAGCAGAAGGCGAATTCCTATTTATCATATTGGCATTGAAACACAAGAGTTCAGGATTAAACGCCACTACCTCAAGTTTTCTGGATTACATAACTGTGTATAACATTCATACACATCTTTATAAAATAGTACTTTTAATTAATTTATAAGTAATTCTTACGATTGATAATGTCAATTTTTTTTTCCATTTGAGGGTTAACTCTAAAATTGGAAACCATCTTGTACTTGAAACAATATACAAAAAAATTGTTTTACTTTGTTTTCTGATAGAAGAGAATCTCTCTAGCTTTGATCTATATTTTACTCCTGAAAGATTATATTTGGCCCTTGAAACCTCCAGAATTAGGTAACACCCACATCTCATGAAAACTTATTTTAATTTCTCTTTCTGATAGTTCATTATTAGTGTTCAGAAATACAGCAGATTTTTGTATATTGATTTTGTATCCTACAACTTTACTGAATTCATTTATTAATTCTAACAGGTTTTGTTGTTGTTGTTGTTGTTGTTGTTGTGGAGTCTTTAGTGTTTTCCCTAAAGAATACATCATATGCACACAGAGCTAATTTTACTTCTTTATTTATTTTTTATTTTTATGTTTTACATTTATTTATTTTTGAGAGACAGAGAGAGACAGAGCACAAGTCGGGGAGGGGCAGAGAGAGAATGAGACACAGAATCTGAAGCAGGCTCCAGGCTCTGAGCTGTCAGCACAGCACCCAATGTGGGGCTCGAACCCACGAACCGTGAGATCATGACCTGAGCATAAGTCGGACGCTTAACCGACTGAGCCACCCAGGTGCCTCTTTACTTCTTTATTTCTTATTTGGATACATTTTATTTCCCTTTTTCAACACCGATGAGAGTGGGTATCTTTGTATTTTTCCTGATCCTTGGGGAAAGCTTTTAGCTTTTCATCAAATGTGATGTTAGTTATGGGCTTCTTATTTATGGTCTTCATTATGTTGATGTACATTTCTTCAATACCTAATTGTTGTCAGTTTTTATCATAAATGGATGTTGAATTGTGCCAAATGCTTTTTGTGTATCTATCTGGATGATTATATGATTTTTACCTTTAATTTTGTTAATGTGCTATATCATATTACTGATTTAAATCTGTTGAATCACCCTTGAGTCCCATAGATAAACCCAACTTCATCATGGTGTGTGAATCTTTTAATGTGCTATTGAATTCAGTTTGTTAACATTTTGTTGAGCATTTCAATATTTATGTTTATCAGTGATGTCGGGTATAATTTTTTTTGTAGCATCCTTGTCTGGTTTTGGTATTAAAGTTAATCTATTTTTGGAAGTGCTCTCCCTCAAAATTTTGGAGTTTTTAAATAAAAATTGGTATTAAATCTTCTGTTAATTACCAGTGAATACTTCTGGTCCCAGACTTTTCTTTGAGGAGATATATTAAATTAATTATTCAGTGTTGTTACTTGTTACTGGTTTGTTCAGATTTTCCATTTCTTAATGGTTTTGTCTTGTCAGTTTTATATTTCCAGGAACTTATCCATTCTCTGTTATCCAATTTGTCAGTGTGTAATCATTTATGGTGGTCTCTTATGAACATTTGCATTTCTGTGGTATCAGTTGAATATCTTCAATTTCATTTCTATTTTATTTATGCGATCTCTCGTTTTAATTAGTTAATCAGCTTAGGTTTGTCAATTTTGTCTACATTTTGAAAAAGGTAGGTATCTATTTTGTTGACTTTTTGGTCTTTATTTCATATATTTCTGCTCTGATTTCTGTTATTTCCTTCTTTCTGCTAATTTTAGGCTTAGTTTTTTCTTCTTTTCCAAGTTTTTTAATGAAAAAAATTTCATTTTATTTGTTAGACAGACATCACAAGTCAGGGTAGGGAGGGGTAGGAGAGAGAGAATCTGAAACAGTGTCTACCCTCACGTGCGGAGCACTATGTGGGGTACAAGCCCATGATCCTGGATCATCGCCTGAGCAGAAATCAAGAGTTGGACACTCAACCAACTCAGCTACCCAGGTACCCCCTTCTTTTACTAGCTTTTTGATGTATACAGTTTGATTGTATATTTGAGATCATTTATTTTTTTACTGTACGCATGTATTACTAGAAACACCTCCCACAGAAGTGCCTTTGTATGTGAAGCAGGTTTTTCTTTCTTGTTGCTTTCAAAATTCTTTGTACTGTATTTTTTTTCTAGATTGACTGTATGTATGTATGTATGTAAGTTTTCATTTTAACACCGGTTGGCTGACATACAGTGTTATATTAGTTTCAGGTATGCAGTACAGTGATTCAACAATTCCATACATCACCTAGTGCTCATAGTGACAAGGATACTCTTTCATCTCCATCACCTATTTCACCCATCCCCTCTGCCCGCTTTCTCCCCTCTGGTAACTATCATATTGTTCTCTACACTTAAGACACTGAAGAGCCTTTTTTTTTTTTTTTTTTTTGGTCCCTCTCTCTCTCTCAAATTTCCTCCCTTTGCTCATCTGTTTTGTTTCTTAAATCCCACATATGACTGAAATCATATGGTATTTGTCTTTCTCTGACAGACTTATTTTGCTTAGCATTATACTGTCTAGTCCATCCAAGTTGTTGCAAATGGCAAGACTTCATTCCTGGATATTACAGCAATTCTATTTTTAACCTTTTGAGGAACCTCCATACTATTTCCCAGAGATGCTGCACCAGTTTGGATTCTTGCCAACAGTGCAAGAGGGTACCCCTTTCTCCACATCCTCACCAACACCTGTGAGGTGACATCTTATTGTTTTTTCGGTTTGTATTTCTCTGATGATAAGTGCTAATGAGTATCATTCATGTGTCTATTGCCCATCTGTATGTCTTCTTTGGAGCAATATCCGTTCATGTCTTCTACCCATTTTTCATTGGATTATCAGGTTTTGGGGTGTTGAGTTTTAGAAGTTCTTTATATATTATGGATACTACCCTTTACCAGACATGTCATTTGTAAATATCATCTCCCATTCCATAGGTTGCCTTTTAGTTCTGTTGATTGCTTCCTTTGTTGTGCAGAAGCTTTGTAGTTTAATGTAGTCCCAATAGTTTCTTCTTTTTTGCTTTTGTTTCCCTTGCCACGGGTGATCTATCTAGAAAGCTGTGGCTGATGTCAGAGAAGTGACTGCCTGTACTCTCTTCCAGGAATTTTTATAATTTCAGGTCTCACATATAGGTCTTTAATCCAGTTTGAATTTATTTTTGTGTATGGTGTAAGAAAGTGGTTCAGTTTCATTCTTTTGCATGTTGCTGTGGAGTTTCCCCAACATCGTTTGTTGAACAGAATGTCTTTTTCCCACTGGATATTCAATCCAGCTTTGTTAAAAATTAATTGAGTGTATAATTGTAGGTTTATTTCTGGGTTTTCCATTCAGTTCCATTGATCTATGTGTCTATTTCTGCCCCAGTACCATATGCTCTTGATCACTATCTCTGTAATATTAATTTGAAGTCCAGAATTATGATGCCTCCAGCTTTGCTTTTCTTTTTCAAGATTGATTTGGCTAACCAGGGCCTTTTGTGGTTCCATACAAATTTTAGGCTTGTTTGTTCTAGGTCTATAAAAAATGTCGTTGGTATTTTGGTAGGGGTTGCATTGATTGTGCAGATTGCTTTGGGTTTTGTAGACATTTTAACGATATTTGTTCTTCCAGCCCATGAACATGGGATGCCTTTCCATTTTCTTTGTGTTGTCTTCAACTTCTCTTATCAGTGTTCTATAGTTTTCAGAGTACAGATCTGTCACCTCTTTGGTTAGGTTTATTCCTAGGTAACTTATTATTTTTATTGCAATTGTAAATGGGACTGTTTTCTTAATTTGTCTTTCTGCTACTTTATTATTGTTATACAGAAATGCAACAGATTTCTGTGCATTGATTTTGTATCCTATAGCTTTCCTGAATTCACTTCAGTTCTAGCACGTTTTGGTGGAGTCTTTTGGGTTTTCTGTATAAAATATTATGTCATGTGCAAATAGTGAAAGGTTTACTTCTTCCTTACCGAGTTGAATGCCTTTTATTCCTTTTTGTTCTAGTTGCTGTGGCTAGGACTTTCAGTACTTTATTGAGTAAAAGTGGAAGAGTAGACCTCCTCGTCTTGTTATGTCTTGTCTTGTTCCTGACCTTGGGAAGAAAGCTCATAATTTTCCCCCATTAAAGATGATGTTAGCTGTGGTTTTTTTCATGTATAGCCTTTATTATGTTAAGATATGTCCCCTCTAACCCTACTTTGTTGAGATCTTTTATCACGAATAGATGTTATAGTTTGTCAAATGGGTTTTTTGGTATATGTTAAAATGATCATATGGTTTTCATCTTTTCTTTTATGGCTGTGATTTGGTTGATGTGATGTATCACACATTGATTGGTTTGTGAATATTGAACCATCCTTGCAACTCAGGAAGAAATCACCGGGTATAAGTCGTGAACAGACATGACTTGATTGTGGGGAATAATTTTTTAAAATTTATTGTTGGATTCGGATTGCTAGTATTTGTTATGCATTTTCGCATCTATACTCATCAGAAATATTGACATATACTATAGTTCTCTTATTTTGTGGTGGCTGTATCTGGCTTGGTATCAGGGTAGTGCTGCTTCATAGAATGAATTTGGGAGTTTTTCCTACTTTTCTTTTTTTTTTTTTTTTTTTTTTTTTGGAGTAGTTTGAGAATAGGCATTAACTCTTATTTATTTATTTATTTATTTATTTATTTATTTATTTATTTATTTATTGCTGGTAATTGATCTGTTCAATTTTCTTTCTTTCTTCCTTTTTTTTTTTTTGAATATAAACATGGCAAGGTTTATTTGGGGAACTCCCAAATTCTTTTTTTTTTAATATGAAATTTATTGGCAAATTGGTTTCCATACAACACCCAGTGGTCATCCCAAGAGGTGCCTTCCTCAATACCCATTACCTCTCCACCCTCCCTTCCCTCACACCCACCATCAACCCTCAGTTTGTTCTCAGTTTTTAAGAGTCTCTTATGTTTTGGCTCCTTCCCTCTCTAACCTCTTTTTTTTCCTTCCCCTCCCCCATGGTCTTCTGTTAAGTTTCTCAGGATCCACATAAGAGTGAAAACATATGGTATTTGTCTTTCTCTGTATGACTTATTTCACTTAGCATAACATTCTCCAGTTCCACCCACGTTGCTACAAAAGGCCATATTTCATTCTTTCTCATTGCCACGTAGTATTCCATTGTGTGTATAAACCACAATTTCTTTATCCATTCATCAGTTGATGGACATTTAGGCTCTTTCCATAATTTGGCTATTGTTGAGAGTGCTGCTATAAACATTGGGGTACAATGCCCCTATGCTTCAGCACTCCTATATCCCTTGGGTAAATTCCTAGCAGTGTTATTGCTAGGTCATGAGGTAGATGTATTTTTAATTTTTTGAGGAACCTCCACACTGTTTTCCAGAGCGGCTGCACCAGTTTGCATTCCCACCAACAGTGCAAGAGGGTTCCCGTTTCTCCACATCCTTGCCAACATCTATAGTCTCCTGACTTGTTCATTTTAGCCACTCCGACTGGCGTGAGGTGGTATCTGAGTGTGGTTTTGATTTGTATTTTCCTGATGAGGAGCGACACTGAGCATCTTTCATGTGCCTGTTGGCCATCCGGATGTCTTCTTGAGAGAAGTGTCTATTCATGTCTTCTGCCCATTTCTTCACTGGATTATTTGTTTTTCGGGTGTGGAGTTTGGTGAGTTCTTTACAGATTTTGGATACTAGCCCTTTGTCCGATATGTCATTTGCAAATATCTTTTCCCATTCCATTGGTTGCCTTTTCGTTTAGTTGATTATTTCCTTTGCAGTGCAGAAGCTTTTTATCTTCATGAGATCCCGATAGTTCATTTGTGCTTTTAATTCCCTTGCCTTTGGAGATGTGTCAAGTAAGAAATTGCTGCAGCTGAGGTCAGAGAGGTTTTTTCCTGCTTTCTCCTCTAGGGTTTTGATAGTTTCCTGTCTCACATTCAGGTCCTTTATCCATTTTGAATTTATTTCTGTGAATGGTGTAAGAAAGTGGTCTAGTTTCATCCTTCAGCATGCTGCTATCCAGTTCTCCCAGCACCGTTTGTTAAAGAGATTGTCTTTTTTCCTTTGGATATTCTTTCCTACTTTGTCAAAGATTAGTTGGCTATACGTTCGTGGGTCTAGTTCTGGGGTTTCTATTCTATTCCATCCGTCTATGTGTCTGTTTTTGTGCCAATACCATGCTGTCTTGATGATGACAGCTTTGTAGTAGAGGCTAAAGTCTGGGATCGTGATGCCTCATGCTTTGGTCTTCTTCTTCAAAATTACTTTGGCTATTCGGGGCCTTTTGTTGTTCCATATGAATTTTAGGATTGCTTGTTCTAGTTTCGAGAAGAATGCTGGTGCAATTTTGATTGGGATTGCATTGAATGTGTAGATAGCTTTGGGTAGTATTGACATTTTGACAATATTTATTCTTCCAATCCATGAGCATGGAATGTTTTTCCATTTCTTTATATCCTCTTCAATTTCCTTCATATGCTTTCTATAGTTTTCGGCATACAGATCTTTTACATCTTTGGTTAGATTTATTCCTAGGTATTTTATGCTTCTTGGTGCAAATGTGAATGGGATGAGTTTCTTTATTTGTCTTTCTGTTGCTTCATTATTAGTGTATAAGAATGCAACTGATTTCTGTACATTGATTTTGTATCCTGCGACTTTGCTGAATTCATGTATCAGTTTTTGTTCCTGTTCAGTATTTGTTCCTGTTTCAGTTTTGGTAGTTTATGTTTCTAGGAGTTTATCCATTTATTCCAGATTGTCCAGTTTGTTGGCATATAGTTTTTCACAATATTCTCTTACAGTTGTTTGTATTTCTGTGGTGTTGGTTGTTATTTCTCCTCTCTTATTTGTGATTTTATTTATCTGGGTCCTTTCTCTTTTCTACTTGATACGTCTGGCTAGCAGTTTGTCATTTTATTAATTGTTTCAAAGAATCTGCTCCTGTTTTCTTCGATCTGCTCTGTCGTTTGTCTAGTTTCTATATCATTTATTTCGGCTCTAATCTGTATTATTTCCTTCCTTCTGCTTTTTGGCGTTTTGTTTGTTGTTGATTTCTAGCTTAAGTGCCAGGTTAGGTTGCTTATTTGATTTTTTTCTTGCTTATTGAGGTAGACCTGTATTATGATAATTTCCCTCTTAGAACAGTTTTGCTGCATCCCACAGGTTTTGAATTGCTATGTTTTCATGTTCACTTGTTTCTATGTAATTTTTTTCCTTTTATTTCCTGGTTGACCCATTCATTGTTTATTAGCGTGTATTTTCACTTCTGTGTATTTGTGTCCTTTTCAGATTTGTGTGTGTGTGTGTGTGTGTGTGTGTGTGTGTGTGTGGTTGACTTACAGTTTCATAGCACTGTGTTCTGAAAAGATTCATGGTGTGACTTTGATCTTTTTGAATTTGTTGAAGCATGTAATATTTATACACCCAACTTGTGACTCCACAACATAAAAGTTGTATCTTCTTGTTGGGTTGTCCCCTTTATTATTATGTAGTGTCCTTCTATGTCTCTTATTACATTCTTTGTTTTAAAGTCTACTTTCTTCAATATAAGTATTGCTACTCCAACTTCTTTTCACATCCATTTGCACAATAAATATTCTACATCCCCTCACTGTCAATCTCCAGTCAATCTGTAGTTGTCTTTTGGTCCAAAATGATTCTTTTGTAGGCAGTATACAGATGGGTCTTGTTTTTTTCATTCCGTCACCCTATGTCTTTTGATTAGAGCATTTAAACCGCATACATTCAAAATAATTTTTGACATGCATTTATTTTCATTGTATTACTTGTTTTGTGGTTGTTTCTGAAGATTTTCTCTGATCATTTCTTCTCTTTCTCTCTTTCATGGTTTGATGGGGGTTTTTTAGTGATATTTTGTTTTTCTCTCTCTTTATTCTTTGCATATTCATTAGTGATTTTTGATTTGTGGTCACCATTAGGTTTGTATATAACATTTTTTGTATATAGCAGTCTTTATTAAGTTGGTGGTCATAAGTTTGAACCCAAACACTACTCCTCTCTTCTCCAGGTATATGGTGTCATATGTTATATGTTACATCCTTTTATTCTGTGAGTTCCTTGACTGAAATTTGTTCACAGAAATATTCATCTTGAGTGCTTTTGTGTTTCCTACCTTCATACTGTCACTTTTGGTCTCTCCTCTCCACTCAAAGAGTCCTCCTTAATATTTCTTGCAGGTCTGGTTTAGTGGTCGTGAACTTCACTGGTTTTGTGTGTCTTGGAAACTCTCCTATTATGAATAATAGCCTTGCTAGATGGAATACTCTTGGCTGGATAGAGTACGTTTCCCATTCAGCACTTTGAATATATCATTCCACTCCCGTCTGGCTTGGAAAGTTTATGCTGAAAAATGCTCTCATGGCCTTATGGGTTTTCCCTTGCATGTGACTGCCTTTTTTCTTTCTTTCTTTCTTTTTTTTTTTTTTTTGTCTTGCTATTATAATTTTTTCTATATCCCTATGTTTTGCCAATTTAGTTACAATATGTCTTGGTGTGGTTTGCATTTGTTGATTTTATTGGGGGTTCTCTGCCTTCTGTATCTGGATATCTGTTTCCTCCTTCACATTAGGGAACTTTTCTGCTATTAATTCTTCAAATAAATTTTCTGCCATGTTTTTTCTTTCTTCTTCTTCTGGGACTACTCTAATATGAATGTTGTTATGTTTGATGGAGTTCTGACTCCCTGAATGTATTCTTATTTTGCACCATTCTTTTTTCTCTTTGTTTGGCTTGATTACTTTCCATTACACGGCCTTCTAGGTCATTAATTTGTTCCTCTTCTTATTCCAGCCTGCTGTTCATTCCATCAAGTGTGCTTCTAATTTTGTTTGGTGAATCCTTTATCTCTGCTATGTTATTCCTTATCTCTTTATTAAGAGTCTCACTCATGTCTTCCACTTTTTTTTCAAGTCCAGTGAGTATCTTCATAATTTTTACTTTAACTATCTATTAGGCATGTTACCTATATCTGTTTCACTTAGATCTCTGGCATTGGCCTTGTACAGATCTTTCATCTTTCACAGATCATTCTTCTGTTTTCGCATTTTGTCTAAGTTTCTGTGCCTGCTTCTCTGTATTAGGAAAGTCAGCTACTTCTCCTGTTCTTGAGGCTAATGGCCTTATGAAAAAGAGGTTCTGTCGTGCCCTGAGGTGTCCGCGATCCCTCTTCCCCAAGGCCTGGCACTTCAGGGAGTGTCTCCAATGTGTGCTGTGTTCACACTGCTCTTGTGTCCTGATTGCTTTGTCCTTCATGCCCCTCATCTGCAGAGGCTCTCTTTGCCTGTGTGGGCAGTGGTTGGTCTCTGGCCTGAATGTGGTGAGTTTTAACTTGGTGTGCTCTGGTCTGCTTGTGAGATGAGACTTCTCGCCACTGCTGCTGGAATCATGGCACCCCAAACACCCAGGTTGGGAGATGAGGTGTGGGCAGGGATTTGGTCTGGGCTTTTGGGGTTGGGGGCCACCTGTGCTGGGACTGAGGCCAAGTGTGACTGGGAAGGGTGATTCCACTGGAGCATGGGGAGGCAGGGCTTGGTAGAAGCAAGTTAGAGAGCAAGTGTGGGTCCTGTGCTGGTTCCCAAAGGTGACCATGTCTATATGCTGAAGGGCAGGGGAGGGAAATGGTACCTACCAGTTCCTTTGTTCCCAGAGGGGTCTCTGTGAAGGCTGCCTTTCTGCAATATTCTCCAAGGTGAGCAAATAACCTCCCCACTGTGTTCTCCAAGTGCTCTTCAGATTGCTGTTTCCATGCTGTATATCCACAGGCTCTTTGCTTGCCTTTTCTCCAAGAGCAGCCTCAATGCTGTTTGAACTCTCCCAGGGCCAAGTACGCTGTCCTTATAATACCCTAGGCTTTAAGCCCCACTGATTGCAAAGCTCACAAAATTTGCCCCCTCGCCCTTTCCAAACCAATTGCTATGGAGATTCGTTTTCTCGTGTGTGCTCACCTGTGTTTCAGTGTGTCTCTCACCATTCCCTCTGACCACTACTCCTTTCCCACCTCAGTGTTCACAATCTGTTTCTTCTCAGTTTGGGAAAGAAAACTGAATCTCTACACATCTTACTTCCTTGATATGGCTTGTTCTCTACCTTCAGTTGCAGAATTTGTTCTGCTGGTCTTTAGGTTAATTTCTAGGGTATTTAGGATGATTTGATAGTTATCTAGGTGTATTCATGGGATGAGGCAAGCCTAGGATCCCCCTACACCGCCACATCTACCTCCTTCCTCTTGTGTCACCCTATATTAGAGGTTTCTTCCTTGTACTTCCATTACTGTTTTCTTGACTAATGCCTATCAGTAAACATTTATTTTGCTATACATGTATCAAGAAATTTGTATATCCACTCATACACACTTGGAAAAAAGAAAACTAAGTAGTTCCATAGGGGAGATAAGAAAGTTGTTATAGATATTTTGTTACAGTCCATCTAGATGAGGGTTAGAAAAGCATAGTACACTGGGATCTCAGATCATTTACTTACTGAGAGGAATGCATTCAGGAGGAGGGAACCAGCCATCCTCTGTACAGGTCATTACAGTCTGCTCATTTTGAAGACTGTGGCCAGAATTGCAATTAACGCTTACATTTTCACCTTGTACATATTTAACTCCTTGTTTTGGATACTCTCCATTTTTCAAATGATTGAAGATACATTGTCCTAAAAATAATGAAAATAAGAAACAAAAAAAATTTAAAACCCATAAGTTCAGTGAAAAGAGCCAATTAAAAGTTATTTGTACAAAATTTAAACTCATGCATAAGTATCCAAAATTAAAGCTACTACCAAATGCTGGAAAAAAAATCAATGTTAAATATTATTTATCTTCAGGTTTATAATTAAGTCCTTGTAAATGATATAGTTATTTTCAGAAAGCCTCTATCTTTATCTTTAGTGTGATTTTTATGAAGAACTCTTCATAAAAGGAAAAACTCATATTGGTATTTTTGCTCATAACATTCATCCTTTGGCTTTATGTTAGTCATACTAAGCTTCATTGTATTCACTTATGTGTTTTCCCCCCTCTACTATTTGAAATATTTATACATATACAATTATAAAGGTTGACTTACTGCGGCATGGTACTGCTGGTGACCATCCTTCTTGTGTGCAATGAATATGTTCCCAGGGCTTTTGTGAAACAGTCACAAAATTTTGATCACAGGAATACCAATATTTTTCTCCTACACGTACTGGAAAGTTTTGTCTATAGTTACTTTCATGGTGTAGACTACCATGTTTTATTTCTGGAAAATCACAACGATACCCTTGCAATAAAAACAAAACAAACAAAAACAGTATAAATGATGTTTTACCTTAAGAAAAAAAATCAGATGGGAAATGAATTGTTTCACTGATGAATTATATCCTCTTATTAGTCTAATTTCACTCATTGCATCAGGTTTTCTAGGACAAGAGAAGTTATAAAATTCAGATGACTGGGATATGCTAATGAAGTTAAAATTATATCTTGTGGGTCATATGATATAGAAACTTGTATGAAGACTCTTCATAAATAAAACTCTACAGATCTATTTGGGTATGTATATGATCCACCGACTATGTATATCCTAGCCCTGGTATGTAAATGAGCAACTTGTTCGAGAGATGAAAGTATAGATTTTATTCCTAAGATCATCTATCTTCTTTATTTTCTTTTCTGCTCTCATCAGAAATCAGAGCCCTGCCTTTTCTTCTCAGACCAACTCAGTGTAGGGAAACAGTGCGGTTTTTTTTTTTTAGATAAACATTCATTAATTTACTTTTCTATTTATTCAAATAGTGTAAGAAATATAGAGAAACACATTTTCCATTCATCGCATTATACAGAAAACTAACCTTCTAATTAATGCCTGAAACCAATCATCAAGGAAAGTTTTCATTTAATCAGACAAATGAACTAGGACTATTTCTTAATATTCAAATAGTTAAGATTAGAGTAAACATTTGATTGTTATTTCTAATATTAATTGGAGAATGCGGTGTTTTAAAGTATGTCACATGTGTCTCAGAATATATATAACATATATTATGTACATGAAGTGATTTAAAATGTCATTCATAGTATGTCATAGTATATAAGGTTTATATGGCACACATATATGGCATATATATCATATATAATGTGGCATATGTTGTAACATGTACACATCATATATATGAGGTGTTTGTAACATGTCATATATATCATAATATATATATATATTTTTGAATACAAGTGAACATTTAATGCAACCATAGTTCAATTCTTTTTAAACACCAAAATGTCGTATTGTAATTGAGGTATAATATAATTGCATTTTATTGAGTTTCTTATATATGGAATATTTTTGACACATGTTTAAGTGTTATGCTGTTTATAACACATTTATATATAATATTTCCCAGAAAAAATTTCCGTTTTCATTTGATGATTTAGAGATAATCTAGTACTTTTAATACCATACCAGTATTAGTTTTTTCCCCACAAAATGATTCTATTACAAGAACTGTTGTGCAACACACGAAAAAAAGTTCCAAACACACACACACACACACACACACACACACACACACACACACACACCCCAAGTATTCATTATCATCTTCATCTTCCTTTTTTTTTTTTCAAGGTTTATTTACTTATTTTGAGAGAGAGAGAGAGAGAGAGAGAGAGAGAGAGAGAGAGAGAGAGAAAGAGACAGAGCATGAGCAGGGGAGGGGCAGAGAGAGAGGGAGCCTGAAGCAGGCTTCAGGCTCCGAGCTGTCAGCACAGACAGCCCCACAGATGTGGGGCTCAAACCCAGAAACCGTGACCTGAGCCGAAGTCAGACGCTTATCCGGCTGAGCCACCGAGGTGCCCCTCATCTTCATCCTTCTAAAGTACACTGGTAACATTTTCTTTCTTGTTTGATTAAAGTTTCCAGTAGTTTCAGCAGACTTATGTAGATTATACACCTGGAATACTTGAATATACTGATGTTTTTCTTTAGTAAAGATTTGTATATGATACCTTCTCTAGATATAGATTCTTGGCCTCCAGTTTATAGCTCTCATTGATAAATTTTTTCCACCACATTTTTGAAGCTTCCAATATTGAGATCAAGTGTTCATTTAGTCTTATTCCACTTAAGTAACCTTCTAGGTATTTTTCTCCACTACTCTTTGACGATTTAGATGAACTTCTCTTTATCCTTGGATGATGAATTTCATCATGATACATCCCAGATGAGTGTCATTTAACAATCATTCTACCTTGCGCAAACTTCACTGTTTGGATTTGCAAGAGTAGAGTCTTAAAGAACTCAAATAAATTGGTGTAAAATTGTAAAGGAGAGATTTGAACCCTGGTGGTCTGATTTTAGAACAAATCTGGTTATCCACCTATTATGGGTTTTCAAAGGATATCAGTTAGGAGTTAAGATGGTGGAGAAGTAGGGGGACCAAGACTTCACTTGTCCTTGTTTGAACTTGTTTGAACACAGCTGTTTTGGGGTCAGAACACTTGGAACACCCAGGAAATCTATCTGCAGAGTGACAGAAAAATCTGCACAGGTGGAGGGAGACAGCTTGGTGGGACAGAGGTGCTTGTATGCAAACTGAGGGAGATGAAACAGCATGGGCGTGGAAGGCAGGGATCCATAGAGAGAAAAAAGGGAGAGAAAGAGAAGCTGTGGATTGCCCTAACGTAAGTTAGGACAAGAGAAAAACCTCCAGATCACGGACTGGGGAATAAGAAATATGGAGAGTGCCAGTCTTTACTTTGAAAACAGCCAAAGGAGCTGAAGATCAGAGTTTTCAAAAGTGTGTGCCATTCTCTGGACCAAAGCCACTGTCACGTGCATGTGCCTGGGGAGGAGGAGAGCAGTGGCAATCTCAGGGGCACACTAGGAGAGAACAGTCCCCTCCGTCGAATACTGTGGGATATATTGCACCCTCAAAGACAAAAGACCCTGCAGTCGTCAGCCATATTAGCAGTGCAGAATGGCACTACCCCAGAACCAAGTGCCTATGGTGCAGGATCCATTACTATATCGGGTTTTGAATCCCAGCTGAGCACCTAGAAGTGTGGGAGAAGTGTGGAGCAAGACAAGCCACCTGCCTGCGCTACTGTGTGAGGCCTGCCTGAACAGTGTGGTTGAGACTGGGGTGTCATCATTTTCTTCCCCATCACCAACATGGTGGGGCTTCAGGGAAAAAGACCCCAGCACAGTCGTGATCTGCTTACATGAAGCCCCACCCCTGTGTGCCCGAAACTGCTCATCTACTGGAGCAGAACTGACACTGAGTGAAACAGATGACCTCTTCTCCGGACCAGCACAGCCGTAGGTCCCAGACACCAACAGACAACTGTCCTGCAGTTGTGTATGTTAGTCTGTTGCCCTTTTTTCTTTTCTTTTCGTCTTTCCTTTTCTTTCCATCTCTTGTCTTTTCTCATCATTTCTTTCAATCATCTTCTTTTTTTCCCTTTGGAATCAGGCTCTTAGTTTCTGATTTGATTTTTGGTCAATTCTTATAAATATATATATTTTGTCTTTTCTCTATTTTTCTGCTTTGTTTGTTTGTCTGTTTAATCAAGCATTTTTACTTTATTTTTTTACAGTTTTTCTATATCTCCTTCTTTCTTTTCCTTTCTTTCTCTCTGGATTAAGCCTTATAGCTTCTTTGATTCTCTGCTTGGTCCTTTTTTCAGACCTTTCATTTTTTTCTTTGTATGGGATTAGGTCCCCTGCCCTCTCATCTTTCTAGGGATACTTCAATGAAAAATCAAAGCACCCCTGGTGGAGGGTCTAAACTATCCACCACTGCAAGTAAGGAGGAGCCTTATAGAAGACTGTTTGGTGGGTTACAGCAACCAAATACACAACAAAGGAGGGCATGCAACACACTCCAAATGCAATTCCTGAAGTGCCAGGCCCTGGACAGTGTATGACCCCTTTTAAATATAGTTCTCACAGGTGCAGGACATATAACAAACTATTAAAACACATAAGGACAGAAACCAGGCCAAAATGATGAGATGGAAGAATTCTCCTGAAAAGAAATTCCAGGAAGAAATGAGAGCCAGGGTAGACATGTAAGGGCAGTAACAGACCTATCCACTGAAACTTGGCAGGCCAGGAGGGAGGGTAGGAAACATTAAATGTGCTGAATAGGAAAAATATGCAGCCAAGAATCAATTATCTGGCAAGGCTGTCATTATAATTGAAGGAGAGATAAAGGCTTTCCCAGACAAAAAATAACGAAAGGAGTTCATGACCACTAAACCAGCCCTGTAGGAGATTCTAAGGGAGACTCTGTGAGTGGAAAGCAGCAAAGACTACAAAGGACCAGAGACATCACCACAAGCACGAAACCTACAGGTAACACAATGACACTGAATTCGTATCTTTCAATAATCACTCTGATGTAAATGGACTAAATACTCCAATGAAAAGACATAGGGTTTCACCACGGGTTAAAAAAAAAAAAAGATCCATTTACATGCTGCCTACAAGAGACTCATTTTAGTCCTGAGGACAACTGCAGATTGAAAGTGAGGGGATGGAAAACCTTGTGTCATGGTACTAGATGGCAAAAGAAAGCCGCAGTAGCCATACTTATACCAGACAAACCAGATTTTAAAAGAAAGACTGTAATAGGAGATGAAAAATAGCATTTTATCATAATTAAGGGGTCTATTCATCAAGAAGAGACAACAGTTGTAAAAATCTATGTCCCCAATGTGACAGCATCCAAATATATAAATCGTGTAATTACAAACATAAATAAATGTATAGATAATAATACCATGTTTGAAGGGGACTTTAGTACTCCACTTACAGCAATGGACATATCATCTAGGCAGAAAATCAATAAGGAAACAATGGCTCTGAAGGACACATTGGACCAGATGGACCACTTGGACATTCTCCAAAATAGATCACATACTGGGTCACAAAACAGAATATATAAAAGGACTGAGATCATACCATGCACATTTTCGGATCACAATGTTATGAAGCTTGAAATCAACCACAAGAAAAAATTTGGAAAGCCCCCAAATGCGTGAAGGTTAAAGGACCTCCTACTGAAGAATGAATGAATCAACCAGGAAATTAAACAAAAATTTAAAAAATATATGCAGGTAAATGAAAATGAAAATACGACAGTTCACACCCCTTGGGATGCAACAAAGGCAGTCCTAAGAGGAAAGTATATTGCAGTTCAGACCTATTTCAAGAAGCAAGAAAGGTCCTAAATATACAACCTAACCTCACACCTAAAGGAACTAGAAAGGCAGCAGCAATGAAAGCCCAAAGCCAGAAGAAGGAGAGAAATAACAAAGATTAGAGCAGAAATAAACAGTATACAATCAAAAAAAAAAAAACCTTAAAAAACAAAAAAAACCACATTGGAATGGATTAATGAATGTAAGAGTTGATTTTTTGAAAGAATAAACAAAATCGATAACCCTGTAGCCTGACTTCTCAAAAAGAAAAGAGAAAGGACCCAAATAGATAAAATTACGAATGAAGGAGGAGAGATCACAACCAACACCACACAAATACAAACAATTATTGAAGAACATTATGAAAAATTATATGCCAACAAACTGGACAATCTGGAAGAAGTGGACAAATTCCTAGAAACTCACACACTACCAAAATTCAAATGGGAGGACATAGAAAATTTGAACAGACCCATAAGCAGTGAAGAAATTGAACTGGTTATCAAAAATCTCCCAACAAGTAGGAGTCCGGGGTTAGATTGCTTCCTAGGGGAATTCTACCAGACATTTAAAGCGGAATTAAGACCTCATCTCAAGTTGTTCCAAAAAATAGAAATGGAAGGAAATCCTCCAGACTCATTCTATGAAGCCAGCATTACCTTGACGCCCAAACCAGACAAAGGCCCCACTGAAGAGCAGAATTACAGGCCAATATCCCCGATGAACATGGATGCAGAAATTCTCATCAAGATACTAGCAAATTGACTTCAACAGTGTATTAAAACAATTATTCATCATAATCAACTGGGATTCATTCCTGGGCTGTAGGTCTGGTTCAATATTCACAAATCAATCAACATCATACATCACATTAACAGAGAAAAAGATAAGAACCATATGCTCCTGTGAATAGATGCAGAAAAAGCATTGGACAAAATATAGCATCCTTTTGTAATAAAAACACTCAAGAAAGTAAGGATAGAAGGAACATACCTTAACATCATAAAAGCCATATATGAAAGGCCCACAGCTAATACAATTCACAATGGGGAAAAACTGAGAGCTTTGCCCCTGAGATCAGGAACATGACAGGGATATCCGCTGTCACCCCTGTTGTTTAACATGGTATTAGAACTCCTAGCCTCAACATTCAGACAACAATGCAAAATAAAATGTATCGAAATTGGCAGACAAGCAGTCAAATTTTCACTCTTTGCAGATGACATGACACTCTGCATGGAAAATCCGAGACACCCCACCGAAAAACTGGTAGAGCTGATACATGAATTCAGCAAATTTTCAGGATATAAAATCAATGTACAGAAATCTGTTGCATTTCTGTACACCAATAATGAAGCAACAGAAAGGAATTGATCCCATTCTCAATTGCACCAAGGACCATAAATTACCTAGGAATAAACTTAACCAAAGAGGCAAATTATCTGTTTGCTGAAAACTATAGAAAATTGATGAATGACATTGAAGAAGACACAAAGAAATGGAAAACATTCCATGCTCATGGATTAGAAGAACAAATATTGTTAAAATGTTGATATTACCCAAAACAATCTACACATTCTAGCCATCTCAATCTAAATGGCATCAGCATTCTTCACAGAGCTAGAAGAAATAATCCTAAAATTTGTATGGAACCACAAAAGATCCTGAATAGCTGAAGTAATGTGGAAAAAGAAAACCAAAGCTGGAGGCATCACAATCCCAGACTTTAGCCTGTTTTACATAGCTGTAATCATAAAGACAGTATGGTATTGGCACAAAAACAGACGCACAGACCAGTGAAATAGAAAAGAGAACCCAGAAATGGACATACAAATTTATGGCCAACTAATCTTTGACAAAGCAGGAAAGGGTATCCAATGGAATAGAGATAGTTTCTTCAGCAAATGGTGCTTGGGAGAACTGGACAGCAACATGCAGAAGAAAGAAACTGGACCACTTTCTTACAACATACACAAAAATAAATTCAAAATGGATGAAGGACCTAATGCTAATGTTAGGTCAGTGTTAAACAGGAATCCATCAAAATCCTACAGGAGCAAACAAGGCAGCAACCTCTTTGACCTTGGCCATAGAAACTTCTTACTTGACATGTTTCCAAAGGCAAGAGAAATAAAAGCAAAACGGAACTATTGGGACCTCATCAAGATAAAAAGCTTCTACACAGCAAAGGAAACAATCAACAAAACTAAAAGGCAGCCGACAGAATGGGAGAAGATATTTGCAAATGACATATTGGATAAAGGGCTAGTATCCAAAATCCATAAAGAACTTACCAAACTCAACACCTGAAAAACAAATAATCCAGTGAAGAAACAGGCAGGAGATACAAATAGACACTTTTCCAAAGAAGACATCCAGATGGCAAACAGACACATGAAAAGATGCTCAACATTGCTCATTATCAGGGAAATACGGATCAAAGCCACACTGAGATACCACCTCATACCAGAGTGGCTAAAATTAACAACTCAGGAAACAACAGATGTTGGCGAGGATATGGAGAAAGGGGAACCCTCTTGCACAGTTGGTGGGTGTGCAAATTGGTGCGCCACCCTGGAAAACAGCGTGGAGGCTCCTCAAAAAATTAAAAATTGAATTACCCTATGATCCAGTGCTTATACTACTAGGAATTTATTCAAAGGACACAGGAGGGTTGATTCATAGGGCCACACGATAGCAGCACTATCAACAATAGTCAAATTATGGAAAGAGCCCAAATTTCCATCACTGATGAATGGATAATGGAGACATGGTATATTTACACAATGGAATACTACTCGGCGATGAAAAAGAATGAAATCCTGCCATTTGCAACAATGTGGATGGAATCAGAAGGTCAGTCAGAGAAAGACAGATATATTATTTCACTCATACGTGGAAATTGAGAAACTTTACAGGTGACCATCGGGGAAGGGAAGGAAAAAAGAAGATACAAACAGAGGGGAAGGCAAATCATACGAGGCCCTGAGATAGAACCTGAGGGTTGATGGAAGTGGGGGGTTGAGAGGATGGGAAAAATAGGTGGTGGGCATTGAGGAGGGCACTTGTCAAGTGAGGAGTATTGGGTGTTGTATGTGAGTGATGTATCAAGGGAATCTACTCCTGAAGCCAAGACTACTCTGTATGTTAGCTGACTTGTTAATACTAATTTTAAAAAATGGCATTAATTAAATAAAACAGTCCACTGAGATTTGTTTTCAAGAGGTATACAAAGGGGGTAAAATTAAGGTAGGTATTATTATTATGACAGGCTTGAATCCCTTTGCCATATTCTTCTCTCATCTGGGCATACTAAAACATGTTTTACGCTTTTAGAATATCATCTCTGAAGCAAATATAATATTTCATATATGGTCTGATCAGCACTGGGATGGGCAAAATTTAGAACAGCCTCATTCTACCTTAGATTTCTATCGATGCAGGGCGTGGTCTCATTAACAGTAGTGGTGGTTCTGTCATAGTTTTGACTCAAACTGATCTCAAAATTGATTAAAATATTCACCAACTTTTAAAATTCTTTCTAATCTGTCTGTACTTGTACATCTGATTCCTTTGACTTATACCCAGGATCTTATAGTTATCACTACTAAATGTCACATTATTAGATTTAACAGAGGATCCTTTTTGAATGATGAATCTGTGCTAATGCAGATTCACTATCATGACCCCCTGAATAATCCCACTTGTGAATTTGTACTGTGTTTCCCCTAAATCACTAAACTACCTGATAACACAAAGGAGTAATGAAATAGGCTTGAGAACAAAGTCCTGAATCTGATACTCGGGTAAGTTTACTTAACGAAGTTTCAAACTATCTCATAAACCATCTAACTGGTCCATTTCCCCATCTTGTCCACAAGAACTTCATAAGGCCCCTTCTGGAATAAACTTGGTGAGATCCAGATCCAGTTGAGCTGATCTACCATTTCCATAAGCCAACCAGAAACACGATTAAATATTTTCTTTATGGAAGTGGTTCAAGATGGAGAGGTAGGAGATCCTGAACACACCTCTTCCCTTGGACACACTGAATCTACAGTTACATACAGAGTAATTTTGTGTGGGGGCAAAAGAAAAAAAAACCTCTCCAAAAAATAACTGAGTGATTCCTACACACTGGGCAAATGAGAAAAAGCTCACATCAAAGTAGATGGAAGAAACTGAGATACGATCTGACCCTAAACCTCATCCCCAGCATGATGACCCACAATTGGGAGGGAATTCAAAACCCCAAGCTTCTCCCTGAGGAGTGAAGTGTCTGAGCCTTACATCTGGCACCCTGATTTTAATATCTACACCTGACAGACAAGCCCCCAAAGCATCTAGCTTTGAAAGCCAACAGGGCTTGTGTCCACAAGGACCCACAAGCTACAGCTAAGTGAGAAACAGCTCTTAAAGGGTCCACAGGCACTCACCCACCCCAGGGTCCAGCATAGAGGAAGCCACCTGAAAAGTGCCCAGACTTTCTGTGAAAGAGCCTTATTTGCCTACCTTAAGGCTCCGCTCTGAGGGGTAAGCATTTAATGTAAAACACATCTAGGGGCTTAGTAAAACTCTCCTCAAAGACAGAGACCAGCAGTCACCATCTTTATGCTCTCCTTTTGCCTCATTGGCACAATTTGCTAATTGCTCCCTGGTATCTCCAGGAAAGGAGCTTAGACCCTCCTCAGACACTCTCTGAATTTTGCAGCCACCACCAAGGAGATACCCCTAGATCACATGGCTGTAGTGGCTAGTGGGTCCTACAGGACTGTAACAAATAAAGAAAGACTTATTAACAGGCCACCACCCCCAAGGCACAGGAGAGTGCCCAGACTGAAGCACCCACCTTTCTCTGGAAAAGGCCAATCTGATTAATCTTTGTTGCTGTGGCCTGAGGGCAGACTTCTAATTAAAAAGACAACTGAGGGCCAACCATAATCCTCTACAGGGAACTTGGAGAATAGGCACTATCTTCAGGTCCTCCTTCTGCTGCGCTGCAGGGCACTGGTAACTCCTGGAGGGAAATCTGGACAAAGATCTGGTGCCCCAGCTTCTATGTCCGGTGCACTGGATTTCGTGGCTGCCACCCAGGGGACATTCTTTGATCTAATGGTCCGTGGGGTTTGTATTCACGGTTCCCATGGGACTGCAAAAAGTTCAGCGCTGGCCACCACCGCAAGGGCACACTGTATATACAGACTGAACTATACACTCAGTTTTTTCTACGAAAGAGGCCTGACAGCCTTTCCCGGAATTTTGGCTTGAGGAGCAGACTTGAGGCTTGGCACACATCTAGGGGCCTACTTAGGTGTGCTCTGGGGATAGAGGCCACTGGAGGCCATCCTTGTGATCTTCTTCGGCTTCGCTCTAGGTCAAAGGTATCTCTAGGAAAGGAGCTTATGCTTTTTTTATGGTGCCCTCGCTTCTGTGGTTGTCAGGCAGGACTTACCTCTAGATTGCCTGGCTCTGGTGGTGCGCTCTGCTTATGACTGTGGGTCCCCCAGGACTGTAACAGACGGAGAAAGTGTTCTTGACCGACTACCACCCCAGGGCGCTGCAGAGAGGCAGGAGAATAAAGAATATACTTTTTCTGTGAAAGAGCCCTAGCAGCCTGTCTTGGGGCGCCTGGGTGGCTCAGTCGGTTAAGCGGCCCACTTCGGCTCAGGTCATGACCTCGCGGTCCGTGAGTTCGAGCCCTGCGTCGGGCTCTGTGCTGACAGCTCACAGCCTGGAGCCTGTTTCAGATTCTGTGTCTCCTTCTCTCTGACCCTCCCCCGTTCATGCTCTGTCTCTCTCTGTCTCAAAAATAAATAAACGTTAAAAAAAAAAATTTAAAAAAAAGACCTTGCAGGTGCCAACCTGAGGCCCTTTGTTGGCAGGGAGAGTGGCATTATTCCGGAACCAGGCTCACGCAGAGCGGGATACGAGGTGCTGGAGGAGACTGTGGAGCAGGACAGGTTGAATGCCCACGCTACTCTGTAAGGCGCTGCCTGAACTGCACGGTTTGAGACACCCCCTGCGGGGAGGAGAGACTGGGGTGTTGCCATTTTTCTTACCAACACCAACATGCTGGGGCTTCAGGGAACAGGACAGTGGCTCCACTGGGAGCCTACTTACATGAACTCCAGCCCCTCCGTGCCTGTAACTGCTTATCTACTGGAGCAGGACTGACACTGAGTGAACCGCAGGGGCCAGATTCCAGACCAGCACAGCCACCAGTCCCAGGCACCAACAGACAACTGTCCTGCAGTTTTGTATATACGGACGTTAGAATCATAAAAATGAATCAGTGATATACAAGATAAACTTATGGAAAATAATGAAGCTGAAGAGAAGAGGTAAAGAAAAATATCAGATCATGAATGCAGACCTAGGGAACTCAGTGACTCCATAAATCATAGTAACGTTCGTATCATAGGAATCCCAGAAGAAGAGAAGGAAAAGGGGGCAGAAGTTTCACTGGAGGAAATTATAGCTGAAAACTTCCCTAAACTTGGGAAGGAAACAGACATCCAATCCAGGAGGCACAGAGAATTCCCATCAGAATAAACAGGTCATGATCTCAGGGTTGGGAGATCAAGCCCCATGTCAGGCTCCTCACTGGATGTGGCGCCTACTTAAGATTCTCTCTCTCTTCCCTTTGTCCCTCCCCTGACTCCCATACACACGTGCTTTCTCTATTTCTAAAAAACAAACGAAAAAACACTCAAACGAAGAGAGATAGAGGGAACATACCTCATTATCATAAATGCCACATATTCTCAATGAGGAAAAACTGAGAACTTTTCTTCTATGGTCAGGAACAAGATAAGGATGACCGCTTTCACCATTGTTACTTAACATAGTACTGGATGTCTAGTCTCAGCATCAGTCAAGAAAAAAAAAAAAAAGGAAAGTAAAAAAGAAAGAAAAAAAGGAAGGAAGGAAGGAAGGAAGGAAGGAAGGAAGGAAGGAAGAAAGAAAGAAAGGCAGGCAAGGCATCCTAATCAAGAAGGAAGAAATCAAAGTTTCATTATTCACAGACAACATGATAATCTACATAGAAAACCCAAAAATCTCCACTAAAAATTTCAGGAACTGATACACAATTCAGTAAAGTTGCAGGAAACAAACTCCATGCAGAGAAGCCTGTTGCATTTTTACATACCAATAGTGAGAAAGAAAAATGAAAGAATTCATTTCCATTTGAAATTTCCAAATGAAAGAATTTCATTTCCAAATGAAAGAATTCACTCCATTTATATTTGCACCAAAAACCATAAGATACTTAGGAAAAAACCTAATCAAAGAGGCAAAAAGATCTGTACTCTGCAAACTACAGAATACTGATGAAAGAAACTGAAAGCAACACAAAGAAATGGAAAAATATTCCATGCTCATGAACTGGTAGAACAAATATCATTAAAATATCTATATCACTCAAATCAATCTACACATGTACTGCAATCCCTATCAAAATACCACCAGCAGTTTTCACAGAGCTGGAACAAACAATCCTAAAATTTGTATGGAACCACAAAAGATTCCAAATAGCCAAAGTAATCTTGAAAGAGAAAAGCAAAGCTGGAGGCATCAGAATTCCAGACTTCAAGCTACATTACACAGCTGTAGTCACCAAGACAGCATAGTGCTGGTATAAAAACAGACACGCAGATCAGTGGAACAGAACAGAAAACTCAGAAACGGACCCACAACTATATAGTCAACTAATCTTTGACAAAGCAGGAAAGAATATCCAATGGAAGAAAGTCTCCTCAATAAATAGTGTTGGGAAAACTGGACAACAACATGCAGAAGAATGAAACTGGACCACTTTCTTACAAGGTACACAAAATATATTCAAAGTGGATGAAAGACCAAAATATGAGATGGGAAACCATCAAAATCCTAGAGAACACAGACAGCAACCTCTCTGATTTGGGCCATAGGAACCTCTTACTGGATACGTCATCAAAGGCAAGGGAAACAAAAGCAAAAATGAACTATTGGGACTTCATCAAGATAAAAAGCTTCTGCACAATGAAGAAAACAATCAACAAACTAAAAGGCAACCTTCAGAGTGGGAGAAGATATTTGCAAATGACATATCTGATAAAGGGTTAGTATCCAAAATCTATACAGAACTTATCAAACTCAACACCCAAACAAATAATCCAGTTATGAAATGGGCAGAAGACATGACTAGTTTTCCAAAGACATACACATGGCCAACAGATACATGAAAAGATGCTCAACATCACTCATCATTAAGGAGATACAAATCAAAACCACGATGAGATACTATCTCACACCTGTCAATGGCTGAAATTAACAGCACAGAAAACAACAAGGCATTGGCAAGGAGGCAGAGAAAGGGGAACCCTCTTGCAGTGTTGGTGTGGGAATGCAAACTGGAACAGCCACTCTGGAAAACAATATGGAGGGTCCTCAAAAAGTTAACAATAGAACTACCCTACAATCCAGCCATTGCACTGCTAAGTATTTAACAGAAGGATACAAAAATGCTGATTCTGAAAGGCTACATGCAGCTTGATATTTACAGCAGCATATCAACGATTAGTCAAACTATACAAAGAACCCAAATGTCCACTGATGGATGAATGGATAAAGAGATGCAGCACACACACACACACACACACACACACACACACACACACACACACTGGAATATTACTCAGCCATCAAAAAGTATGAAATCTTGCCATTTGTAATGCACCGACAGAACTAGAGTGTATTTATGCGAAGCAAAATAAGTCAGTCAGAAAAAGACAAATACCACATGATTTCACTCATATGTGGAATTTAAAAAATGAAAGAGATGAACATAGGAGGAAAAAAAGAGAGGCAAACCATAAAACAGACTCTTAAGTATAGAGAACAAACTGAGGGTTGCTGGAGGGGAGGTAGGTGGGGAAATGGATTACAAGTAATGAATACTGAGGAGGGCATTTGTTGTGATGAGCACTGGGTGTTATGTGTAAATGATGAACCACTAAATGCTACTGCTGAAACTAATATTGCAGTAGATACTAACTAACTGTAATTTAAATAAAAACTTTAAAAGATAGAATGATTACATTTAAATAAAAACTTTAATTTAAAAAAACACTTTGAAAGATAGAATGATTACATTAGGTCTCCAATGATTACTTTTAAAAATGGCAAATTCAAAGATACTTATCACCAGACATATTTATTAGTATTACTTTCACTGCATAACTCCTTTCTTTACTTGGTTTTATGACAATGGCTTAACATTCTATTCTAGAATTTCTTTTTAAAAGGTAAGGGGCAAATAATCAACAGAGGTGAAGACCATCATGGAACCCATCTCTGATGAACATGTTTCACATTTCATACACGCTCCATATAAAACTAGACTTTTCTGTAGTAAATAATACTTGTGTGAGATTTCATATGCAGTAATTTCTCTTTGATGTTTTAGCACATTTTTAGCACATTTATGTTAGGGAACTTTTAATAAATGATTCTACATTAATTTTGATTTTTAGAATTTAAGTAAACATTCTGTTTCTCCACTAGATGGTGCTAACATCCTGTCATAAGACAACACAAACCACCTCTCTGGATTCCCCCCTCTTCCAAAGAGCCAGATTTTTTTTGTTGTTCGTTTTTAAATTTAATGTTCATGATGAAGATTTTATGCTTAATTGCAGGCTAATATGTGTGTTTTTCATTTCAGAAATTCAAATCCACTTCATGGCATTCTGGCTATTGGAAAAATAAGTTAATTTTCAAACACAGATGCCAATATTGTGAGTACAGAACTGTTTTTTAGTAATATGTTAATATTTTGATAAACACAGTTCCTATCCTATTAAGCTAATGCAAGGTAAAGGTAATAAAGTTTTATCAATTAATTTATTTCATTTAAATTATTTTTTGAACTAATCGGCCAAGAGTAATCCATCTTCAAAACATTTAAAGTAATCAATTCACACACACACACACACACACACACACACACACACACACACACACCACTAGCCCATTAGCTAGCCTGAGGCAAATGCCTTTTCCTCAGGTTATGTTTCAAAATAATACATTTATACCATCTGCTCTTGAATTTTCAAATTTGGTTAATTGCTTTTAACAACCAGATGGGAAAGACAAATATACACACCTTTCACATAATCTTCCTAACAGCTTCTCACAATTTTTACTATGTATATATGTTTACTATAGTATAAGTATTCTCATATTGATTACCCTTTTTACTTCAAATAACTCTTAAAATTATGGTGCTTTTTCCATGAACTTTGAATGGCATCTCTTGACTGTACGAAAACAGTGTCACGACCCCCTACTCCATTGCCCCATTTTCCAGTGCCATCTCCAAAATCTGAGTTGTGATTATGACCATTTGCCACCTTCACTGTGACACAGTCTGCTAGCTAGTCTGCAAGCCTCCATTCTCCACGGGGTTACATAGGATTTTTTTTCCAAAATTGGTCATGTCACTCTTGTGATTAAAATTCTTTGCTGAATTTTCCTTTCATTTGTAAGACATTCTAAACCTAATCAAGAAAACCTCAATCAAATGTATACCAGACTGCTTTGGTAGAGTAAGGTTGGTCTCTTTGTACAATTACTCTATTTTTCTAAAATTATTTTGAGAAAAAAAGAATAGGAGATACTACTTTTTAAATAGCTTAATTCTAAACTCAGTAGGCATTAGAACAGATTCTAAAGCCAAACTAAAAATCAACATCGAAAAAGTAAATCAAATGGACAAAATGGAAATGGCAAAATAGATATTTTATGTTAAATTTCTTTCCTATCTTCTCATTGGTATATATGAATATTAGTTACATATACATGTACATGATATGATCCAATTAGTCTTTCAAAATACGATATATTCAGATTATTTTACAAATAACATGAGGATAATTAAAGATATGTGGCAAATAATATATACACGTCTATAAATAAAGTTATCGGTTGCAATGAAGTTTTTAAAAATATAAACTCTAGAAAAAGCAGAGAGAGATTATATTATACTATTGAGGCATTTGAAAAAATAAACTTATGCTTAAAAATTTTCTTAAATATGACTATGCAATTTCCTCTTGAAATTTTAACAGTGTAAAGACCATGAAGATAATTACAGGATTATGGAAAGCAAATGGGAGAACAGGTCATAGCTATAAGAAATTGGGCAGAATACAAGTATGCCATAATTAGGATTGAAGCAAGTTACTATCAGGATACAGCCTGAATATATCACTGAAATCAAATTTCTTGAAATGTGTAGTATTTGGATCGCTACGACCTAATGCCAATTATTGTTCAAGTCAAAATGGTAGCTTCTTAAAATAAGTTGTTAGTATATATTGACTGGTTGCTATAAAAAAGGAGCTTAGTTGGAGGGAGACATTAAAATAAGGACCTTTAAAAACTATAGCAGGAATGATTCTGCATCTGAATAATTACCATGTCAATCCTGAGGATAAGGATTAAAAAAGAAAAGAAGAAAAACAACACACACTATACCCAATTTCACCTGTAGTACTTCTGGAATTGTAACTGATGGAAGATTTAGAAAGGTGGGGATGATTTCAATCCTCAATCCTCCATTTTTACAGATCTACTATCAGTCTTTTGTAAACACAACTGATGTTTCCTCAGTTTTTTTTTTTTTTTTTTTTTTTTTTTTTTATGGAGGGGGCAGGAGTAAAAGGAGACAGAGAGAGAGAGAGATTCAGAGAGAGAGAGGGAGATTGAGAGAATCCCAAGCAGGGTCCATTCCCAGGGTGGAGCTCCACACGGGACTCGATGTCAAGACTGAGATCATGACCTGAGCTGAATCAAGAGTCCGATGCTTAACCAACTGAGCCACCCAGGAGCCATGTTCCTCAGTCTTGAATGTCCTCCTCCCTGGCATCCTTATTTCCATGACTCCCATCCAACCTTCAAAGCCTACCCAAGATGCCATCGTGACCCTGACAGATTTGGCTCTCTTCATTCCACCTCTTACAAACAAACTCCCCAACCTGATCCCACTCCAAACTCATTGCAACTTGGATTTCTTGCCTCCTCTAAATGACCCTGTAGTCTCTCTTTTCCTTGTCTCCATCACAATGCTTTATACAGTAAAATACAATATGTTGACGAAATACAATAATCATTCCTTGTTTTCCCCACTAAATGGCCTTTTGGTAAATGCTAGTCCTAATGCCTGGCACTTAGCAGGCACTTAAAAAGTGACCACTGGATGGGCAAATGAATGAATGAATGAATGGATGAATATGAAGCTCTTTTGGAACCTTTCCATTATATCCGCAGATTGCAGGCAACCCATGGGAAGAGCACAGTGGACGGCAACCAATGTAAAAGGTAAGACATGAGAACACATGTACAGTGATCTCAAAGCTCTATTGCATGAACCCAAGAAACTCTGCTATCTGTAACTCCATTGTACCTCTTGTCTACGTGTCTTAATTTTGAATGTATGCCATAATTTTGAAGTCAGGAATCATTTTAATTTTGTTCAAAAAGGCTGTGGGGAGCCTTTGAAGGAACAATTCTATAATCACTTTCCTATCTATTACATTTTTGGTCAACATGGTTTGAGAAACTTGGCTCTCTCAGTTAAAGCGTCCAAACACATAGAAGTGCTCTGTCAAACCTATTTAACCCTTTTGTTATTTTTGTGATTTTTTTCCCCCTAAAATGTAGCACATTTTACCCCAAATATATCATCTCTTGTTTATGCACCGTATTCTGAAACTAGTTAAAGTTGTTAAGCTATGGGTAAAGTGCACATCAGTTTAGTGAGCACAGGATAGACTGGTTGGGAAAAACTCACATCCTGGGCAGGTAGGAATGGTGTGTGGGGTGAGGGGGAGGCATAATTGGGAAGAAAGGAAAGTGCAAAGTTTGTAGAACAATCAGGGATTGGGCAAAGAAAAGTGGATCGATGTAGACTTGGCCAGTAGCCCTAGCAATCAAAGGCCAAAGAGAATTTACGTGTCATTGGGGGACACACTTATTTTCAGCTAAGAACAATTTCAACAAAACTTGGTAAGTGAGTTGTAGTTTAACATTATGTGCAGGCAGAAAAGTAGCATATGCATTCTCCATTATGTCTACATTAAAAATAAACAAGGCTTGCTGTGGCACACCTCTCTCTCTCGTGACACTCCCGGGGCGTCTGCTCTGACCCTTCTCATGGCGCTCACTGTCACGCTTCACCCATCAGATCTCCCCTCCCCAGGGCCACCTCAACTTCCAGAGTTCCTTAGTCCCTTCTTCACCCTCATTATCCGTTTCTACCTTTCCTCACTGAAATTGTAATAGAGAACTTTTCAGCTTATAATGATTCACAGTAAATTGCAGTAAATACTATTGGATTTTACTATTCTAAAGTATTTATTCAGAGTATTTGCTATTCCACATAAATTTCAGGTTTGTTGAATCTAGTAATATCAATACATTTGTTTTCTTTTTAAAAACCATTTTTTTTCTTTTTTTTAAATATAATTTTTTTTTAGTGTTCATTTAGTTATTTTGAGAGACAGAGTGCAAACAGCAGAGGAGCAGAGGAGGAGAGAGGGAGAGTGGGAGAGGGGGAGATGGGGAGAGGGGGAGAGGGGGAGGGAGAGGGAGAGGGGGAGGGAGAATCCCAAGCAGGCTCCCAGTTGTCAGCGCAGAGCCTGCTGGGGGGCTCACTGCCACATAATGTGAGATCATGACCTGAGCTAAAATCAAGAGTCAGATGCCTAACCTACGGAACCACCCAGGTGCCCCTACTACATTTCAAAGAAGAGAGGATACTGAAGGCAGTTGGGCCACTGCACAACTTTAAATCTCACCATATAGGTAAACATCACACAAATACTTCTAAAAACTGGAGTGTTCTTGACAGCAGAAGGCGAATTCCTATTTATCATATTGGCATTGAAACACAAGAGTTCAGGATTAAATGCCACTACCTCAAGTTTTCTGGATTACATAACTGTGTATAACATTCATACACATCTTTATAAAATAGTACTTTTAATTAATTATAAGTAATTCTTACGATTGATAATGTCAATTATTTTTTTCATTTGAGGGTTAACTCTAAAATTGGAAACCATCTTGCACTTGAAACAATACACAAAAAATTGTTTTACTTTGTTTTCTGATAGAAGAGAACCTCTCTAGCTTTGATCTATATTTTACTCCTGAAAGATTATTTTTGGCCCTTGAAACCTCCAGAATTAGGTAACACCCACATCTCTCCAAACAAAATTTTAGTAGGTTTAGTAGGTTTTTAATTTATTCACATTTCTCAGCCAGGAATTTCTGGGCTGTGGCTAATTTCAAAGATTATACACTTTTTAGACCCGAAGTCTAAACGGTCTACATGAAAAGCTGGTCATAATATATTCCAGGAAACAGAAACTACTATGTGGTAAGATTGAGGGACTGTTATTCTAAACTTTGTCCTGTAAATATGACCAGTACTTAGCAGCCTGTGGTGATTCGTCCAACTGCGATGTTTTACAAGGAAAACAACTAATGTTTCTACACGCCTGGCAATGGCAAAGCAGAGAGCCTATTGCATCGAAAAGGTACTAACTGGTCTCCATGAAACTTGGGCCAATAAATTCTTCCTATGGGCTATCATTCCTCTTTAGAGTGAGGAGGATTTTCTGAGGAATGTTCACTCTGAACAGGACAGAGGCAATTTATGAAATGCTAAAACATTAAGACCGGTTGAGTACAGCAGATTGTGCTGGTGTTCCAAACTGTCTTCTCAATTCCTCAATTTACCATTCACTATTCAATTTGGTATTTCTCAATATCTCAATTTACTATTTCATATTTATTTCTACATGGGAAATAAAACCAGAGGCAACTATTGAAGGATATATGGATATTTTTAATGAATAAGGTTACTTTGTTGAGTGAAATTTCTGTTAGGTATGGTAGACTGATGGAATTGGCATTTCAAACCAGTTTTAGAACTTTTTGGCAAACAAGGAATAAATCACAGTTCTACATCTGCTGAAAATTCATGTGATTTTTTTCCACTCACTTGTGCATCATGTGCGCTTTTGGGAAAATCATGAGGCTAAAGTATTGCTTTAAATACTTTAAATAGTAATGTTACAGTTTCTCTATTAGGACTTAGCCAGATTTACAGTCAGTCTCACGATAGTGTGCAGAGTGCTAATGCCCAATTCACCAGCAGAAACGGATGCCACATTTAAACACGTTTTGATGAAATAGAAAATACAGGTGAAATGAGTCGGCTGGAATCAATTATGTAAGTAAGGAGTTTACATCAGTATTACTTAATTTGTAATACATGCTTTATAACACCCGATTTTAAAGTTTCAAATTCCGCTTTGTAATCACTGAAACAGTTTAATTAAACTAGGCATCAATTCTTGAGTTTTAAACATGAGCTGGAAAGAAAACAAATCTTCCTTACATGACAAATGATGTCCACATAAAGCCTAGGCAAACAATATGTAAATATTGAGACACTGAACATACTCCTGCTAAAGAAAAGACAGAAACACTCGTGTACAGAAAAAGATGTTTGTAATGGTTTGTAGCATTAAGAGTGTTCTGGAACTCTTTGCCAATACAATAATATTTTACATTTGAATACACACTGCAATATTTACATATGCAGTAAATACGATTGTATAGCTAGTTTAAAAGGTGGCTGAATATAAGGTTTCTGAACTAAAAATCAAGCAATAGCATATCAGACTGTGAAACTAAAAACGCTCCGTGTCTCAGAAAAAAAAAAAAATTAAGCATATTTGAATAAACCTTAAAAAAATAACTGAGGAATATAATTAAAGAGAGATACCTGCCTTCATTTTCTAAATTGAAAGACCATCAATGACAGAGCTTTAGTGTTATTTGTTGGTATATTTCAATGCTTAGAGGCTGACAGGAAGCAAGCATTCAAAAAAACTTGTTGACTTAGTGAAATGTTTTGGAAATTTATGAATGATAGGTAACTCATTTGTTTTAAAAATGTCATTCAAAAAAAGTAAATCAAATAGTATCACACAGTTTCCTATCACGAACTAGAAACCAAATTCCATCCAAAGAAACTTTTTAATCTCTTGAGAAGTAGTGTTCGAATTAAATGTAATTATATGTCTAGAAATCGCCTTACTAATGCCAGAAAATAAAAACTTCTACATTCATATTCACTATTCTCTTAAGAATAGTCTTTAGACTGGTCTTCTAGAATATACCTCAAATACAACCACAGGCAAACACCCATGAGAATATTTGGATGTTATAAACATTGCATATTCATTTTTTTCAAATTTATATGATATATTCATGCCAAAGGTACAAGTAACGCTTGCTTGTCTATCAGACTTTTAAGGCCGTGACAATAACAGTTGTAAATGCTAAAGGGATTCTTCTTTAGAAAGAGTTAACATCTATATCTGAGATAAATCTAGTCATTAGATGATTTGAAGGTTTCTATTGTCTAATTTCTGTTCTGGTTCTATATATGTTCATATGCTTCTTAATACTTTCACAGAAAGCATTTGGGTAAAAACTCTAAGCAAAAAGAGTAAATTATGTTTTATGATAATTACAAGGGAAATGCTTATATTACAGCATTCAAAATATTAAAACTTGTTTTGAATTTTTACATTAAATAAAATTATGACGAATAATCACATCATCTAAATAAGCTGCTTCTATTTTTTGAAACTTAACAATGTCAAAAGCCACTCACACACTAAGCTACAGAACAGTAATTAAATCACAATCTACACCAAATTCCTGTTACCACTGTGAAAAGCAGAACAGAAAATGTTTTATAACACAGAAAAGGCTTTCTTTTTTTCACTCTTACCTTCTGCAACACAAACAGTCCACCACAAAAGCCAAACAACCTGTGCTGAAAATCTCATTTTGAGGATCCTTTAGGGGCACATTTAATAGCCGACACTGCTCACTCTATGTCAGCTGCTCTTCTGCTAAAAGCTGTGATTAGAGCAGCAAAGCACTTGCTCCAAAAGGAAGTTGAAACACAGTTTGGGAATGAAAGGGATTACTAGATGCTCCGCCCATCAGAAACTTGCAAAGTAAAAGAAAAAAAAATTAATCACAAGCCCCAGCAATGCCAGGGTTGGAATCAGACTCCCACTGCACTCCCACTGAATGTTAACGCTGTGACCCACTTTTGTTTTTATAAACCCAGGCTGTTCTAAGTTGGAACATGTTCAGGTTCTTGGAATGTGCAAGGCAGTAACCGGTGATATACTTCGGATTTCATTAACTCTCTAATTACTCAAACCCATTCAGATCTATTGTGTGTAAACTTCAAAAGATAAAACAATAAAAGCACCTTTAAAAATCATTTACAGGGGTGTCTGGGTGGCTCATTCGGTTAAGCATCCAACTTCAGCTCAGGTCATGATCTCCCAGCTCGTGGGTTCGAGCCTCAAGTCAGGCTTTGTGCTGACAGCTCAGAGCCTGGAGCCTGCTGCAGGTTCAGTCTCCCTCTTTCTCTGCCCTCCCCGCCCCAAATATAAACATTAAAAAAATTTTAAAAGAAATCATTTACAGAGCTTGACGTTAGGCAACGCTTTCACAAACAAGACCCAGACAAGGTGAGTGAACTTTGCCAAGAGTGCAGTGCGGGTTGATATTTGGGACCTGCTTTTCCGCAAACCATGCACTTATTCTTTTAAGGACGTGTCACATACGTGTGTGAAACAACAGGATTACTCTCATTGGACATAAATGAGTTTAACAATTCAAAACTCAAGAAACTGGAATGCTGGATTGCTAAAACTCTATGTTGAAATACGATAAGCATGAAGAGAAGGGAAGCAAAGGGTCTGCTGAATCTCCAGAAGGTGAAGACGCCTCTGCAGCAGCACCGAGCTCAGGAAACCGCGCAGCACTAGGTCTCAGGGAAGCCCCGGTTGTCCCTTCAGTCAGTCCCTCTCGCCCTCCTCTCACCACACACAGGGTGACCCCTCTCCGGATCTCTGGGAACATGGAGTCCATTTGCCTGTCTGGTACTCTGCAGCAGCTGAGAGATCAGATCCTGAGTCTTTAGTATTCAGAGCCTTTCGTGAAAAACCGTGTGTCATTCAACCACGCTGTTGGGTTTAATTGCGGACCATTAATTCTTAGGGCGTGTAATGTTCAATTCTTTGAACATATCTCATTTTATTTGTGTGCCTGCCACTGGGCATCTGGGTGGATTCTCGTTTGCAGCTAACAGAAGTAGTGCCGCTATGAGCCTGTTATGAGGTTTTGGTAAAGACAGGTCGTCATTCCTGATGAGTACATACTGAGGAGTGAAATGGTAGGACACGACGCGTGAATACGTTTACGTGTACCAGGTAACATCAGAGAGTTTTCCAAAAGGATTCTGCTAACTGGTGTGCCATCAGCAGTGTATACATTGCTCCAAATCCTCAACACACTTGATGTCTCCAATCTGTGCGATTTTAGCCATTCTGGTGAACACAGAGCAGTACTTCTTTGTGGCTTTAATATGCCTTTTCCCGATGACAAATGAAGTGGAGAACTCGCATGTAGCAACTGGTCATTTAGATATCCTCTTGGGTGAATTGTCTATTCAAGTCTTTGCTGCTGAGTTATCTGTCTTTTACTTACCTCATTGTGGGAATTCTTTCTATACTCTTTGTACATTCTTGGACATATGTACTATAAATATTTTCTCCGTCGATGGGCTATTTGCTCAGTGTTACATGTTTTTTACTGAGCAGAATTTCTTCATTTTAAATTGAACAGTTAGATGTTTGGTTTTCATAGTTATGCTTGGGTGTAATATTTTCACACGTATCCTTCAAGCCTGCTTTGGAAGTTGGTAGCCAGCTTTAGAAGCTGGACACGTTTTCAGAGGGTTCAAACCACAAATTTAGGCTGAATTCACTGACACGTGTAAGCAGAAAAGAATTCTGGGTCACTAGTCGCCTTGCATGTCTATGGCTCTAGCCACAGCAGAGACAGTCCTTGTTAATGTCACGGGATAGAATCATTGCAATGGACAAAAAGAAAATGTTTGGAGCTTAAAACCAAAAATAATTTTCTTGGGGCACCTGTGGCTCAGTTGGTTAAGTATCCGAGTCTTGGTTTTGGCTCAGGTCATGATGTCACACAGTTCCTGAGTTCAATCCCCATCAGGCTCCACACTATGAATGTGAAGACTGCTTGGGATTCTCTCTCTCCCTCTCTCTCCCCCTCTCTGCCCTTCTGCCCCTCCCCGCCCCCCCCAGCACGTGCCTGTGCATGTACGCTCACTCTTTCCCTCAAAACAAATAAATAAACTTAAAGAGTTTTTCTTAATTTTAAAATTGAATTAAATTTAAAATTGTTTCCCGTTTGGATTAGTACCTTTCGTGTCCTATTTAAGAAATCCTTGCCTAGTCCTAGGATGCAATAATGTTTTCCCCTAAAAGCATTGTTTTCTCTTTCACATTTACAACTCATTTGACTTTTGTGTATGGTATCTGGTACTAAGAGCGACAGACATATTTTTAAAATACAGCTATCCAACTGTTCGGGCAATATTTACTGAAAATATCACCTCCTTCCTACTACACTGCTTCACTCTGACTTTTGTCTTAAATCAGGCAACTGGTAATGTGTGAGTCTGTTTCTTAATGTCCTCAGTAAGCTCAGTGAGTTCACCAAGCTCATCACACCACAAAAGCTAGAAGTCCTGCTTTAATTTTTTAAAAGATTGTCTTCTAAAGTGTCGATTTCTGGTAACTTGGGGTTCTTCTAGTTATCTTTTACACTGATTTCTTGCTTAACTTTGTTTGGTCTGAGATGTACTCTCAATAATTCCAATCTTTTAAAATTTCATAAGATTAATACTGAAAACATATAAGGAACTCAACACCCAACAACAAGATATAAACTTAACACCCAAACAACAAATAATCCAGTTAAGAAACGGGCAGAAGACATGAATACGCCTTTTTCCGGAGAACACATCCAGATGGCTAACAGACACATAAAAAGATGCTCGACATCTCTCAACATCAGGGAAGTACAACTCAAAACTACAATGACGTATCACCGCACACCTGTCGGAATGGCTAACATAAACAACACAGAAAACAACAGGTATTGGTGAAGATGTGGAGAGAGGGAAATCCTCTGGCAATGTTGGTGAGAATGCAAACTGGTGCAGCCACTCTGGAAAACAGTAGGGAGGTCTCTCAAAAAGTTAAAAATAGAATTACCCTACAATCTAGCAACTGTACTACTAGGTATCTACCCAAAGGATATAAAAATACTAATTCAAACGGATACATGCACCCCAATGTTTATAGTAGCAACAACAGCCAAATTAGGGAAATAGCCCAAATGTCTAGTGACTGATAAATGAATAAAGAGAGGGTGGCATACATATAACATAGACACATACATTCACATACGGTATACATATACATATACATAATGGAATACATATACATGTATGACGTACATATATATTTATAATACACACACACACACACACACACACACACACACACAATGGAATATTTCCCAGCCATAAATAAAGAATGAAATCTTGCCATTTGCAATGACATGGATAGTGCTAGAGAGTATAATTGCTAAGTGACATAAATCAGTCACAGAAAGAAAAATATCATATGATTTCACTCATATGTGGAATTTAAGAAACAAAACATAGTGGGAAAAAGAAAAAGAAAAAAACAGACACTTAACTATAGAGAAAAACCTGTTGGTTACCAGAGGGCGGGGGGGCGGGGGGGGGCGGGGTGGATGGAGATCTCCTCCATCCCCCCCACCAGCCCAAAGATTAGGAACACGACAGGGATGTCCACTCTCACCACTATTGTTTAACACAGTTGTGGAAGTCCTAGCTTCAGCAATCAGACAACAAAATGAAATAAAAGGCATCAAAACTGGCAAAGAAGAGGGAAACTTTCACTTTTTACAGAGGACATGATACTCTATATGGAAAACCCGAAAGACTCCACCAAAGGCTGCTAAAACTGATACATAAAGGCAGCAAAGTCACAGGGTACAAAATCAATACACAGAAATCAGTTGCATTTCTATACACCAATAATGAATCAACAGAAAGAGAAATCAAGAAATTCATCCCATTTACAATTGCACCAAGAACCATAAAATACCTAGGAATAAACCTAATCAAAGATGTAAAAGACCTGTATGTTGAAAACTATAGTAAACTTATGAAGGAAATTGAACGAGACACAAAGAAATGGAAAAACATTCCATCCTCACGGATTAGAGGAATAAATATTGTTAAAATGTCAACACTACCCAAAGCAATCTACACATTCAATGCCATCCCAATCAAAATTGCACCGGCATTCTTCTCAGAGCAAATTTGTATGGAACCACAAAAGACCCTGAACAGCCCAAGTAATATTGAAAAAGAAAACCAGGGGCGCCTGGGTGGCGCAGTCGGTTAAGCGTCCGACTTCAGCCAGGTCACGATCTCGCGGTCCGTGAGTTCGAGCCCCGCGTCAGGCTCTGGGCTGATGGCTCGGAGCCTGGAGCCTGTTTCCGATTCTGTGTCTCCCTCTCTCTCTGACCCTCCCCCGTTCATGCTCTGTCTCTCTCTGTCCCAAAAATAAATAAAAAAAAAAAAAAAAAAAAAAAAAAAAAAAAGAAAAAGAAAAAGAAAACCAAAGTGGGAGTCATTACAACCCCAGACTTTAGCCTCTACTGCAAAGCTGTAATCATCAAGACCAGGTATCGGCACAAAAACAGATACATAGACAAATGTAATACAGAACCCAGAATAAGACCCACAAGTGTATGGCCAACTAATCTTTGGCAAAGCAGGAGAGAATATTCAATGGAAAAAAGTCTCTTTAGCAAATGGTGCTGCAAGAACTGGATAGCAACACGTAGAAGAATGAAACTGGACCACTTGGTTACATCATACACAAAAATAAACTCAAAACGGATGAAAGACCCAAATGTGAGACAGGAAACCATCAAAACCTTAGAGGAGAAAGCGGCCAACAACCTCTTTGATCTCAGTCGCAGCAATTTCTTGCTCAACACATCTCCAAAGGCAATGGAATTAAAAGCAAAAATGAACTACGGGGACCTCATCAAGATAAACACCTTCTGCACTGCAAAGGAAACGATCCACAAAATGAAAAGGCAACCAATGGAATGGGAGAAGATATCTGCAAATGACATATTGAATAAAGGATTAGTATCCAAAATCTATAAAGAACTTACCAAACTCAACACCTAAAAAACAAATAATCCAGTGAAGAAATGGGCAGCAAACATGAATAGACACTTTTCCCAAAGAAGACATCCAGATAGCCAACAGACACATGAAAAGATGCTCACCACCACTCATCATCAGGGAAATACAAATCAAAACACAAACTCACACCCATCAGCGTGGCTAAAATTAACAACTCAGGAAACAACAGATGCTGGCGAGGATGTGGAGAAATGGGAACCCTCTTGCACTGCTGGTGGGAATGCCAAGCGGTGCAGCCACTCTGGAAAATAATGTGGAGGTTCCTCAAAACATTAAAAATAGAACAACCCTACAACCCAGCAATAGCGCTACTAGGAATTATCCAAAGGATACAGGAGTGCTGATTCATAGGGTTACATGGACCCCAATGTTTACAACAGAGCTTTCAACATACCCAAATCATGGAAAGAGCTTAAATGTCTACCAGCTGATGAATGGATAAGAGGAATATATATATATATTCACTCGTGTGGAACTTGAGAAACTTAACAGAAGACCATTGGGGAAGGGAAGGGGAAAAAGTAGTTACAAACAAAGAGTGAGGGAGGCAAACCATTAGAGACTCTTAAATACAGAGATCAAATGGAGGGTTGATGGGAGGGGGCTGGGGAAAGGGGAAAATGGGTGATGGGCATTGAGGAGGGCAACTGTTGGCATGAGCACTGGGTATTGTATGTAAGCAATCAACGATGGGAATCTACCCCCAAAACCAAGAGCACACGGTACACACTGTATGCTACCCAATTTGACAACAAATTACATTAAGAAAAAAAAAAAGATATTGTTTGTGATGAAGACACACTGGAGGTGACCACAAGGTCCACTCGGAGAGGACCTCTTCCATCACCACACAGCAGGGAAGAAGGCTCAGCGTCCCTGAGCTTGCTGACCTGGAAAATGTCCCCACGATCTTAAGTGAAAAAACAATACAGATAAAGCATAATTCCATTTGGTTGTTTTTTTAACCATACACAACAAAACTGTACGTTTTCATAAGCACACATATACGTGTATTCAAGAAGGCTGACGAGGATGTATGCATCAAATGCTACGGTTACTTCTAGGAGAAAAGGTTTGTGAGGTGAGGGGGCTTTGGATTTCTCGGAACTGTTCCTATGAATACTTCCTAATTTATGTTTAAAGGCTGAACAACTCTGTAAAAATACACTACAAATCACCGAAATGTACCTTTGGAGTTAGTGGATTTTGTAGTATGTAAAATATATCTCAAGAAAACTATCAAAATAACTTAGGAGCATCTGGGTGGCTCAGTCGCTTAAGCGTCTGACTCTTGGTTACAGCTCAGGTCATGATCCCGGGCACATGGATTGAGTCCCATGCTGGGGGATTCTCTCTCTCGCTCTCTCTCTGCCTCTGCCCACTGACATCCTCTCCTTTTCAAAAATAAATAATGAAAAACAGAATTAAAAGAGAGGATGATGATGTAGATGATGAAGAAAAAGGTGTTAAGGCAATGAAAGACCAAGAAAGACCAAGAAAATGTCACAGACCAGACTAAGACAACATTTACATGCAAAGTGGTACGGAAAGACATTTCATGGAAAAACTGGGGGAATATGAAGAAAGTCTACAATTGTATTCATAGGACTGTGCCAATGTTAATTCCTTACTTTTGATACCTGTACTCTGGTTATAAAAAACGTTATCGTTACAGGAAGCTGGATAAGAACTCTACACTATCTTTGCAACTCTTCCGTAAATGTAAAACTACTAGAAAAAAAAAATCAGCAGCAGCAAATACACTTGGCCCAGATATAAAGACACATCCACAGGCTCACTGCCAAGGCCACAGTGGCCCACCCCAGAAAAACCTGTTTGTTTTTTTCTCGTGTAATCCTTTATTCATATGCATTGGAAGCTGTCATTTCTCAAATCTTTCCCCAGTTTTACCCAAGCTTTTCCCCCAAAGGCACAGCGGACTGACACAGTACCTGTTCCCCAGCAAGGCAATGGCACAGAGGTCACCCTTCTGTACTTGAGGCAGACCAGCAGGGGGCACCACGAGTCCTGGCAGCATCAAATCTGCAGCAAACAAAACAAAAGCATCACAACCTGTATTCTGCCTCTAAACAATTCCAAGTTCTACTTCATCATTTATTCATTCACTCAACCTACAAACCTTTATCAGGTATCAGCAAGGTTATTCATAATGAAAATTAAAAGACGGCAACCCGAGTATCACACCATTTCCCTAGGGGGGCTAGTGGTCCAACTGAAGCACCAAGGCCAGTTCTATGACCTATCTTATTCTGGTTTCCTAAATTTAGCTTACTGACTTAAAGGACAGCATATGGCAGTTCACAAACTGTTTTCTCATTGAAGTACAAAGTACAAAGCTGATTGAAGCCTTTCAACAGCGTCGTAGAGGCCCAGGGACCTCACGGAAGCAGTCAAGAGAGAGATGAAACGCAAACGGGGGAAAAATTCCATTTTTCAACCATATGAACCCAGGAAGTGGGTACATTTATTGGAGTAGTTGGTCCTTCCTAAGCGGGTTTCAGTAGATAGCCAGAATATAGGGAAATCTTCTTACCTGCTCCCCCCATCAGTTTTTCAAGCACCAGAGGCCACGTCGTGAAAGCTGGGAGAAGGTCTGGATAGGACCACAAGGCATGCACTGCCCAAAAAGAGACACAGATTTATTGCCAAAAAGTCAATCCCCTGGGGCACTGGCAAAGCCAAACGCGAAGGCCACTTTAATTCAGGGACAGTAAAGGAACTCGGCTCAAAGCTAGAGAAGAGGCTGTGAGGCCCAAAGAGGGTTCATTCTGGTTTGTTTTGTTTTTAATTTAAACTTATTTATTTAAATTCATGTTAGTTAACATACACCGTAGCGCTGGTTTCAAGGGGTTTCATTCTAAGGCAGATTCTTAAAAACCTGGATGTCACCTGAGACTGGGAGGCCCCATCATTCCACCTGATTGTAGCTGCAGAAATGCGCACAGCAGGTAAAAGCGGGGACAAAGACCCAAGGAGGATTCCATTTGTGACCTCAGAAACAAGTAGACTAAGAACAGGGCACCAGCCTGTAAACAATTTGGAAATTTCCGCATGTTTATTATTTGTATTCCCTCTGTTTTCATAGTGATTAGTGGTAAAAACCCTTAGATCAAAAAGCGCCCGTGTCCGTACAGCAGCAAAGTGGGGTGGGGGCAGCAGCGGCCCAAGGAGACCGCCCTACGCTGCTGTAGCCCAGCTTAGGGCAAGAAAAGCCCCAAGTGACAAAGCAGGTGTCAGCAGCTAGAGACAAAAGGACCCTAGATGTCTGAGATCTGTCACAAGGAGAGAAACCAAAGGATCCTGAGAGCCAGACAGAGCCGAAGGAAGAATCCCTGGGGGGTATCTCGATGGGAGTACATCACTAAGACAGCTGGGTACGTGGTTTCATTAACCCAGCTTCTTTCCCATCACAGGATCTTTTCAGTCTCTAAAGAAAATCCTGCTAGTCATCCTTTTAAGGCATATTTCTCACATGTTCTGAAATGCCACCCTTTTCGAGACCCCTGCTCCATCCCTAGTTAACCCACTAGGAACTACTATTCCTTCATCTCAGAATATCTCTTGGCAACCACGCTCTTTCTGTATTGGCCCTTTCATTCTCCCTCCTACGGCAGTAAGTTTCGACCTTGAAAGACCCAATTCTAGGGACACTGGGCCCGAAACGATTCTTACGGATGGTACTGGGAGATTTGGCACTTACTGTTTTGAGTAAGACAGGTGAATGAAAGAAATAAGGAGAAACGGATGCCAGGCAAGGATTACAGTAATGGCCATGTCCATCCTGTTGCCATACAGATTTTTCTCCACTTCGAACAGGATGGGGTTACCACCGCTCACGTACACGGTCACTGCATCCCCTCTGTGAGCATACAGTTTCACAATGTTGAGCTCCTCCTTTCCAAGTACCAACACAGAGACCTGATCTGTTCCTAGAGTGGGGAAAGCAGCCATCACATCAGCCCGAAGCTTTCTCCTGCAGAAAGCAAACCAATGAGTGGTATGAATCGTGCCTGGATGCATTTTGAGAAATGCAAAGGATTCGGAAGGACTTACTATCAAATCAAAGGGCCAAGGAAAAACTGCTTTATGATGCCCTACTCTCGTACACTCTTCCAAAACATCCTATTCTCTTTCACATCCAATGTCTCCTCTATTGTCACATATTCTTGGGGGCAAGACTTTCCATTTTACGAAGAAAGAGGGAAACTGAGATCCAGGCAGTAACCAAGTTAGCCTGACTTGGGAAATTCAGCCCTGCCTTCCTGCCTCTATGCCTAGCCCTCGCACCCACTCCCTTCTCTATATGCTTGGCAAACCTGTCCCGATGCTTAAAAAGCTATACCAGGGCACCAAGAGTGACAACTATAGAACACGGGGTCCAAAATTCGCAACGTGCTATCTGCGTTTGCGACACTGTCTGAACAGATACAGGTCTCCTCAAAACATGTCCCGTAATTCTCCCTCACCTCTCCCTCCATCTGTCTGTCTCTCCTGCCAGAAGTAATCACTAGACACTGTTCCTCCCATCGTTGTAGTTCTCGGTTCCCCATCTGATTTCTCCTCAGGGACTCTAAGCTCTTAGGAGAGTGGCACCCTGTCTGTCTGTCTTTCTTCCTTCCTTCTTTCCTCTCTTTTTTGGCGCCCTCCGCAATACCTTCTATAGATCGCAGTCAGTAAGCGCCGATCGAAGTACGTTTTCCTTTAAACGAACGACAATATCCAAAAGATAGCCTGGGAGATAAATCAGGCCTCCTCTCCCTCTTCACCCTCAAAACATGTCTATCCCAGCCTGGTCCCCTGGGGTCCCTTCCCCCGCTGGACCCCTCGGCCTCCACCCCGGGTCGGCTGAGCTAGTCCAAAAGGGCTGTGGGCCAGCCGGGATGGAGAAATGGCTGGGTGTCCTGGTGGGCGGAACAGGGCCCTTCTCTCCCTCACCTGTCCGACCCCTTGATGGCCGTGTTGGACTTGACCCGAAAGGCCTTGGCAAACATGTCTGCTGGAGTGGCCTGGGGAAGAGAAGGAGAGCACAGACGCCAGGGGCCGTCAGGAACGCGACAACGCGGCACCGTCCCGACCCGCAGCCCTGGGGGCAGCCATGCTGGGGCCCGGCCGGGAAAGAGGCCCGGCTGGAAACCCGGGCCGCGCAGCTTCGCGGCTTTGGCCGCTGCCGAGACCGCGGCCGCCCCTACTGACAGGACCCGGAACTGAAGCAGGGAGGGCGGGGCCCGGGGAAGGCGGGGCGGATTCCCGCTCCGGCCCTGCGCCTGCGCGACTGGCTGGCTCCTGCACGCCTGCAGGGGTCCCGCGGTGGCTAAGGTGCCTCTGTCTAGTGCCGCTCAGTAGGCGTTAGGGCGTCTTGACTTCCCTTCAGTTTAATTCAGCCCCACAGAAGTACGTGACCGTTGTGTTTTATTCGTTTCGTAGCCCTCTCGAATGGTTTTCTTAAGGGCTTTGTTTGTCTTTGCTTTAATTGCACGCTAGGAAGTCTCCGAATTTTCTCTTTTGTTTTAAATTTACATGGGGTGATAGCAATACGGGGAATCCGCCCTCGTCCAAGATTTGCGCCTCAAGTTATGAGTAAAAACACTACAAACAATCTTCCAATCTGTTTTAAAATAGTTTTGACCACCTGTAGGTAACTTTTGCAAAGCGTTATTGCATTTTGCGTCAGGTGTTATTTGGGGAGGGGAGGGGTTTCCAAAACTAATTAAATTATTCACGTTGCTTATTAAAAAAAAAAAAAAATCTGTGAGCCAGGTAGGGTCAGGTTATGGCTTGGCTTCTCCCTAGCAATGTGATCCTGGGCCAACGGCTTATTCTTTCTAAAACTCTTGCATTCTCTGAAAGATGTGCATGGAGTACCTACGTCATAGGGTTTCCATGAGAAACGATTGAGGTAATGAGTGTGATGTGCTACACAGTGTTTTGCAAATTTCCAGTCATATTTTTCAAAACTGACAGGTGTGAAATTTTGGGTTTCCCTGAAAGGGACTGCTGTGTGCCCTGGAGGCATGGATTTAAAGACCTGGGGTCTTGGCTCCTACTAGGTTAATTTTTGCGCATGGGAACGGTTAAGGGCAGAGTGTCCATCCACCAGGAAATAAATACTAATTGCTCGTTCGCTGACACAGTTACACAAAGGAGGATTTCACACTGCGCGTCCAAAGATTAGGTCTCCCAGTGTCTGCCCGCCACCAGGATTCTTACAAGGGCCCCTAACGTGGCCTGGGGCCAGGCGCAACTTGGGCTCCTCCTACCCTTCTGACCTAGGAGGCCTTTTTTCTCAAGCACCCCAGCGACAAGGCCAAGGTCAGAGGAGCCCAGAGGAGGGCAGTGCCAGACAGCCTTTTCCCTTCTGGCTCCCAACGCAGCCACATGTGGGGACGCTTGATCCAGACTGTGCTGTTGACCAGTGTCTACCGCAGCACAGCTCCTGAGGCAGCCTCTGTGCAGGGAGCTGAGGAAGGCTAGTCAAGAGAAGATTAGAATAATAAATACGACAACAGCAAGGTACAGATAAATGTGTAAAATCACCTCCCTTCTATATATTGAAAAAAGGAGATTAATAAACACTGGGAGGATGACAGAAACTAATAAAAATATAACTTTATTAAATGAGGAACAGATAAATGATGGAAAAAGCTTACTCTTCACAGAGCCTTGTCATGTGACTTTGACTTTTGAAACATGTAGCTGTTTTTCATATCTAAAAAGTTTAGCTTAATAGAGGAAGAAGCATGATTTAAAATTAAAATATGAATGCAAATAAATGTAAAACTGTATTAAGTTGGGAAGTGAACCAATCAGAGAAAAGGATTATTTGAAGTCATTTTGGAAGAGAGTACTTACATTCAGAGTTGAACATCCCAGGACAAAATAAATGCCAAGACATTGTAACCTTCATTCAGTAGTTTACCTGGTAGTAGTAATGTTTGCTTTAAACTTTTTATATTATTTTTGCAAATATTGAAATATAAGAATATGTGAGTGAAGAGACAGAAAATGTACTAGAAAGTTTTTAACCCTGTGTTATTAAACTTGAATTGTAAGATCCAATAGGAGCAAATGAATTTTAAATTTCACTTCTATTTCAGTCTTCTGTCAAGCAAGAAGACATTTAAAGATGTTTCCACGGTGTTGAACATTTCTATTTCAACATAATTCTCTTCACAGGATGGTACAATTCTTGGGATCTAAACACTATTTCCCAGTAAAAGGAATCAGACCCCTTTGGAAAGGTGTATGCTTACAGGCACTGGGTAGGGAAATACCCAGAGAGCCTGGAACATCATGTCTTAAGAAATGCTCAAAGAATAATGGGGTAGAACAAAGCAATCAGCAGCTAGTTTCAAGAGGCTCTCAACTAGCCAAATTTGGGATAATTTGAGCTTCAAAAATAATGCCTATAATTCATTATGATAAATTGAATAAATAAAAATTCAGGAATCCATGCTGATTTATGTATGTATGTATGTATGTATGTATTTATTTATTTATGTATTAATTATTTTGAGAGAGAGAGGAGAGCTCTGTGGTGAGAGCGGGGCAAATGGAAAGAGAGAAAGAATCTTAAGCAGGCTCCCCACTCAGCGCAGAGCCCAGAGCTCAAGTCCTGGGCTCCATCCCATGACCTGAGCCAAAATCATGATGGATGCTCAATCAACTGAGCCACCAGGTGCCCCGGTGATACAACATTAAAAACAAAACAAAACAAAACAAAAAAATATATATATACGTAAAGCTATCAGAAGTTCACTATTATCAAGTTCTTACTCTAAACATTGAAAATTAAAGATTTACCAAACCTTTTTAGTTAAAAGCTATAGTGAGTTGGCAAAGTAACACTCATCTTTACACAAGAATGACAATAACTGCAGAAAAATATTAGAATTAATCTTAAAAGTCATTACTTTGCAGCCAAAAATGAAAATAAATGGTTATAGGCCATATTGGTTACAGGCCAAGTGTCATACACTGATTCCACCAGCATTAGGTGAAATGTTCTGGAGAAATAGTATTTACACCAATATTAATACCTCAGATAACTTGACAATTTTAAGAATAGTCCTTTAAATGTGAGAAAATTGACTCTCATTTGTGATTCAGATTTAGATAAATTGGCTCCATTGGAGACAGCCAGCTTACTCATTCTAAGAATGCCACTTGATTTGATGCAAAATGAAGAAGATATCACCTTAAAATATTTTTACCTTAATTATATCTTTATTGTCATCTTTAAGTTTTTACGTTTTTTGTAGAAGTTAAAAATGTTTATGTTCAATTGATGTTAACTAATTATGTTGTTTGGAATGTATGAACATTAAAATCATATTTCAGACTCTTATGGTTGAATGTTTCCAAAACTCTCTATACTAACAAAATCCTGAATGTGTCACTGGATTTGAAGATCATTACCAAAGAGGTTCTCATAGTTCTCAGCATGTACTGTCTTACTTTATCTTTATTTTAAAATAACACATTCTTGGGGTTTAAAGGTAATGTATATGAAAGATAGAAAAAGTGGAGACTGCAGGTAAGTGTAAGTTCAACACCAATTCCTACCCCTAGTTTCTCTAAATTCAACTATAGTTATTGTACACTTCTCATTTTACTTCCTGACAATCTTTGCTCTGTAAACATTTATGCAGTGTTCAAAGCATTCTGTGTGTTTATACTTGATGTATTTTTTGTCCCTTTCATGTTGCGTTTTAGGATAGTGATGCACCAGTTAGATCGAATTTCTCTTTATGATTTCTTTGAATTTTTATCTGTGCTAGAGAGTCATCTTTTAGGAGATCATGTATCCCATCGTTTTTTGGTATATCTATTGCTAGATAAGCAATATTAAGTAGTAACTGCTTACATCTTCTAACTAACACAGGTAGGACATAGATTTTGATGTGTTTTTGAAGTGAACTTATTTTGAAGTTGTAAAGAAGTATCTTCTCCCATTTCCTCTGAAATGGATAGTTTCAGGAAGGCTCAGAAATTTGGAGGAAGACGTGAGAAAGGTAGGAGAAAGATGGATAGAAGTCACCACTGAAATGGTTGAATCTAATTTCTTGTCATAGATATTTTAAGAATAGGACATAAAGAATTTTGGTTTGCCAAGTTTTAATGAGGTACTTTTAAGATGTGATTTATTTGTCTCTCAGATTTAATTACATCATCCATATAATATTTAACACAAATTCTGATTTATGAAAGTAAATGAGCTAAATAACACTTGACAAAATAAACTGAGTTGGATTGACAATGAAAAATTCCCAATATTGTACATATTTTAGTTTTAGGACTGCATCTTAACCATTGCTTTTTACACAAACAGGATAGGTCAGCTTCCCCTCCCAACAGGTTGCTCGGAATGTTTGTTGTGATGTCTGTCTACGATATCCAGCTTTACATTCAAATTCAACAGTATCCCCTGTTGGGGAATACAGTTTTTTCACAGAAGACCATCGTAATTGTATGTTATGTCTTTCCATGGAGTCTTCTGATATTATACATACATCTGAAGGTTAAAAAAAAATGAACATAAGCATTAAGAAGTAAACAAATATTTTCCACAGAATTTCAGACTTTCAAGTAGAATCTTCTACACTATCCCAAGGCTCTGTTCCCAAAACCTTTTCCAAACCAATACATTGAAAATCCATCACATAGATGTAAATCATTTTAAATGATTAATGATGTAAAAATGAGGTACTGTGTTTAAGGTGTGATAATTAAATGTTATAATGAAAGATCCATCATGTCAATAACAATAGGAAGAGCTTTCATTAAAGAATATTTTGTTGCTGTTGTTGTTTGAGTAAGACTTTTTTCTAACTTTATTTCTTCACAGATTAATATTTAGTAGTCAAGCATTTGACAGAATGGTTGTGGTTAATCCATGAATATTCTGTTAATAACAGGAAAACACCTTTCTCATTATTTCCCAGGATCCAGGTGAATATTAAAATACTTACCTAAGCACTTTGGTGGTTTTGACCACTGTCCATATCGGCATGTGATGACCTTGTTTCCCTCAAGCACATACAAGGACTGGCACTGGTACTCAACTGATGATCCTGGAGCATATTCTGATTTTGGGAATGTGGTCATGTCTCCATTGTCAAGAGGTGGAGGGGGCCCACAGTTTTCATTAGGATCTAAAAAGATATTATTTGATTTATTGAAAGTGCAAAGAAAAACAGGTTAACGTAAAGTAAATAGAAATGTAGCACAATATACGATATCAAGACTTCTGCTGACAGAAATGATTCATTGGAGAAATTCTAATCACTTAAACTGAGAAGAACACTTTTAAGCACTTCCTTTAATCCCACATGAAAGTACACATAAAGCATTAACAAATATGTCTGCTTTGCAGTATTCTGGTATTAAAAACCATTTTTCCTACTGAATAAATGCCAGACGGATAGCTAATATACACAAAGAAATTTTTCTCATTAGTTACAACATACTGCATGGTCTACTATGTATTGATTTTCATTGTTATTACAAAAGAAACATCAGTTTCTTTAATTATGTCAAAGAATTACAAATCTATATAATGTGAAAGGCAATTGCTGGCCTCCCATTCTGGACATGATGACGTAGAAACATTTCTGCTTATCCCTTCTGCTAAGTAAAACTAAAAACCCTGAACATATTATAAAAACCAACATAGGAGATTACGAAAGATGCAGAGAAGATATCAATCTGATAAGAGACCTTGGGATTCAAGGAATTACACAGTTCATTTGGGTTTTCATTGTGCCTTCTACAGACCCTGGACTGAGCACTGAAGAAGAATGGAACCCAGAAATGATATCAAGTTCAAGAAAAAAAAAGTTCCAAAAATCATCCACTCTATTTAGCCAAAGGCCCAGGAGAGGAGTATTCTAGCAAAACAGGTATTTTTTACAATACTTGAAATGCTCCCAAATACCATCATAAAGAAACCGAGACCAGTCCTCTCCCTGTGTGGCTCACAGATCAACAGTGATCAACAGAGGCCAAGTGAGCAGCCCAGACTTCTCTCCACACTCAGGGAATAAGACACCTCTCCACTTTCCGTGTTGTCAGTGGAGGTCAAGCGGGAAGCCTGGACTTGCACTGTGGTAGTTTTGGAGGCCTGATAAATAAGAGATGTCAATAAAATCCAGAGCCTTAAAACATAATATCCCAAATGTCTAGAACACAATTGAAGATCCCTCATTACACTAGCACAAAAACAGACACTCAGATCGATGGAACACAATAGGGAACCCAGAAATGGTCCCACAAACGTATGGACAATTAATCTTTGACAAGGCAGGAAAAAATACCCAATGGAATAAAGACAGTCTCTTCAGCAAGTGGTGCTGGGAAAACTGGACAGCAACATGCAGAAGAATTAACCTGGACCACTTTCTTACACCATACACAAAAATAAACTCAAAATAGAGGAAAGACCTAAATGTAAGACAGGAAGCCATGAAAATCCTCAAGGAGAAAGCAGCAAAAATCTCCTTAACCTTGGCCACAGCAACTTCTTACTCAACGTGTCTCCAGAGGCAAGGGAAACAAAAGCAAAAATGAACTATTGAGACTTCATCAAAATAAGAAGCTGCTTCACAGCGAAGGAAACAATCAGCAAAACTAAAAGGCAACCAACAGAATGGGAGAAGATATTTGCAAACGACTTATCAGATAAAGGGTTAGTATCCAAAAATCTATAAAGAACTTATCAAACTCAACACCCAAAAAACAAATAATGCAGTGAAGAAATGGGCAAAAGACATGAATAGACACTTGTCCAAAGAAGACATCCAGATGGCCAACTGGCACATGAAAAAACGCTCAACATCACTCATCATCAGGGAAACACACCTGCCAGAATGGCTAACATTAACAACTCAGGCAACAAGAGATGTTGGCGAGGAGGCGGAGAAAGAGGATTTCTTTTGCACTGCTGGTGGGAATGCAAACTGGTACAGCCACTCTGGAAAACAGTATGGAGGTTCCTCAAAAAATTAAAAATAGAACTACACTACAATCCAGGAATTGCACTACTAGGTATTTATCCAAGGGATACAGGTATGCTGTTTTGCAGGGGCACATGCACCCCCATGTTTATAGCAGCACTATCAATTAAGAGCCAAAGAATGGAAAGAGCCCAATTGTCCATCGATGGGTGGATGGATAAAGAAGATGTGGTATATATATACAATGGAGTATTACTTGGCAATCAAAATGAATGAAATCTTGCCATTTGCAACTACGTGGATGGAACTGGAGGGTATTATGCTAAGTGAAATTAGTCAGAGAAAGACAAATATCATATGACTTCACTCCTATGAGGACTTTAAGAGACAAAACAGATTAACGTAAGGGAAGGGAAACAAAAATAATATAAAAACAGGGAGGGGGACAAACAGAAGAGACTCATAAATATGGAGAACAAACTGAGGGTTGCTGGAGGGGTTGTGGGAGGGAGTTGGGTTAAATTGGGTTAAATGCATAAGGGGCATTAAGGAATCTGCTCCTGAAATCACTGTTGCACTGTATGCTGACTTGGATGTAAATTACAAAATAAATAAAGAAATAAAAAAAAAAGAAAATCACTCAATATAGGGGCATCTGGTAGCTCAGTGGGTTGAGCATCCAACACTTCTTGATTTTGGCTCAGGTCATAATACCACAGTTCAAGAGTTCGAGCCCTGTGTTGGGGTCTATGATGGCAGACAGGATCCTGCTTGGGATTCTCGCTCTCACTCTGCCCCTCCTCTGCCTGTGTGCTGGTGTGAGGACGCTCTCGCTCGCTCTCTCAAAATAAAATTCTAAAGAGAGAGAAAATTACTTACCATACCAAAGACCAGTAAAATCTCAAAAGAGAAAAGATAATCAACAGATGGCAACACTTAAATGACACAGATAATGGAATTATTTAGTGATGGCTTTTAAAAATCCAATGGGAATTACAGCACAGAAAAAAATAATAATGGATTGTTAAAAATCCTCACTGGATGGGCTCTATCATGGATTACAGATGACAGAAGGATAAATCAATTTGAATATACAATACAGATTGCTCACTTTGAAAACAGACTGAAAGCAAAAGTGGACAGGGTCTCAGGGACCAGTAAGAGTATACAGTAAAGCATGGACAACCAGAAAGAGAAAAAAAAGGGGTTGCAGATGAAAAAAAAAAAAAAAAAAAAGAGAGAGAATTGAAATATAATGGCTGAAAATTTCCCAAGTTGGGCACAAGGCAGAAACATTCATATTGAAATAGCCAAACAGGATAATCCTAAAGAAATTCAAGCCAAGATACATCATAATCAAACTGAGGAAAAGTAAAGAAAAGGAAAAATCTCAAAAGCAGCTACACAGAAATTAGGCAAACCTCTAAGGGAAAAAGGGTTCAAGTGTCCGTGGGGTTCTCATCTGTGTCCAGAGAGAAGTGACAACATTTTTCAAGTGCTAGAAGAAAAGAAACTGTCATCCCGAATGCTATATCCAGTGATGCCATCCTTAGGATATAAGGGAGAAATTAAGACGTTCTGAGACAAAGGAAAACGGGGAAAATATCTCCAGCAGATCTATCTTTAAAGAATTGCTAAAGGAATTCTTCAAACAGCACCGAAAAGATAACAGAAGGAGGACTGAGACTTCATGCAGGAAGAAAGAACAAGGGAAGTGAGAAAAATAAGGGTAAATAGTATAGACTCTTTTTCATAAGGAGTTTGTTGTATTTGATGTTTGGGCAACATTGTATCATTTCCTATAGTGCTCAATATAAGTAGAAGCAACACTAAAGACATTTATGCTTACTAAGAAAAAAAAAAGAATTTATGTTTAAAATGTGGGAAGGGTAAGGGGTGCTTGGGGCTCAGTGAGTTAAGTGCCTGACCCTTGATATCAGCTGAGGTGTTGTGAGTTCAAGCCACACGTTGGGTTCCACACTGGATGTGAACCCTACTTAACATAAAATAAAATAAAATAAAATAAAATAAAATAAAATAAAATAAAATAAAATAAAATAAAAGTAAAATAAAATAAAATAAAATAAAATAAAACAAAACGTGGGGAGGGTAAATGGACCTAAATGGAAGTATGGTCTCCACATTCACGTGAGGTCGTAAAATGTCAAGACCAGGAGGGAATGATAAGCTATTATGTAGATCTTAATACCTAGGGCAACCACTCATAAAATGATACAAAGAGATATGCCCCCAAACAATGCAGATATACCAAAATGGAAGTTATCTTAAAATGTTCCAAAAGTCCATATAGATAATAAGAAAAGGAAATGGGAGTGAAATACAGGGAACACAAAATAAATAAAATGCCTGGCACAGCCCCTAATCTATCAAATTTTACTTTAAGTGTAAGTGGGTTAAATACTTCAATGAAAAGACTAAAATGGCAGAGTGCACACATAAACAAGATCCAACCATACGGCGTCTAAAAGAAACTCACTTTAAACATGAAAAACGTAGGTGGGATCAAAGCAAAAGACTGGGAAATATGAATGCCAGGAAAAGGTGATTTGAAAAACTGGTGGCTATACAGTATCTGCTTTGTTGGCTCCTCTTCTCTCCTAAACTCTGAATACGCGAGTGTCCTGTGACCAAGTTCTTAGACCTTTTCTTCTGTATACACTAATTCCCAGGTTGAACTCAGCTAGTAACCTTCTTTAAATATAATCCACAAGCTGAAGTAGCCCAAAATTGTATCCCAGTCTATGATCACAATCCAGCTGCTGATTCTGTCTCCAAGTGAAATTTTTATAGGGCTGTCAAATGTCCACAACGTATCTTTAATACACTTATTCCTCAGGAAACAACCAAGTGTCTTAATGCTTAAGATAGAGAATTTTCCATGATTCCAGGTGTGCTAATCTGGTCAAATCCTTCATAAAATAAATATGTCACATCACTTACGCAGTCCACAAAAAGAAAAAATTGGAGTTTAAGCACCATCATTTAAGATTAAAAGATGATTCTATAATAACTACTACATTATATATTTATGTTAACATATTTAGTCCCTAAAACATTCTCTAAAGTTTGGGGAGGAAATAAGATACTCTAATTAGGCACTGAGGTGGTTGTGTCCAGCTCCCATTTGAACATATCACTTTTCTGCCCCATCCAGGTCAAAAGGTTTGATGCATTCATGACGTGCCCTCTGACCAGATAAGATACTTAGGCATCTCTTCTAGCATAATAGCATGTTTCACTCTGGGTGGATTCCCACAGGAAATACCTGGATAGAAAGAAAAAAAAGTCGCATCTCTAACACAATGATCAGTTTGAGTAGCAAATCAATGAATGGGATTCCAAATAGATCTCTAAGAGGATTTTAAATCAACAGTTAATCTGTCATGAAAGGCTGCTAATTTTAAGAAATTTACATATAAGATTGAAGAAAAGGAGATAAAGCAATATCTTTTATTTTATAAGACTTAAACTTGTATGAAACTGAGAGTTTTTCTGGACATATCCCTTAGGGTCTAGTCAAATCACTCTTCCAAATTATATATTTTCAAAATGAATTTATAAACCACAAGAAAATCAAAATAAAAAGATTATTCGATATCAGAATTTGGCTTGCAATTATCCTGTTTATGAATGGAATTTTAGGCCCTTAGAAAAATAAACACAGCAGCCACTTCCTTAGAGAATAAATGAAGAATTAACACGCTTTGAAGAATACCAGAGCTGAAGGAAAAAGATGATTGACTGAGAGTCCAAACAGGAGATGAGTGGCAAAATAACAGAAAAATAAATGTATAATTGACAAAAACAGCCTTCAATGATTCTTTTTTGCAAACGCTTAAGGACATTTCAATGCATAATGTATAATTCACCAGTGAGATTCAGGTGGACGTAAATGTAACAGGCTATAGGTACGGCTCCTAGACTGGAGTATACACTGAATCCCTTGGGAATTGTTAAGACACTTTCAGGGTTGCAGCCCCAGAGTTTTTGCCACCACAGGTCTGAGCAAGCCTGTGAATTCACATTTGCATTTCTAACCATTTCCCAGAAGATGCTGATTCTGTTCTTCCAGAGACCACAGTTTGAGAACCTACTGGGCTTTCAGATTGACCACTGAGTACACAATTATATCCCTTTATGTTAAAACATAAACTTCTTCGACCTGGCCTCAAAGAATAATCCATGTCCATTTCATAAGTGCTCTTAGAAGGAATTGCATATTATATTAGTGAAGACATTTTGACAAATAGGTTTCAAAATTTCATTGAAGTACCTCTGCACATTGGCTTTCCTATCCATTGGCTGTTAATACACTGGATAGTATTTGGTCCATCCAAAAGGTAATTATTTGGACATTTATAAGTCACTTTTTCTCCTGACCTATAGAACGTCTTCTTCTGGCCTATGGGTGTGGCATTACCGAAGTCGGGTAAGCTAAAACAATCCGTGTCTGAAAGAAAAAGAATATGTACTTGTTCAGTAAATATTTTAAAATACATAATGGCTAATAACTATAATGTAGAATAATAGGTACACATCGAACCAATGAATACCTTGCAAAATTTTTCTTATACCTTGAAAAAATATGTTAGAAGTCTTGCTTAATTATATTGAGCAGTCCTGTGTTTATCAAAGTATAACATGGGGATGATGACATCGTAAGCCTGAAGAGATATGGATACATGTAATGCTTGAGATCACACTTCTTACATTCAAATTCTTTCTTGCCCATACAAGCCATCTACCTTATGTATGTATTTGTATTTTCACCTCTGTCAAAATCTGTTACCTTTATTCATGTCAAACATCTCAGAAAACTATATACATACAAGGAGATAACTGACAGACTAACAGTAAATTGAATAATGATGGGATTGATGAGCAGGGACCAGCTGTGACACAGGAACAGAAATGAGAAGTCTGAGGATGTGTATCACAGGAGGTCTAATGTGCACACACGGTGACATGAAAGTGAAATAATTTGGCTCATGCTGTCACACTTTTATTATTACTACGGCTATTAATTCTCTACTAGAATCCACAGCTTCCCAGAGTTACCCTGTTGAATTCTGGAATTACTGCCTAGTTTCATATTTGTATCATTTATGCTCTGAATTAAGAATATTTATCAATTGCAGAGTAAAATTAAATACACTATACTTTTGCACTCTGGTGGATGGGACCATTTTCCTCCTATACATCTTATGAATGCAGGTCCATTAATCTCAAAACCTTCGGCGCATTTGTACGTTACTTCTTCTCCATATTGGTAACTGTCTGATACGTGAGATAGAATACCATGTGGAATCAAGGATGGTGGCGCACAAGAAAGTCCTAAAAAAAGAAGGAGACAAAGAAAGAATGACTCCATGTTTTACTAAATCTGAAATTTAATTTTATGTACGGGTTTCCATATTTGGCAGTTTTATTTGAAAAATATGATAACACAGGATCTGTAATCATATCACAGAGACGGTGTGCAAATGCTTCCTAAAATCATTATTCTGATGTGTATCCAGCTGGCAACCTGAGTAGGAGCTTGAAACTAAACATGTCAATATATTATCGGCCGTAGCGACTTCTTTCTAGATATGTTTCCTGAGGCAAGGGAAACAAAAGCAAAAATAAACTATTGGGACTACATCAAAATAAAACACTTCTGTAGAGTGAAGGAAACAATCAACAAAACTAAAAGGCAAGCTACGGAAAGGGAGAAGATATTTGCAAATGACATAGCTGATAAAGGGTTAGGAACCAAAACATATAAAGACCTTATAAAACTCAACATCCGAAGAAAGTAACCCAATTAAAATGGGCAGAAGGCATGAACAGACATATATCCAAAGAAGACATACAGACAGCCAACAGACACATAAAGAGATGCTCAACATCACATTGATTATCCTGGAAGTGCAATTCAAAACTGCAAAGAGATATCACCTCACACTTGTCAGATAGGCAAAAATCAACACACAAGAAACAACAGGTGTTGGCGACGATGTGGAGAAAGGAAAACCATCTTTCACTGTTGCTGTGGGAATGCCAACTGGTGCAGCCACTCTGGAAAAACAGTATGGTGATTCCTCAAAAAGTTAAACCATAGAACTAGATCCAGCAACTGCACTACTAGATATTTACCCAAAGAATACAAAAATACTACTTCAAATGGATACATGTACCTTGATGTTTATAGCAGCATTATTTACAATAGCTGAGATATGGAAGCAGCTCAAGTGTCGATTGATAGATGAATGGAGAAAGAAGAGGTGGTATATATATACAACGGAATATTATTCAGCAAGAATGAAATCTTGTGATTGGTAATGACACAGATGGAGCTAGAGAGTATAATGCTAAGTGAAATAAGTCAGAGAAAGACAAATAACATGATTATACACACACACATGTGCAAGTTCAGAAACAAAACAAATGAGCAAAAGGGGGAAAGAGAGAGAGGCAAACCAAGAAACAGACTCTTAATGATAGAGAACAATGTGGTTACCAGAAGGGAGGTGGGTGGGAGGATGGGTTTAATAGGTGATGGAGATAAAGGAGAACACTTGTTTTGACCATCAGGTGTTGTATTGAAGTGCTGAATCACCATATTCTACACGTGAAACTAAGATTACACTGCATGTTAACTAATTGGAATTTAAAACTTAAAAAATAAAAATAATAAAAATTTCAATATATTTATGAAAGAGACCATCAGTGTTTCTCAAACCAATAGTGAATAATAAAAAGAAGAGCATTGAGAAGTAATCATCTTAAGTACTATATATTGTAAGAACTTAGAAATGACATTACAGGAAAGAGAAAACAAATTAAAAAAAAAAAAACTCATGCAAAGCAAACAGAACAAGTTCTATACATGGGAAAGGAATATGAATAGGTAGGTTTAACTTAATTGTGCTACACATCTAGTTTTCATTAAACAATTGCCAGAATTCAAAGTGAGTCTGTAATGAGTCAAATTAACACAAAGAGGATAGACTTGATGATGCAAAGATTGTTGGTAAAGTACATAAATATATAAATGATTTTAGATATTTAGCTGTAAGTGATTCTATATATTTAGAAACCTAAAGGATTCTTTCTCACGAATTTGATGACAATTGATAATGCTTAATGGATTATATCGAAAATAGAACTGTGGTTTGCATACTGTCCTCACCTACACACCGAGGTGGAGAACTCCATTTTCCCATGTGGCACGTTATCTCATCTTTTCCAGATATCCTGAAACCATCCTCGCAAATGTAATTTAATTTGGTGCCATGTACATAAACCTCAGGTTTCAATGTTTCGTCCATCTCTTCTGAAAACTGAGACGATTTAATGGTTCCATGTTCTATCTGAGGTGGTTGAGGACATGGGCTTTTTTCTGTATAAAGAACAGAGATCAATATTTAAATTGAACAATGTAATCAAATACTAGTTGAGGTTGCAAAATAAGGATAATCTGAAAAATTAAATTACTGAAAAACTAGAAAACATCTGGAATTTGCAAGCTCATGTCTCCATCAAATATACAGTAGTATCTGCTTGTTCACTCTGTCCCCACATTCTTGTCCTGTTCATCATGAGTGAAATAGGCACAAACAAATTTTCTATGGTATTTACACAGTAACCCAAAGTTTTTGTCTGTTTCTTTCATAGTAGAAGTGAAAGAATGCCGATTGATTTGTATACTTAGATTGCAATTTACTGTTTCAAGATAAAGTGAAATAGATAGACAGAAAGGTCCTTATCTTGTTCATTTACACAAAGCACAGGGGAGTATTAACCTCATTTGAAAGAATGTTACAAAGCAAGTTATGCATTACTGACCAACGCAGTGTGGTACTGACTGCCATCTTCCATCCTTGCACACGATTTCCTCTGCATCCTGAATTATAGAATTGTCTTGACAGACAACAGATACTTTTTCTCCATCCTGATAATTTACCGTCGTTGCCATATTGTGAGCATTGGGAATCTGAGGTGGAGGTGGGCATGACTGCATTTGTACTTCTACAAATATGAAAATTAGATTTCGTGATGAAAATCACAAGTTAAAAATACTAAAGAGAAAGCCCAATAATAATGTATCATAAACAATCAAATAATAAGGTTATGCTTAAATATGTGATACTCTTCAGCTTGTAGAACGCTTTAATACATCACACGTGGTCTTAATGGTAGTATCTTCCTTTTATTCCTTCTGTGATAAATCGTGCATAATTTTTGTGTAACTCCTTTTAATTATTTCTAACCATTACGATGTACTAACTGAATCATCCACTCAGTAACAGGCATGAAATAAATACTGATATTAGGATGTTTTTACAGCTATCTATAATCAAATGTATTGTGATTGCATTAAAACCCGTATAAGATGTGGAATGGAAAATAATTAGCCAAAGGAAGAATTACACGTAGTTAATCAATTATTTGATACAGGTTCCTGGCCAAGACATGAATTAGATATGGTCACTAATGATTAACAGTGTGTCGTTTGAAGTTCAAAACTCTCTGGAGATACTGTTGACTAGTTTGCCGACACTGTTTAGAGATACACAGATGATGAAATGCACCCTGTTTAACGGATTAGACAGCCTGCCTTTAGGTCTATGACCAGCAAGGTGTACAAGATTCCTTTGCAAACTTGAGTTTGAGCTCCCATAAAGCAGAGATACCTCACATGTATCGTGGCAGTTCATAACCTGAAGACAAAGATGTCCTGTTCCACTGAGGGAAGACTCTGGACGGCTAACCCTGGAGGCTTTTGGACCTCTCTGTGAGACCTACGTTTTGCATTCTCCTGCCATGCGTTTATTTCATTAAAGACCTTAATGTGACTGTACTTTGGGAAGTCCCCTGAGTCCTTCCAATTATCTGACACTTTGTATTCAACTCAGAGAAATTGTTGACGGAATAGAATTCATTCATGCTGACTAATATGGTCATATTTTCTATTTCTATCTTTAGATAGATGCAGGAGTATTTTATATGTAATCAAAAATTTTTTTCTTATTTCTGTTTTCATTATCTTGGCATATTTTTTCAATGTATTCTCAAGGATTTATTTTCTTCTATATATGCTGTTTAACCATTTTTGTCCTAATAATCTTAATTTGTACTTCCTCTTGATACATTTTGCCAGAGGTTGGTCTGGCAACTAAATCTCCCTAAAGGCAGAATCATTACTCTGCAAATCCTCTGTTTATGCTTTTTTTAAAAAGCTTCTTTGTATTTTTTGCATTGTATTTTATTTTTACATTTTAAAATTTTTTCTAATTATTATGTAGTCCTTTGAATAACAAATATACCACAAAAATGTTGTTAAAAGAGGATACATTTAAAAAAAAAAAAGAGGATACATTTATCTAAGAAAAAACTGAATATTTGTAAAGTAAGCAACAAAATTCTCGATAACTGATGAGTCAAAGAAGAAACCACAAGGAATACTAGGAAACATTTCACATAGAATTCAATGAAAATGAAATGTATATAAAAATTTTGAGACTTCTACAACAGTTTTAGAAGGGAAAATGAAGTTAATCCTTAAAAGTAGGATGGTTTAAATCCAAGTTTTAGTTTTCTACCTTAAGAAATAGAAAAGTAAAATTAAAATCGAAGTAATTAGAAAAAACAAGCCCACAGAAGAGAGAAAATTGAGAAAGACAAATAGAAAGAGAAAACAGAAAAAATGGTGAATGTTAATAAGGCTAAAAAATAGAAGAGAGAGTAATGGAGAAAATTGAGTGTTAAAACTGGTTATGTGGAAATGTTAATAAATTCAAGAAAAAAAATCCAGGAAGAATAATCAAGATACAAGTAATAAGCATCAATGTTAAGAAAGAAATAAGAGCTATCTGCCAGAAACTATACAACTAAAAGGAAAATAGCACATGAAGGGAATACTAGAAACAACTGTACACCAATCAATTCGACAAACGAGAGATTTGTTGAAAAATACAACTTCCTTTCATTGATGAAAGACAGTAAGAAAATGGGAATATTTCATTACTTATTAAAGAAATGGAATTCTTCATCAAGAAAACTTCCAAAAAAGCAAATTATATGTCACACGACTTTGCACGTAAATTCTATCAATCATTTAAGGTAAAAATAATGAAATAATAAGTGTAATTACCTATATATATATGTATTTATGTATTTATACATATATTTGCAATTTGTTTTATGAGGCCACACTAATACTGATAACAAAACTTGGGAGAGGCATTAAAAGAAAAAGCATCTATAGATTAATATCTCCCATGATCACAGATGCAGAACTTCTTAAACTATGTCAGTAAATCAAGTATATGAAAATATAATAGAGTTAACTCTAGGAATGAGAGATTTGGTCAACATTCAAGAAGTTACATATATAATTCACTACATTAACAGAGATAAGTGAGCCATATTATCCTATCAAGAGATACGTAAAAAGCATTTAAAAATATCCAACATTGGTTGATCATAAAATTTCTCACTCAGCTAAATAAGACTAGAAGGAGTAGTTTCCTTAAACTGATAAAGGGCGTCTACAAAAATCCTAAAGTGACATTATGATTGTGGTAAAATGTTGAATACCCTCTCTCTGTGGTCAGGAATAGGACAAAGATGTGCATTCTTATCACTTCCTTTCAACAGTTTACTGGACATCTTAGCCAGTACGATAAGATAAAAAAAACCAAAATCAAAATAGACTGGCAAAAATAAAATCTTGTGGTAGCACTGATATAACTGCTTACAGAAAATTGCCACAAATCTACGAAGCAACACCTAAAATGAAAAATGCAGCTTAGTATAATTTCAGACGATCCAATTAACATGCAGAAACCAAGCGTGAGGGCAAACACATAAAAAGATCCCAAACTCCTCTCCCACACACACTGAATCCATGGTACAATGGAGCAATCGCCTCTGAAAAAGACCTGAAAACCAGCTGAACGGCCCCTTCACAACAAACAGTAAAAGGGCCACATTCAGGTGGGTAGGAGAGTCAGGAAGACAGTATATGGAACAAACCCCACCCCTGGCAGGGCTACACACATTCAGGAGGGATCTCACTGACCCAGAGCCTCTCCCTGAGGAGTAAGGGGTTTGTTTCCCACATTAACAACCCAAACCCTGGAATCTGCAGCAGGAAGATGAGCCCCCAAGATGTCTGGCTTTGAAAACCAACAGAGCTCATATCCCGGATATCTGAAGGGCTATCGAGACTGAGATCCTTTTCTTAAGGAGCTTGCACCCAGACTCACTACCCCAGGCGACCAATGTGAAAGAACAGTTTGAGAAATACCTAGACATCTGAGAAGGGGATTCATTTGCTCGCCTTAAAGCATCTGCTTGAGGGGGGGCATCTGTTGGGACTCTTTCCGGGACGGAGGTGCCAGCAGGTGCCATGTCTGCACTTTCCCTCTACCTTGATGGCACCAGTGGGTGCACTCCAGCCCAGGGCTCTCCTGTGGCTTCATCAAAGCCGGCGAGCGGGCCCCAGCCCTGCATTCTGCTGCCTTGCTAAAGCTGGCCAGCATGCTCAGCCCACAGAGGGCACACTCCTTGATCCCCAGGCTCTAGTGGCCAGAGGGGCTTGCATTTCTGGGGCCTGCAACGCACTACAACAATCCGAGAGATAACTCTTGGTGGGCCACTACCTCCAGGGCACCACAAAGCAGCCTGAAACACAGCCCAGACTTTCTGGGGAAAAAGCCTAATTATCTGTCTTAGACCGGTAGCCTGAGGGGTGGACTTGAGATTTGCCGCACATCTGGGGGCCACCGAGGTGCTCTCAGGGAACGTGGACCAGGGGATGCCATCTTTGTGCTCTCCTCAGCCTCAAAGAAAACCAAATCACTATTTCTTAAAGATACCTGACCGGGTGTTAATCTGAGGCCATCAAGTTTCTGGGTGGGTTGTTTTATAGGGGACTGAAGCACTGATGCACTTAATATCTAGAAATGATGTTGTGGTTAGTTTCTAAATTCCCTTCCGGCTTCAAAGTTACTTGTAATAATAAATAGCTAAACATGTTTAAAAGATGCCCAAATACTGCTTTGGCAAGTTCGGAAGAAATAGAATAAGATTTTGAAAGTACTATAAACAAGATCTTACCTGTGCAGTTTAGATCAGGATCCCATCTTCCATTTATGCACGTTGAGTGTTTCTGTTTTAATTTTCCTCTACATTTGTAAGTTATGTTCTCATTATGATCAAATTCGGTCTTGTATAATGGATTCGCCTCACGTATAGTTAAGCTGTATTTACACTTCTGAAGTTCATCTGTTGCTAGAAAATGAAAATATTGCCTTGAAAAGACTACTTATAAGAATCAAAGCAGTTAATGCAGAACAATAGTTTAGACTCAATAGTATATCGAAATTAGAATGTATGCCCATAAGTCCCACCAACCAAGTCATTCCTGATCATATTGCATGTGATGGGCTATTTATTATGTCTGAACATAAGTCCCGTGTCCAGGCTTTGAAATTTCAGAGAAAATGTCTGCCATAAATACAGCCTGCACTTTGGGGATTAGAAAAGCATTAAGAGGCTCACTTTTTTGGATGATTTACACACTGAACAGTCATCACCTGGTTAAATTTGGTCTCTTATTTATCTGTGGAAATAGAATATATGAAGCTGATAGTTTAAATATCGTGTTTCAAAAAAATGAATACATTTTTTCACTTATGGTAATTTAATAAGCACATCTAAAATGTATTACATAAAATGTGAACACTTAAGCAGATCTTTTGCATGATCACTAAAATGGGACAAATACTTGGACTAAGAAATTGGGTGCTTCAAGTCACAACCTGCTTACTGTATATACTCTTCCAATCTTTGAAAAACTATTTTGTACATCAGGTCAACCTATAATTCAATAATATTGTAAGAGTCAATTTTGTTGACTAATACGAGTATAACAACTTTTTATACAACTACATACTTCAAAAATTCAATGCAGCCCAGAGTACTCTGTCAAGTTGATAAAATATCAATTGATGAAGGTCTTTGGATTTTTTAATAAGTACCCAAAGAAGTAATGATTTTGTAATACAATAAAAAATAAAACAAAGGGGACTAATTCAAAACACACTAGAGGCTGAAAATAAATTCTGTTTTTAGGGCTTATCTTCAGTGTTGAGGAAGAGAAAACAAGGTTTTCTTCAGGTGATAGTAACTCATCTATAGTCAAAAGGAGTGGTGGTGGGTGTTGTCATGGTCCTGTGATTGACTGGTTTCTGAAAGAAGTTCCTTGATTCTTACGAGAAAATAAACATTTTGAGAAGAGTGAAAAGCTAGACTAGCTAGAGGTACAAAATCAACACTGAGAGGAGAAAATTGGAGTAAGGTCTATGATAGTTAAAAGTGGATTATGGTAAACTTGAAGATAGGTCGAAGATTAACCTTGGAAAGGCAAACTCTGAGATCTAAAAAGACTAATAAATGAAATAGATGTTTTAGTATAAGAGTGAAAAGTTGAGAGTTTTCATGCCTGTTACAACCTTGGGTTTTCCCCCATATAAAATGAGGGGAAATCGTTTGTGGAGATAGAAGAGGACAAAGATGAAATTTGGTCTTGAAGGACTGGCAATACTTCTCATGGAAATGTGTCTAGCAAAAATGTAAGGATTAAAAAGCAACAAAACCTAATGGTTCATTCAACAAACTCCTATTTCATGTCTGCTGTATGTTCACCAGTCCTTTGTATATTGGGAATACATCGTGAACAAAACAGGTGTCAATCTCTGCTCTCATGGAACATGAGCCTAAGCCCTACCTTCTCCTTGGAACAATTAATGCCTAGACATCTGGTGAATAAGTAAGATTGGACATCCAGGACTCTCTTTGAATGTAGGACCCAAGAAAACTGTAGGAAAGAACACATTCCAAGGGAAAAAGGAAAAGGGCCCCCAATATTTTCCCAGCTAGTCATCAAAGACTTGGTCATCCAAAGATCAGGATGATGCACGTACATCAACCAGAGTGAAGTCCAACAATCAGGTTTGTTTCCTGGCCCCACCCTGACTGCCTCCTTTGACTGCCTTATACTGCGAACCCAGAGGGTCCGCAGCTCACCCACCCTTTGGCACATTAAATTCTTGCTGCCGCATTTGAAACAGACTGGGAAATCCTTAGAAGCTTTGAGAGAGGCAAGATTCCTATAGGGATGTAGCAAGTGGGCACTTTCTTGACACTGTCTGTTTTCCAGGGCCTGAAAACAAGGGTGCCGCGTAAAACGAAAATGGGATTTATGCAAATATGCTTCTATTTTCCTGGCGATTAATACTCAGATTTAAATCATATGAATAACTGTAAGTAAAATTTAGCTTCACACTTAAAAAGCATGTTAATTTCAGGGATAGAAAGGGTGATCAGACTCTCTTGCTAGTTTATATTTTTCCTTTGTAGATGATAAGCAATCATTATAATTTAAGACCTGACATTTTCAAGCATATATCTAAATTTCAAAACTATGTTTGCAAATACAGTTTGTACAATAAAAATATTACATTTCATTGACCGTCTATTTGAGAAGGGTCTTCTCACCAATGCACTGAGGAAGTTGGGTCCACGATCCACTTATACATGTAATTGATTTCTGTCCAATCATTGTGAATCCTTCTCTGCAATTGAACTCCACTGAATCTCCATGGTGATAGGGAGGGTTAGAAGTCTGAACAGCGTAGCCATAATTAAGTTCTGGTATATCTCCACATGTAGTCTCCACCTCTGTGAAAATTTCAGAAAAATATGTTTACTTCTAAAATATAATTTATGTGTTTCTATAAATATAAAAGGTTGGTTTATTTTAAATATGAATATATTTTATACATTACCAATACAAATAGGCAAGTCTGTCCACCGTCCATCAACACACTGAATTTTATTAAAACCCTTCATCAGAAATCTAGGATTGCACACATATTCCACCAAATCGTTGTGTTCGTAGTTTTCTTTCTCTGTTTCTTTAACTTTCCCGTTAAGGAGTTGAGGAGGTGGATAACACTCTTTTGTTTGCTCTACAGGAGAAATAATGTGTAAATAATGATCAAATTACCTATTTCACAACTTAAAAAACAATAAAATGGAGAGTTTTTTCTTTAATTTATATTATTTATAATGAACTTTATTATAGCCTTCTTAAGTAATGAAAAAGAAATAGTGCTTAAACTAGAAACATATTTCCCAGTTCTTCTTTCAAAATTTCTACTTTAGAGAGACAGAGAGCACAAGTGGGGGAGATGGGCAGAGAGAGAGAGAGAGAGAGAGAGAGAGAGAATCTTCAGGAGACTCTATGCTCAGCGTGGAGCCCAACATGGGGCTCGATTCCATGACCCAGGGATCATGACCTGAGATGAAGTGCAGAGTGAAATGCTCAACAATTGAGCCACCGTGGCACCCTAACCCAGTGCTATTACTTACACTGAAGTAGTATATTGGAAGTGTACTGAAACCCAGAAAACATGTTTAAAAATCTAGATATTCTAAAGATGTATGCAAACCAATGCCTCAATATGGTTGTGTAAATCATCTCAATATTCATATTCCACAGCAGTTATCAAAACTGTTTGAAAAAATGCCAGTGTTTGAGGCAAGCATTTTTTTATTAAATCTTTTAATGTTTATTCATTTTTGAGAAACAGCGCATAAGCAGGGGAGAGACAGAGAGAGAGGGAGACAGAATCCGACGCAGGCTCCAGCGTTCAAGCTGTTAGCACAGAGCTAGACACGGGGCTCGAACTCACAAACAGCGAGATCATGACCTGAGTGGAAGTCTGACGCTTAACCGACTGAGCCACTCAAGTGCCCCTAGGTAAGCATTTTATCAACATATTTTAACTTTGATTAAGCCATACATGTGGTTGAATTCCCTGAATTGAGTATAAATTGCTTGAATACTGTTTAGATGACCTAACAAAACCTGAAGTAAGGCCCATGCTATAGTTTCAATATTAATGATGCAAATGTAGGCAAGAAGAAAAGTAATAAACGTGTAAGGCATCATATATGTATCTATGGATAATGCCACTACATATATCAAGAAACAATCGAAGATTAATTTCTTAAAAAAGAAAATCTGAGATATCTATTACCCAACACATATCCCGGTTTAATGCATTAGATTACAAACACAGAGACCTGAAGCCAACAAAAATTAAGAGTGGAAACAAAAAAAGTTAATATCCAAAATCCTAATTCTTGTTTCAGCCACTGGAAGATAAAATATTCACCTTTACATGTTGGAAGATTAGGGGACCATCCAAAGTCGTAACACTGAACTGAATCTGGTCCAACTCTTTTAAGTCTTTGTCTGCAGAAGAATTTCAACACATCTCCGACTTTGTATTTTTCTTTTTTGGGCTGAGTATTTAAGTTATTTTCTATTTCAGGAATCTTGCATTCTTTTTCTATAAAAAGAGTTAAAATAATTTAGTGAGAATATATAATTAATCATTGCCAAAGTATATTTTATATGTGTCGTATAAAAATGAGGTGCTGGGTACTGCTTATACAGAGGAGCAACAGAAAAATTTACGTTAGGTTTTGTATACCTTCTAAATTCATAAGGGACCCTGAGAATTATTAAGGCATCGAAGAGCAACATAGGTACCCTGAAAATGTATTTGTAGGGTCAACTTGCTTATACTGGTTCTGATTTTATAACTGACATTTATAATGTTATTGTTTTGTACTCTCAAAACATAAAAGTATTCCCTCACATTAAAAAAAAAAACCTTGATGCTACAATTTTAAAGTTGCAGTCAAATAACAATCGGCAGTTTTGTTTAATGTAAATACAACTGGGGAATCAGAACACACACGAGGCATTTCTAACGTGTCTTAAAGAAACCAATAGTCGCGGAGGCGCTTCCCGAGTGCGACGCGTGGACTCCGCCCCCGGCCTCGCTGCCGCCTCCCTCGCTCCCTCAGCGCACGGAGCGCAGCCCAGTGTCCAGACCGGAGGCCGGGGGCGGGGCGACGCGGCGACGCGGCCCCGGGCGGCGAGCACCGGTGTATTTGGAGGCGGCTGTGTCGGGCCTGGGTGTCCGCCTCTCGCGCCCGCCGCCGCCTGCTCCTATGGGGTCTTTGCAAGGGGCTGACCCGCAGGCTGCTCATCTTCTTCGACCTGGCCTGGCGGCTGCGCGTCAACTTCCCCTCTACGTCTACATCGTGGCTTCCATGATGCTCAACGTCCGTCTGCAGGTTCATACTGAGATCCATTCTGCTGACTGGCAAAGGCGTGTCGTCAGGCTACCACACCACAGAACACGCAGCATGAGGGACAGAGTAGGGGCTCTGGGCGGCTACCTCGGGAAGGTGAAGGGGGCAGGGGAGGACTCAGACAAGCTGCTATGTGGCCTTGAAGGAGCACAGGGGGAGCGCCCGTGCCCGAACTCCTGGATGCATACGCCCTGCGGTTCAAGTAGATGGAAATTCACAAAATGAGTTATCAACGGAAGTGAAGAATGCTGAGGTCAACCTCTCGCTTCACAATGGCAACAAAGCGCTTCCATGTTTGAAAGAATCATTAAGAAGTTCAGCTTCCGCAGGGGCCTAAAGCAAGACTGTGGATCTGTCCTGTGCTCCTACAGGAGAGCATCGTGCTGGGATCTCCTGTGGTGGTGGTGGTGGCTCTGGTGAGGGGCTGGCCGGGAGGAGGGCCCAGGGCCAGCGACAGCACACAGGATGGTGCCACAAAGGAGAACCTTGGGGGTCAGGACTACCGTGCCTTCAGAAACGGCCAGAAATGGGGATTTCTGAGGAGGAAGCGCCAAATGCTCTTCTAGAAGGGCGAGGCTCTGAGTGGGAAAGGTCTGGCCTGCATCTCCTCCTGTCTACACTGCTCCATGCATGCCCCGAAGCATTCCTGAACGATGAGACAGAATGTGTTTTCCTTGGCCATTCAAAGCCCGCATTTTCAGAGCAAACAGAATCCAAGAAAACGCTTTCACAGGCACAAAGTACCTCAACTGATCTGCAGATAACACTGGGGTTACTACTGGCTCTACCAGCTTTGGAAGGAGCAAATCCTGTATGCCACAGTTAAGGTACAAGCAGAACAACAAAAAGAGTGAGATTGATTTCGAAAGCTGTCTTAGAGGGGCGCCTGGGTAGCTCAGTCAGTCAGGCGGCCAACTTCGGCTCAGGTCATGATCTCGGGTTGGAGACCCTCGTTGTGCCCCGTGCTGGCAGCTCGGAGCCTGGAGCCCGCTTCAGATACTGTGTCTCCCTCTCTCTCTCCCCCTCCTCTGCTTGCTGTTTCTTTCTCAAATAATAAACATTAAAAAAATAATAATAAATAAAAATTTAAAAAAGCTGTCTTAGAATGAGTTCTTTCACACTGACACTGGATGCCTGTTAACAGGGCAGCAGTGAAGTTCCTGCCTCAGTTGGTGTGATCAAAGGAAGTGGAAGTGAAACTCCTGGGAGGCTGGTTGATGACGGAGGGGATTTTTGAGCATGCTTTAAATGGTGCTCAGAAGACATTCAGTATTGGGCTACCACTTCAAAGAGAGCATTAATACATCCTGTATCAATATCAGGTTAGAACGTGAAGATTTAACAAAATTCTTTATGGATCTTCAGCACTCATTGCCAAGGGCTACTGTCCCAGGTGCCATCTCCTCAGGCCATCTGCTGGAAGTGGCCACTTGTACCAGTCAGCCTCTCCATAGTTGACAGTTAGCTGTCCCCATGTCTGCATTCTGTAGAATAATTTTGGTCTGCAGAGCAATTTGATTTCTTTCCTCACATCCCCTCTCCTTCCACTTGAAACCCAATTTAAATGGAGGCCCCACAGTGAAAGCTGAAATACTAAATGTACTTTTAGTATAATCCTTTCTCACACTGGGAGCCCTACCAGTGTCGCCTGAAATAAAAGCAAGCTTGAGACTTCTCTGCTGCAGCTCAGCTGGGGAGACATGGATTTAGCGTTTCCCTTACGGGAAGGTTCCAGTTCCTAGGAGTGGAGGTATCTCGTATACTAACATTTTTTTCTGAGGTAATGCCTCTGGTTGTTGATAACTTTGATAAAGATCACTTGAGAGCATGGAGTTTTTAAGGAGTCCCAAAGACAGACTTCACCGTTTTCGGGGCTTATTGACTGCCTGCATCCATTTGTGTGCTACAATTACTATGCCATGTGCTGTTTTAGTGTTTTGGGAAAGTGAAAAATTAAAACTTTTTACTTAGCATAATAAATGTCTTATTTTAAGTGCATAAAAAAAGAAACTATTAAAATAGCTTAATTAGACACTGTATTATAAATTATATTAGTAAGGAAATTAAACTAAAAATAAAACAAAATAAAGAACTATGTTCAAGGCCACATAGCTAGGCATATTCTGGGAGTTCTGAACATTTACATAATATGCAATTATTATTATTAAACCTATAATTTTTACTATCTATTAAATTGTTGATTATTCTGATTCAAATTAGGAATGTCTAAAATCATCCCTTCAAATTTGTCAAGTCTGTGGCATTTGTGGCATTTGTGACATTCCCGAGTGTTATTTAAAAATGCATTTTTCTTATCTGGAATCCTCCTATCTTGCTAATTGATTTATAAATTAACTGGAATTTGAATATTATAATTATATTAAAAAAACCCAATCCTTTGAAATATTAGAACCTTTGTAAATATTAAAACATTTTATAGATGAGGAAGAGTGAATGAAGCTGCAAATAAGTGTGGTTATTGCCCTAAGATACATGTTTAGCCAGCTGATGGAATTGGAATTTGCTAGAACCCCGCCAGGCTGACTCCACTGGACTCACTTAGACTTCCTCATCCTTCAATCATTTTCTTCTCCCCACATCTAGGAGAACATTCACTCCAAAATGTTTTCTTCTCCCAATTCTCTGGGTCCTCCTTTTCCTATCTACTCTGCCATCTATTATCCCCACGTGACACCTAAACGTTGGAATGCTTCATGGCTCAGTCTTGAGCTCTCTTCTCTTTTTATTCTGTATTCTTTTCCAATTTCATATCCTCATTTATGCGGTAACAATTCCAAATATGTATTTCTTGGCTAGACCCACATAGTCAACTCTGTAGTTTACATATCCAAATTTGATCGTCCATGGGCAGCCCAACCATAATGTGCTCAAGTCAAAAGCTGGGATGTTCCTCCCAAAGCGCTCTTCTGTCAGCACCACCTTACAAAAAGGCACTGCCATTTACATGTTTGCTTATGAAAAAAAGGCAGTGAGTCCCTTCATTATTACTCTCTCTTACATCCAATATTTACTAACATCACCTGTGTTTTCTACCGACAACATAGATTTTGAACGTGTTCTGCTTTACATCTCATCACCCATCATCCTATCCCAATCCCCATACTTGTTCATGCTGCATAAACTCCCGAATCTTCTCCTGCCCACCACAATCACAGCATGTGGGGAAAAACAACAACAACAAAAAAAAACTTTTTGAAAATCTAAATGATTATATTTCTTCCTTTAAGACTCCTTTGTAGCTTTTTATCAGTCATAAAACTAATCTAAATGCTGATATGCCTGGGAAATAACCTGGGTAATCTTTTCTTTGCCTCCTATCCAGGCTTAGTTCATAAAATTCTCCCACATCTTGAGTAGAATCTGCTCACCCTGATATTTCTCAAATATTGTTTTGTTATCAAAGTTTTGCACAGACTGTTCCCTTGGTGTGGAACATTCTATAGCCACTCAAATTTTCCACAGATTCAAGTCCTACTCCTAATCCTGGAAAGTACTGGATTAGCAAACATGAAAGAGATTCATAGAATAGTCCACAGAACTTGTCCAAGTCAGAAAATAAAGAGCTTCTCTCAGGGCCTGCAGATATTAACACTCAAGGCAGAAGGTGTGAAAGCAGAAACTCAGGAGCAAAATAGCTGAGGAAATTGTCAGAAACTATAATTTGGTTTTCTTATATCACACTCTAAAAGAACCCAGTTTTAAATAATATGAAAACTTGCATTTAGAATAACAAACACAATTATTCTTTGTTTACAAACATACCACGTATATGGGCCATAGGAAACACTGTGTTATTGTCTTTGGGCTTTCAAACACCCTCTTCTCCCAGTTTACATTAAATCAGAAGAAGACACCTTGATTTTAATCATACTCCTTAAAAATGACTTCAAATAATGCAAGTTTGTTCAAAATGGAAATCTATTTTCTTTTAACATTTTTATTTGTTTTTGAGAGAGAGAGAGACAGAGTGTGAGTGGGAGGGGTGGAGAGAGAGAGTGAGACACAGAATCTGAAGCAGGCTTCAGGCTCTGAACTGTCAGCATAGAGCCCCACATGGGGCTTGAACCCGAGAACTGCGAGGTCATGACCTGAGCCAAAATCTGAGGTTCAACCCACTGAGCCACCCAGGTGCCCCCAAAATGACTTTAAATAATGCAAATTTGTTCAAATTGGGATATCTTAAACACGTTTTGTTAATTTTGTTAGTCCTGAAAAAAAAAATACCTGGAAAAATGGTACTTACCATAACATACTGGTTTATGAGACCAACCATCGTTACCACACACTATTGAACCTGCGCGCCCATCTTGGCTTTCGTATCCATCGTGGCATTCATAGTCCAACTTGTCATTGAGTTTAAACCACGTGCCATTGCTTTTGGCTTTGGCATTCTCAAATGCTGGCATGTCACAAGATTCTAATGCATAACAGAATTGAAGATTTCAATTCTAATATTATTTAATGGACGATGTAATTAAGTCTCATCCCAAGGAAGTAAAAAAAGCTTTATCAATTAGCATGTGTTAGTAAATTCAGTATTATATTAAAATAATCTAAGAATACAAGTGATAAATCATTGCCCTGAAAGTTACTCAAAATGAAAAACCATGTTTCTACATAGCAGTTTCCTTATTGCTTAAATATTCAGGAAGTTTGTCAAAGAACACTTTCCTCTGTCAATTATAATTTTGTGTTTATGCCATGCTTATAATAAAATAGGGTACTACAGATGCATCATACTTTTCTAGCAAAACAGAATATGTTCTTGTGACTTAAAACGCCAAACTCATTAGCAGTGTGGCAAGTATGCCAGAGAAAAATGGATTAGTTGAATAGGATTGTTTTTCAAAAATGCAAGTAAATTTTTAAACATTCTATAAAACTCTACTTTAAAACATAATAGTTTCTTGGGGCGCCTGGGTGGCGCAGTCGGTTAAGCGTCCGACTTCAGCCAGGTCACGATCTCACGGTCCGTGAGTTCGAGCCCCGCGTCAGGCTCTGGGCTGACGGCTCGGAGCCTGGAGCCTGTTTCCGATTCTGTGTCTCCCTCTCTCTCTGCCCCTCCCCCGTTCATGCTCTGTCTCTCTCTGTCCCAAAAATAAAATAAACGTTGAAAAAAAAAAAAAATTAAAAAAAAAAAAAATAAATAAAACATAATAGTTTCTAAAACTCACATGTTCATTTTCTTTCCCAAATATTTTCCTAAAGGCTGTATATTCTTTTAAACTTACCAAGATTTAATGGAGGGATAACTCTAATTTTTATAATTAGTTATAAGAAAGTAAAATGTTAAAAGTTTCAATTATTGCTAATAGGATGGTGATATTCAAATAATTTTATACTGTGTTATGTAACCAGCTACCTTAAAGCTTTAAAAAACAAAGCAAAACTGTACCAGTGAAAAGAGACAGAGAGAGAGAGAGAGACAGAGAGAGATTCTCTTCCATAATAAGTGTTATAACGGATAGCTAATTACAATTTAGTGTAAAATGAGTTTGATATGGGAGCCACTTTTATCATTTTTTTCTGTAGCTAGTGCTCATAGTAACCAAGGAAACTGAAAAAAAAAATAAGGAAATGGAAACAGTAGAAATGGATATTCAAATATCCACTTCACTTAAAGTGAATATGCTAAATATCAGTTCAAAAATATCACTGCGTAGCTTTGGAGAATAAGATAAACTGAGGAAACTGTTCATAGAAAAATCTTCATAAACATCTAGGGACAGTGAAATCTTTCAACACAGCTGAATTTGGTGCTATCTAGAAGCATTTCTGTCTCTACTAATTAGATGTTTATGATTTTCTAAGGGAGCTGTTTTAGAAGTGGACTTACCCTGGATTGTCAAACATAAATTCTACAGGTTCAATTAAAATTCTACACTATGGACCCAGATCTTCACTTACAAACATAATATTATGTCTAGCAACAAAGATTCTGACATCAAAACCTTATCACCTAAAAACAGGAAAAACAGGCACAAAGGTTGGTGTCAGCCAGAAGAAATAAATGAGTTTCCAGAATACACATAAGGCTCCCTACCCAGTTTCCAAATCATAGGATTTAAAAGAAAAAATTTTTAAGTTGTATTTATTTTCAAAGGAGAGAGAGAGCATGAGCAGGGGAGGGGCAGAGAGAGGGGGAGACACAGAATCTGAAGCAGGCTCCAGGCTCTGGGCTGTCAGCACACAGCCCGATTCAGGGCTCGAACTCACAAGCTGTGAGATCATGACCTGAGCCAAAGTCGGACGCCCAACTGACTGAGCCACCCAGGTGCCCCCACAGGATGTTTTAAAGTGGAAAAAAATGTAAACTGAAAGATGTCCTGGTATTACACTCTATAAGTGATTAGTCTTAACCGGCAAAAAATTAATCCTTTTTCATTTATCTTTTCAAATGGGAATCACGTCAGCCCCTCCCCCCCCAGAAAAGAATTAACTTAAACTTTTGTTCAATGGTCATCAGGATAATAAATATGAACATAATAAATTACTCACTAATACATGTGGGTTGAGGTGACCATCCACTTTTCAGACATGTAACCGATCCTGAAGTTTTGCCATCTGGTGTTACATATCCTGGTTTACATTGATACTGTGTTTCTTTATTTAAGTAATATGTAAGTTCATATTGAGAAAAAAATCCATTTTCAATTGTTATCTCTGATTTTGAACATGTTTCTGAAAGGCAGAAAGTATAAGGAAAAGATAATCATATAAATAAACATTTTTATAAAGACTTAACACTATAAAAATGAGTCATTTATAAATAAATGAAAACCTAGAAAAATCTGAATCATCCAAATTCTTGGAATGCAAAAATTAGCTACAAAGATACTAAATCAAAATAATTCATTAAATTTTGCTTGGAATGAAGCAAGATTTAAAATACCCAGAATCCCTTCTAGGAAATTATGATGAATCTGTTTGTCTAATGGATCTGGAATCCTACAGTGTGTCAGAGGTGTACCGGCAATGGGTCCTTTCCAGGCACTTAAGCAGGATCTCTTAAGCAACCCCAGCACTTGGTTAATTAACTGGGGTATCTGAGATCAGGAGACGATCTCAGAGAATCTGCCGCCATAGCTACCACAACTCTGAGAATTTGAAATGTTTGTCACCATATTTGGGTGCTTAAAACCACATGGATACATGGAGTTCAGTAAGTATGACAGAGATCAACACATTCATTCATGTTCTAAGACCAATATGATGATTCCTCAAATTATGTGTAACTTGGCTTGAAACAATAAAACAAGACTTCTGTCATATACAGGGCTTCACAAAGTTCAGCATTATTTATTAAATAACCCATGGATAAAGAAGAAATCAAAAGAGAAAATATGAGCTACATATTTTTTCATCATTAGTAATTTTTTTCCTTCACTTGGGGTGCGTAGTACACTGGAAATGGGACACTTGGAATATTAAATACTCAGGATTAAGGACTAATGTATATAATCTTCTTATATTTTTTATTTATTTATTTTTTTACTTTTTTTACTGTTTTTTTTACATTTATTTATTATTTATTTTCAATATATGAAATTTATTGTCAAATTGGTTTCCATACAACACCCAGTGCTCATCCCAAAAGGTGCCCTCTTCAATACCCATCACCCACCCTCCCCTCCCTCCCACCCCCCATCAACCCTCAGTTTGTTCTCAGTTTTTAAGAGTCTCTTATGCTTTGGTTCTCTCCCACTCTAACCTCTTTTTTTTTTGTTTTTCCTTCCCCTCCCCCATGGGTTTCTGTTAAGTTTCTCAGGATCCACATAAGAGTGAAAACATATGGTATCTGTCTTTCTCTGTATGGATTATTTCACTTAGCATCACACTCTCCAGTTCCATCCACGTTGCTACAAAGGGCCATATTTCATTCTTTCTCATGGCCACGTAGTACTCCATTGTGTATATAAACCACAATTTCTTTATCCAATCATCAGTTGATGGAAATTTAGGCTCTTTCCATAATTTGGCTATTGTTGAGAGTGCTGCTATAAACATTGGGGTACAAGTGCCCCTATGCATCAGTACTCCTGTATCCCTTGGGTAAATTCCTAGCAGTGCTACTGCTGGGTCATAGGGTAGGTCTATTTTTAATTTTTTGAGGAACCTCTACACTGTTTTCCAGAGTGGCTGCACCAATTTGCATTCCCACCAATAGTGCAAGAGGGTTCCCGTTTCTCCACATCCTCGCCAGCATCTATAGTCTCCTGATTTGTTCATTTTGGTCACTCTGACTGGCGTGAGGTGATATCTGAGTGTGGTTTTGATTTGTATTTCCCTGATGAGGAGCGACGTTGAGCTCTTTTCATGTGCCTGTTGGCCATCCGGATGTCTTCTTGAGAGAAGTGTCTATTCATGTTTTCTGCCCATTTCTTCACTGGGTTATTTGTTTTTCGGGTGTGGAGTTTGGTGAGCTCTTTATAGATTTTGGATACTAGCCTTTTGTCTGATATGTCATTTGCAAATATCTTTTCCCATTCCGTCGGTTGCCTTTTAGTTTTGTTGGTTGTTTCCTTCACTGGGGCCACAGTCAGACTGGTGTGTACCTTCTCTTCCCGTCTCCTAGGGGCGGGATTCACTGTGGGGTGGCGTGGCCTGTCTGGGCTACTTGCACACTGCCAGGCTTGTGGTGCTGGGGATCTGGCATATTAGCTGGGGTGGATCAGCAAGGTGTACAGGGGCAGGAGGGGCAGGCTCAGTTCGCTTATCCTTTGGTGATCCGCTTCGGGAGGGGCCCTGCGGCACCTGGAGGGAGTCAGACCCGCCGCTGGAGGGATGGATCCACAGAAGCACAGCGTTGGGTGTTTGCCTATAATCTTTTTTTAAAAAAAGACATTACATCTTTTAAATGGAATAAGAAAAACATTTTAAATAAAATTTTGTGAGATGATACTAAAGTAGTCTGAGAGGGAAGATTACTATATATACATACAATAGAAAAGAATAAAGAATGAATATCGACGATCGCAAAATGAAAGCAAACAAAACCCAACATACACATAATTCGAAAAAACAGAATAGTGTTAGTAAGATCGTGGAATAGGGTGTTTTCTTATTCTCTATTTCCGCTCTAATCTTTATTATTTCCTCCTTTCTAAATTTGGGCTTAGTTTGTTCTTTTGCTAGTTCCTTGAAGTATAAAGTTAGGTTGTCAATATACAATCTGCTACTTTAAGCTAAATTTTTTTATGTTTATTTATTTTGAGAGAGAGCTTGCCCGCGTGTATGCACAGGTGCGCGCGCGCGCGCACACACACACACACACACACACACACACACACACACACACACACGCAAGTGGGGGAGGGGTAGCCAGAGAGGGAGAGAGAATCCCAAGCAGACTCTGTACTGGCAGCACGGAGCCCTACTGTGAGGTCCAATCTCATGAACTGAACCGTGAGATCATCACTTGAGCTGAAATCAAGAGGTGGATACTTACTTAACTTGACTGAGCCACCCAGCACCTTAATCTTCTATTTTAATGTAAGCATTTATCACTAAAAACTTCCCTCTTTGCATTGCTTTTGGAGCATCTCTGAATTTTGTTACATTGTTTGTTTTCATCTGTCTCAAGATATTTTTAAAAATTCTCTGCACTTTCCTCTTTGACCCGATTGTTACTTGAGTGTGCGTTTTCTTTGTACGTATTTGTGAATTTTCCCATTCTTTCCCCAGTTACTGTTTTCTAAATTTACCCCATTGTGACTGAAAATGATATTGCATAGAATCTTTCATGTTCAGTAGAATGTACTCTTCCACTGTTGGGTGTAAAATTCCATGTATATCTATTAGGTCCATAAAATGTTTATATTGTTGTTCAAATCTATAGATTCTTTCTTGAATTTCTGTCTGTGTATTCTATTTATTATTCAAAGTGAGGTACTGAAGTCTCCTAAGATTATTGTATTGCTGTTAATTTCTCCTCTTCAGATCTGTCAATATTTGCTTTATATATTTAGGAATTCCAATGTTGGTTCCACATATGTTGAAAATTGTTACCATCTTTCTGCTGAATGGATTCTTTATTATTATATAATGATCTTCTTTGTCACTAGAGACAGTTTTGACAGAAAGTCAATTTTTTTTTTCTGATAGAAATATAGCCACTCTATCATTCTTTGGTTGCCATTTGTATGAAAATCTTTTTCCATTCCTTCACTTTAGCTTACTGTGTCTTTATCTATCTATCTATTTATTAAATATAGTTTATTGTCAAGTTAGCTAACATAGTGTATACAGTGTTCTCCTGGTTTAGGGGGTAGATTCCCGTGATTCATTGCTTACATACAACACCCAGGGCTCCACCCAACAAGTGCTCTCCTCAATGCCCATCACCCATTTTTCTCCCTCCCTTGCCACCTCCCCACCATCAACTCTCAGTTTGTTCTCTGTATTTAAGAGTCTCTTATGGGTTTGCCTCCCTCTCTGTTCAAAACTACTTTTTCTCCTTCCCTTCCCCCATAGTCTTCTGTTAAGTTTCTCAAGTTCCATATATGAGTGAAAACATATGGTATCTATCTTCCTCTGACCGAATTATTTCACTTAGCATAATACCCTCCAGTTCTATCCACATTGTTGCAAATGGCATGATTTTATTTTTTCTCATTGCTAAGTAGTATTTCATTGTATGTATAAACCACTATTCTTATCTATTCATCATTATCTAAATGTCCAGCTGATGGACATTTAGGCTCTTTCCATGATTTGGCTATCGTTGAAAGCGCTGCTGTAAACATTAGGGTATACGTGCCCCTTTGCAGCACTCCTGTATCCCTTGGATAAATTCCTAGTAGTGCTATCATTGGGTTATAGGGAAGTTCTATTACTAATTTTTTGAGGAACCTCCACACTGTTTTGCAGAGTGGCTGTACCAGCTTGCATTCCCACTAACAGTGCAAGAGGGTTTCCGTTTTTTCCACATCCTTGCCAACATCTGTTGTTTCTTGAGTTATTAATTTTAGCCACTCTGACCTGTGTGAGGTGGTAACCCCATGTGGTTTTGATTTGTATTTCCCTGATGATGAGTGATGTTGAACATCTTTTCATGTGTCTGTTGGCCATCTGGATGTCTCCTTTGGAAAAGTGTCTATTCATGTCTTCTGCCCATTTCTCCACTGGATTATTTGTTTTTCAGGTGTTGAGTTTATAAGTTCTTTATAGATTTTGGATACTAACCCTTTATCCAATATGTCATTTGCAAATATCTTCTCCCATTCTGTCAGGTGCCTTTTAGTTTTGTTGATTATTTCCTTTGCAATGCAGAAGCTTTTTATCTTGATGAAGTCCTACTAGTTCATTTTTGCTTTTATTTACCTTGCCTTTGGAGACGTGTCAAGTAAGAAGTTGCTGTGGCTGGGGTCAAAGAGGTTGTTGCCTGCTTTCTCCTCTAGCGTTTTGATGGTCTCCTGTCTCACATTTAGGTCTTTCATCCATTTGAGTTTATTTTTGTGTAATCAGGAACACATCAGGGTTGTCTACTCTCACCGCTATTGTTTAACATAGTGTTGGAAGTCCTAGTCTTAGCAATCAGACAACAAAATGAAATAAAAGGCATTCAAATTGACAAAGAAGAAGTCAAACTTTCACTTTTTGCAGATGACATGATACTCTACATGGAAAACCTGAAAGACTCCACCAAAAAGCTGCTATAACTGACACATGAATTCAGCAAACTCACAGGATACATATCAATGTACAGAAATCAGTTGCATTTCTATGTACCAATAATGAAGCAACAGAAAGAGAAATCAAGAAATCGATCCCATTTACAACTGTACCGAGAACTATAAAATAACCTAGGAAAAAACCTAACCAAAGATGTAAAAGATCTGTATGCTGAAAACTATAGAAAACTCATGAAAGAAAACTGTAGAAAACTCATGGAAGAAAGAAATGTGGAGAAGACACAAAGAAATGGAAAAATATTCCATGCTCATGGACTGGAAGAACAAATACTGTTAAAACATGAATACTACCCAAAGCAATCTGCACATTCAGTGCAATTACAATCAAAATTGCACCAGCATTCTTCTCAGAGCAAGAACAAACAATCCTAAAATTTGTATGGATCCACAAAAGACTCCGATTAGCCAAAGTAATGTTGAAAAAGAAAACAAAGCAGGAGGCATCAAAATCCTGGACTGTAGCATCTACTACAAAGTCGTAATCATCAAGACTGTATGGTATTGGCACAAAAAGAGACATTTAGGTCAATGGAATAGAATACAGAACCCAGCAATGGACCCACAAATGTATGGCCAACTAACCTTTGACAGAGCGGGAAAGAGTATCTGATAGAAAGAAGACAGTCTCTTTAGCAAATGGTGCTGGGAGAACTGGACAGCGACATGAAGAAGAATGAAACTGGACTACTTTCTTACAACATACACAAAAATAAAGCTATTGTGTCTTTAAATTGAAAGCGAGTTCTTCATTATTTTAAGTCATTCAGGTATTTTATTTCTTTTAATAGGTAAATTTAAACAATTTATATTTAAAGAAATTATTGATAGGTGAACACTTACTATTGACATGTGGCTGTCTTCTATTTTGTAGTTGTTTTTTTTAATATCTTTCTCTTTTAATGACTTCCTTTGTTATTTGATTAAGGTTTATAGTTGTTTAGTTCGATCCTTATCTCCTTATCTTTTGTTTGTCTATTATATGTTTCCCTCCTTACTTTATTGGGAGTATAGTTGACAAAATTGTATATATATAAAGTATAAAATGAGATGACTTGGTCCACAGATACATTTGGAAATAATTGTCAATATCAGGTTAATTAACACATTAATCACCTCACATAATTAATTTTTTTTATTAAGCTGGAATGCTTAAGATCTATTCTCAGCAAATTTCAACTACACAATACATTATTACTAACTGTAGTCACCATGCTGTACACTAAATCTCCAGAATTTTTTTTATCTTATGAAGGCTTACACCCTTGGAACAGCATCTCCTCATTTCCCCCATCTGCACCCACCACTGGTAACTACCATTCTACTCTCTGCCTCTATGAATTTGGTGTTTTCTTTTTTGATTTCATACATTAGTTTTATCAAGAAGTATTTTCAACCTCTGGCTTATTATACTTAATATATTGTTCTCTAGGGTCAACCATATTGTTGTGAATAGCAAGACTTTCTTTTTTCTCATGGTTGAATAATATTCCATTGTACATATCATGTCTTCTTTATCCATTCATCCATCAGTGGACACTTAGGTTGTTCTGTATGTTGGCTATCGTGATAAAGCTATAATGAAATTGAGGATGCAGATATTTCTTCAAGATGCTGATTTCATTTCTTTCAGATAAATACCCAGAAATGGAATGGCTGGATCATACGGTAGTTCTTTTAACTTTTTTCATGTACGGTTTTCCATATGCCTATAACAAATTACATTATCACCCAAAGTATACAAGTGTTCCCTTTACTCCACATTCTCACCAACACTTGTTATGTCTTGTCTTTTTGATAAAAGACATTTTACCAGGTATAAGGTAATATTTCATTGTGGTTTTCATTTTCATATGCCTGATGATTAGTGATTTTGAGTACCAATTGGCCAATTGTATGTATTCTTCAGAATAATGTCTACTGAGATCTTTGTCCATTTTTAATTGGATTGGATATTTTGCTATTAAGTTGTATAATTTGTAGAATATATACGTATAATCTATGTAAAATACATACAAAGTGTGTGTGTGTGTGTGTGTGTGTGTGTGTGTGTGTGTGTATCTATATATATCTCCCTTATCAGATCTATGGCTTGCAAATATTATCTCTTATTCTGTACGTTGCCTTTTCGTTTTGTTGATTTGCTGAATAGAAGCTTTTGCATGAATTTGATATAATTTATTTAAGTCTTTAATTTGTCTAAGAGTTAATTTTCATCAGTGGTTTCACATAGTGGTTTCATTTTTTGGCTTATGGATATCCGGCTTTTCCAATACCATTTACTGAAGACATTACTTTCCTCATTGTGTTTTCTTGGCTCCCTTGTCAAATTTTAATTAACTATGTATGTGTGAGTTTATTTCTGGCTCCTGACTCTGTTCCATTGATCTGCCAATAGGATATTGTTTTCATTTTTATCACTTTATAATATAGTTTGAAATCAGGGAGTATGATGCCTTCAGCTTTGTTCTTCTTTCTCAAGATTGCTTTGGTTATTTGGGAGTCTTTTTGGTTCCACATAAATTTTAGGATTGTTTATTTTATTTCAATGGGAAATGTCAGTGGGATCTTGATAGGAATTGTATTGTATCAATGGATTGCTCTGGGTAGTATGCACATTTTAACAACATTAATTCTTCTAATCCATGAACACAGACTATCTTGTGATTTATTTATGTCTTCTTCAGTTTATTTCACAATTGTCTTACAGTTTTCACCATACAAATATTTTACTTCCTTGGATGGATTTATTCCTAGGTATTTTATTGTTTTTCATGCTATTGTAGATGGGATTATTTTTAAAATTTCTCTTTGTGATAATTCATTATTAGTGTACAAAAATACAACAGGTTTTTGTATATCCATCCTGCAACTTTACTGAATTCGTTTATTAATTCTACATTTTTTTTTTTTGGTGGAGTCTTTAGGGTTTTCTCTGTATAATATGTCATCTACAAACAGATATTTTACTTCTTTATTTTTTATTTCACTGAGGTGGTGAAAGTGTGTATCTTTGTCTTTTTCCTGATCCTTCAGGAAAAGCTTTCAGCTTTTCATTATCAAATATGATGTTAGTTATGGGCTCCTTATTTATAGTCTTTATTATGTTTGATGTACATTTCTTCAATACCTAATTGTTGAGAGTTTTCATCATAAATGGATGTTGAATTGTGTCAAGTGCTTTTTTTGTTGGTGTCTATCTGATTATATGATTTTTATCCTTCTTATTGTTAATGAGCTATATCACATTACTGATTTGTGTCTGATGAACCATCCTTAAGTCCCATAGATATACCCGACTTCATCTTGGTGTATGAATCTTTTAATGTGTTGTTGAATTCACTTTGCTAACATTTTGTTGAGTATTTCAATATTTATGATTATCAGTGATGCTGGCCTATAATTTTTTTGTAGTGTTCTTTGGTATTAAAGTAATGCTGACCTTGTAAAGTAGTTTTGGAAGTGCCTCCTCCATCCTTTCAAGTTTTTGGAATGGTTTGAGAAGAACTGGTATTAATTCTTCTTTAAATTACCAATGAAAACTTCTGTTCCCAGACTTTTCTTTGCAGAGATATTTTTTATTATTTATTTATTTATTTATTTATTTATTTATTTATTTATTTATTTAAATATCAGGGTTTTTTAAATGTTTATTTATTTTTGAGACAGAGAGAGACAGAGCATGAACGGGGGAGGGGCAGAGAGAGAGGGAGACACAGAATTGGAGGCAGGCTCCAGGCTCCGAGCCATCAGCACAGAGCCCGACAGGGACTCGAACTCACGGACCGCGAGATCGTGACCTGAGCTGAAGTCAGACGCTCAACTGACTGAGCCACCCAGGCACCCCTGCAGAGATATTTTAAATTAATGATTCACTCTTGTTCCTTGTTACTGGTTTGGTTTGTTCAGATTTTCTATTCTTGATGATTTTGTCTTGTAAGTTTTCTATTTCCAGGGATTTATCAATTTATTTAGGTTATCCAATTTGTTGGTGTGTAAATGTTTATGGTTGTCTCTTATGAACATCTGCATTTCTGTGGCATCAGTTGAATGTCTCCGATTTCATTTCTCATGTTATTTATTTGATCTCTCTTTTTTCTTAATCAACCTAGGCTTATCAAGTTTGTTTCTGTTTTGAAAAAAATAGGTATTAATGTTGATTTTTTTGGTCTTTATTTCATATGTTTTTGCTCTGATTTCTGTTATTTCCCAGCTTGTTAATTATAGGCTTGGTTGTTCTGTTTTTTAATACATTTTTTTTCATTTTATTTGAGAGACAGAGAGAGAGACAGAGAGAGACAGAGAGAGAGATAGAGCATGAGTCAGGGAGGGGCAGAAGGAGAGAGAGAATCTTAAGCAGGCTCCACACTCAAGTGCAGAGCCCAATATAGAGCTCAAGCCCGTGACCCTGGGATTATGATCTGACCCCAAATCAGGAGTTGGATGCTCACCCAACTGAGCCACCCAAGTGACCTCTTCTTTTTAGTTTTTGGATGTATAAAGTTAGGTTGTATATTTGAGATCATTTCTTTTTCTTACTGTAGGCATTTATCACTATAAAGACCTCTCATAGAACTGCCTTTGTATGTGAGGTATTTATTTCTCTCTTGCTGCTTTCAAAATTATTTTTCTTTGGTTTTAGCCAGTTTTATTGTAATGTGTCTTAGAGATGATTTCCTTGGGTTGAATCTGTTTGGGGGAATTAATGAGCTTCTTGATTTTGATAGTCCGTATCTCTTCCCAGATTGATAAATTCACAGCCATTATTTCCTTAAGTAAACTTCCTGTCCCTTTCTCTCTCTTCTCCTTTTGGGACTCACATAATGCCTACAATGTCTCCTCTGATAGTCTCCCATAATTCATATAGGCTTTCTCTGGAATTCCTTCTCCTTTTTTCTCCTCTGACTACAAGACTTCAAATGACCTCTCTTCTACTTCATAGATTCTTTCTTCTGATTGATAAGATCTGCTGTTGATACTTTTTGTTGTATTTTTCCTTTCATTCATTATATTCTTCAGTTATAGAATTTCTGTGCGGTTCTTTTTATAATTTCTACCTCATTTTCCTGATTTCTTTGGATTTTCTTTCTGTGTCTTCTTATAGCTCACTGAGCTTCCTTAAAGCTACCGTTTTCAATTCTTTATCAGGAAAATCATAAATCTTCATTATTTAGGGTAAGCTACTGGAAAAGTGTTGTGTTTCTTTGGTGATGTCATATTTCCTTGATTTTTCATGTTTCTTAAAGTCTTGCATTGTTGCCTTTGCCTTTGAAGAAGGTCTCACTTTCTCTGGTCTTTCCTGATGTTGGCAGAGAAATACTTTCTGTCATACTTGTTAGGGATCCTGAGGCTTTTTGAAGATGTTTTTAATGGATACATTTTTCCAGTATGTCTTACTACGATTTAAGAGGGAATTTTTGGATGGTATGCCTTTCTTCAATCCTGCAGAGTTAGTCAGGGTCCTGACAGCTTTCTGTTTGATTTCCTGGAGGTAATGCTGAATGGTCAAGTACATTCTTTTTACTCTATCTGTGGAGTCAGTTTGAATTTCTAAGTATGTTCACTAGCCATTTGAAAACTCCTGCACACACTACCTTTGGGGAATATACAAAAGGAGCTGGCCAGTGGATAGCAGGTATGCAGAATGTTGGGGGATGCCACCAGGTGAGCAAGATCTGAACCCAAGTCATCCCAGTGGCTAGTGGGTAGGCTACTGAATGTAGTCTGCAAAGTGGTTAGTAGGGTCTTTGTCCCTTGAGGAATTCTGAGCCCTGACTGTTGTGGTCCAAACTTTTCTCATTCCCTTCACTCATGAAGATCACTTCAGTATTCTGGATGTAGTTAGAAAGAAATGGACCTTTTGGTCAGTGACCCATGCAGTTGAAGAAGCCAGATGATCACTCACACACTTTCTCCCTGTGGAGAAATTGCAGGCTGAATGGGTCTCTCTTGGCACTGAACTGTACCCCTTTCAGGGAGGAGTGACTCAGATAAGAAAAAAAATGTTCCATTCATCCTCTTCAGTGCACCCACTCTTGGATCTTTTTGCTGTCAAAGTGTGCAAAAACTTCTGCTAGATTCCCAGACTCTTACAAAAATGCTCTTTCTGTGGGTGATTGTCAAAACTGTGATCTTGGCCAGGAAGAACTGAAACTTGTGTTCTGACATCTAGCTGGTGTCACTCTATTTTTTTCTAGATTGACTTCATGTATGTATGTATTTTGTGTTTTTATTTTTGTCGACATACAGTGTTATATTATTTTCAGGTGTATAATATAGTGATTCAACAATTCCATACCTTACCCAGTGCTCATAATGACATCACTATTTCACCTGTTCCCTGCGCCACCTTTCTCCCCTCTGGTAACTATCACTTTGTTCTCTATAGTTGAGTCTTTTTGTTTGTTTGTTTTGGTTTTGGTTTTTGTTTGTTTGTTTGTTTGTTTGTTTTTGGTTTATCTCACTCTCACATATTTCCCAATTTGTCATTTGTCTTAAATCCCACATATGACTGAAATCATATGGTATTTGTCTTTCATTGACTGACTCATTTTACTTGGCATTATACTGTCCAGCTCCATACATATTGTTGCAAATGGCAAGATTTCATTCTTTTTCATGGCTGAATAATAGTCTCTCTCTCTCTGTATGTATACACACACACACACACACACACACACACACGCACACACACACCACTCATCTTTATTCATTCATCAATCAATAGATACTTGGCTACTTCCATATCTTGGTTATTGGAAAGAAAGCTGATATAAACATAGGTGTGCATATATCCCTTTGAATTAGTGTTTTTTTGTATTCTTTGGGTAAATACCCGGAAGTATGATTGCTGGATCATACAGCAAGTCTATTTTTCTTTTTGAGGAACTTCCATACTGTTTTCCAGAGTGGCTGCACCAGTTTGCATTCCCAACAGTGCAAGAGGGTACCCCTTGCTCCACATCCTCACCAACATCTGTTGTTTCTTGTGTTGTTGATTTTAGCCATTCTGTCAAGGGTGAGGTGATATCTTATTGTTGTTTTGATTGCATTTCCCTGATGATAAGTGATGATGAGTATCTCTTCATGTGCCTGTTGTCCTTTGTATGTCTTTGGAGAAATGTCTGTTCATGTCTCCCATTCATTTTTTTAGTTGGATTATTTGGTTTTTGGTGTCGAGTTTTATAAGTTCTTTACATATTTTGGACACTACTCTTTACCAGACATGCCATCTGTAAATAACATCTCCCATTCCACAGGTTGCCTTTCAGTTTTATTGACTGTTTCCTTTGCTGTGCAGAAGTTTTTTTATTTTAATGTAGTTCTAATAATTTTTTATTTTATTTTTATTTATTTATTCTTGCTTTTATTTTCCTTGCCTCAGGGGATCTGTCTAGAAAGTTTGTGGCTGATTTCAGAGAAGTTACTGCTTCTGCTCTCTCTCTTCCAGGACTTTTATAGTTTCAGGTCTCACATTTAGGTCTTTAATCCACTTTGAATTTATTTTTGTGTATGGTGCAACAAAGTGGTTCAGTTTCATTTTGTGCATGTTGCTGTGTAGTTTTCCCAGTACCATTTGTTGAACACATTGTCTTTTTCCCACTGGATATTCGTTCCTGCTTTGTTGAAGATTAATTCAGTATATAATTATGGGTTTATTTCTGGGTTTTCTATTCAGTTCCATTTGTCCAAGTGTCTATTTTTGTGCCAGTACCTTACTGTCTTGATCACTATAGCTTTGTAATATAACTTGAAGTCTGGAATTGTGATGCTTCCAGCTTTGCTTTCTCTTTCAAGACTGATTTGACTATTCAGGTTCTTTTGTAGTTCCATACAAACTTTAGGATTGTTTGTTCTAGGTCTGTAAAAAATGTTGGTATTTTGATGGGGACTGCATTGAATGTGTAGATTGCTTTGGGTTGTGTAGACATTTTAACAATATTTGCTCTTCTAGTCCATGGACATGGGATGTCTTTCCATTAATTGTGTCATCTTCCATTTCTTTTTCATCAGAGTTTTATAGTTTCAGAGTACAGATCTTTCACCTCTCTGATTAGGTTTATTCTTAGGTATTTTATTATTTTTAGTGCAATAGTAAATGGGTTGTTTTCTTAATTTCTCTTTCTGCTGTTTCATTATTAATATATAGAAAGGGATCAAATTCCTATACATTGATTTTGTATCCTACAGCTTTTCTGAATTCATTCTAGTTCTAGCAGGTTTCAGTGGAATCTTTTGGGTTTTCTATATAGAATATTATGTCATCTGTAAATAGTAAAAGGTTTACCTCTTCCTTACTGATTTGGATGCCTTTTATTTCTTTTTGTTGTCTGATTGCAGTGGCTCGAACTTCCAGTACTATCTCGAATAAAAATGGTAGAGTAGACATCCTTGTCTTGTTCCTTAGGGGAAAAGCTGTTTTTCCCCTTTAAGGATGATGTTAGTTGTGTGTTTTTCATGTATGGCCTTTTTTTATGTTGAGGTATGTCCCCTCAAAACTTACTTTGTTGAGAGCTTTTATTATGAATTGATGTTATATTTTGCCAAATGCTTTTCTGGCATCTGTTGAAATGATCATATGGTTCTTATCCTTTTTTTTTATTGATGTGGTTTGAATGATGTGATATATCACATTGATTGGTTTGTTAATATTGAACCATCCTTGGAGTCCAGGAATAAATCACCGTGCGTAAGACTGATGTGGTGAATAATTTTTTAATGTTTTGTTAGATTTGGTTTGCTAGTATTTGTTATGGATTTTTGCATCTATATTCATCTACAGTTCCCTTTTCTTGTTTCTTTATCTGGTTTTGGTATCAGGGTAGTGCTGCCTCATAGAATGAATTTGGAGTTTTCCTTCTTTTTCTATTTTTTTGGAATAGTTTAAGAAGATCACTTCTCGGACTTCTGGCTAAGATCAAGTGTGGAGTAGTGTGAGAAGAATACGTATTAACTCTTCTTTAAATGTTTGGTAGAATTCACTTGTGAACTCATCTGGTCTTGGACTTTTGTTTGTTGGGAGGTGTTTGATTACTGATTCCTTTTTTTTTTTTTCTGTTAATTGGTCTGTTCATTTTTTTATTTGTTCCCGTTTCAGTTTTGGTAGGTTTATGTTTATAGGAATTTATCCATTTCTTCCAGATTACCGACTTTTTGGCATACAGTTTTCCATGATATTCTCGTATAATTGTTTGAATTTCTGTGGTGTTGGTTGTTATTTCTCCTCTCTTGTGATTTACTTATTTGGGTCCTTTATCTTTTCTTCTTGATAGTATGGCTAGCAGTTTATCACTTATTAATTTTTTCAAAGAACCAGTTCCTGGTTTCTTTGATCTGCTCTATTGTTTTTCTAGTTTCTATGACATTTCTTTCTTTGATTTAAAAATTTTTAAAGTTAATTCATTTTTGAGAGAGAGACAGAGTGTAAGCAGGGGAGGGGCAGAGAGAGAGGGAGACACAGAATCCAAAGCAGGGTCCATGCTCTGAGTTGTCAGCACAGAGCCTGACATGGAGCTTGAACTCACAAACCGTGAGATCATGACCTGACTTGCAGTCAGATGCTTAACCGACTGAGCCACCCAGGCACCTCCATTTATTTCTGTTCTAATCCTTATTATTTCTTTCCTTCTTTTTTTTTTTTTTCCTTAGGTTTTGTTTGTGGTTGCTTTTCTAGCTTCTTCAGGTGTCAAGTGAAATTGTTTATTTGATTATTTTCTTGCTTCTTGAAGCAGACCTGTATTGCTACAAACTTCCCTCTTAGAACCAGTTTGGCTGCATCCCAAAGGTTTTTAATTGTGGTGTTTTCACTTTCACTTGTTTCCATGTGGTTTTTTGAATTTTCTTTTATTTTCTGGTTGACCCATTCATTGTTTATTAGCATGTTACTTTACTTTCATATATTTATGCTCTTTTCAGACTTTTTCTTGTGGTTGACTTCTAGTTACATAGTAGTGTGTTCAGAAAAGATGCATGGTATCACTTTGACCTTTTTGAATTTGTTGGGGCTTGTTTTATGTCCTAATATGTGTCCCATTCTGGAGAATGTTCCACATACACTTGAAAAGATTGTGTATTCTGCTGTTTTAGGATGCAGTGTTCTCAAAATATCTGTTAAATCCATCTGTTCCAGTGTGTCATTCAGAGCTGTTGTTTCCTTGTTGATTATCTGTTTAAATGATCTTGTCCATTTATGTAACTGAAGTGTGAAAATCCGCTACTATCACTTATGAATGTTTAGTTCTTTTCTATTTGTTATTAACTTTTATGTATAGGGGAGCTTACATGTTGGGTGCATAAACATTTACAATCGTTATATCTTTTTGTTGGATTGTCCCCTTTATTATTTCAGCTTCTGCTGAAAAATGCCCTAGGAGCCTTATGGGTTTTCCCTTGTATGGGATTTTTTTTTTTTTTTTTTTTTGTCTTGCTGCTTTAAAATTTTTTTTCTATACCCCTATGTTTTGCCAATCTAATTACAATATATATGTTTCTGTGGGTTAGCTTTTGTTTATTTTCTTGGGGGTTCCCTGTGCCTCCTGGATATGGATATCTGTTTCCTCCCCCCCAAATTAGGGAAGTTTTCTGCTATTAATTCTTCAAATAAATTTTCTGTCCCTTTTTTTTCTTTCTTTTTCTTCTGGGACTCCTCTACAATGAATGTTGTTATGTTTGATGGAGTCATGGAGTTCCATAAATCTATTCTCTTTTTGCATAATTCTTTTCTCTCTTTTGTTCAGCTTGATAACTTTCCGTTGCTTTGTCTTCTAGGCCATTATGTTGTTCCTCTCCTTCTTCCAGCCTGCTGTTCATGCCACCAAGTGTGTTTCTGATTTTGTTTATTGAGCCCTTTATCTTTGCTGTGTTATTCCTTATCTCTGTATTAAGGGTTTCACCCATGTCTTGGATTTTTTTTCTTAAGTCCAGTATCTTTAGATTTGTTACATTAAATTCTCTATTAGGTATTTTACTAATATCTGTTTCACTTAGATCCATGGCTGTGGCATTGCACTGTTCTTGCATTTGGGACAATTTCTTCTGTTTTCTCATTTTGTCTAAGTTTCTTGGCTTACTTTTCTGTGTTAAAAAAGTCAGCTACTTCTCCTGTTCCTGAGGGTAATGGCCTTATGAAAAAGAGGTTCTCTCATGCCCTGAGGTGTTGTGACCCCGTTTCCCCAGGGCCTGGCACTTCAGGGAGTGTCTCCAATATATGCTATGTGCACACTGTTGTTGTGTCCTGACTGCTTTATCTTTCCGGTCACTCATCTGCAGAGGCTCTCTTTGCCTGTTGTGGGCAGTGTTTGGTTCCTTGCCTGAATGTGGTAAGTTTTAACTTGGTGTATTCTGGTCTGCTTGTGAAATGAGACTTCTCAACATTGCTGCTGGAATCCAGCCCCACCTCCCTGCCCCCTGCCAGAAACAAATAAACAAAACAAACAAACAAACAAACAAACAAAAAACCTCCCAAGTTGGGAGATGTAGCTTGGGCTGGGATTTGATCTGGTCTTTTGTGGTTGGGGGCTGCCTGCTCTGGGACTGAGGCAAGTGTGACCGGGAAGGGTGGTTCCACCAGAGCATAGGGACATAGGGCCTGGTGTAAGCAAGTAAGATAGCAAGTGTGAGCTCTGAGCTGGTTCCCACAGTTGACCCTGTGTCAATGTCGAAGGGTGGGAGAGGGAAATGGCACCTGCCAGTTCCTTTGTTTCCAGAGGGGTCTCTGTGAATGCTCCCTTTCTGCAACATGCTCCAGGATGAGCAAATAACCTCCCCACTGTGTGCTCCAAGTGCTCATCAGATTGCTGTTTCCATGCTGTATGTCCACAGGCTCTTTGCTTGCCTTATCTCCAAGAGCAGTCCCAATGCCCTTTGATCTCTTCCAGACCCAAGCACACTGACCTTTCAAACCCCAGGCTTTAAGCCTCACTGGTTGCAGGAACTCACAAAATTTGTCCCCTCTCCCTTTCCAAGCTAATTTCTATGGGGATTTGTTTTTCCTGTGTGTTCCTCTGTGTGTCAGTCTGCCTTTCACCCTCTCTGTGACCACTACTCCCTTACCACCTCAGTGGCCACAGTCCATTTCTTCTCAGTTTGGGAGAGAAACCTGCATCTCTGTACATCTTACTTCTTCAATGTGGCCTATTCTGTATCTTTAATTGTGGAATCTGTTCTGCCAGTCTTCAGGTCAATCTCGGGGGTATTTAGGATGATTTGATAGTTATCCTTATGGGATGAGGCAAGCCTAGGATCCCCCTACTCTGTCACATCTTCCTCCTTCCATTGCTGGTGTCACCCTATTAATACAGGTTACTTCTTTGTAGTTCCATTACTGTTTTCTTGACTAATGCCTATTATTAGACATTTATTTTGCTATATATATGTACCAAAAATGTGTATATCCACTCACACATTCTTGGAAAAAATAAAACTAAGTAGATTCATTGGTGGAAATAAGAAAGTTGATATAAATATTTTGTCACAGTTAATATAGATGAGGGTTAGAAAACCATAAATATACTGAGATCTGAGACCATTTACTTACTGAGAAGAATGCACTCGGGAGGAGGGAACCAGCCACCCTCTGTACAGGTCATCACAGTCTGCTCATTTTGAAGACTGTAGCCAGCATGGCAGTTAACTCTTACAGATTCACCTTGTACGTATTTTACTTCTTGTTTTGGGTTATCTCCATTTTTCAAATGATTGAAAATACATTGTCCTAAAAATCATAAAAATAATAAGCAAAAAATTTTTAAACCCATAAATTCAGTGAAAATAGCAAATTAAAAATTATTTGTAGGGGCGCCTGGGTGGCTCAGTCAGTTGGGCGGCCGACTTCAGTTCAGGTCACGATCTCGCGGTCCGTGAGTTCCAGCCCCGCGTCGGGCTCTGGGCTGACGGCTCAGAGCCTGGAGCCTGCTTCCGATTCTGTGTCTCCCTCTCTCTCTGCCCCTCCCCCGTTCATGCTCTGTCTCTCTCTGTCTCAAAAATAAATAAACGTTAAAAAAAAAAAAATTAAAAAAAAATTATTTGTACAACATTTAAACTGTAATGCATAAGTATCCAAAAATAAAGCTAATACCAAATGTTGAAAAACAAAAAAATCAATAGTCAATACTATTTACTTTCAGTATTTATAATTAAGGTATGGGTAAATGATATAGGTATTTTCAAAAAACCTCTAACTTTATCTCTAATAAGATTTTAGGAAGAGCTCCTTATAAAAGGAAAACCTCATGTTGGTATTTTTGCTCATAAAATTCATCCCTTGGCCTTCTTTTTGTCATAGTAGTCTTAATTGTACTCACTTACATGTCTGCTCCCTCCAGGATGTGAACTATTTATACATATACAATTATAACGGTTGACTTACTGCGGCATGGTACTGCTGGTGACCATCCTTCTTTTGTGCAATGAATATATTCCCAGGGCTCTTGTGAAGCAGTCACAAAATTGGTCTTACAGGAATACCAGTATTTTTTTCCTACACGTACTGGAAAGTCTCGTCTATAGATAATTTCATAGTATAGACTACCATGTTTTATTTGTGGAAAATCACAACGATTCCCTTGGAAGAAAAACAAAACAAACAAAACCATTATAAATAATGTTTTGCCTTAATAAAAAATCAAACCGAAAATGAATTGTTTCATGGGTGAATTCTATCCTCTTATTAGCATTATTTCATTAATCGCATCAGGTTTTCTAGGACAAGAAAAGTTATAAATTTCAGATTTTTTCCACATTTTTGAAGCTTTCAATATTGAGATCAAGTGTTCATTTAGTCTTATTCCTTTTAAGTTATCTTCTAGTATTTTTCTCCACTGCTTTTTGACGAGTTAGATTCTTTTCCCTTTATCCTTGGATGAATTTCATCATGATACATAAATATGAGTGTCATTTAACAATCATTCTACCTTGGGCAAACTTCAGTGTTTGGATTTGCAGGAATTAAGTTTTAAAGAACTTAAATACATTGCTGTAAAATTGTAAAGGAGAGATTTGAACCCTGGTGGTCTGATTTCAGAACAACTTTGGTTATCCACCTATTAGGTGTTTCAAAGTGTATCAATTAGGGGTTAAGATGGTGGAGAAGTAGAGGGACAAAGATTTCCCTCGTCCCTCAAACAGCTGTATTGAGGTCAGAACACCTGGAACACCCAGGAAATCTATCTGCAGAGTGACAGAAAAATCTGCACAGGTGGAGGGAGACAGCTTGACGGGACAGAGGTGTGTCTATGCGAATTGGGGGAGATAAAACATTATGGGCCCGGAGGGAAGGGTTCCCCCTCTGTGGAGAGACAAAAAGGAGAGAGAGAAACTGTGGATTGTGGTATGTTAGGACAAGAGGAAAACCTCTCCAGACCACGGACTAGAAATGAGAAATCTAGGGAGATTGCTAGCGTACTTTGCAAACAGCCTTAGGAGCTGAAGACTGCAGTTTTCAAAAGTGTGTGCCATCCTGTGGAAGAAATCTGCTTCCACGTGCATGCACTTGTGGGGAGGGGAGCCAGCCCCAGTGTAGTATCCCATCTCAGGGGCACAGTGGGGAGAATAGTCCCCTCCCTTGAGTACTGTAGAAGAGTGTATATCGCCTCCCCAAGGTTAAAAGACCCTGCATGTGCCTGCCATATGGGCAGGGTGGGGCAGCACTATCCTAGAACTGGTGCTGGGTCCTTTAAGACACCAGGTTTTGAATCCCAGCCTAGCACCTAAGAGGCATGGGGGAACTGTGGGACAGGGGAAGCCACCTGCCTGAGCTACGTTGTGAGGGCTGCCTAAACAGCATGGTTTAAGACACCCAGTCTGGGGAGGAGAGATTTGGGTGTTGCCATTTTTCTCCCCATCACCAGCATGGTGCGGCTTCAGGGAACAGAATAGTGGCCCCCTGTGGAGGCCGACCCGCTTACACAAAATCTCACCCCTCAGTGGATGGCAACTACTTATCTAATGGCGTAGACAACTATCCTGTGGTATTATATATTACTGTGTTGCCATTTTCTTTTCTTTTTTTTTCCTTCTCTACTCTTTTCTATATTTTTCTTTCTACCTCTTCATTTTTTACTCTGGAATCAGGCTTAAACTTTCTGATTTGATTTTTGGTCAATATATATACATATATAACACATGTTTTATACATATAAAAATATATTTATGTTACATATTAATAAATTAATAATAAATAATAATAAATTAACAATATAATAATAAATAATAAATTAATAAATACAAATTATATATATTATAAAAATATATATATTATATATATGTATTTTTTCTTTTTTTGCTTTCTCTGTTTCTGTGTCTGTTTAATCAGGCATTTTTATTCTATTTTTTTTACACCTTTTCTATATCTCCATCTTTATTTTCCTTTTGCTCTCACTGGATTAACCCTTATAGTTTCTCTGATTTGTCTAACAATGGTGTAAACATTCTACCAGTATGACTAAGGAGAAGCTTTGTAGAAGACAGACGAGTGGGGTAGAGCGGCCAAAGACGCAACAATTGAGTGCACGCAACACACTCTAAAAACACTTCCCGAAACGCCAGGCCCTGGGCCAGTGTATGACCCCTTTTTAATATAGTAATTCTCGTTGGTGCAGGACAGATAACAAACCATTAAAACACATAAGAGACACAAACCTGGCAAAAGTGATGAAACAGAATTCTCCTGAAAAGAAATTCCAGGAAGACAGCCAGAGAATTGCTCAAACCAGATGTAAACAATACATCTGAACAAGAATTTAGAATACCAGTCATACAACTAATAGCTGGGCTTGAAAAAAGCATAGACAACAGCAGAGAATCTATTGCTGCAGGGATTAAAGACCTAAGAAATAGACACAATGATTTAAGAAATGCTACAAATGAGATATGGAAAGGAAATTACTAGACCACAAAGGGCAATAAGAGACCTAAGTGATTCAATGAAACGAAATAATATCTATATCATAGGAGTTCTAGAAGAAGAAATGAGAGAAAAAGGGCAGAAATTTTATTTGAACAAATCACAGCTGAGAACTTCCCTAATCTGGACAAGGAAACAGGCATCCAGGTCCAAGAGGCACAGAGAACTCCCTTCAAAATCAACAAAAACAGGTCAACACCAAGACATATCATAGTGAAACTGGCAAAATACAAAGACGAAAAGAGAATTCTGAACACCTCTAGGGACAAATGGGCCTTAACCTAAAAGGGTAGACACATAAGAGTAATAGACACACACACACTACCAAAACTCAAAAGGGAAGAAATAGAAACTTTGAACAAACCATAAGCAGAGAAGATATTGACTCAGTAATCAAAAATCGCCCAACAAATAAGAGTCCTAGGGCAGATGGCTTCCCAGGAGAAGTCTACCAGACACTTAAATACCTATTCTTCTCAAGCTGTTCCAAAAAATAAAATGAAAGAAAAGTTTTCAGGATCATTATACGAAGCCAGCATTACTTTGATTTCCAAAACTGACAAGAACCCACTAAAAAGGAGAATTACAGGCCAATATCTGATGAACATGGTACTGATCATGGTACTGAACATGGTACTGATGAACACGGGTACAAAAATTCTCAACAAGACACTAGCAAACCAAATTTAACAGTATATTAAAAGAATCATTCAACATGATCAAGTGGGATTCATCCTAGGCTGCAGGGCTGGTTCAATTTTTGCAATTCAATCAACTTGATATATTACCTTAAAAGAAGAAGGATAAGAACCATATGATCCCGTCAATAGATGCAGAAAAAGCATTTTCTTAATAAAAACCTTCAAGGAAGCTGGGATAGAAGGAACATACCCTAACGTCATAAAAGCCATACATGAAATGCCCACAGTAAATATCATCCTCCATGGGGAAAAACAGAGAGCTTTCCCCCGGAGATCAAGAATACGCCAGGGATGTCCACTCTCACCACTGTTGTTTAACATAGTGTTGGAATCGCTAGCCTCAGCAATCAGACAACAAAATGAAATAAAAGGGATTCAAATTGGCAGAGAAGTGAAACGTTCACTCTTCGTGGATGACATGATAGTCTACAAGCAAAACCCACAAGACCCCACCAAAAAAAATGCTAGAGCTGATACGTGAATTCAGCACAATCACAGGATACAAAATTAATGTACAGAAATTGGTTGCATTCTATATACCAATAACGAAGCAAGAGAAAGAGATATCAAGGAATTGAACCCATTCACAAACGCAACAAGAATGATAAAATACCTAGGAATAAACCTAACCAAAGAGGTAAAAGATCTGTACACTGAAAAAAAAAAAAAACAAACCAGAAAGCTTATGAAAGAAATTGAAGAAGACACATTGAAATGGAAAAACGTTCCATGCTCAGGAATCAGAAGAACAAATATTGTTAAAATTTGATACTACCCAAAGCAATCTACACATTCTAGCAATTTCAATCAAAATAGCACCAGCACTCTCCAGAGAGCTAGAACAAACAATCCTAAAATGTGTATGGAACCACAAAAGATCCTGAATAGCCAAAGAAATGTTGAAAAAGAAAACTAAAGCTGGAGGCATCACAATCCCGGACTTTAGCTTGTATTACAAAGCTGTCATCATCAAGACAATATGATGTTGGCACAAAAACAGACACATAGACTAATGGCACAGAATAGAGAACCGAGAAATGGACCCACACATATATGGCTAATTAATCTTCAAAAAAGCAGGGAAGAGTATCCAATGGAAAGAAGACAGTCTCTTTAGGAAAACGAATTGGGAAAAGTGGATAGCAACAGGCAGAGGTATGAAACTGGACCACTTTCTTAAACCATACACAAAAATAAACTAAAAATGGATGAAAATCCTAAATGTGAGATAGGAAACCATAAAAATCCTGCAAGAGAAAACAAGCAGGAGCCTTTTTTACTTTGGCCGCAGCAACTTCTTACTTGACATGTCTCAAAAGGCAAGGAAATAAAAGCAAAAATGAACTATTGGGACCTCATCAAGATAAAAACCTTCTGCACAGCAAGGGAAACAATCAATAAAACTAAAAGGCAACCAATGGAAAGGGGGAAGGTATTTCCAAATGGCATACCAGATAAAGTGTTAGTATCAAAAACCTATAAAGAACTTACCAAACTGAACATCTGAAACACAAAAAAAGGGCAGAAAAAATGAATACTTTTCCAAAGAAGATATCCAAATGGCAAATAAACACATGAAAAGATGTCCAACATTGCTCATCATCCGGGGAATACAAATCAAAACCACATTAAGATACCACCTCCCACCAGAGTGTCTAAAATTAACAACTCAGGAAACAACAGATGTTGGCAAGGATGTGGAGAAAAGGTAACCCTCTTGCACTATTGGTGGGAATGCAAACTGGTGAAGCTGCTCTGGAAACAGTGTGGAGGTTCCTCAAAAAATTAAAAATAGAATTACCTTACGACCCAGCAATAGCACTACTAGGAATTTATCCAAAGGAAACAGGAGGGCTGTTTTGAAGGGGCACAAGCACCCCAATGTTTATAGCAGCACTATCAACAATAGCCAAATTATGGCAAGAGGCCAAATGTCCATCAACTGCTTCTTTATCCAAAGAAGATGTGGTATATTTATATATATTGAAATACTATTTGGGGATGAAAAAGAATGAAATCTTGCCACTTCCAACAATGTGGATGGAAGTGGAAGGTATTATGCTAAGTGCAATAACTCAGTCAGAGAAAGACAAATATTATATGATTTCACTCATATGTGGAATTTGAGAAACTTTTCAGGTGACCATAGGGGAACGGAAGGAAAAAAAATACAAACAGAAAGGGAGGCAAATTCTAAGAGGCCCTTAAATAGAACAAACTGAGCGTTGATGGCGGTGGGGGGCTGGGAAGATGGGGAAAATGGGTGATGGGCATTGAGGAGGGCACTTGTCAGGATGAAAATGTAAGTGATGAATCAAGGGAATCTACTCCTGAAGCCAAGACTACTCTGTATGTTAGCTGACTTGCCAATAATTAAAAAAAAAAAAAAAAAAAAAGGATATTAATTAAAGCAAACACTCCACTGAGATTTTTTTTCAAAAGTTATACAAAGGGGGTAAAATTAAAGTAGGTATTATTATTATGACAGGCTTGAATCTCTTTGCTGTTTTCTTTCATCTGGGTACACTTAAATATGTTTTATGCTTTTAGAAGGTCATCTCCGAAGCAAATATAGTATTTCATATATGGTCTGAGCAGCACTGGGATGGGCAAAATTTAGAACAGCCTCATTCTACCTTGGATTTCTATCAATACAGGGTGTGGTCTCATTAACAGTAGTGGTGGTTCTGGCATAGTTTTGACTCAAACTGATCTCACAATTGATTAAAATATTCACCAACTTTTAAAACTCTTTCTAATCTGTCTGTACTTGTACATCTGATTCCTTTGACCTAAACCCAGGATCACTACTAAATGTCACGTTATTAGATTCAGCCTAGCACAGAGAATCCTTTTTGAATGATGAATCTGTGCTAATGCAGATTCACTGTCATGACCCCCTGAACAATTCCACTTGTGAATTTGTACTGTGTTTCCCCTAAATCATTAAACTATCTGATAACACAAAGGAGTAATGAAATAGGCTTGAGAACAAAGTCCTGAATCTGATACTCGGGTAAGTTTACTTAACGAAATTTCAAACACTCTCATAAACCATCTAACTGGTCCATTTCCCCATCTTGTCCACAAGAACTTCATAAGGCCCCTTCTGGAATAAACTTGGTGAGATCCAGATCCAGGTGGGCTGATCTACCATTTCCATAACCCACCATAAACACGATTAAATATTTTCCTTATGGAAGTGGTTCAAGATGGAGATGTAAGAGATCCTGAACACACCTCTTCCCTTGGACACACTGAATCTACAGTTATATACAGAATAATTTTGTCTGAAAAAAAAAAGAAACCCTCTAAAAACTAGCTGAGTGATTCCTACACACTGGGCAAATGAGAAAAAGCTCACATCAAAGTGGATAGAAGAAACAGATACAATCTGACCCTAAACCTCATCCCCAGCATGATGACCCACAATTGGGAGGGAATTCAAAACCCCAAGCTTCTCCCTGAGGAGTGAAGTGTCTGAGCCTTACATCTGGCACCCCGATTTTAATATCTACACCTGACAGACAAGCCCCCAAAGCATCTAGCTTTGAAAGCCAACAGGGCTTGTGTCCACAAGGACCCACAAGCTACAGCTAAGTGAGAAACAGCTCTTAAAGGGTCCACAGTCATGGACTCACCCACCCCAGGGTCCAGGATAGAGGAAGCCACCTGAAAAGTGCCCAGACTTTCTGTGAAAGAGACTTATTTGCCTACCTTAAGGCTCCACTCTGAGGGGTAAGCATTTAATTTAAAACACATCTAGGGGCTTACTAAAACTCTCCTCAAAGATAGACTCCAGCAGGCACCATCGTTATACTCTCCCTTGCCTCTTTTCAGCTCACTGGTATCTCTAGGAAACGAGCTTATGTTCTCCTCAGACACCCTCTGAGTTTTACAGCTGCCACCCAGGAGATACCGCTAAATCATATGGCTATGGTGGCTAGTGGGTCCTACAGGACTGTAACAAATAAAGAAAGACTGATTAACAGGCCACCACTCTCAGGGCACAGGAGAGCACCACAGACTGAAGCACCTATCTTTTTCTGTTAAAGTCCTATGAGATTAATCTTTTTTGCTGAGGCCTAAGGGGCAGACTTCTAATTAAACAGACAACTGAGGGCCAACCATAATCCTCTATAGGGAACTTGGAGGATAGGCACTATCTTCAGGTCCTCCTTCTGCTGTACTGCAGGGCACTGATAACTCTTAGAGGGAAATCTGGACAAAGATCTGGTGCCCCAGTTTCTACCTCTGTTGCATTGGATTATGTGGCAGCCACCCAGGGGTCATTCCTTGATCTGATGGCCGGGGGGGGGGGGGTTTGTATTCACGGGCCCCATGCGATTGTAAGAAATGCAGAGACAGTTCAGGGCTAGTAACCACACCAAAGGCACACTATAGCTACAGACTGAACTATAATCTCAATATTTCTACGAAATGCCTGTTGGCCTTTCCTGTAGTTTTGGCTTGAGGAGCAGACTTCTGGTTTGGCACACATCTAGGGTCCTACTTAGGTGTTCTCTGGGGACAGAAGCCACTGGAGGCCATCTTTGTGATATTCCTCTGCTTCCCTCTAGGTCAAAGGTATCTCTAGGAATGGAGCTTATACTTTTCTATGGCACCCTGGCTTCTGTGTCAGCCAGCCAGGGTTTACCTCTAGACTGCCTGGCTCTGGTGACCAGCTATGCTTATGATTGTGGGTCCCACAGGACTGTCACAAATGGAGAAAGTTCTCAACCAGATACCACCCAGTGCACAGAAGAGAGGTAGGAGACTAAAGAATATATGTTTTATGTGAAAGAGGCCTATTAGCCTATCTTCATAGGTGAGGCCTGAGAAACAGGCTTTTCACTCAACAGACAACTAAGGGCCAACTGTAATCCTCTCCAGAGACCTCCAGAGACCACAGTTATGTTTTTGCTGCATTCCAGAGTGTTGGTATCTCCTAGAAGGGTGCTTATACACACATCTGGTGCCCAGTTTTTGCATCTGGTGCCCTGGGCTTTGTGATAGATGTCCAGGTGTTGCCCCTTGATCTCCTGCCTCAGTGGCCTCCAGGGCTTGTGTTCATGAATTCAAAGAGATGATGGCAGATAAAAGAAACAGTTCTGAACTGGCTATCACTCCATTGCTCAGTTCAGAAGGAGCGGACATCTCCCAGTCTTCCCTTGAAAGGGGTATATGTGCATACTTTAACCTTTGCTGCCTGAGGGCCTGGCTTCCAATCAGCCTGAATCTAGGTGCTGACTGAGACCCTTCCTTCTGGGACACTGTCAGGTCTTGACAAACTCTCAACTACTGGGAGACACTAAAAATAATACTGGCTAATTATACAATCACAAGACTTGAGAGACATCCATGAACTAGGCTAGGGTTGAACAATAATGATTATCTCCTAAGTGACCCCATTCCTTCAAGACTAGCAGAGGTGGCTATTTTTTCTAATGCACAGAAGCCAACCACAGAGAATCAAGGAAAATTAAGAAAAAGAGGAATACGTTAAAACTGAAAGAACAAGATAAAACCACAGAAAAAAAGCCTTTAACTGCATGAAAATAAGTGATTTACCTTAAAATAAGTGATAAAGAGTTAAAAATAATGGTTATAAAGATCCTCACTAAGCTTAGGAGAAGAATGGGTAAGCATAGGGAGTATTTCAACAAAGAGAAAATATAAGAAAGTACCAAGTAGAAGTCACAGAGCTGAAGAATACAATAATCGTACTGAAAAATACAATAAAGTGTTTCAACAGCAGCCTAGAGGAAGTAAAAAAAGGATCAGTAACTTAAAGGCAGGCTGGGAGAACTCACTCAATCAAACCAGCACAAAGAAAGAAGAATAAAAATGTATAAAGACTTTACACTGATGGACACTGATGGGACAACCTCAGCAGACCAACATTTACACTATAGGAGTTCCAGAAGAAGAAAGGGGCAGGAAACTTCTTTTGAAAAAATAGTGACTGAAAATTTCCCTATCCTGGGAAAGAAAATAGACATATAGATACAGGAAGCCTATAGAGTTGCAAAAATGATGAACTCAAAGAAACCCACACCAATGCACGTTATAGTTAAAATGTCAAAAGTTAGGGGCGCCTAGGTGGCTCAGTCGGTTAAGCGTCCGACTTCGGCTCAGGTCATGATCTCACGGTCAGTGAGTTCGAGCCCCACGTCGGGCTCTGTGCCGACAGCTCAGAGCCTGGAGCCCGTTTCAGATTCTGTGTCTCCCTCTCTCTCTGCCCCTCCCCTGTTCATGCTCTGTGTCTCTCTCTGTCTCAAAAATAAATAAACGTTAAAAAAAAAAAATTAAAAAAAAATGTCAAAAGTTAAAGACAGAGAAAGAATCTGAAAAGCAGCAAGAGGAAAACAACTTGGTACACAGAGAGAAAAAGTTTTCCAGACAAGCAAAAGCTAAAGAAGTTAATCACCATGAGACCAGCATTATGAGAACTGTTAACAGGAATTCTTTAAGTTGAGGTAAAAGGGTGCTAATTAGTAACAGGAAAACATATAAATCTCATTTGTAAAGGTAAATATATAGTAAAATTCAAAATAATCTAATGTAAAGGTGGTGGGTTAGTCAATTATAAAGTTAGTAGGAAGGTTAAAAAGGCAAAAGAAGTAAAAATAAGTATAACTAAAATAATTCATTAAAAAATACACAAAACATGTAAATTGTGACATCAAAAATAAAAACATGGGAGGAGTGAAAAGGTAGAGCATTAGAACACAATGAAAGTTAGGTTCTTTTCAAGTTAAAGTAGACTGTTATAAATACAAATTGTTTTATGGAAGCCTTGTGGTAATCACAAAGCAAAAACTTTTGGTAGATGCACAAAAATTAAAGAGAAAGAAATCTAGGCATACTACTGCAGAAAATAAATCACAAAGAAATACAGCAAGAGAAGAAGAAAGGACAAAAGGAATTACAAAAAATGGGAAAACAACTAACAAAATGGCAATAAGTACACTCCTATCAATAATTACTTTAAACGTAAATGTACTAAATACTCCAATCAAAAGATATAGCATGGCTGAATAGATTAAAAAAAAAAAAAAAGGACCCATCTATATGCTGCCTACAAGAGACTCAGTTCAGAAATAAGGACACATAGACTTAAAGTGAGGGGATAGAAAAAGATATTCCATGCAAATGAAAACAAAACAGTGGCTCAGTCAGTTAAGCACCCGACCTTCAATTTTACTGCAGGTCATGATGCACAGCTGTGAGATCAAGTTGCATGTCAGGATCCACTCTGGGCATGGAGCCTGCTTACAATTCTCTCTCTCTCTCTCTCTCTCTCTCTCTCTCTCTCTCTCTCCTGCTTGTGCTCTCTCTCCCTCGCTCAAAAAAAACAAAAACAAAAACAAAAAACAATAAAACACAAAAGCTAGTGTACCTATATTTATATAGGACAAATAGACGTTTTAACACAAAGACTGTAATAAAAGACAAAGATGGGCATTACATAAAGGGGTTCATCCCATAAGAGAATATAATACCTGTAAATTTTAAGCAGCCAACATAAGAGCACCTAAAATGTAGAGCAAATATTAACAGAAATAAAGGGAAAATAGACAGTAATAAATAATTAATACTCCCACTTTCATCAATGGATAGATCATCGAGGAAAAAATCAATAAGGAGACAATGACATTGTGATGTTAGACCATATGTACTTACCAGACATATGCAGAATATCCATATAAAACTAACAGAACACACCGTCTTATCAAGCATACATGGAACCTTCTTTATGACAGACATACGTTATACCACAAAACAAGTCTTAACACTAAGAAGACTGAAATCATATCAAATAGCTCTTCTGAGAACAATGGTATGAAACTAATAAATCAATTTCAGGAATAAAACTGGGAAATCCACAAATACGTGGAGATTAAACAACATGCTACTGAATGGGTCAAATTTAAAAAAAAAGTAAAAGAGGATCAAAACTACCAAGAGACAAATGAAAATGGAAATACAACATATCAAAACTTATGAAATGCAGCAAAAGCAGTTATCATAGTACATGCTTACATCAAGAAGAAACCTCAAATGAACCAATTTTACATCTCAAGGAGCTAGAAAATGAAGAACAAACAAAACCGAAAGTTAATAGAAGGCAGGAAATGACAAAGATCAGAGTGGAAATGAACGAAATAAAGGCTTAAAAAATAGAAAATATCAATAGAAATACCAATAAGATGAATAACACTAAAGGCAGAATTTTGAAAAGATAAACAAAATTGACAAGCCATTAATTAGACTCACCAAGAAAAAAGAGAAAACTCAGATATGCGCGTGTATGTGTGTGTGTATACAAACACACACACACACACACACACACACACACACACACACACACACCTACCTATATATTATCAGAAATGAAAGAGGAGATGTACAATTGATACCAGAGAAATATAAAGGCCATAAGAGACTACTATGAACAATTATACAACAATAAATTGGACAACATAGAAGAGATGGATAAATTCATAAAAACATACGGCCTACCAAGACTAACTCATGAAGAAATAGAAAATCTGAAAGACTAATTACTAGTCAGGAGATTAAATCAGTAGCCTAAAACCTCACAAAAACTAAAGTCTAAGACCAGATGCCTTCACTGGTTATTTCTATCAAACATTTAAAGAAGGATTGATCCCAATACTTTTCTAACTCTTCCAAAATATAGAAGAGGAGGGATTACTTCCAAACTTGTTTTATGAGGCCAGCATTATCCTGATATCAAAACCTGAGAAAAACACCATGAGAAAAGAAAATTACAGCCCAATACCTAAAAGACTTAGGTGCAAAAATCTTCAACAAAATATTAGCAAACTGAATTCAATAATACATTAAAAGGATGATACACTTTAATCAAGTAGGGGACTCATTCTAGGGATGCAAGGATGGTTCAACACCCACAAATCAGCGTGATAAACCACATTAATAAAAGGAGGGAATAAAAAAATCACATGATCATCTCAATAGATGTACAAAAAGCATTTGATAAAATTCTACATTTTTTACGATCAAACTCTCAACACAGTGGATGTAGAGTGAACATATTGCATTGTGATAAAGCTATATATGACCACTCCACACAAACTTTATACTTAATAATGAAGATCAGGACCAAGATTAGAATGCCCACTCTCACCACTTCTATTCAACAACTTAGTACTGGAAGTCCTAACTAGAGTACTTAGGCAGAAAAAGAAAGAAAAGGCATCCATTCAAGAAAGGAAGAAATAAATCTGTCACTATTTTCAGATGACATGATATTATATACATAAAACCCTAAAAACTCCACCCAAACTCCTGTGAATTAATAAATGAATTCAGTAAAAATGCAGGATACAAAATCAATGTACAAACATCTGGTATGTTTCTACACACTAATAATAAACTATCAAAAAAGGAAATTAAGAAAACAATCCCATTTACAATAGCATCAAAACAAAGAAAATATCCAGGAATAAATCTATCCAAGAAGGTGAAAGATCTGTATCCTGAAAACTCTAGACAACGATGAAGTAAATCAAAGACACAAATAAATGACAGATAGTCCATATTCATGAATTGGAAGAGTTAATATTGTTAGAATGTTCATACCACCCAAAGCTATCTATAGAGATTCAGTGCAATTCCTATCAAAATTCTAAAGGCATTTTTCACAGAAATAGAAGAAGCAATCCTAAAATGTGTTTGTAATCACAAAAGAATCCAAATAGTCAAAGAAATCCTGAGAAAGAAGAACAAAGCTAGAGGCATCATGCTTCAAGGTTTCAAACTATATTACAAAATTAGAGTAATCAAAACAGTACAGTATTAGCATCCGACACATAGCTCAACAGAACAGAGAGCCTAGAAATAAACTCATACATTTAAGGCCAGATAGTTTATGACAAAGAAGCCAAGAATATGCAGTGAGGAGAGGACAGTCTCTTCAATAAGTGGTGTTGTGGAAACTGGACAGCCACATACAAAAGAATGAATCTGGAACACTATCTACAACATACACGAAAACTAACACAAAATGGACGAAAGACCTGAAAACATAAAACTCCTGGAAGAAAACATAGGGGATAAGTTCCTTGACATTGATCTTGGCGATTATTTTGTAGAATTCACACCAAAAGCAAGGCAATCCAGGCAAAACTAAACAAGTGGGACTGCATTAACCAACTACTTCTGCACAATAAAGGAAACCATCCACAAACTGATGACTAGCCTAATGAGTAGGAGGAAATATTTGCAAATCATATGTCTGATAAGGGGAAACATCCAAAATATATTTTAAAAACTCATATAATTCATTAACAACAATAACTAAAGGCCCAATCTGAATAACACATGGGCAGACGATCTGGACAGACATTGCTTCTAGAGAAGAAACACAGATGACCAAAAGGCACATGAAAGATGCTCAACTTAACTTATCATCAGAGAAATGAAAATCAAAACCACAATAGGATATTACTTGATACTTGTTTACATGGCTTCATCAAAAAGAAAAAAAAATGTTAGTGAGGATATGGAGAAAAGGGAGCATTTCTGCCCTGTTAATGGGAATGTAGATTGGTGCAGCCACTATGAAAACGGCATGGAGGTTTCTCAAATAATTAACAGAACTACCATATGATCCAACAATTCCACTTCTGGGTATTTATCTGAAGGAAAGGAAAACACTAACTGAAAAGGACATATGTGCCCCATATTCACTGCAGCATTATTACAATAGTCAAAATGTGGAAGCAATCTAAGTGTCCATTACTGGATGAGTGCATAAGAAACTAGGATTATTATTCAGCCAATAAAAGAAGGAAATGTTGCCATTTGTGATGACATGGATGGACTTGGAGGGCACCATGCTAAGTGAAATAAATCAGACAGAGAAAGACAAAGACTACATGAGCTATATTTGGAATCTAAAAATACCAAACTCTTAGATAAAGAGAACAGAGTGGGGGTTGCTAGAGGCAGGGCCTGAAGGGCAGGAGAAATGGGTCAAGGGAGGTCGAAAGGTACAAACTACCAGTAATAAAATAATAAAATGATGGGGATGTAAGGTACAGACAGCATGGTGACTACAGTTATTAATACTGCATTGTATATTTGACAGTTGCTAAGAGAGTAGATCTTAAAGGTGCTTCCACAAGAAAAAACATGTTAACGATGTGGTGATAGATTTAACTACAATTGTGTTTGAAGTCATTCCACAATATATAAAAGTATCAAATCATGTTGCACATTTGCAACTAATATAATGTTATATGTCGATTATATCTCAATCATTCAATCATTCAGTATTTTTATTATAATTGTTTTACACATTAAGGTCTGTTTCATGTTGATGATAGGGTCTTTTGATTTGAAAATTCATTTTGGAGTTATCCCTAGAATTAATATGGAGGCCACTGACCTACTTTTTGTATCATAATGTATTCATATATTATCCGGCGTTAAGTGCAGTACACCTGTACAACCAAATGCGGTATGGAAAGGAAAGGAATAGAACTATAGAGACAAAAAATACCTGGAAAAGAGTAGAGGAAACATTCCCCAGGAAAAAAGACAGTACTCTGTTGAATTGAATGGAATTTTGTTACATGGATGGTTTTGGAAAATTCTGCAGTGTCTTTTTCTCCCTTCAAAAAGAGGAGCCTAATTCTCCTCCCTTTGAGTATGCAGGACTTAGAGACCCACTTCTAAAGTCTAGATATGGCTAAAGTGACAGTGTGTGACTAGTTTGTAAATGGTATGGAAGCTTCTGCCGCTCTCTCTATCAGATCATGAACTCTGGAGAAAGTTAGCTGCCATTCGTGAAGCCTATGGAGATTCCCATGTGGTAAGTTACTGAAGCTTCCTGCCAAAAGCCTTATGAGTCAGCCGTCTTGGAGGCAGATCCTCCGGCCCTACCAAGCCATCAGGTGACTGCAGCCTAGGTCAACATCCTGACTGCAACACAAGAAGTGCCTGGCTCGGAACTAGCTAGCTAAGCCACTCCCAAATTCCTGACCCACAGAAACTCTGAGAAGATAAAGGTGTGTTGTTTGACGCCAATATGCTTTGGGGGAAATCTGTTACACAGAAATAAAGAACTAATATATTAGGTGTTCAATGACACTAGCCTTACCAAATGTTTTATTTATTTATTATTTATTTGATTATGACAGCTTTATTCATAATTGGTAAAACATAGAAACAACCAAGATGTCCACCAGTACACGAATCTAATGAAGAAACCGTGATATATCCAGGCAATGGAGTATCATTTAGAGCCAGAAGAAATGACCTCTCATATCATGAAAAGACTTGGAGGAATCACAAAAGCTATTTCTCAGCATTAAAAAAAAAAAAATCTGGGGGCGCCTGGGTGGCTCAGCCAGTTAAGCAACTAATTTCGGCTCAGGTCACGATCTCGTGGTTTGTGAGTTCGAGCCCCACATTGGGATCTGTGCCGACAGCTCAGAGCCTGGTGCCTGCTTCGGAGTCTGTGTCTCCCTCTCTCTCTGCCCCTCCCCAGCTCACGCTCTGTCTCTCTTTCCCTCAAAAATAAATAAACATTAAAAAAAATTTTTAAAAAAATCTGAAAAGGCTACAGGATGCATGAGTCCCACTATATGACATTCTGGTTGCAGAGAACGAGCAAGGGGAGGAATCAATAGGTGGAGCACAGAGGATTTTGGGGGCAGTGAAAAGCTCTGTATGATACCATAATGATGGACATGTCACTATACAAACCTGACATATACATATGTCACTTGTCCAAACCTGTAGAATGTACATCAAGAGTGAACTCTAAGGTAAACTACTGACTTTGGGTAATATGATGGATGAATGCAGATTCATCAATGTAAAAACATACCTTTGGGGATGGGGGCATGTTGATAAATGGGGAAGGTATGCATGTGTGGCAACACTGAGTGTATAGGAAGTTTCTGTACCTTCCTGTCAATTTTGCTGTGAACGTAAAATTGCCTTAGGTAAGTTATTTGTTTCAAGTTTTAATTTAAATTCCAGTTTGTTCACATTTAGTGTAATAGGAGTTTCAGGAGTAGAATTTAGGGATTCATCACTTACATATAACACCCAGTGGTCATGAACACACGTGCCCTATTTAATACTCATCACTTACTTAACCCGTAACCCTCCTCCCCCGCCTACCTCACCTCCAGCAACCCTCAGTTTGTTCTCTATAGTTATGTGTCTCTTTTATGTATTGCCTCTATTTCCTCCCATGTTCATCTGTTTCATTTCTTAAATTCCACATATGAATGAAATCGTATGGTATTTGTCTTTCTCTGACTTATTTCACTTCGCATAATATATTCTAGCTCCATCCATGTCATTGCAAACGGCAAGATTTTATTGTTTTTGATGGATGAGGAATTTTCCAGAGTAAATATATACCAGAAGTTCTTTATCCGTTCATCAGCTGATGGACATTTGGGCTTTTTCCACACTTTGGCTATTGTTGATAATGCTGCATTGGGGTGCATGTATCCCTTTGAATCACTATTTTTGTATCCTTTGAGCAAATACCTAGTAGTGTAATTGCTTGACTTTAAAAAAAATTTTTTTTTAATCTTTATTATTTATTTTTGAGAGAGAGAGAGACAGTGTGAGCAGGGGAGGGACAGAGAGAGAGGGAGACACAGAATCCGAAGCAGCTCCAGGCTCTGAGCTGTCAGCACAGAGCCCGATATGGGGCTCGAACTCATGAACCGCAGGATCATGACCTGAGCTGAAGTGGGAAGCTTAAAAGACTGAACCAACCAGGCGCCCCTGACTTTTTGAGGAACCTCCATACTGTTTCCCAGGGGGGCTGCACCCGTTTCATTTTCCACCAACAACGTAAGAGGTTTACCCTTTCTCTTTAACCTCACCAACATCTGTTGTTTCCTGTGTTGTTAGTTTTAGCCATTTTGACAGGTATGAGGTGATATGTTATTTTAGTCTGATTTGTATTTCCCTGATGATGTATGATGCTGAGCATCTTTTCATGTGTCTGTTAGCCATCTGGATGTCTTTTTTGCAAACATCTATAAATAACTTCTCAAACTTAACACACAAAAAACAAATAATCCAGTTAAGAAATGGGCAAAAGACATGAATAGACATTTTCCAAAGAAGACATCCAGATGGCTAACAGACACATGAAAAGATGGTCAATAACACTCACCATCAGGGAAATACAAATCAAATGGTTTAATTCAGATATTAGAATTACATTAGTTAGAGAAATTCACAAACACATATTTAATACCAAATAGCAAAAATTAAATAGCTTTTAATTTTCAAAAATGTGGCTTAGATTGTATTAGAATTATCTACTTTGAAAAGAAAAGAATGTCTCCGTAGGCTCTGCTTTACATACACAGTAAGGCAAATACTTGGATTTACTGTGTACTCATTTTTGTTGTTGTTAAAGAGACAATAATTTCAGAATTTAGAAGTAGGTCAAGATAGAATGGAACTTACTAGTACATCCTGGCTGAGGTACCCAGCCTCTATTTGTACATGTTGCCGTATTTCCTTGGGTTGAACGATCAAAGCCAGTTTTACAATTGTATGTGATTTCATCTCCACTTCTGTATCTGATGCTTTCTGGTGCATAGTTACCATTTTCAATGTGAGGAGAAGCACATACAATTTCTGGGAAAAAAAAAAGAATATGTAGGTAATGTTGAAATCACTACCCATTAAAATAATCAAGTACATAAAAATATAGAAAGTGGGTATTATTATTTTTTGTCCCTACCACAGCATAAAATGGGATTAATGTGAGTTTAGTCTTACATCCTTCCCATCATATCATTCATGTCCCACCACTATATCTCACATCTGATATATTTGTGCCCCCTGGACTCTTGAATCCTTTCTCCAAAGCCATCACATATATCATAATATTCTATATGTGGCAATAAACTCATGACATATCACTTCAACTCTTCTTACAAACTATTCAACTTCCCTGGCATCTGTGATTCTCCTAGGACTGTTTACAAACGGCTTGAGTCTTTTCCTTCCAGACACTTAGTAGGATTTCATATCCTTGCCAAGAATTAGATGTGGTCGTCTGATTTACACAGGTCAAGAAAATGAGTAAAGTAACACGTTTCCCTTTAGGGAGGAAGTTTTAAAAAGCCACTGTGCGAATTTTTATGTTCTTTTTTCTAGCTGCAGGGATTAAGGACAGCCATGGAGAGGTGATGTCTCTACCCTTGATTCTTACAGCTACTATAATGAGCAGAGTCCCTTCAGACCTACATTGGAAGTGGGCATAAACAGGAAATAAACTTCAATTTTTTAGGCTATTGAAATTCTGGAATACATTTTTATTAGTATAATAGAATAAACTAGTCCAGGGTTTGGAGAAAACCTTTTATGTAAAGAACCAGATAAAATGTTTCTGTCCCAGCTACTCAATACGAACACAGCCCTAAAAGATACATAAACAAATGAGCATGGCTATATTCCAATAAAACTTTGTTTACACAAAGGGCAAAGGATGGATTTGATTTTCAGACTATAATGTGCTCTCCCATGACCTACTCTATCTTAATTTTTAAAGTTCTGTCTCAGTTCTTTCCATCAACTTTGCTAATATCTAGCCAATGGATCAATCTGCAAAATTCCTTGTATAATAAAATATCATACCTTTAAACTATTGTAGAAATGTTACATAACCATTTATATTAGTGCCATGGTGGACATTCAGCAATGCCAAAAATCCATTTATATGCCCCCAATTTACTTCCTATTCCATTTCCCAAAGTAACTTTCATCACAGTCTCATCATTTTCTTCAAAAGCCATCTAACACAATAGTTCCGTCATCAACAAATAAATCCTTGCATTCACACATAACAAATTTCAGACTACCAGCTGTGGGGTTCCCTAGATTTCTTACTAACATGTCCTTAACTTTGGCTACATCTGTTTGAACTTTAGCCTTTCTCTTACTTGTTGACGATGAGGTGTTTATTTCATTCAAGTTAGCTTTTCAAAAGTTTAATTCTTCCATCGAGCATGAACCATTGTATATTCCTTCCCTCTCTCATTTTGTCTACTATTCTCTCTTAAATGGATATACAAGCTTCTCCAATTTTAAATTCCTTATCTCATCCCTTTTTCCAAGGTTGTTAATGTACTATACTTCTTCACAACCAAGATCCTTCAAATATCATCTTCCAATTAGTCTGGTTTTCAATCTCCCACTTATTCTTCAACCTACTGCTATCTGGCTTTTGACATCTTTAACATGCTGGTGCTATTAAGACAAAAGTCACCAATGTCCTCCAATTTCCAAATCCAAAATCTCTATGAATTGCTCATATCACAGTGACTGGTATTATATACTATGGGCTCCTTAATTATTTGTTGAACTGAATAGATAAAAACCCTCTGTAATATTTGACACTGTTGATCACTGACTTACTGGCATTCTCCAATGCCCTGCATTCTTATGTTTTCCTACTTCTCCTTATTTTTGTCTGAACAGTACTATTTTATTTTATTTATTTTACTTATTTTATTTATTTATTTATTTATTTTACTGGCTAGTAAAACACTGCCAGGGCAAGTGCCTCTATCTAAAACAGTACTGGAGAATGTCTGCATGTGTGGGGTCACATTTTTTCCTACTGTTAGATACCACCAGTATCTAACCACTCTGCTCTACTTAATTTTAGGCCCTGTCTACTTCTCAGATCTCATCTCCTACCAAGGTCCCACTTACTCTATACGACCAACACAATAGCCTTCTGTCTGGTGTTCACACATGCCAGGCTTATTCATAGCACTTGCACTTTTTATTCCTTATTTCTTGGGTGATGCTCCTCTAGATCTTCTGGCTGACTCTTATCACCACCTCAGAAATATCTTCCCTGAAGACCCAACGAGTATTGTATGAATGAATATCTATGCTTGACAGTTGGTTCTACATGAGTATTTGTCCTTGATTTTGTTGTTTGCTTCTTCACATTTTCTCTGTGAATCAAGATACTTCCACAATAAAAAGCTATCAGCATTATGCTAATAACTCTTCAGTGAGATCCAAATCCATATATCCAACTGAAGCTTCACACTAGACAGGTCCATGTGAATAATTCAAAGGCATATCCAACTAACTACATGCCAACTAAATCAACCTTTTCTCAATATATGCTTTTCCTCCTGTGTTCAACATTTTAATTTGTGACACAAAAACCTCATGACAGGAGCCTGGAAATTTACCTCACCTTCCCTCCTCCCCATCACTTCAATATTCATTCACACAGCACATTCTATAATCTTATAATTATTGCTTATACATCTCCTCCCCTTCATTCCATGCTTCAACTGTGTACATCCAACTCTTAGAGGTTTTATGATAGTCTTTTAATTGGTCTTAAATTTGTACTTCATTCCTCCAGAATAAGCTTTAATAAGTCTCTATTCTAAACATGATACTATACTTATATTAGCAATGGTTATATTAGAAAGAATATGTGACCATCTAACCACAAATCTTAAGTATGTCTACACTGCTTGATTTTAATTGACACTACCTTGAGATGAGCCTTAATGTACCTTAAATGTAACCTTAAATTTACTTTTAGTTTTTTCTCCTCACTTTATTCTGCTCTATCATATTTTCACAGACCTTTGCAGTGGAGTTTATCATATATTAATTTTTACTTCATAGTGTGGCTTAACTTAATTTTGAAGTCAAAAGCTACAAGATATAAAAACAAGAGTTTTACTAAGAGCCCAACCAAAAAATACTGGGAGAATTTGTTAAATAATTTTTAATAAATTTGTAATAATACTTTGTTAAAATAATTAAAATAGAAGAACTTCAGGTGATTACTTTTGAGCAGAAGACATAAACTCAATGATAAATTGTAATCCCTACTTTCATAATTTCCATTAATATAAATGATGCTAGTAAAACACTGCCAGGGCAAGTGCCTCTATCTAAAACAGTACTGGAGAATGTCTGCATGTGTGGGGTCACATTTTTTCCTACTGTTAGATACCACCAGTAAGCATTTGAGATAAGAACAGTAATTTAATGCTAGCACTCTATGTTGTTCGTCATCAGAAAATCTGACTTGTACAGAGAACAGATGGATTTGGAGCAAAGGTGGCTTTTATTTAGCAGGTCTTGGTACTTTTAATTATTCCTATAAATGATTTGCTGTCAGAGACTGGCTCCTATTAGATGAAGAGACCAAAGTTTTGACAAATCACCTTCAAACAGAACCCCTGAAGGGCGCCTGGGTGGCTCAGTTAAGTGTTCAACACTTTATTTCAGCTCAGGTCATGATCTCATGGCTCGTGAGATTGACCCCACAGTGGGCTCCATGCTGATAGTGTGAAGCCTGCTGGGGATTCTCTCTTTCCTTTCTCTCTGCCCCTACTCCCAGTCATGCGCGCGCGCGCGCTCTCTCTCTCTCTCTCTCTCTAAGTAAATAACATTAAAAAAAAAAAAACCTGACACATAAAATCATAAACCGGATGGAAGAAATTTTAAGTATTTTATCCTAGGTTATTTTATTTTAATTTTATTTTAGTTCCAAATTTATCATAGATTTGGAGAAAGCAAGATCTATAGATTTGGAATTCATCATTACCAGCAGGTAGATCCTTCTATTGTCCTAGGAAAATAAGGAGAAGCATTTGTGATATACTAGCTAAGGTACAATGTAGAGTACCTTTTACTTTTAAACTTATTTTTAAATGTTTATTTATTTATTTTGAGAGAGAGGGAGTGCACGCACGAGGGCGTGGCAGAGAGAGAGGGAGGGAGAGAATCCCAAGCAGGCTCCATGGTGTCAGTGAAGAGCCTGATGCAGTGCTCAAACTCTAGAGCCAAACTGTGAGATCATGACCTGAGCTGAAATTAAGAACGGTATCCTTAACTGACTGAGCCAACAAGGTGCCCCTGGAGTTCCTTTCAATAAAAGACTTCTCCGTATCCAGTTAATGTAAAACACATTTCAATAAAATTAACCACTGTTGTAACAGAGAGTGCATGCTTATTTAATTTGGGGTGAACCATTCTTTATTTATCTTGATCATTAGTAAACTGTTTTGTGAAAGAGAGTATCCAATCTTAGTGACATCTCTCTCCCCAAAGAAAGGAGGATTCTAAGGCATCCTGTCTTGAGTTTTTGAGTTATACAATTGACTAAGAAAATGAAAAACAAATTCTAAAAAGAAAATGTTTTACAAATGTGGGATCTTTACTGTGTGTGTGTGTGTGTGTGTGTGTGTGTGTGCGCGCGTGTGCGTGCATGGGTGTGGTGTAGATGGGTCAAGTTTCAAGTAAGCCTAGGAATTGTAGCAACACATATGGGAAAAACAGATTTCCCACATTAAAACAAATATGTGCTCAGCAACAGCTTTAAGCAGGTAGCTATGTGACCAAGAAAAAGAACTAACTAGACAATTTCTATGGAGCAGTCAGGCTATCCTGAGTCCTATGTCAAAGTAAAACTGAATTCAGATCCTGACGTCTTACTTAGAAGTAAATTTCACTGAAACCTGGAATGATGATTTATTCTAATGTTCACTGAAATGTGGAGTGATTTATTCTAATGTTTATACAGGACAAAGGGCCTGATATAAAGTAAGTGGTTTATAAGTTATATTTTGACGACTGGATGGATAATTTAGCTCTCTAAATATTTAAGTCAGGCTCTGGAAGTAAAACATACGGCGGAAGTTAATGCCAGAGGACTTGTGCACCCACTTTCTTTGAGTAGGAGCCACAAATGCCATGAAGCCAAACAGCTGGACTCCACACACGATCAGCCGATCACAGATCTAATGTGGGTGATCACTGTCTTCTCTTCACTAACCTCTTTGTAAAATATTTTCTTAACAATGCCTGAAAGTGGAGGTCACTCAGTTGTAGGGGGATATATTTTCCAAGGAGCTACTTGTGGACTCAACCCCAAATTTTTTTCGGGGGGTTGGGGTGCCTGGCTGGCTGAGTCAGTAGAGCATGTGACTCTTGATCTCAGGGTTGTAAGTTCAAGCCCCAGGTTGGGTATGGAGCTTACTTTTTTAAAAAAAAGGTAAAAAAATAAAAAAAAATTTTTTTAATGTTTATTTTTGAGAGAGACAGAATGTGAGTGGGGGGAAGGGCAGAAAGAGAGAGAGGGAGACACAGAACGTAAAGCAGGCTCCAGGCTCTGAGCTGTCAGCACAGAGCCCGACACAGGGCTCAAACTCATGAACTGCAAGATCATGACCTGAAGTCAGACGTTTAACCGACTGAGCCACCCAGGTGCCCTCAACCAAAAAATTTTTTAAAATAAGAACAAAATCATTCAAAATCTAACTCTAGTTTTTGCAAGAGAGGATCATTAAACAAGGTTTACGCATGGAATTATGAATCATATGATTAAAAGTTCAGAGAGCTCTTAAGAGTTCAACTCTTCTCACCATCTCCCCACCTACCCTGGGCCACGATATGACCATATCTATAAAAGTCACCCTTTTAGAAAGGCACTTGACCTCTGATTTCATGTAGGATAGCACTTGTAACTTGTTTCACTCGCTGCTGCAGCCCGCATCCGAAGTTAACGCACTCTTTTCCATAAATGTTTGCAAACAGCTCAACACAGTTGTTACCGTGCGACATGTAATAGCTGTACCTTCTTGCTATTCTTCTAATGATATGATGTCTTAAACTCAACCTTTTACAGTTTTGCATCTGGACCACGATAGTTTGAAACTCTCTCTTTTCAAATGAGGTAGGCTAAGTAGAACACAATATTACAGACATAACTTTTGGTGGCACGAAGCACAGTTGACGTGGATTCTACATCTGCACAATATCCCCCATTAGGAAGCCTAAAAGAGTTTGGTGGGTGCCCCCTGCCACCCCCCCGCATCATCATCACTATTGATTCATATTACGCCTGTGCTTAGTGAAATCTCTAGTTATTTCCACTTAATTCCATTGTTAATTGAGGGTTCCCTCATATGACATTCATCTCATTTACTTTGTTTGCAAAGCTAACTGCTGGGCTTTAGAAGAGCAATCTGTCTGAGAAGTAATCATGCCTGGGGAGCCTATTATTGCCCTGGCTCTGCTCTAGACTTGATTTTTGACCGCAGACCAACTACTTAACGAGCTATTGAACTCTTCTGTTCCTTTTATGTCTATTTTCAGAACGAGAGAATTATACCAAAATTAATTTTTGCACACATAAAACGTTAAGTATATCGTATTTATAAGAGTTGGGTCTTGTCAACATTAACGCTCCATTGTGAGAAAAAATAAACTGCTTCACTGTAAGGAATATATGAATGAAAAGAATTGATAAAATATATAGAAAGGAAATATAACATTACCTTTACATGAAGGGGTTGGAGTCCATCCCGATGCAGTGCATATGGCATCTCCTTTACTACCGTATTCATAACCCTGGTGACATGTATACTGAAATCGTTCGTTTTCCTTGTAAGTTTTCTTCAGAGATGCAGCATTTCCATTTGCGATTTCTGGCTTTTGGCAGGAAATTTCTAAATATAAGGGATTAAATTCCAAAATGTTTGTTATATATTAAAAAGCCATGTCTAAGACATAGTTATATTAAAGATACAAGTTTTGTTTCCTTTAGGCAAATCAGACAACGAAACAAAACTTCTATTTTGACATGGTTGCTTGAATTATTACCTGTTGTTCTTAATTTTGATTTTTGAAATAAGGTAAAATTCTGATTAAACTTCTGTTGCTAGGGGTGCCTGGGTGGCTCAGTTGCTTAAGTAACTGGCTCTTGATTTTGGCTCAGGTTATGATCTCGTGGTTCCTGGGATCGTACCCTGTCTGTGGCTTCCTGCTGGCACTGTAGAACCTTCTGGGATTCTTTCTCTTTCTTTCTCTGTCCCTCCCTTACTCATGCTTTCTGTCTCTCTCTTTCTATCAAAAATAAATAAATAAATAAAAATTATGTTGCTTATTTTATTTGCTTTGAAGATAAATTAGTCCTCTTCAAGTAAATAGTGGCCAGTAATGATACCAACTATATATATATAATTGGGTATAGATATATAGGCTTATTGTGATAAATATTTTCACCGAATGACTTGTAAAAATTATGTATTTTCTAGTTATCGATAATAGAGTCATAATTGGCATAACACTTTGTCAAAGAAGTTAATTTAACCTACTGTCATTATATCTATGAATTACATCTTCTGTTTTTGTGGCTTACCATCCATCCAAATTTTCTGTCAAGAAAACCCAAAAACTGGCCATCATATTTGCCCCCATCTTCTCTCAAACATTTCCCCCTGGGATTATGGCAACAATGACTAATTTCCCAGATGCTATTCTTGCACCTCTGTAATCTATTTTCCTGTTTGTAACTTAATGACTGTTTTTCTTGTCCCTTCATCGCTCCGTTGAAGGATTCCACTGAAATCCTCCATCGATTCCCAATTCAGTCTGAATAAAAGCCAAATTCTTCAGCATGATATGGAGCACCTTAGAACCTTGCACTGGCCTATCTTCAAGCCATCACTGACCTACCCCTGCTTGTGTCCTACACAATGGCCTCGAAGACATGGAACAGGGGAGCTTCAGGCTCCTGGAAGCCTCACTGCATTTGTACCTTCCTCTCCCTGAACTTCTCCTGACTGATATACTTTCCCCCCCCTCAACTTCGTTGGAAAAAGTCTCATTCTTTCTTCAAAATGTATCTTATGCATTAGTTATTCCAGTAAGGTTTTACTAAGCACAGAAATTTAGGTTTTTTTTAAATTTTATTTATTTTGAGAGAGAGAGATTGAGAGAGACAGTGAGATAGAGAGATAGATAGATAGAGAGAGAGAGAGAGTGTGAGTTGGGGAGGAGCAAAGACAGAGGGAGAGAGAGGATCGCAAGCAGGCTCCACCATGAGCGTGGAGCTGGATGCCAGGCTGCATCTCATGACCGGGAGATCACGACCTCAGCTAATATCAGGAGTGTGATGTTCGACTGACTGAGCCACCCAGGTGCTCAGAAATTTAGTTTTAAGGGGGAAACCCCATCTGTGAGCCTCTGGGGTATACAGTATTTGCTGTGCTGAATAGAAATATGATTGCCATTACTGACTTGAAGAACTAATATTGTTAGAATTTTTAAGAACAGAAATGCTTTTCCCTGCATCTCATTATAGGATAGACTAAACTAAGAAAGTGTGAATTTTAGAAAAAATATTAAAAAAAATAAATATGGCAGATATATCTGCCAAAAAAGTATTGGTAAAGTGAAGCAGACTGACCATAATGTTTCATTACAAAAGCCCAATCACCATACTGGTCATGATGCACTGGTTAGCAGTATTATAACTAAAGAAATCTTGACTTGCAGTTTACTATAGAACTTTTTTTAAAAGGCAAAAACTTATTTAGTGAATTCAGTTTAGTTTCACAATATTTCTCTAAACTTACAGTGCAAATATAAAATAGGACCCCATTCTAGAAGTATTATTCAACAACAGAATGTTATAATGCTATATCAGTGGAAATACATAATGGCTTTTTGATCTTACAAATTAAAAGAAAGCCTGTTCTGTAGGCCAATATTAAATCTTGCAGCAGAACTGCTTACTAATCTATTTGAGCATGAAAGCCAATTACAATTTAATTATGGATATGACCATGGAATTTGGTTTCAGATAACCTAGGTTTGAATCTTAACTCCACCGTCATGCCATCATAACCTTGGTCATGAGATGTAACTTTTTTGCCCCACAATGTCCTCAGTTATAAAATAGAGGTGAAAACAGTGCATAAATCACAGTCATTTTGAAGGTAAAATGGAATGTAAAGAACTTAGATCAATTACTGACAAATAGTAAGTGCCCAATAAATGTTAGTTTTAATGTTATTAGTATAATTAGTATTATTCTATGCATAATATTTAAAAGTGCAAATTTTCATGAGAAAAACTAAAACTGTCCGATCCCATGAACAGTAAATGTATCTTACCCACACATTTTGGGCTTTCTCCACTCCAAACACCATTCGTTGAGCAACGTATTTCTGCAGGCCCAACAAGCATGAAGCCTGAATTGCACGCAAACCGTACTACTTGTCCAAAAGTATATTCCTTGTCTAGGTCCAATGCGCTACTGGTCAATCTCCCATTCTCTGGATGTGTCACTGGTAAACACTTAACAACTGAAAAAAATAAATATAACTTTTCCTAATAGAATTTGACAACTTTATTATGAAAAATATGTATATATACACATACAGGTATAAAGTCACTAACAAAGAAAGATTGGGGGAATTACTTAATTTTTTTAAAGAAGCATTTAATAAACCTGTTTGTTGGATATAAAGGCTTATAAATTAAAAAAAACACCAATAAGCTTATCTCTGATTATTTTCTATGAGAGCGGACAAAGAAAAAATTATTTCTTTGAATGTCAGTTTACATTTTTATAGTAACAAATAAATGTTCCTTAAATAATTGAAAAATATAAAGGTTGAGATAGTTAGATGAAATTTTTCACTTAAGCCCTAGGATAATATAACACTGTATTCCTAAAAGGTATAAATGCAAACTTTCTGACTCTATTTCTTTCAATAGACAAACAGTCCTTAATTTTCCTTCCTCTCCCACATCAGTGCTCAAAATAATCTGAGTATTCCTTTTGATTTTACTTAATATTTTCCAAATACCTTGTAGGTTATGGCATTTAAACTTTATTTTAGAGTAGAATCATCCAGGATGCTCATTAAGATGGAAATTCTATGGCTATCTCCCTGCGCTATTACCGGAGATACTGATTTAGTAGGTTTTTAGTAACCCAAAATTTCAGCATTAAACAAGCACCTCAGGTGATTTCAGTGTAGATGTTCCTTAAAACATTTAGATCTCTCCTCTCATTCCCGTAAGTTCTCTTCTTTAGGTAACAGGACTTTTGAGTGATCACATTCCCACTCGCCCTCCTCCTCCTCCTCCTTCATCCTCTTGGTCCTCCCTCCCTCCCCCTTTTCCTCATTCCCTCCCTCCTTCCCCCTCTCTCTCCCTCTCTATTTACTTCTCACCATGGAACTAAGAAAGACTACTCTGACTCATCTATTTCCATGATGACTAGAGAGATTGGCATTACTAGCCCAAAATTTAGAAACAGGATCTACATTTTTCTCATTCTGACTCTTGGCTTTATGGATCAGTAAGAAAAGTAGAGCTCTTCCTTACTTCCTGCCTCTTTTCAGTAAGACTAAGGCCACAGGAAAATCTCCTTTGCCATGCAAGAGGGGAGAGATAACTGAATCATGGTCTCCATTTCAGCTGTTATTGACAATCTCTGCATTTGGGTGGATATTGGTTGAGTATGTATTCATTAGTAAAGCTGAAATTCTGATCCTTGTGCTATTTCTAGTGTTTAGAATCCAAAAGGAAAGGAAAATAGGTTTTAGATTTCCTAATCTCTAATACTTTGAATACATTAGATCAGATGAAACTGCACTCACATTTGGTTAATGAAACACAAAATAGCGTAGTAATAAAAAGCTTAGATATCCATTCCAAACTATATTAGAAGCCATAAAAATACTTTGAATCAAAAATATGTAATTACAAACTTTAAGGATGTTTCAATGTAAGATATCTCAAAAAATCTTAGATATTTTAAATATTTGAATATATCTGTAAATCAATTTTACATATACCTTCACATATAGGAATATCATTGGTCCATCCATCAGATTCACACTCACGGAAATTAATCCTACCTAGCATCTGATACCTAAAAACCAAAAATGACAGAATGGTGAGCTAATTTATTATATGCATTTATATGAAATTTTAAGTTTGATACATTCTGAATGTCCAGGAACTCCATTTCAGAGAAAATTAACAGCATATACATTTCTTTCCTCCTTCCCTTCCCTCTTCTTTCCTTCCTTCCTTTTTTCCCTCCATCCTTACTCCCTTCCTTCCCTCTTTCTTTTCCTTTTCATTCTTTCTCTCTTTCTATTCTTTCTCCTCCTTATTCTTAAATTTCTTTCTTTCTTTTTTATTTAACTTGTTTGGGTTTTTTTGTATCTGTATGAGATGAAGAAATTTTTTTAAGTTTATTTATTGAGAGAGAGAGAGAGAGAGAGAGAGAGAGCAGGAGAGAGAGAGGAAGAGAGAGAATCCCAAGCAGGCACTGTTTCGTCAGTACAGAGCCAAATGTGGGCCTCTATCTCAACTGTGAAATCATGACCGGAGCCAAAATCAAGAGTGGGACGCTTAATCGACTAAGCCACCCAGATGCCACTTTCTATTGTTCTTAAACTTCTCTACTACTTAAGAAAGGCTCTCAGACAGAGTTAACACAGTGGAGAAGTAGGGGGACCCGAAGTTCCCTTGTCCCTCAAACACAGCAGTATTTAGCCCAGAAGATTTGGAATTCCAGGAATCCGGGCTAAAGAGCAACAGAAACATCTCCAGGGGCCCACGGGGACAACCTGACGTGCCATAGGTTCATGATTGCCAATTGGGAGAGATAAAATGGGTGGTGGTGTAGGCACAGAAGGGAGGGATCCCCTTCTGTGGAGAGACAAAAGGAAGAGAAAGAGAGGCTGTGGAAGTGTAGGATTGTATTTGGAGAAGAGAAAAACCACAGACTGGGGAACAGAATAAATGGAGACAGAACCAATTTCTAGCTCATTCCAGGGTTGTAGGGCTTCCTCCAGACTGGGGCCTGCTGCCCTATATGCATGCCTGGGTAGGAGGGGAACCAGCCCTGGGCTCAGTAGCACACTCAAAGGTGCAGTCAGAGAGCAGTCTCCCAACCTTGAGGACTGTGGGAAGAAGGCACAAGACACTCCAAGGACAAAAGACCCTGCAGGCACCCGCCAGCCAGAGGCCCTTTGTCGGCTGTCAGGGCAGACTGGCACTACCCCAGAACTGAGACTCCAGGGTGGGATCCTTTAAGACATCGGGGTTTGAATCCCAGCCAAGCGCTTGGGAGGCAAAAGAGACCGGAGCGCGACAAAATGGCCTGCTCGCACCTGCACAGTACTGTGAGGATGGCCTGAACAGAGTGGTTTGGGACACCCGCTCTGGAGAGGAGAGACTGGTGTGTCGCCATTTTTCTCCCCATCACCAACAAGGTGGGGTTTCAGAGAACAATGGACCACAGTGGAGGCGGGAACTGCCTACAACAAACCACAGCCCTCTGCGCCTGGTAACTGCATATCTAACAGAGCAAGATTGACACTGAGTAAACCAAACAGCACCTCCTCCAGACCAGTGCAGCCACTGGTTGGTCCAGTGGTTTTGCATTTTTCTGAATTGATTCTTGTTCAATTCCTATTTTGTGTGTACGTGTGTGTGTGTGTGTGTGTGTGTATTTTTTTTCTTCCTCTTATTTCTCCCCTTCTCTTTTGGTTACTTTGGTTGTTGTTTAAGTAGACTTTTTAATCTAGTCTTTTTACACCTCTTCTGTACCTCCTTCCTCTTTATTTTCCTCTCCCTCTCTCTAGATTAAGCCATATCGTTTCTCTGATTCTCTACCTGGTCAATTATTTTTTTTCTTTTTTCCCCTACCTTGTCATTTCTCTCTTTCTATGGGATAAGACTTCTTTTGCCACCACCCCCATTTTTAAAATTTTTTTCCAGGGTTACTTAAATGAATGTATCAAAGCACACCTGGTGGAAGATCCAAACAACAACTACAAGGAAGGAGACACAGCAACCACAGTCACAACAACAAGAGAGAGAATGCAACACATTCCAAAAAACACCTCCTGAACAGTCAGGCCTGGGACAGTTTATGACCCATTTTTAATATAGTAGTGCTCATAGGTGCAGGACACATAGTAGTGCTCATAGGTGCAGGACACATAACAAGCTATTAAAACACATAAAGGACAGAAAACTAGCCAAAATTATGAAACGGAAGAATTCTCCTCAAAAGAAATTCCAGGAAGAAGTGATAGCTAGAGAATTGCTCAAAACATATATAAACAATACACTTGATCAAGACTTTAGAATAATAGTCATAAAATTAATAGCTGGCCTTGAAAAAAGCATAGAAGACATAAGGGAATCTATTCCTGCAGACATCAAGGAACTAAGAAATAGTCATGATGAATTAAGAAATGGTGTAAATGAGGTACAAAATAATCTAGATGCAGTGACAGCAAGGTGGAGGAAACAGAGGGGGAGAATAAGTGAAACAGAAGAGAAAATTATGGAACATGATGAAACTGAGAAAAATAGAGATAAGAAAATACTAGACCATGAGGGGAGAATTACAGACTTAAGTGATTCAATGAAATGAAATAATATCCGTATGATATGAGTTCCATAAGAAGAGAAAGAGAAAAGGGAAGAAAGTTTATTTGAACAAATTATAGCTGAGAACTTCCCTAATCTGGGGAGGAAAACAGGCATCCAAGTCCAAGAGGCACAGAGAACTCCCCTCAAAATCAACAAAAGCAGGTCAACACCATGACATATCATAGTGAAAATGGCAAAATACAAAGATAAAGAGAGAATTCTGAACACCACTAGGGACAAACGGGCCTTAACCTACAAGGGTAGACAAATAAGGGTATTTGCAGACCTGTCCACTGAAACTTGGCAGGCCAGGAGGGAGTGGCAGGAATTAGTCAATGCGTTGAATAGTAAATATATGCAGAGAATCCTTTATCCAGCAAGGCTGTCATTCAGAATAGAAGGAGAGATAAAGGCTTTTCCAGACAAACAAGAACTAAAAGAGCTGATGACCACTAAACCAGCATTGCAAGAGTTCCTAAGGGGGACTCTCTGAGTGGAAAGCAGCAAAGACTACAAAGGATGAGAGAACATCACCACAAGCATGAAACCTACAGCTAACACAATGACACTAAATCCTTATCTTTCAATAATCACTCTGAATGTAAATGGATTAAATGCCCCAATCAATAGACAAAGGGTATCAGAATGGATGAAAAAACAAGATCCATCTATATGTTGCCTACAGGAGACTCATTTTAGACCTGAGGACAGCTGCAGATTGAAAGTGAGGGGATGGAAAACCATCTATCATGCTACTGGAAGACAAAAGAAAGCTGGAGTAGCCATACTTATATCAGACAAACTAGACTTTAAACTAAGGCCGTAACAAGAGATGAAGAAGGGCATTATATCATAATTAAGGGGTCTATCCATCAAGAAGAGCTAATAATTGTAAATGTTTCTGCCCCTAACTTGAAAGGACCCAAATATATAAATCAATTAGTCACAAATATAAGCAATCTTAATTGATAAGAATACGGTAATTTCAGGGGACTTTAATACTCCACTTACAACAACGGACAGATCATCCAGGCAGAAAATCAATAAAGAAACAATGGAGTTGAATAATACACTGGACCAGATGGACTTGATAGATATATTCAGAGTTTTTCATCGAAAAGCAGCAAGAGACTCATTCTTCTTGAATGCACATAGAACATTCTTCAAGATAGATCACATTTGGGTCACAAAACAGCCCTCCATAAATATAAAAGAACTGAGATCATACCATGCATATTTTCAGATTACAATGCTATAAAGCTTGAAATTAACCACAAGAAAAAAAGGGGAAAGCCTCTAAATGCATGGAGGTTAAAGAACATCCTACTTAAGAATGAATGGGTCAACTAGGCAATTAAAGAAGAAATTTAAAAATATATGGAAGCAAATGAAAATGAAAACACAATAGTCCAAACCCTTTGGGATGCAACAAAGGCAGTCATAAGAGGAAAATACATTGCAATCCAGACCTATCTCAAGAAACAAACAAACAAAATCCCAAATATAAAATGTAACTGCATACCTAAAGGAACTAGAAGCAGAACAGCACAGAAACCCCAAATCCAGCAGAAGAAGAGAGATAATAGAGATCAGAGCAGAAATAAACAATATAGAATCCAAAAACAAAAAACAAAAAAAACAGTAGAAGAGATCAATGAATCTAAGTGCTGGTTTTTTGAAAGAATAAACAAAATTGATAAACCCCTAGCCAACTTCTCAAAAAAAAAAAAAAAAAAGAGAGAGAGAGAGAGAGAGAGAGAGAGAGAACCTAAATAGATACAACCACGAATGACAGAGATCACACCACAGAAATACAAACAATTATTAGCAAATACTATGAAAAATTATATGCCAACAAACTGGACAACCTGGAAGCAATGGACAAATTCCTAGACACCCATACACTACCAAAACTCAAATGGGAAGAAATAGAAAATTTGAAAGGACCCATGACCAGTGAAGAAATTGTAACAGTTATCAAAAATCTCCCAACAAATAAGAGTCCTAGGTCAGATGACTTCACAGGGGAACTCTACCAGACATTTGAAGCAGAGTTAATACCTATCCTTCTCAAGCTGTTCCAAAAAATAGAAATGGAAGGAAAGCTTCCAGACTCATTCTATAAAGCCAGCATTACCCTGATTCCTAAAAAAGACAGAGACCCCACTAAGAGGAGAATTACAGGCCAACATCCCTGTTGAACATGGATGCAAGAATTCTCATCAAGATACTAGCAAATCGAATTCAACAGTATAGTAAAAGAATTATTCACCATCATCAAGTGGGATTCATTCCTGGGCTGCAGGGCTGGTTCAATATTTGCAAATCAATCAGTGTGATTCATCACATTAATAGAAGAAAGGATAAGAACCATATGATCCTGTCAATAGATGCAGAAAAAAAAAAAGCAATGGACAAAATACAGCGTCTTTCTTAACAAAAATCCTCAAGAAAGTTGGGATAAAAGGAACATACCTAATGTCATAAAAACCATACAAAATGCCCACAGCTAATATCATCTTCAATAGGGAAAAACTCAGAGCTTTTCCCCTGAGATCAGGAACACAACATGGATGTCCACTCTCACCACTACTGTTTAACATAGTAGTGGAAGTCCTAGCCTCTGCCATCAGACCACAAAATGAAATAAAAGGCACCCAAAAAGGCAAAGAAGTCTAATTTTTATTTTTTGCACATGACATGATACTTTACACGGGAAACCTAAAAAAACTGCTAGAACTGATACATGGAGTCAGCAAAGTCGCAGGAAATTAAATCAATGTACAGAAATTGGTTGCATTTCTATACACTGATAATGAAGCAACAGAGAAATCAAGAAATCAATCCCATTTACAATTGCACCACAAACCATAAAATACCTAGGAATAAACCTAACCAAAGATGTCAAAGATCTGTATGCTGAAAACTACAGAAAGCTTAAGAAAGAAATTGAAGAAGACACAAAGAAATAGAAAAATATTCTATGCTCATAAACTAGAAGAACAAATATTGTTAAAATGTCACCCAAAATAATCTACACATTCAATGCAATCCCAATCAAAATTGCACTGGCATTCTTCTCAGAGCTAAAGAAAACATCCTAAAATTTGTATGGAACCACAAGAGACCCCAAATAGCCAAAGTAATGTTGAAAAAGAAAACCAAAGCCAGAGGCATCACAATTCTGGACTTTAGTCTCTACCACAAAGCTGTAATCATCAAGACAGCATGGTATTGGCACAAAAACAGACACATAGAGCAATGGAATAAAATATAGAACCCAGAATTGGACCCACAAATGTATGGTCAACTAACTTTTGGCAAAGCAGGAAAGAGTATCCAATGGAAAAAAGACGGTCTCCTTAACAAATGGTGCTGGGAGAAGTGGACAGCAACATGCAGAAAAATTAAACGGAACCACCTTCTTACACAAAATAAACTCAAGATGGATGAAATACCTAAATGTGAGACAGAAAACCATCAAAATCCTAGAGGAGAAAACAGGCAACAATCTCTTTGACCTCAGCCACAGCAACTTCTTACTCGACACATCTCCGAAGGCAAGGTAAATAAAAGCAAAAATGAACTAGTAGGACCGCATCAAAATAAAAAGCTTCTGCACTGCAAAGGAAACAATCAACAAAACTAAAAGGCAATGGACAAAATGGGAGAAGATATTTGCAAATGACATATTGGATAAATGGTTAGTGTCCAAAATCTATAAAGAACTTACAAACTCAACACCTGAAAAACAAATAATCCAGTGGAGAAATGGGCAGAAGACATGAATAGACACCTTTCCAAAGAAGACATCCAGATGGCCAACAGACACATGAAAAGATGCTCAACATCACTCATAATCAGGGAAATACAAATCAAAACCACATTGGGATACTACCTCACACAGGTCAGAGTGGCTAAAATTAACAACTCAAGAAGCAACAGATGTTGGCAAAGATGTGGAGAAGAGGGAACCCTCTTGCACCGTTAGTGGGAATGCAAACTGGTGTAGCCACTCTGGAAAACAGCATGGAGTTTCCTCAAAAAATTTAAAATAGAATTATCTTAGGACGCAGCAATAGCACTACTCAAAATTTATCCAAATGATACAGGAGTGCTGATTCGAAGGGGCACATGTACCCTAATGTCTACAGCAGCACTTTCAACAACAGCCAAATTATGGGAAGAGCCTAAGTGTCCATCGACTGATGAATGGATAAAGAAGATGTGGTTTATATATACAATGGAATACTATTTGGCAACAAGAAGGAATGAAATCCTACCATTTGCAGCAATGTGGACGGAACTGGAGGGTATTATGCTAAGTGAAATAAGTCAGTCAGTGAAATACAGATATATGTTTTCACTCATGTGGAACTTGAGAAACTTAACAAAAGACCATGGGGGAAGGGAAGGGAAAAAAAACAGTTTCAAATACAGAGGGAGGCAAACCATAAAGAGATTCTTAAATACAAAGAACGAACTGAGGGTTGATGGAGGGGCGCAGGGGAGAGGGGAAAATGGGTCATGGGCACTGAGGGGTGATGGCTATTGAGAGGTGATGGACATTGAGAAGTAAAAATGGGTGACGGGCACTTGTTGGGATGAGCACTGAGTGTTGTATGTAAGTGATGAAACATGGGAATCTACCCCCGAAGCCAAGAGCACACTGTATATACTGTATGTTAGCTAATTTGACAGTAAGTTATATTAAAAAAAAAAAGGCCCTCAAGTCTTCAGGCACATGGACTAATCATTATCCTTGGTTCATGACAGAAACTCATTAGAATTTTGTGCACAATATCCTCTTATTTTATCACTGAGTTAGTCAATTACACTTAACAATGTTATAACCTCCTTGAACTACCACCAAAACGAAAACCCAAAAAACGTGATAGTAAGCAAGAGCTAACAATATGTTCCACTTCCTCCACTCTTGTTCCATACTCCTATCGTCCACAATTATGATATCTTTGGAACTTTGGGCCTCATTACATAATCTATTCTTGATTAGACAAAATTTTGAATAGACAAAATTTCTTAGCATGTTTATTTTGAACACTTGTCTTCATCTTCCCATTTCCATCCTAGGCATTTTTTACAGTGTGGTCATCGAGTCAGATTTCCTTATAAAATTCATTCATTCAAAGTCAAATTTATCTAACTGTGGTAACACATCAAGCCCATCCTTAAAATCTAAAATGCTCTAGTTGGATGAAAATTTCTTAGGGCAGATGCAAAATGTATAATCATTACCAGAGGCTTTAGAGCAAAGCAAAGCATCCTTCTTAGTATTACAGTGGACAGCAAGAAGCAGAAAGCTTTTTCTCAAAACATAAGTAATGGGCAGCATTTTGATAACCACAAGAGAGATAATTTTGAGAATGGGCCTTTCATTAACACCTAAATAATTGTACATAAACAAACGTTTCCTTCATCTGCAAATAAGGATTGCTTCACCCATTACACAAGTAAAAAAACCACAAGCTTTCTCCCTCAAAAATTACTTTGTCTTCCTTTGAATGTTACTATTTCTTCCTAATTCTCTAAAGGAAGAAAACATTTTAAATGAGGATCACGGAACTTGAAGTCAAACATTTATCTATGTCTCTGTCATATAAAGAAACAAAATAATTGGTGATTAATTTTCCTTCTTTGTCTCCTCTACTGGTACCCTGTTCCGAAAGTACATTTCCTGGTTAACATTTTCCATCTACACCAGAAACCCACCCGTTCCCCCAAAGTTGTTTTAGGGATTCTGCCAAATTCTACACAAAACCGCTTATGGCCCATATACACAGGGAAAGGGGGAAGAAAAAGAGACTGTCCAAATGTTGGTACTTGGGGAAAAGTAATAGCTCATGTATCTGCAACCCCAGCTGGGCAAAATTGCAGAAAAAAGGTGGATGGGAACAAGGGATCAAAAAAGGTCGGTTGACTAGCAGAAGCCATGGGTGTAGTAAGCCCATTCTACACTGATTCAACAACTAGGTCAAAAGGTACATCCCCTCAGGTAGGTAAAAAAATCTAAAATTTTTAAAATAGCATGAAATATTGATGTTTGCTGATCTTGCATGGTCCAAGGACCTTTATTTCACTAATGAGTATCTAGTTCTTGGTGGAGATCCAAGCTGAGAGGCAGATAGTTACTTTTTATAGAATCTTTAACAGAGTTTGCCCAGAACTTATACAAGATGAAAGAAGCAAAGATGAATTAAAGTGCAGCCAAGATCAGAGGTTAAGTATGTCGCTAATTTTTTCACCGAATTATAAATATTTATTTATTACTGAGATTTAGGGAATCTAGTGGATGAAGTCTGTGAGTTTTGATCCCTTTTGCCAGGTCCAATATGGAAACTAAAGGGGTCAGACAAGCCTGTATTGACAGGGATATTACAGAGGTGAACAGTGAGGTAACTGGAAAGTTTAAGCCCAGATGGTCGTCATCTATTTGGTCATGTATAACAAAGCCAGCAGCAATGATTGAAAGTTGGGCTAAAAATGTCTTTGAAAAATCTCAGTGGCCAAAGAGACACTAAAATCATAAGAACTAAGACTTATTGGGTGCCTACAATATCCCACGAACTCTTCGAAGGGCTTCAGTGTATCTTATTTATGTTTTCCACCAATCCTATGATGCACCTGCTGTGTTTCTACTTTTCTTTTTAGAGACAGAGTGTGTGTGCAAGCTAGGGAGAGGGACAGAGGGAGAGAGAGAAAATCCCAAACAGGCTCCATGCTCAGTGCAGAGCCTGATGTGGGGCTCAATCCCATGACCCTGGGATCATGACCTGAGCTGAAAGGTAGAGTTGGATGCCCAACTGACTGAGGCACTCAGGCGTCCCATGTTTCTACTTTTATAATTGAGGAAATGGGAGTGAAGAGCTATTAGAATGATACATACAGTTATTAAGTGGTGGAGTTTTGGGATGCAGGCTTATTCCAAAGCCTAACCTTTAAAATATTACATTGATCCTATTTGTATTTATGTAGCATAAACTTGTAATGATACTGGTTTTCCCATGTATGAAACTTTCTTCAAAACAATGTGTAGACCTAGATGGGCATAACAGGAATAAAGAACCCTGAAGAGGTATCACAGTGTTAAGATCAGCCATGAAAATCCAACAGGAGATTAGAGAACAGAGTCTATGATTATGAAGGTAGTAGCATTTTTGGTCCACGTGATAAGAATAATTTACACACCATGGAAACTTAAATAATGGTAGTTATTATTGCTTTGGTGTAAAATATTTGTTTCTCCTAAATTTTATAAGCTTTTGTCAAAGAGATGCCATGTAATCTGATTTTGTTGCCATTCTCACTGTCCCTGACATATTGAACTCCCTCCCATATACTCTGTACATAATAGAATATAGTCAGGAATTTTTGGAATAAACCCTTATTTATATATATACTATTTTCCAGCCCTCCTAGAACTACACTCTTTAAGAGTAATTATAACTCATTTAAAATTTTCAATGTTGAGGAGATAATATGGTATCCAAATATAATCATTTCCATTATACATTAATTTTTCAGGCTTCTTGTATGGTACTTATAAAAATGCTCATAGAAAAATAAAGTAACTGGGGTGCCTTGGGTGGGTGGCAGTTAGGTGTCCAACTTCATTCAGCTCAGGACATGATCTCATGGTTTGTGGGTTCAAGCCCCACATTGGGCTCTGTGTTGGCAGCTCAGAGCCTAGAGCCTGCTTTGGATTCTGTGTGTGTGTCTCTCTCTCTGCCCTTCCCTCTGTCTCTCTTTGTCTCTCAAAAATATAAAATAAAACATTAAAAATTTAAAAAAAAAGAAAAATAACGTGACCTTAAAAATACTAATCAGTACAGTCCCTATTTACAATCTAAATTATAATTGTCTCAATTTTTTTATATTGACTACATACCCCTCATTACATGTGTAAACAACCTTTGCTCCATATTCAAATTCATTTCCTCTTGCAAGATGAAAGGAACCAAAAGAAGTATCTCCAGGATGTCCACAGGGCCTTTCTAAAATGATCAAAAGAATATAATATCATTATGTAATGCAGGGAAACACATTTGATGTAGAAGTTCAAGGAAAATGGTATTTAATATTATATCCAAAGACATAATTGAAGATGTAGAAAAGTGAAAAATAACACAAAGTTATTATTTTATTATTAAACTTGTCTATATGGTGGATTTTTTTATTTTGGAAGATTTCAACTCCTTATTAAGAATAATGATGGTATAGGGGCGCCTGGGGGGCTCAGTCGGTTAAGCATCCAACTTCGGCTCAGGTCATAATCTCACAGTTCGTGGGTTCAGCTCCGCGTCGGGCTCTGTGCTGACAGCTCAGAACCTGGAGCCTGCTTCATATTCTGTGTCTCCCTTTCTCTCCCCCCCTCCCCTACCTGTGCTCTCTCTCTCTCTCAAAAATAAAAAAACATTAAAAAAAAAGAATAATGATGGTATATTATTTTGTGTTTAAATGACAATTATGATATAATTCAGCTAATATTGCTACGATATCAAACATTTGGTATTTTCACAACTAAAGTTTTCACAAATGTATGATTTACTTACTCTGACATATCCTCAATGGATTAAGAGCCACCCATTCTCCATTCTTGCATTCCATTATAATAGCTCCAAGAGTTCTATATCCAGGTCGGCATTTATATGTAGCCTGAGTTCCCTCTGGATATTTTTGTTCAGGCCAGACACCTACCAAAATTTCATTTTGTTTTCCTGGAGGCGGTCCTTCACAATCTAAAAACAATAAAAATAAAGTAATTGCTTAAAGTGTTTTTTTAAACTTCCAAAACATTTAGGTTATTTTTTCTTTTAAAAATACCTATGCTGGGAGGAGTCAAAATGGCAGACAAGTAAGAAGATCATTATTTCCTTCACCCCTCAAAGACACCAGTATTAAGGTCAGAACACTTTCTGCAGAGGAAATCAATCTACAGAGTGGCAGAAGGATCCCCACAGGTGGAACGAGACAGTTTGGTGGTACAGAGGCAGGCGTTTGAGAATCAGGAGAGAAAAAATGGGCAGTGTAGGCAAGGAGAGGAGGGGACCACTTTTGTGGAGAGACAAAAGGAAGTGAAGAAAGGTTGTAGAAGTGTGGGATTGTATTTGGACAAGAGGAAAACTTCTCTGGACCATGGACAGGGGAACAAAAAATACAGATAGAGCCAATTTCTACTTTGCAAACAGCCTTATAAGTGAAGATCGGAGTTTTTAGGGTTGTTTGACTTTCTCTGGACTGGAGCCGGCTGTGTGCAGGTACCTGGTGGCGAGAGGGGCCAGTCCTGGGGTGCGGTAGCATTCTCAAGGTCTCAAGTTCTCAAGCACTGGCAGACAGCAGTCCCTTCCTCCCAAGTACTGTGGGAAGAGGGCATATTGCCCAAGGACAAAGACATTGCAGGTGCCAACCTGAGGCCCTTCGTTGGCAGGGCAGAGTGGCATTATTCTGGAACCAGGTTCACGCAGAGTGGGATACGAGGTGCTGGAGGAGACTGTGGAGCAGGACAGGTTGAATGCCCACGCTACTCTGTAAGGCGCTGCCTGAACTGCACGGTTTGAGACACCCCCTGCGGGGAGGAGAGACTGGGGTGTTGCCATTTTTCTTACCAACACCAACATGCTGGGGCTTCAGGGAACAGGACAGTGGCTCCACTGGGAGCCTACTTACATGAACTCCAGCCCCTCCGTGCCTGTAACTGCTTATCTACTGGAGCAGGACTGACACTGAGTGAACCGCAGGGGCCAGATTCCAGACCAGCACAGCCACCAGTCCCAGGCACCAACAGACAACTGTCCTGCAGTTTTGTATATACGGACGTTAGAATCATAAAAATGAATCAGTGATATACAAGATAAACTTATGGAAAATAATGAAGCTGAAGAGAAGAGGTAAAGAAAAATATCAGATCATGAATGCAGACCTAGGGAACTCAGTGACTCCATAAATCATAGTAACGTTCGTATCATAGGAATCCCAGAAGAAGAGAAGGAAAAGGGGGCAGAAGTTTCACTGGAGGAAATTATAGCTGAAAACTTCCCTAAACTTGGGAAGGAAACAGACATCCAATCCAGCAGGCACAGAGAATTCCCATCAGAATAAACAGGTCATGATCTCAGGGTTGGGAGATCAAGCCCCATGTCAGGCTCCTCACTGGATGTGGCGCCTACTTAAGATTCTCTCTCTCTTCCCTTTGTCCCTCCCCTGACTCCCATACACACGTGCTTTCTCTATTTCTAAAAAACAAACGAAAAAACACTCAAACGAAGAGAGATAGAGGGAACATACCTCATTATCATAAATGCCACATATTCTCAATGAGGAAAAACTGAGAACTTTTCTTCTATGGTCAGGAACAAGATAAGGATGACCGCTTTCACCATTGTTACTTAACATAGTACTGGATGTCTAGTCTCAGCATCAGTCAAGAAAAAAAAAAAAAAGGAAAGTAAAAAAGAAAGAAAAAAAGGAAGGAAGGAAGGAAGGAAGGAAGGAAGGAAGGAAGGAAGAAAGAAAGAAAGAAAGAAAGAAAGAAAGAAAGAAAGAAAGAAAGGCAGGCAAGGCATCCTAATCAAGAAGGAAGAAATCAAAGTTTCATTATTCACAGACAACATGATAATCTACATAGAAAACCCAAAAATCTCCACTAAAAATTTCAGGAACTGATACACAATTCAGTAAAGTTGCAGGAAACAAACTCCATGCAGAGAAGCCTGTTGCATTTTTACATACCAATAGTGAGAAAGAAAAATGAAAGAATTCATTTCCATTTGAAATTTCCAAATGAAAGAATTTCATTTCCAAATGAAAGAATTCACTCCATTTATATTTGCACCAAAAACCATAAGATACTTAGGAAAAAACCTAATCAAAGAGGCAAAAAGATCTGTACTCTGCAAACTACAGAATACTGATGAAAGAAACTGAAAGCAACACAAAGAAATGGAAAAATATTCCATGCTCATGAACTGGTAGAACAAATATCATTAAAATATCTATATCACTCAAATCAATCTACACATGTACTGCAATCCCTATCAAAATACCACCAGCAGTTTTCACAGAGCTGGAACAAACAATCCTAAAATTTGTATGGAACCACAAAAGATTCCAAATAGCCAAAGTAATCTTGAAAGAGAAAAGCAAAGCTGGAGGCATCAGAATTCCAGACTTCAAGCTACATCACACAGCTGTAGTCACCAAGACAGCATAGTGCTGGTATAAAAACAGACACGCAGATCAGTGGAACAGAACAGAAAACTCAGAAACGGACCCACAACTATATAGTCAACTAATCTTTGACAAAGCAGGAAAGAATATCCAATGGAAGAAAGTCTCCTCAATAAATAGTGTTGGGAAAACTGGACAACAACATGCAGAAGAATGAAACTGGACCACTTTCTTACAAGGTACACAAAATATATTCAAAGTGGATGAAAGACCAAAATATGAGATGGGAAACCATCAAAATCCTAGAGAACACAGACAGCAACCTCTCTGATTTGGGCCATAGGAACCTCTTACTGGATACGTCATCAAAGGCAAGGGAAACAAAAGCAAAAATGAACTATTGGGACTTCATCAAGATAAAAAGCTTCTGCACAATGAAGAAAACAATCAACAAACTAAAAGGCAACCTTCAGAGTGGGAGAAGATATTTGCAAATGACATATCTGATAAAGGGTTAGTATCCAAAATCTATACAGAACTTATCAAACTCAACACCCAAACAAATAATCCAGTTATGAAATGGGCAGAAGACATGACTAGTTTTCCAAAGACATACACATGGCCAACAGATACATGAAAAGATGCTCAACATCACTCATCATTAAGGAGATACAAATCAAAACCACGATGAGATACTATCTCACACCTGTCAATGGCTGAAATTAACAGCACAGAAAACAACAAGGCATTGGCAAGGAGGCAGAGAAAGGGGAACCCTCTTGCAGTGTTGGTGTGGGAATGCAAACTGGAACAGCCACTCTGGAAAACAATATGGAGGGTCCTCAAAAAGTTAACAATAGAACTACCCTACAATCCAGCCATTGCACTGCTAAGTATTTAACAGAAGGATACAAAAATGCTGATTCTGAAAGGCTACATGCAGCTTGATATTTACAGCAGCATATCAACGATTAGTCAAACTATACAAAGAACCCAAATGTCCACTGATGGATGAATGGATAAAGAGATGCAGCACACACACACACACACACACACACACACACACACACACACACACTGGAATATTACTCAGCCATCAAAAAGTATGAAATCTTGCCATTTGTAATGCACCGACAGAACTAGAGTGTATTTATGCGAAGCAAAATAAGTCAGTCAGAAAAAGACAAATACCACATGATTTCACTCATATGTGGAATTTAAAAAATGAAAGAGATGAACATAGGAGGAAAAAAAGAGAGGCAAACCATAAAACAGACTCTTAAGTATAGAGAACAAACTGAGGGTTGCTGGAGGGGAGGTAGGTGGGGAAATGGATTACAAGTAATGAATACTGAGGAGGGCATTTGTTGTGATGAGCACTGGGTGTTATGTGTAAATGATGAACCACTAAATGCTACTGCTGAAACTAATATTGCAGTAGATACTAACTAACTGTAATTTAAATAAAAACTTTAAAAGATAGAATGATTACATTTAAATAAAAACTTTAATTTAAAAAAACACTTTGAAAGATAGAATGATTACATTAGGTCTCCAATGATTACTTTTAAAAATGGCAAATTCAAAGATACTTATCACCAGACATATTTATTAGTATTACTTTCACTGCATAACTCCTTTCTTTACTTGGTTTTATGACAATGGCTTAACATTCTATTCTAGAATTTCTTTTTAAAAGGTAAGGGGCAAATAATCAACAGAGGTGAAGACCATCATGGAACCCATCTCTGATGAACATGTTTCACATTTCATACACGCTCCATATAAAACTAGACTTTTCTGTAGTAAATAATACTTGTGTGAGATTTCATATGCAGTAATTTCTCTTTGATGTTTTAGCACATTTTTAGCACATTTATGTTAGGGAACTTTTAATAAATGATTCTACATTAATTTTGATTTTTAGAATTTAAGTAAACATTCTGTTTCTCCACTAGATGGTGCTAACATCCTGTCATAAGACAACACAAACCACCTCTCTGGATTCCCCCCTCTTCCAAAGAGCCAGATTTTTTTTGTTGTTCGTTTTTAAATTTAATGTTCATGATGAAGATTTTATGCTTAATTGCAGGCTAATATGTGTGTTTTTCATTTCAGAAATTCAAATCCACTTCATGGCATTCTGGCTATTGGAAAAATAAGTTAATTTTCAAACACAGATGCCAATATTGTGAGTACAGAACTGTTTTTTAGTAATATGTTAATATTTTGATAAACACAGTTCCTATCCTATTAAGCTAATGCAAGGTAAAGGTAATAAAGTTTTATCAATTAATTTATTTCATTTAAATTATTTTTTGAACTAATCGGCCAAGAGTAATCCATCTTCAAAACATTTAAAGTAATCAATTCACACACACACACACACACACACACACACACACACACACACACACCACTAGCCCATTAGCTAGCCTGAGGCAAATGCCTTTTCCTCAGGTTATGTTTCAAAATAATACATTTATACCATCTGCTCTTGAATTTTCAAATTTGGTTAATTGCTTTTAACAACCAGATGGGAAAGACAAATATACACACCTTTCACATAATCTTCCTAACAGCTTCTCACAATTTTTACTATGTATATATGTTTACTATAGTATAAGTATTCTCATATTGATTACCCTTTTTACTTCAAATAACTCTTAAAATTATGGTGCTTTTTCCATGAACTTTGAATGGCATCTCTTGACTGTACGAAAACAGTGTCACGACCCCCTACTCCATTGCCCCATTTTCCAGTGCCATCTCCAAAATCTGAGTTGTGATTATGACCATTTGCCACCTTCACTGTGACACAGTCTGCTAGCTAGTCTGCAAGCCTCCATTCTCCACGGGGTTACATAGGATTTTTTTTCCAAAATTGGTCATGTCACTCTTGTGATTAAAATTCTTTGCTGAATTTTCCTTTCATTTGTAAGACATTCTAAACCTAATCAAGAAAACCTCAATCAAATGTATACCAGACTGCTTTGGTAGAGTAAGGTTGGTCTCTTTGTACAATTACTCTATTTTTCTAAAATTATTTTGAGAAAAAAAGAATAGGAGATACTACTTTTTAAATAGCTTAATTCTAAACTCAGTAGGCATTAGAACAGATTCTAAAGCCAAACTAAAAATCAACATCGAAAAAGTAAATCAAATGGACAAAATGGAAATGGCAAAATAGATATTTTATGTTAAATTTCTTTCCTATCTTCTCATTGGTATATATGAATATTAGTTACATATACATGTACATGATATGATCCAATTAGTCTTTCAAAATACGATATATTCAGATTATTTTACAAATAACATGAGGATAATTAAAGATATGTGGCAAATAATATATACACGTCTATAAATAAAGTTATCGGTTGCAATGAAGTTTTTAAAAATATAAACTCTAGAAAAAGCAGAGAGAGATTATATTATACTATTGAGGCATTTGAAAAAATAAACTTATGCTTAAAAATTTTCTTAAATATGACTATGCAATTTCCTCTTGAAATTTTAACAGTGTAAAGACCATGAAGATAATTACAGGATTATGGAAAGCAAATGGGAGAACAGGTCATAGCTATAAGAAATTGGGCAGAATACAAGTATGCCATAATTAGGATTGAAGCAAGTTACTATCAGGATACAGCCTGAATATATCACTGAAATCAAATTTCTTGAAATGTGTAGTATTTGGATCGCTACGACCTAATGCCAATTATTGTTCAAGTCAAAATGGTAGCTTCTTAAAATAAGTTGTTAGTATATATTGACTGGTTGCTATAAAAAAGGAGCTTAGTTGGAGGGAGACATTAAAATAAGGACCTTTAAAAACTATAGCAGGAATGATTCTGCATCTGAATAATTACCATGTCAATCCTGAGGATAAGGATTAAAAAAGAAAAGAAGAAAAACAACACACACTATACCCAATTTCACCTGTAGTACTTCTGGAATTGTAACTGATGGAAGATTTAGAAAGGTGGGGATGATTTCAATCCTCCATTTTTACAGATCTACTATCAGTCTTTTGTAAACACAACTGATGTTTCCTCAGTCCTTTTTTTTTTTTTTTTTTTTTTTTTTTTTTTTTTATGGAGGGGGCAGGAGTAAAAGGAGACAGAGAGAGAGAGAGATTCAGAGAGAGAGAGGGAGTTTGAGAGAATCCCAAGCAGGGTCCATTCCCAGGGTGGAGCTCCACACGGGACTCGATGTCAAGACTGAGATCATGACCTGAGCTGAATCAAGAGTCCGATGCTTAACCAATTGAGCCACCCAGGAGCCATGTTCCTCAGTCTTGAATGTCCTCCTCCCTGGCATCCTTATTTCCATGACTCCCATCCAACCTTCAAAGCCTACCCAAGATGCCATCGTGACCCTGACAGATTTGGCTCTCTTCATTCCACCTCTTACAAACAAACTCCCCAACCTGATCCCACTCCAAACTCATTGCAACTTGGATTTCTTGCCTCCTCTAAATGACCCTGTAGTCTCTCTTTTCCTTGTCTCCATCACAATGCTTTATACAGTAAAATACAATATGTTGACGAAATACAATAATCATTCCTTTTGTTTTCCCCACTAAATGGCCTTTTGGTAAATGCTAGTCCTAATGCCTGGCACTTAGCAGGCACTTAAAAAGTGACCATTGGATAGGCAAGTAAATGAATGAAAGAAGGGATGGATAAATATGAAGCTCTTTTGGAACCTTTCCATTATATCCGCAGATTGCAGGCAACCCATGGGAAGAGCAAAGTAGACAGTAACCAATGTAAAAGATAAGACATGAGAACACATGTGCAGTGATCTCAAAGCTCTATTGCATGAACCCAAGAAACTATCTGTAACTCCATTGTACCTCTTGTCTACGTGTCTTAATTTTGAATGTATGCCATAATTTTGAAGTCAGGAAGCATTTTAAATTTGTTCAAAAAGGCTTTGGGGAGACTTTGAAGGAACAATTCTATAAGCACTTTCCTATCTATTACATTTTTGGTCAACATGGTTTGAGAAACTTGGCTCTCTCAGTTAAAACGTCCAAACACAAAGAAGTGCTATGTCAAACCTATTTAACCCGTTTGTTATTTTTGTGATTTTTTTCCCTAAAATGTAGCACATTTTACCCCAAATATATCATCTCTTGTTTATGCACCATATTCTGAAACTAGTTAAAGTTGTTAAGCTATGGGTAAAGTGCACATCAGTTTAGTGAGCACAGGATAGACTGGTTGGGAAAAACTCACATCCTGGGCAGGTAGGAATGGTGTGTGGGGTGAGGGGGAGGCATAATTGGGAAGAAAGGAAAGTGCAAAGGTTGTAGAACAATCAGGGATTGGGCAAAGAAAAGTGGATCCACGTAGCCTTGGCCAGTAGCCCTAGCAATCAAAGGCCAAAGAGAATTTACGTGTCATTGGGGGACACACTTATTTTCAGCTAAGAACAATTTCAACAAAACTTGATAAGTGAGTTGTAGTTTAACATTATGTGCAGGCAGAAAAGTAGCATATGCATTCTCCATTATGTCTACATTAAAAATAAACAAGGCTTGCTGTGGCACACCTCTCCCTCTCGTGACACTCCCGGGGCGTCTGCTCTGACCCTTCTCATGGCGCTCACTGTCACGCTTCACCCATCAGATCTCCCCTCCCCAGGGCCACCTCAACTTCCAGAGTTCCTTAGTCCCTTCTTCACCCTCATCATCCGTTTCTACCTTTCCTCACTGAAATTGTAATAGAGAACTTTTCAGCTTATAATGATTCACAGTAAATTGCAGTAAATACTATTGGATTTTACTAAAGTATTTATTCAGTGTTTGGTATTCCACATAAATTTCAGGTTTGTTGAATCTAGTAAAATCAATACATTTCTTTTTTTCTTTTTTAATTTTTTTCTTAACGTTTATTTATTTTTGAGACAGAGAAAGACAGAGCATGAACGGGGGAAGGTCAGAGAGAGGGAGACACAGAATCTGAAACAGGCTCCAGGCTCTGAGCTGTCAGCACAGGGCCAGACGTGGGGCTCGAACTCACGGACCGCGAGATCATGACCTGAGCTGAAGACGGCCATTTAACCCACTGAGCCACCCAGGCGCCCCAGTCTTTTTTTCTTTTTTAAAGAACATTTTCTTTTTTTTTTAATAGAATTTATTTTTTTTAATGTTCATTTAGTTATTTTGAGAGACAGAGTGCAAACTGCAGAGGAGGAGAGGGGGAGAGGGGGAGAGGGGGAGAGGGGGAGAGGGGGAGAGGGGGAGAGGGGGAGAGGGGGAGGGAGAGGGAGAGAGAGAGGGGGAGGGAGAGGGAGAGAGAGGGGGAGGGAGAGGGAGAGAGAGAGGGGGAGGGAGAGGGAGAGAGAGAGGGGGAGGGAGAGGGAGAGAGAGAGGGGGAGGGAGAGGGAGAGAGAGAGGGGGAGGGAGAGGGAGAGAGAGAGGGGGAGGGAGAGGGAGAGGGAGAGGGAGAGAGAGAGAGAGAGAGAGAGAATATCCCAAGCAGGCTCCCAGTTGTCAGCACAGAGCCTGCTGTGGGGCTCAATGACACAAACTGTGAGATCATGACCTGAGCTAAAATCAAGCGTTGGATGCGTCACCTAAGGAGTCACCCAGGTGCCCCTACTACATTTCAAAGAAGAGAGGATACTGAAAGCAAGTGACCACTGCACAACTTTAAATCACACCATATAGGTAAACATCACACAAATACTTCTAAAAACTGGAGTTTTCTTGAGAGCAGAAGGCGAATTCCTATTTATCATATTGGCATTGAAACACAGGGTTCGGGATTAAACGCCACTACCTCAAGTTTTCTGGATTACATAAGTATGTATAACATTCATACACATCTTTATAAAATAGTACTTTTAATTAATCTATAAGTAATTCTTACGATTGATAACATCAATTATTTTTTCCATTTGAGGGTTAACTCTAAAATTGGAAACCATCTTGTACTTGAAACAATATACAAAAAATTGTTTTACTTTGTTTTCTGATAGAAGAGAACCTCTCTAGGTTTGATCTATATTTTACTCCTGAAAGATTATTTTTGGCCCTTGAAACCTCCACAATTAGGTAACACCCACATCTCTCCAAACAAAATTTTAGTAGTTTTAGGAGGTTTTTAATTTATTCACATTTCTCAGCCAGGAATTTCTGGGCTGTGGCTAATTTCAATGATTATACACTTTGTAGACCCGAAGACTAAATGATCTACATGAAAAGCTGGTCATAATATATTCCAGGAAACAGAAACTACTATGTGGTAAGATTGAGGGACTGTTATTCTCAACTTTGTCCTGTGAATATGACCAGTTCTTAGCAGCCTGTGGTGATTCGTCCAACTGCGATGTTTTACAAGGAAAACAACTAATGTTTCTACACGCATGGCAATGGCAAAGCAGAGAGCCTATTGCATCGAAAAGGTACTAACTGGTCTCCATGAAACTTGGGCCAATAAATTCTTCTTATGGGCTATCATTCCTCTTTAGAGTGAGGAGGATTTTCTGAGGAATGTTCACTCTGAACAGGACAGAGGCAATTTATGAAATACTAAAACATTAAGACCGGTTGAGTACAGCAGATTGTGCTGGTGTTCCAAACTGTCTTCTCAATTCCTCAATTTACCATTCACTATTCAATTTGGTATTTCTCAATATCTCAATTTACTATTTCATATTTATTTCTACATGGGAAATAAAACCAGAGGCAACTATTGAAGGATATATGGATATTTTTAATGAGTAAGGTTACTTTGTTGAGTGAAATTTCTGTTAGGTATGGTAGACTGATGGAATTGGCATTTCAAACCAGTTTTAGAACTTTTTGGCAAACAAGGAATAAATCACAGTTCTACATCTGCTGAAAATTCATGTGATTTTTTTCTACTCACTTGTGCATCATGTGCGCTTTTGGGAAAATCATGAGGCTAAAGTACTGCTTTAAATACTTTAAATAGTAATGTTACAGTTTCTCTATTAGGACTTAGCCAGATTTACAGTCAGTCTCACGATAGTGTGCAGAGTGCTAATGCCTAATTCACCAGCAGAAACGGATGCCACATTTAAACACGTTTTGATGAAATAGAAAATACAGGTGAAATGAGTCGGCTGGAATCAATTATGTAAGTAAGGAGTTTACATCAGTATTACTTAATTTGTAATACATGCTTTATAACACCCGATTTTAAAGTTTCAAATTCCGCTTTGTAATCACTGAAACAGTTTAATTAAACTAGGCATCAATTCTTGAGTTTTAAACATGAGCTGGAAAGAAAACAAATCTTCCTTACATGACAAATGATGTCTACATAAAGCCTAGGCAAACAATATGTAAATATTGAGACACTGAACATACTCCTGCTAAAGAAAAGACAGAAACACTCGTGTACAGAAAAAGATGTTTGTAATGGTTTGTAGCATTAAGAGTGTTCTGGAACTCTTTGCCAATACAATAATATTTTACATTTGAATACACACTGCAATATTTACATATGCAGTAAATACGATTGTATAGCTAGTTTAAAAGGTGGCTGGATATAAGGTTTCTGAACTAAAAATCAAGCAATAGCATATCAGACTGTGAAACTAAAAACGCTCCGTGTCTCAGAAAAAAAAAATTAAGCATATTTGATTAAACCTTAAAAAAATAACTGAGGAATATAATTAAAGAGAGATACCTGCCTTCATTTTCTAAATTGAAAGACCATCAATGACAGAGCTTTAGTGTTATTTGTTGGTATATTTCAATGCTTAGAGGCTGACAGGAAGCAAGCATTCAAAAAAACTTGTTGACTTACTGAAATGTTTTGGAAATTTATGAATGATAGGTAACTCATTTGTTTTAAAAATGTCATTCAAAAAAAGCAAATCAAATAGTATCACACAGTTTCCTATCATGAACTAGAAACCAAATTCCATCCAAAGAAACTTTTTAATCTCTTGAGAAGTAGTGTTCGAATTAAATGTAATTATATGTCTAGAAATCGCCTTACTAATGCCAGAAAATAAAAACTTCTACATTCATATTCACTATTCTCTTAAGAATAGTCTTTAGACTGGTCTTCTAGAATATACCTCAAATACAACCACAGGAAAACACCCATGAGAATATTTGGATGTTATAAACATTGCATATTCATTTTTTTCAAATTTATATGATATATTCATGCCAAAGGTACAAGTAACGCTTGCTTGTCTATCAGACTTTTAAGGCCGTGACAGTAACAGTTGTAAATGCTAAAGGGATTCTTCTTTAGAAAGAGTTAACATCTATATCTGAGATAAATCTAGTCATTAGATGATTTGAAGGTTTCTATTGTCTAATTTCTGTTCTGGTTCTATATATGTTCATATGCTTCTTAATACTTTCACAGAAAGCATTTGGGTAAAAACTCTAAGCAAAAAGAGTAAATTATGTTTTATGATAATTACAAGGGAAATGCTTATATTACAGCATTCAAAATATTAAAACTTGTTTTGAATTTTTACATTAAATAAAATTATGACGAATAATCACATCATCTAAATAAGCTGCTTCTATTTTTTGAAACTTAACAATGTCAAAAGCCACTCACACACTAAGCTACAGAACAGTAATTAAATCACAATCTACACCAAATTCCTGTTACCACTGTGAAAAGCAGAACAGAAAATGTTTTATAACACAGAAAAGGCTTTCTTTTTTTCACTCTTACCTTCTGCAACACAAACAGTCCACCACAAAAGCCAAACAACCTGTGCTGAAAATCTCATTTTGAGGATCCTTTAGGGGCACATTTAATAGCCGACACTGCTCACTCTATGTCAGCTGCTCTTCTGCTAAAAGCTGTGATTAGAGCAGCAAAGCACTTGCTCCAAAAGGAAGTTGAAACACAGTTTGGGAAGGAAAGGGATTACTAGATGCTCCGCCCATCAGAAACTTGCAAAGTAAAAGAAAAAAAAAAATCAATCACAAGCCCCAGCAATGCCAGGGTTGGAATCAGACTCCCACTGCACTCCCACTGAATGTTAACGCTGTGACCCACTTTTGTTTTTATAAACCCAGGCTGTTCTAAGTTGGAACATGTTCAGGTTCTTGGAATGTGCAAGGCAGTAACCGGTGATATACTTCGGATTTCATTAACTCTCTAATTACTCAAACCCATTCAGATCTATTGTGTGTAAACTTCAAAAGATAAAACAATAAAAGCACCTTTAAAAATCATTTACAGGGGTGTCTGGGTGGCTCATTCGGTTAAGCATCCAACTTCAGCTCAGGTCATGATCTCCCAGCTCGTGGGTTCGAGCCTCAAGCCAGGCTTTGTGCTGACAGCTCAGAGCCTGGAGCCTGCTGCAGGTTCAGTCTCCCTCTTTCTCTGCCCTCCCCCCCCAAATATAAATAAACATTAAAAAAATTTTAAAAGAAATCATTTACAGAGCTTGACGTTAGGCAACGCTTTCACAAACAAGACCCAGACAACGTGAGTGAACTTTGCCAAGAGTGCAGTGCTGGTTGATATTTGGGACCTGCTTTTCCCGCAAACCATGCACTTATTCTTTTTTTTTTTTTTTTTTTTAGTTTATTTATCTTTATTTTTTTTTCAATATATGAAATTTATTGTAAAATTGGTTTCCATACAACAGACAGTGCTCATCCCAAAAGGTGCCCTCCTCAATACCCATCACTCACCCTTCCCTCCCTCCCACCCCCCATCAACCCTCAGTTTGTTCTCAGTTTTTAACAGTCTCCTATGCTTTGGCTCTCTCCCACTCTACACTCTTTTTTTTTTTTTTTTTCCCTTCCCGTCCTCCATGGGTTTCTGTTAAGTTTCTCAGGATCCACATAAGAGTGAAAACATATGGTATCTGTCTTTCTCTGTATGGATTATTTCACTTAGCATCACACTCTCCAGTTCCATCCACGTTGCTACAAAGGGCCATATTTCGTTCTTTCTCATTGCCATGTAGTACTCCATTGTGTATATAAACCACAATTTCTTTATCCATTCATCAGTTGGTGGACATTTAGGCTCTTTCCATAATTTGGCTATTGTTGAGAGTGCTGCTATAAACATTGGGGTACAAGTGCCCCTATGCATCAGTACTCCTGTATCCCTTGGGTAAATTCCTAGCAGTGCTATTGCTGGGTCATAGGGTAGGTCTATTTTTAATTTTTTGAGGAACCTCCACACTGCTTTCCAGAGTGGCTGCACCAATTTGCATTCCCACCAACAGTGCAAGAGGGTTCCCGTTTCTCCACATCCTCGCCAGCATCTATAGTCTCCCGATTTGTTCATTTTGGCCACTCTGACTGGCGTGAGGTGATATCTGAGTGTGGTTTAGGTTTGTATTTCCCTGATGAGGAGTGACGTTGAGCATCTTTTCATGTGCCTGTTGGCCATCCAGATGTCTTCTTGAGAGAAGTGTCTATTCATGTTTTCTGCCCATTTCTTCACTGGGTTATTTGTTTTTCGGGTGTGGAGTTTGGTGAGCTCTTTATAGATTTTGGATACTAGCCCTTTGTCTGATATGTCATTTGCAAATATCTTTTCCCATTCCACTGGTTGCCTTTTAGTTTTGTTGGTTGAAACAACTTTGCTGTTGAGAAGCTTTTTATCTTCATAAGGTCCCAGTAATTCATTTTTGCTTTTAATTCCCTTGCCTTTGGGGATGTGTCGAGTAAGAGATTGCTATGGCTGAGGTCAGAGAGGTCTTTTCCTGCTTTCTCCTCTAGGGTTTTGATGGTTTCCTGTCTCACATTCAGGTCCTTTATCCATTTTGAGTTTGTTTTTGTGAATGGTGTGAGAAAGTGGTCTAGTTTCAACCTTCTGCATGTTGCTGTCCAGTTCTCCCAGCACCATTTGTTGAAGAGACTGTCTTTTTTCCATTCGATGTTCTTTCCTGCTTTGTCAAAGATTAGTTGGCCATATGTTTGTGGGTCTAACTCTGGGGTTTCTACTCTATTCCACTGGTCTATGTGTCTGTTTTTGCCATGCACTTACTCTTTTAAGGACGTGTCACATACGTGTGTGAAACAACAGGATCACTCTCATTGGACACAAATGAGTTTAACAATTCAAAACTCAAGAAACTGGAATGCTGGATTGCTAAAACTCTATGTTGAAATACGATAAGCATGAAGAGAAGGGAAGCAAAGGGTCTGCTGAATCTCCAGAAGGTGAAGACGCCTCTGCAGCAGCACCGAGCTCAGGAAACCGCGCAGCACTAGGTCTCAGGGAAGCCCCGGTTGTCCCTTCAGTCAGTCCCTCTCGCCCTCCTCTCACCACACACAGGGTGACCCCTCTCCGGATCTCTGGGAACATGGAGTCCATTTGCCTGTCTGGTACTCTGCAGCAGCTGAGAGATCAGATCCTGAGTCTTTAGTATTCAGAGCCTTTCGTGAAAAACCGTGTGTCATTCAACCACGCTGTTGGGTTTAATTGCGGACCATTAATTCTTAGGGCGTGTAATGTTCAATTCTTTGAACATATCTCATTTTATTTGTGTGCCTGCCACTGGGCATCTGGGTGGATTCTCGTTTGCAGCTAACAGAAGTAGTGCCGCTATGAGCCTATTATGAGGTTTTGGTAAAGACAGGTCGTCATTCCTGATGAGTACATACTGAGGAGTGAAATGGTAGGACACGACGCGTGAATACGTTTACGTGTACCAGGTAACATCAGAGAGTTTTCCAAAAGGATTCTGCTAACTGGTGTGCCATCAGCAGTGTATACATTGCTCCAAATCCTCAACACACTTGATGTCTCCAATCTGTGCGATTTTAGCCATTCTGGTGAACACAGAGCAGTACTTCTTTGTGGCTTTAATATGCCTTTTCCCGATGACAAATGAAGTGGAGAACTCGCATGTAGCAACTGGTCATTTAGATATCCTCTTGGGTGAATTGTCTATTCAAGTCTTTGCTGCTGAGTTATCTGTCTTTTACTTACCTCATTGTGGGAATTCTTTCTATACTCTTTGTACATTCTTGGACATATGTACTATAAATATTTTCTCCGTCGATGGGCTATTTGCTCAGTGTTACATGTTTTTTACTGAGCAGAATTTCTTCATTTTAAATTGAACAGTTAGATGTTTGGTTTTCATAGTTATGCTTGGGTGTAATATTTTCACACGTATCCTTCAAGCCTGCTTTGGAAGTTGGTAGCCAGCTTTAGAAGCTGGACACGTTTTCAGAGGGTTCAAACCACAAATTTAGGCTGAATTCACTGACACGTGTAAGCAGAAAAGAATTCTGGGTCACTAGTCGCCTTGCATGTCTATGGCTCTAGCCACAGCAGAGACAGTCCTTGTTAATGTCACGGGATAGAATCATTGCAATGGACAAAAAGAAAATGTTTGGAGCTTAAAACCAAAAATAATTTTCTTGGGGCACCTGTGGCTCAGTTGGTTAAGTATCCGAGTCTTGGTTTTGGCTCAGGTCATGATGTCACACAGTTCCTGAGTTCAATCCCCATCAGGCTCCACACTATGAATGTGAAGACTGCTTGGGATTCTCTCTCTCCCTCTCTCTCTCCCCCTCTCTGCACTTCTGCCCCTCCCGCCGCCCCCCCCACCCCGGCACGTGCCTGTGCATGTACACTCACTCTTTCCCTCAAAACAAATAAATAAACTTAAAGAGTTTTTCTTAATTTTAAAATTGAATTAAATTTAAAATTGTTTCCCGTTTGGATTAGTACCTTTCGTGTCCTATTTAAGAAATCCTTGCCTAGTCCTAGGATGCAATAATGTTTTCCCCTAAAAGCATTGTTTTCTCTTTCACATTTACAACTCATTTGACTTTTGTGTATGGTATCTGGTACTAAGAGCGACAGACATATTTTTAAAATACAGCTATCCAACTGTTCGGGCAATATTTACTGAAAATATCACCTCCTTCCTACTACACTGCTTCACTCTGACTTTTGTCTTAAATCAGGCAACTGGTAATGTGTGAGTCTGTTTCTTAATGTCCTCAGTAAGCTCAGTGAGTTCACCAAGCTCATCACACCACAAAAGCTAGAAGTCCTGCTTTAATTTTTTAAAAGATTGTCTTCTAAAGTGTCGATTTCTGGTAACTTGGGGTTCTTCTAGTTATCTTTTACACTGATTTCTTGCTTAACTTTGTTTGGTCTGAGATGTACTCTCAATAATTCCAATCTTTTAAAATTTCATAAGATTAATACTGAAAACATATAAGGAACTCAACACCCAACAACAAGATATAAACTTAACACCCAAACAACAAATAATCCAGTTAAGAAACGGGCAGAAGACATGAATACGCCTTTTTCCGGAGAACACATCCAGATGGCTAACAGACACATAAAAAGATGCTCGACATCTCTCAACATCAGGGAAGTACAACTCAAAACTACAATGACGTATCACCGCACACCTGTCGGAATGGCTAACATAAACAACACAGAAAACAACAGGTATTGGTGAAGATGTGGAGAGAGGGAAATCCTCTGGCAATGTTGGTGAGAATGCAAACTGGTGCAGCCACTCTGGAAAACAGTAGGGAGGTCTCTCAAAAAGTTAAAAATAGAATTACCCTACAATCTAGCAACTGTACTACTAGGTATCTACCCAAAGGATATAAAAATACTAATTCAAACGGATACATGCACCCCAATGTTTATAGTAGCAACAACAGCCAAATTAGGGAAATAGCCCAAATGTCTAGTGACTGATAAATGAATAAAGAGAGGGTGGCATACATATAACATAGACACATACATTCACATACGGTATACATATACATATACATAATGGAATACATATACATGTATGACGTACATATATATTTATAATACACACACACACACACACACACACACACACAATGGAATATTTCCCAGCCATAAATAAAGAATGAAATCTTGCCATTTGCAATGACATGGATAGTGCTAGAGAGTATAATTGCTAAGTGACATAAATCAGTCACAGAAAGAAAAATATCATATGATTTCACTCATATGTGGAATTTAAGAAACAAAACATAGTGGGAAAAAGAAAAAGAAAAAAACAGACACTTAACTATAGAGAAAAACCTGTTGGTTACCAGAGGGCGGGGGGGGGGGGGGGGGCGGGGTGGATGGAGATCTCCTCCATCCCCCCCACCAGCCCAAAGATTAGGAACACGACAGGGATGTCCACTCTCACCACTATTGTTTAACACAGTTGTGGAAGTCCTAGCTTCAGCAATCAGACAACAAAATGAAATAAAAGGCATCAAAACTGGCAAAGAAGAGGGAAACTTTCACTTTTTACAGAGGACATGATACTCTATATGGAAAACCCGAAAGACTCCACCAAAGGCTGCTAAAACTGATACATAAAGGCAGCAAAGTCACAGGGTACAAAATCAATACACAGAAATCAGTTGCATTTCTATACACCAATAATGAATCAACAGAAAGAGAAATCAAGAAATTCATCCCATTTACAATTGCACCAAGAACCATAAAATACCTAGGAATAAACCTAATCAAAGATGTAAAAGACCTGTATGTTGAAAACTATAGTAAACTTATGAAGGAAATTGAACGAGACACAAAGAAATGGAAAAACATTCCATCCTCACGGATTAGAGGAATAAATATTGTTAAAATGTCAACACTACCCAAAGCAATCTACACATTCAATGCCATCCCAATCAAAATTGCACCGGCATTCTTCTCAGAGCAAATTTGTATGGAACCACAAAAGACCCTGAACAGCCCAAGTAATATTGAAAAAGAAAACCAAAGTGGGAGTCATTACAACCCCAGACTTTAGCCTCTACTGCAAAGCTGTAATCATCAAGACCAGGTATCGGCACAAAAACAGATACATAGACAAATGTAATACAGAACCCAGAATAAGACCCACAAGTGTATGGCCAACTAATCTTTGGCAAAGCAGGAGAGAATATTCAATGGAAAAAAGTCTCTTTAGCAAATGGTGCTGCAAGAACTGGATAGCAACACGTAGAAGAATGAAACTGGATCACTTGGTTACATCATACACAAAAATAAACTCAAAACGGATGAAAGACCCAAATGTGAGACAGGAAACCATCAAAACCTTAGAGGAGAAAGCGGCCAACAACCTCTTTGATCTCAGTCGCAGCAATTTCTTGCTCAACACATCTCCAAAGGCAATGGAATTAAAAGCAAAAATGAACTACGGGGACCTCATCAAGATAAACACCTTCTGCACTGCAAAGGAAACGATCCACAAAATGAAAAGGCAACCAATGGAATGGGAGAAGATATCTGCAAATGACATATTGAATAAAGGGTTAGTATCCAAAATCTATAAAGAACTTACCAAACTCAACACCTAAAAAACAAATAATCCAGTGAAGAAATGGGCAGCAAACATGAATAGACACTTTTCCCAAAGAAGACATCCAGATAGCCAACAGACACATGAAAAGATGCTCACCACCACTCATCATCAGGGAAATACAAATCAAAATACAAACTCACACCCATCAGCGTGGCTAAAATTAACAACTCAGGAAACAACAGATGCTGGCGAGGATGTGGAGAAATGGGAACCCTCTTGCACTGCTGGTGGGAATGCCAAGCGGTGCAGCCACTCTGGAAAATAATGTGGAGGTTCCTCAAAACATTAAAAATAGAACAACCCTACAACCCAGCAATAGCGCTACTAGGAATTTATCCAAAGGATACAGGAGTGCTGATTCATAGGGTTACATGGACCCCAATGTTTACAACAGAGCTTTCAACATACCCAAATCATGGAAAGAGCTTAAAGAGCTTAAATGTCTACCAGCTGATGAATGGATTAGAGGAATATATATATATATATATATATATATATATATATATATATTCACTCGTGTGGAACTTGAGAAACTTAACAGAAGACCATTGGGGAAGGGAAGGGGAAAAAGTAGTTACAAACAAAGAGTGAGGGAGGCAAACCATTAGAGACTCTTAAATACAGAGATCAAATGGAGGGTTGATGGGAGGGGGCTGGGGAAAGGGGAAAATGGGTGATGGGCATTGAGGAGGGCAACTGTTGGCATGAGCACTGGGTATTGTATGTAAGCAATCAACGATGGGAATCTACCCCCAAAACCAAGAGCACACGGTACACACTGTATGTTAGCCAATTTGACAACAAATTACATTAAGAAAAAAAAAAAGATATTGTTTGTGATGAAGACACACTGGAGGTGACCACAAGGTCCACTCGGAGAGGACCTCTTCCATCACCACACAGCAGGGAAGAAGGCTCAGCGTCCCTGAGCTTGCTGACCTGGAAAATTACCCACGATCTTAAGTGAAAAAACAATACAGATAAAGCATAATTCCATTTGGTTGTATTTTTAACCATACACAACAAAACTGTACGTTTTCATAAGCACACATATACGTGTATTCAAGAAGGCTGACGAGGATGTATGCATCAAATGCTACGGTTACTTCTAGGAGGAAAGGTTTGTGAGGTGAGGGGGCTTTGGATTTCTCGGAACTGTTCCTATGAATACTTCCTAATTTATGTTTAAAGGCTGAACAACTCTGTAAAAATACACAACAAATCACCGAAATGTACCTTTGGAGTTAGTGGATTTTGTAGTATGTAAAATATATCTCAAGAAAACTATCAAAATAACTTAGGAGCATCTGGGTGGCTCAGTCACTTAAGCGTCTGACTCTTGGTTACAGCTCAGGTCATGATCCCGGGGCACATGGATTGAGTCCCATGCTGGGGGATTCTCTCTCTCGCTCTCTCTCTGCCTCTGCCCACTGACATCCTCTCCTTTTCAAAAATAAATAATGAAAAACAGAATTAAAAGAGAGGATGATGATGTAGATGATGAAGAAAAAGGTGTTAAGGCAATGAAAGACCAAGAAAGACCAAGAAAATGTCACAGACCAGAGACTAAGACAACATTTACATGCAAAGTGGTATGGAAAGACATTTCATGGAAAAACTGGGGGAATATGAAGAAAGTCTACAATTGTATTCATAGGACTGTGCCAATGTTAATTCCTTACTTTTGATACCTGTACTCTGGTTATAAAAAACGTTATCGTTACAGGAAGCTGGATAAGAACTCTACACTATCTTTGCAACTCTTCCGTAAATGTAAAATTACTAGAAAAAAAAAATCAGCAGCAGCAAATACACTTGGCCCAGATATAAAGACACCTCCACAGGCTCACTGCCAAGGCCACAGTGGCCCACCCCAGAAAAACCTGTTTGTTTTTTTCTCGTGTAATCCTTTATTCATATGCATTGGAAGCTGTCATTTCTCAAATCCTTCCCCAGTTTTACCCAAGCTTTCCCCCCAAAGGCACAGCGGACTGACACAGTACCTGTTCCCCAGCAAGGCAATGGCACAGAGGTCACCCTTCTGTACTTGAGGCAGACCAGCAGGGGGCACCACGAGTCCTGGCAGCATCAAATCTGCAGCAAACAAAACAAAAGCATCACAACCTGTATTCTGCCTCTAAACAATTCCAAGTTCTACTTCATCATTTATTCATTCACTCAACCTACAAACCTTTATCAGGTATCAGCAAGGTTATTCATAATGAAAATTAAAAGATGGCAACCCGAGTATCACACCATTTCCCTAGGGGGGCTAGTGGTCCAACTGAAGCACCAAGGCCAGTTCCATGACCTATCTTATTCTGGTTTCCTAAATTTAGCTTACTGACTCAAAGGACAGCATATGGCAGTTCACAAACTGTTTTCTCATTGAAGTACAAAGTACAAAGCTGATTGAAGCCTTTCAACAGCGTCGTAGAGGCCCAGGGACCTCACAGAAGCAGTCAAGAGAGAGATGAAACGCAAACGGGGGAAAAATTCCATTTTTCAACCATATGAACCCAGGAAGTGGGTACATTTATTGGAGTAGTCGGTCCTTCCTAAGCGGGTTTCAGTAGATAGCCAGAATATAGGGAAATCTTCTTACCTGCTCCCCCCATCAGTTTTTCAAGCACCGGAGGCCACGTCGTGAAAGCTGGGAGAAGGTCAGGATAGGACCACAAGGCATGCACTGCCCAAAAAGAGACACAGATTTATTGCCAAAAAGTCAATCCCCTGGGGCACTGGCAAAGCCAAACGCGAAGGCCACTTTAATTCAGGGACAGTAAAGGAACTCAGCTCAAAGCTAGAGAAGAGGCTGTGAGGCCCAAAGAGGGTTCATTCTGGTTTGTTTTGTTTTTAATTTAAACTTATTTATTTAAATTCATGTTAGTTAACATACACCGTAGCGCTGGTTTCAAGGGGTTTCATTCTGAGGCAGATTCTTAAAAACCTGGATGTCACCTGAGACTGGGAGGCCCCATCATTCCACCTGATTGTAGCTGCAGAAATGCGCACAGCAGGTAAAAGCGGGGACAAAGACCCAAGGAGGATTCCATTTGTGACCTCAGAAACAAGTAGACTAAGAACAGGGCACCAGCCTGTAAACAATTTGGAAATTTCCGCATGTTTATTATTTGTATTCCCTCTGTTTTCATAGTGATTAGTGGTAAAAACCCTTAGATCAAAAAGCGCCCGTGTCCGTACAGCAGCAAAGTGGGGTGGGGGCAGCAGCGGCCCAAGGAGACCGCCCTACGCTGCTGTAGCCCAGCTTAGGGCAAGAAAAGCCCCAAGTGACAAAGCAGGTGTCAGCAGCTAGAGACAAAAGGACCCTAGATGTCTGAGATCTGTCACAAGGAGAGAAACCAAAGGATCCTGAGAGCCAGACAGAGCTGAAGGAAGAATCCCTGGGGGGTATCTCGATGGGAGTACATCACTAAGACAGCTGGGTACGTGGTTTCATTAACCCAGCTTCTTTCCCATCACAGGATCTTTTCAGTCTCTAAAGAAAATCCTGCTAGTCATCCTTTTAAGGCATATTTCTCACATGTTCTGAAATGCCACCCTTTTCGAGACCCCTGCTCCATCCCTAGTTAACCCACTAGGAACTACTATTCCTTCATCTCAGAATATCTCTTGGCAACCACGCTCTTTCTGTATTGGCCCTTTCATTCTCCCTCCTACGGCAGTAAGTTTCGACCTTGAAAGACCCAATTCTAGGGACACTGGGCCCGAAACGATTCTTACGGATGGTACTGGGAGATTTGGCACTTACTGTTTTGAGTAAGACAGGTGAATGAAAGAAATAAGGAGAAACGGATGCCAGGCAAGGATTACAGTAATGGCCATCCTGTTGCCATACCTGTCGGATACAGATTTTTCTCCACTTCGAACAGGATGGGGTTACCACCGCTCACGTACACGGTCACTGCATCCCCTCTGTGAGCATACAGTTTCACAATGTTGAGCTCCTCCTTTCCAGGTACCAACACAGAGACCTGATCTGTTCCTAGAGTGGGGAAAGCAGCCATCACATCAGCCCGAAGCTTTCTCCTGCAGAAAGCAAACCAATGAGTGGTATGAATCGTGCCTGGATGCATTTTGAGAAATGCAAAGGATTCGGGAGGACTTACTATCAAATCAAAGGGCCAAGGAAAAACTGCTTTATGATGCCCTACTCTCGTACACTCTTCCAAAACATCCTATTCTCTTTCACATCCCATGTCTCCTCTATTGTCACATATTCTTGGGGGCAAGACTTTCCATTTTACGAAGAAAGAGGGAAACTGCAGTAACCAAGTTAGCCTGACTGGAAATTCAGCCCTGCCTTCCTGCCTCTATGCCTAGCCCTCGCACCCACTCCCTTCTCTATATGCTTGGCAAACCTGTCCCGATGCTTAAAAAGCTATACCAGGGCACCAAGAGTGACAACTATAGAACACGGGGTCCAAAATTCGCAACGTGCTATCTGCGTTTGCGACACTGTCTGAACAGATACAGGTCTCCTCAAAACATGTCCCGTAATTCTCCCTCACCTCTCCCTCCCTCCATCTGTCTGTCTCTCCTGCCAGAAGTAATCACTAGACACTGTTCCTCCCATCGTTGTAGTTCCCGGTTCCCCATCTGATTTCTCCTCAGGGACTTAAGCTCTTAGGAGAGTGGCACCCTGTCTGTCTGTCTTTCTTCCTTCCTTCTTTCCTCTCTTTTTTGGCGCCCTCCGCAATACCTTCTATAGATCGCAGTCAGTAAGCGCCGATCGAAGTACGTTTTCCTTTAAACGAACGACAATATCCAAAAGATAGCCTGGGAGATAAATCAGGCCTCCTCTCCCTCTTCACCCTCAAAACATGTCTATCCCAGCCTGGTCCCCTGGGGTCCCTTCCCCCGCTGGACCCCTCGGCCTCCACCCCGGGTCGGCTGAGCTAGTCCAAAAGGGCTGTGGGCCAGCCGGGATGGAGAAATGGCTGGGTGTCCTGGTGGGCGGAACAGGGCCCTTCTCTCCCTCACCTGTCCGACCCCTTGATGGCCGTGTTGGACTTGACCCGAAAGGCCTTGGCAAACATGTCTGCTGGAGTGGCCTGGGGAAGAGAAGGAGAGCACAGACGCCAGGGGCCGTCAGGAACGCGACAACGCGGCACCGTCCCGACCCGCAGCCCTGGGGGCAGCCATGCTGGGGCCCGGCCGGGAAAGAGGCCCGGCTGGAAACCCGGGCCGCGCAGCTTCGCGGCTTTGGCCGCTGCCGAGACCGCGGCCGCCCCTACTGACAGGACCCGGAACTGAAGCAGGGAGGGCGGGGCCCGGGGAAGGCGGGGCGGATTCCCGCTCCGGCCCTGCGCCTGCGCGACTGGCTGGCTCCTGCACGCCTGCAGGGGTCCCGCGGTGGCTAAGGTGTCTCTGTCTATTGCCGCTCAGTAGGCGTTAGGGCGTCTTGACTTCCCTTCAGTTTAATTCAGCCCCACAGAAGTACGTGACCGTTGTGTTTTATTCGTTTCGTAGCCCTCTCGAATGGTTTTCTTAAGGGCTTTGTTTGTCTTTGCATTTAATTGCATGCTAGGAAGTCTCCGAATTTTCTCTTTTGTTTTAAATTTACATGGGGTGATAGCAATACGGGGAATCCGCCCTCGTCCAAGGTTTGCGCCTCCTGTTATGAGTAAAAACACTACAAACAATCTTCCAATCTGTTTTAAAATAGTTTTGACCACCTGCAGGTAACTTTTGCAAAGCGTTATTGCATTTTGGGTCAGGTGTTATATGGGGAGGGGAGGGTTTTCCAAAACTAAATTATTCACGTTGTTTAATAGAAAAAAAAAAAATCTGTGAGCCAGATTAGGGTCAGGTTATGGCTTGGCTTCTCCCTAGCAATGTGATCCTGAGCCAACGACTTATTCTTTCTAAAACCCTTGAATTCTCTGAAAGATGTGCATGGAGTACCTACGTCATAGGGTTTCCATGAGAAACGATTGAAGTAATGAGTGTGATGTGCTACACAGTGTTTTGCGAATTTCCAGTCATATCTTTCAAAATTCTGACAGGTGTGAAGTTTTGGGTTTCCCTGAAAGGGACTGCTGTGTGCCCTGGAGGCATGGATTTAAAGACCTGGGGTCTTGGCTCCTACTAGGTTAATTTTTGCGCATGGGAACGGTTAAGGGCAGAGTGTCCATCCACCAGGAAATAAATACTAATTGCTCGTTCGCTGACACAGTTACACAAAGGAGGATTTCACACTGCGCGTCCAAAGATTAGGTCTCCCAGTGTCTGCCCGCCACCAGGATTCTTACAAGGGCCCCTAACGTGGCCTGGGGCCAGGCGCAACTTGGGCTCCTCCTACCCTTCTGACCTAGGAGGCCTTTTTTCTCAAGCACCCCAGCGACAAGGCCAAGGTCAGAGGAGCCCAGAGGAGGGCAGTGCCAGACAGCCTTTTCCCTTCTGGCTCCCAACGCAGCCACATGTGGGGACGCTTGATCCAGACTGTGCTGTTGACCAGTGTCTACCGCAGCACAGCTCCTGAGGCAGCCTCTGTGCAGGGAGCTGAGGAAGGCTAGTCAAGAGAAGATTAGAATAATAAATACGACAACAGCAAGGTACAGATAAATGTGTAAAATCACCTCCCTTCTATATATTGAAAAAAGGAGATTAATAAACACTGGGAGGATGACAGAAACTAATAAAAATATAACTTTATTAAATGAGGAACAGATAAATGATGGAAAAAGCTTACTCTTCACAGAGCCTTGTCATGTGACTTTGACTTTTTTTGTTTTTTAATTTTTTTTTTCAACGTTTTTTAATTTATTTTTGGGACAGAGAGAGACAGAACATGAACGGGGGAGGGGCAGAGAGAGAGGGAGACACAGAATCGGAAACAGGCTCCAGGCTCCGAGCCATCAGCCCAGAGTCCGACGCGGGGCTCGAACTCACGGACCGCGAGATGGTGACCTGGCTGAAGTCGGACGCTTAACCGACTGCGCCACCCAGGCACCCCGTGACTTTGACTTTTGAAACATGTAGCTGTTTTTCATATCTAAAAAGTTTAGCTTAATAGAGGAAGAAGCATGATTTAAAATTAAAATATGAATGCAAATAAATGTAAAACTGTATTAAGTTGGGAAGTGAACCAGAAGGTTCAGAAACCTTCAGGATTATTTGAAGTCATTTTGGAAGAGAGTACTTACATTCAGAGTTGAACATCCCGGGACAAAATCAATGCCAAGACATTGTAACCTTCATTCAGTAGGTTACCTGGTAGTAGTAATGTTTGCATTAAACTTTTTATATTATTTTTGCAAATATTGAAATATAAGAATATGTGAGTAAAGAGAAGAGACAGAAAATGTACTAGAAAGGTTTTAACCCTGTGTTATTAAACTTGAATTGTAAGATCCAATAGGAGCAAATGAATTTTAAATTTCACTTCTATTTCAGTCTTCTGACAAGCAAAAAGACATTTAAAGACGTTTCCACAGTGTTGAACATTTCTATTTCAGCATAATTCTCTTCACAGCATGGTACAATTCTTGGGTTCTAAACACTATTTCCCAGTAAAAGGAATCAGACCCCTTTGGAAAGGTGTATGCTTACAGGCGTTGGGCAGGGAAATACCCAGCGAGCCTGGAACATCATGTTGTCTTAAGAAATGCTCAAAGAATGATGGGGTATAACAAAGCAATCAGCAGCTAGTTTCAAGAGGCTCTCAACTAGCCAAATTTGGGATACTTTGAGTTTCAAAGACAATGCCTAGAATTAATTATGACAAATTGAATAAATAACAATTCAGGAATCCATGCTGATTATCTATCTATCTATCTATCTATTTATTTATTATTGTGTGAGAGAGAGGAGAGCTCGGTGGGGAGAGTGGGGCAAATGGAAAGAGAGAAAGAATCTTAAGCAGGCTCCCCACTCAGCGCACAGCCCAGAGCTCGAGCCCTGGGCTCGATCCCATGACCTGAGCCAAAATCCTGTTGGATGCTCCACTGACTGAGCCACCCAGGTGCCCCGGTGATACATTAAAAAATATACATATATATATATGGGGCGCCTGGGTGGCTCAGTCGGTTGAGCATCTGTCTTCAGCTCAGGTCATGATCTTCCCGCTCTGAGTTCACGTCCTGCGTTGGGCTGTGGGCTGACAGCTCAGAGCCTGGAGCCTGCTTCAGATTCTGTGTCTCCCCCTCTCTCTGCCCCAACCCACTCGTATTCTATTTCTGTCTCTCTCAAAAATAAACAAACATTAAAAAAAAATTTAAAAAATGTGTATATATGTAAAGCTATCAGAAGGTCACTATCATCAAGTTCTTATTCTAAAATATTCCTATTTAGTACCAAGGGCACAATAGTTGGCTTCTAAACACTATTTCCCAGTAAAAAGAATCACGGGTGTCTGGGTGGCTCAGTTGGTTAAGTGTCTGACCTCCACTCAGGTCACAATCCCGTGGTTCACGGGTTCAAGCCCTGCGTCTGGCTCCGTGCTGACAGCTCAGAGCCTGGAGCCTGTTTTAGATTCTGTGTCTCCCTCTCTCTCTGCCCCTCACCCACTCATGCCCTATCTCTCTCTCTCTCTCTCTCTCTCTCTCTCTCAAAAATAAATAAACATTAAAAAAAAGATTCAGACCTTTTTGGAAACATGTATGCTCTCAGGTATTGGGCAGGGAAGTATACAGCAAGCTTGGAACATCATGTTGTACTAAAGAGAAAAGAAATGCTCAAAGAATAATGGGGTACAACAAGGCAATAAGGAGCTCATTTCAAGAGGCTCTCACTAGCCAAATTTGGGATAATTTGAGCTTCAGAAATAATGACTATATTTAATTGTGACAGTTGAATAAATAAAAATTCATGAATTCATGCTGATACATTTATTATTTTTTTATTTTTTAATTAATTAATCAATTATTATTACTTTATTTTTTTGAGAGTGCAAACTCAATGGGTGGAAGAGGGGCAAAGGGAGAGAGAGCAAGAATCTTAAACAGGCTCCACACTCAGCACAGAGGCTGAGCTGGAGCCCAGGGCTCAATCCCATGACCCTGGGATCATGAACTGAGCCAAAATCTAGTCAGATGCTCAACCAACTGAGCTACCCAGGCTCCCCACTGATACAACTTTTAAAAAAAGAAAAAGAAAAAGAAAGAATATCTCTAAAGCCATCAGAAGGTGGCTTTATCAAGTCCTTACTCCAAAAATTGGAAATTAAAGAGCAAATATAAAGATTTACCAAATCTTTTTAGGTAAAAGTATTAAGGAGTTGGCAAATCAGCACTCATCTTTACATGGGAATGGCAATAAATGCAGAAAAATATTAGAATTAATCTTAAAATTTACTATTTCGCAGCCAAAAATGAAAATAATTGGTTATAGGCCATATTGGTTACAAGGCAAGTGTCGTACATACATTCCACAGGCTTTGGGTGAAAGGTTCTGGAGAAATAGTATATACACCAATATTGACAGCAAAGATAACTTGTGGATTGTAACAATATTCCTTTAAATGTGAGAAAACTGACTGTCATTTGTGATTCAGATTTAGATAAATCGGCTCCAGCAGAGACAGCCTGGTTTCTCATTCTGAGAATACCACTTGATTTGATGCAAATGAAGGAAGAAGCTATCACCTTAAGATACTTTTACCTTGGACGAGCACTGGGTGTTGTATGGAAACCAATTTGACAATAAATTTCATATATTAAAAAAAATACTTTTACCTTGCTTATATCTTTATTTTCATCCTAAAAATTTCATGTTTTTGTAGAAGTTAAAAATGTTTTCGGTCAACTGATTTTAACTGTTTATGTTGTTTGAAATGTATGAATTTAAAAATTGCATTTCAGACTCTTGTGGTTGAATGTGTTCAAAACTCTCTATACCAACAAAATCGTGGAGATGTCATTAGATTTGAACATCTTTACCAAAGAGGTCTTCATAGTTCTCAACATGTATTGCCTTACTTTATTTTAAAACAACATATTCTTGTGGTTCAAAGGTGATGTATATTAAAGACAGATACAATGGAGAATGCAGGTTAGTATTAAGAAGTTAAACAGCTACTCTTAACCCTAGTTTCTCTAAATTCTGCTGTCAATTTTTTATTGTGCTTCCTGACAATCTTTGTTTTATAAATATTTATTCAGTGTTCAAAGCACACTGTGCGTGTGTTTACACTTGACATCAGATTTTTTACTTTTCATGTCATGTTATCATAGTTATGTACCCAGTTCGATTCTAATCTCCCTTTATTCTTTCTTTAATTTTCATTGTGCTAGAGAGTTATCTTGTAGGAGATCATGTATTCCATTCTTTTTTTGGTATATCTTTCTTTTGATAGATAAGCAAAAGTAAGTAATAACTACTTACATCGTGTTAACATAGGTATGACGTAGTTAGGTTTTGAAGTGTTTTTGAAGTGAAACTATTTTGAAGATGGAAAAGCCTTTTCTCCCATTTCCTCCAAAACGGACGGTCTCAGGAAGCCTCAGAAGTTACCGAGGAAGATTTGAGAAAGGTAGGAGAAAGATGCATAGAAGTCGTCACTGAAGTGATTGAATCTCATTTCTTGTCATAGATATTTTTTTAATAGGACACAAAGCATTTTGGTTTGCCAAGTTTTAATGAAGTGCTTTTAAGAAGTGATTTATTCACTTCTCAGATTATAATTACATCATCCATGAAATATTTAACACAGATTCTGATATGAATATAAAGGAGTTTAACAATACCTGACAAAATAAGCATGAAAAATTTGAATAAATGTACATGTTTTAATTTTAGGACTGCATCTTAACCATTGCTTTTTACACAAACAGGATAGGTCAGTTTCCCGTCCCAACAGGTTGCTCGGAATGTTTGTTGTGATGTCTGTCTACGATATCCAGAATTACATTGAAATTGAACAGTTTCCCTTGTTTGGAAATATCTCTTTTTCTTAGAAGACCATCCTAATTGTATGTTATGTTTTCTCATGGTTTCTTCTGATACTATACAAACATCTGAAGATTTAAAAAAAATGAACATAAGCATTAAGTAGTAAACAAATATTTTCCACAGAATTTCAGACTTTCAAAGTAGAATCGTCTGCACTGGTCCAGGGCTTTGTTCTCAAAACCTTTTCCGACCAGTTCATTGACAATCCATCACATAGATGTAAACCATTTTAAATGATTAACGATGTAAAAATGAGGTACTGTGTTTAAGGTGTGCTAATTAAATGTTCTAATGAAAGATGCAGCATGTCAATAACAATAGGAAGAGCTTTCATTAAAGAATATTTTGGTGCTGTGGTTGCTTGACTAAGACCTTTTTTCTAACTTTATTTCTTCACATATTAATATTTGGTAGTCAAACATTTGATAGAATGATTGTGGTTAATCCATGAATATTCTGTTAATAAAGCAAAACACCTTTCTCATTATAGTGATTTTCCCAGGATCCAGGTGAATATTAAGATATTTACCCAAGCACTTTGGCGGTTCTGACCACTGTCCATATCTGCATGTGATGACCTTGTTTCCCTCAAGCACATACAAGGACTGGCACTGGTACTCAACAGATGACCCTGGAGCATATTCTGATGTTGGGAATGTGGTCATGTCTCCATTGTCAATAGCCGGAGGGGGCCCACATTTTTCTTTAGGGTCTAAAAAAGAATATTATTTGATTTATTGAACATCCAAAGAAAAACAGGGTAAAGTAAAGCAAATAAAAATATAGCACAATATACAACATCAAGACTGGTGATTTCTGCTGACAGAAATGATTCGTTGGAGAAATTCTAATCACTGAAACTGAGAAGAACACTTTTAAGCACTTCCTTTTGTCCCACATGAAAGCACACACAAAGCATTAACAAATTGTCTGCTTTGTAGTATTCTGGTATTAAAAAACATTTTCCCTAGTGAATAAATGCCAGACAGATGGAGAGCTAATATACACAAAGAAATTTTCTCATTAGTTACAACATATTGTAGTGTCTATTGGATCTCAAGTCACTGTGTATTGACTTTCATTGTTATTACAAAAGAAACATCAGCTTTAATTAAGTCAAAGAATTACAAATTTGTATAATGTGAAAGGGAATTGTTGGCCTCCTATTCTGGACAAGGTGAGGTAGAAACATTTCTGCTAATCCCTTTGCTAAGTAAAACTAAAAACCCTGAACGTATCATAAAAAACAATAAAAGGGATTATGGAAGATGCGGAGTAGATATCGATCTCATCAGAGACCTTGGGATTCAAGGAATTACACTGTAGTTAGTGAGTTTGGGTTTTCATTGTCTCTTCTATGGATCCTGGACTGAGCACTGAAGAAGACTGGAACCCAGAAACAATATCAAGTTCATGGAAAAAAAAAAATTCCAAGAATTGCCTGCTCTCTTTAGCCAAAGGCCCAGGAAAGGAGTATTCTAACAAGACAGAAGTATTTTTTACAGTATTCGAATAACTCCGAAAAAACATCATCAAGAAACCATGACCATTCCTCTCCACGTGTTGCTCAGAGATCAACAGTGATCAACACAGGCCAAGTGAGGTGCCCAGACTTCTATCCACACTCAGCAAACAAGACGCCTCTCCACTTTCCATGGTGTCAGTGGAGGCCAAGTGGGAAGTCTGGACTTGCACTCTGGCAGTTTTGGAGGCCTGATAAATAAGGGATGTCAATAAAATCCGGAGCCTTAAAGCATCATATCCAAAATGTCTAGAATACAACTGAAAATCATTCATTATAGGGGTGCCTGGGTGGCTCAGTGGGTTGAGCATCCAACTCTTGATTTGCGCACAGGTCACGATCTCACGGTTCGTGAGTTTGAGCCCTGTGTTGGGCTCTGTGCTGGCAGAGAGGAGCCTGCTTGGGATTCTCTCTCCCTCTCTCTGCCCCTCCCCTGCTCACACACTGGAATGAGTGCTCACTTTCCTAAAATAAATACACCTTTAAAAAAAGAGAGAAAAACATCACTCATTATGCCAAAGACCAGGAAAACCCCAAAAGAGAAAAGATAATCAACACATGGCAACACTGAGATGACACAGATAATGGAATTATTTAGTGATGGTTTTTCAAAATCCAATGGGAATTATAACACAGAAAAAGAGAATAATGTATTTTTAAAAATCCTCACTGGATGGGCTCTATCATGGATTACACATGACAGAAGGATAAATAAACTCGAATATAGAATACAGACTACTCACTTTGAAAACAAACAAAAGTGGACAGGGCTTCAGGGACCAGTAAGAGTATAGCAAAAGACTGGACAACCAGAAAGGGAAAAGAAAGGGGTTAGAGATGAAAACAAACAAACAAACAAACAAACAAATAAAAAACCCTCAAACAATAATGGCTGAAAATCTCCCATGTTGGGCACAAGGCATAAACATTCATACTGAAAAAGCCAAACAGGATAATCCTAAAGAAATTCAAGCCAAGATACATCATAATCAAACTGAGGGAAACTAAAGAAAAGGAAAAATCTCAAAAGCAGCTACACAGAAATTAGGCAAACCTCTAAGGGAAAAAGGGTTCAAGTGTCCGTGGGGTTCTCATCTGTGTCCATGGATCCAGAGAGCAGTGACAACGTTTCTCAAGTGCTAGAAGAAAAGAAACTGTCATCTCTGAATGCCACATCCAGTGACGCCATCCTTAGGATACAAGGGAGAAATAAAGACGTTCTGAGACAATGGAAAAGGGGGGAAATATCTCCAGCAGATCTACCTTTAAAGAATTGCTAAAGGAATTCTTCAAATAGCACCGAAAAGATAACAGAAGGAGGACTGAGACTTCATGCAGGAAGAAAGAACAAGGCGACTGAGAAAAATAAGGGTAAATATAATAGACTCTTTTTCCTAAGGAGTTTGTTATATTGGATGTTTGGGCAACATTGTATCATTTCCTATAGTGCTCAACATATGTAGAAGAAACACTTAACATTTATCCCCCCCCCCCCCCCCCACCAAAAGGTATTTATGTTTAAAATGCGGGAGGGTAAGAGGTGCCTGAGGGTTTTAGTCACTTAAGCACCTGACTCTTGATCTCAGCTCAAGTCTTGATCTCAGGGTGGTGAGTTCAAGCCCCGCAATGGGTTCCACGCTGGCTGTGCAGCCTACTTAAAAAAAAAAAAAAAAAAAGTAAAATAAAATAAAATGTGGGGAGGATAAATGGACCTAAATGGAAGTAAGGTTTCCACATTTCACTTGAAGTGGTAAAATGTCAATTCCGGGAGGAGTGATAAGCTATCTATGTACATCTTAATATTAGGGCAACCACTAATGAAACTATACAATGAGATATGCCCCCAAACAATATAGAGGTGTCAAAATAATATTATTTTAAGATGTTTCAAAAATCTACAGTGATGAGAAGAAAGGAAACGGAAGTGAGAAACAGGAAACACAAAACAAACAGTAAAATGCCTGACACAGCCCCTAATCTATCAAAAACTACTTTAAGTGTAAGTGGTTTAAATACTTCAGTGAAAACACTGAAATGGCAGAGTGCACACGTAAACAAGAACCGACCGTCTGGCGTCTAAAGAAACTCGCTTTAAACGTGAAAACATAGGTGGGATCAAAGTAAAAGACTGGAAAATATATATGCCAGGCGAAAGTGGATTTGAAAACAAGTGGCTATAATATCGCCTTTGTTGGCTCCCTTCTTTCGTAAACTCTAAATGCTGGAGTGTCCTATGATCGAGTTCTCAGACTTTTTCTTCAGTATACACTAATTCCTGGGTTGAGCTCAACTAGTAACCTTCCTTTAAATATAATCCACACGCTGAAGAAGCCCAAATTTGTATCAAATTCTGGGATCACGCCCCAGCTGCGGATTCCATGTCTCCAAGTGGAATTTCATAGAGCTGTCAAATGTCCTCAATGTATCTTTAATACATTTATTCCTCAGGAAATAACCGAGTGTCTTAATGCTTAACACAGAGAGAATTTTCCATGATTCCAGCTGTCCTAATCTGGTCAAATCTTTCATAAAATAAATACATCCACAAAAAGTCCACTGAAAGAAAAAACTGGATTTTAAGCAACACCACTTTATTTGCGATTAAAAAATGAACCAAAATAACTACTTCATTATATATTTATATTAACATATTTAGTCCCTGAAATTATCTCTTAATATTTAACGAGAATATTTTAAGGGAAATAAAACACTTTACCTACGCACTGAGGTGGTTGTGTCCAGTTCCCATTTGAACATGTCACTTCTCTGCCCCCAACCAGGTAAAAAGGTATGATGCATTCATAACGTGCCCTCTGACCAGGTAGATACTTAGACATCTCATCCAGTATAATAGCATTTTTCACTCTGGGTGGATTCCCACAGGAAATATCTGAATAGAAAGAAAAAAAGTCGCATCTCTAACATAACGGTCATTTTGAATAGCAAATCAACGCACGGGATTCCAAATAGATCTCTAAGAGGATTTTAAATCAACAGTTAATCTGTCATGAAAGGCTGCTAATTTTAAGAAATTTACATATAAGATTGAAGAAAAGGAGATAAAGCAATATCTTTTATTTTATAAGACTTGGCAAAATAACAGAAAAATAAATGTATAATTGACAAAAACAGCCTTCAATGATTCTTTCTTGCAAACGCTTAAGGACATTTCAATGCATAATGTATAATTCACCAGTGAGATTCAGGTGGACATAAATGTAACAGGCTATAGGTATGGTTCCTAGACTGGAGTATACACTGAATCCCTTGGGAATTGTTAAGACACTTTCAGGGTTGCAGCCCCAGAGTTTTTGCCACCACAGGTCTGAGCAAGCCTGTGAATTCACATTTGCGTTTCTAACCATTTCCCAGAAGATGCTGATTCTGTTCTTCCAGAGACCACAGTTTGAAAACCACTGGGCTTTCAGATTGACCACTGAGTACACAATTATACCCCTTTATGTTAAAACATAAACTTCTTCGACCTGGCCTCAAAGAATAATCCATGTCCATTTCATAAGTGCTCTTAGAAGGAATTGCATATTATATTAGTGAAGACATTTTGACAAATAGGTTTCAAAATTTCATTGAAGTACCTCTGCACATTGGCTTTCCTATCCATTGGCTGTTAATACACTGGATAGTATTTGGTCCATCCAAAAGGTAATTATTTGGACATTTATAAGTCACTTTTTCTCCTGACCTATAGAACGTCTTCTTCTGGCCTATGGGTGTGGCATTACCGAAGTCGGGTAAGCTAAAACAATCCGTGTCTGAAAGAAAAAGAATATGTACTTGTTCAGTAAATATTTTAAAATACATAATGGCTAATAACTATAATGTAGAATAATAGGTACACATCGAACCAATGAATACCTTGCAAAATTTTTCTTATACCTTGAAAAAATATGTTAGAAGTCTTCCTTATATTATATTGAATAGTCCTAGGTTTATCAAAGTATAACATGGGGATGATGACATCGTAAGTCTGAAGAGATATGGATACATGTAATGCTTGAGATCACACTTCTTACATTCAAATTCTTTCTTGCCCATACAAGCCATCTACCTTATGTATTTGTATTTTCACCTCTATCAAAATCTGTTACCCTTATTCATGTCAAATATCTCAGAAAACTATACGTACAAGGAGATAACTGACAAACTAACAGTAAATTGAATAATGATGGGATTGATGAGCAGGGACCAGCTGTGACACAGGAACAGAGATGAGAAGTCTGAGGATGTGTATCACAGGAGGTCTAATGTGCACACACGGTGACATGAAAGTGAAATAATTTGGCTCATGCTGTCACACTTTTATTATTACTACGGCTATTAATTCTCTACTAGAATCCACAGCTTCCCAGAGATACCTTGTTAAATTATGGAATTACTGCCTAGTTTCATATTTGTACCATTTATGCTCTGAATTAAGAATATTTATCAATCGTAGAGTAAAATTAAATACACTATACTTTTGCATTCTGGTGCATGGGACCATTTTCCTCCTATACATCTTATGAATGCAGGTCCATTAATCTCAAAACCTTTGGTGCATTTGTATGTTACTTCTTCCCCATATTGGTAACTGTCTGATACGTGAGATAGAATACCATGTGGAATCAAGTGTGGTGGCTCACAAGAAAGTCCTAAAAAAAGAAAGAGACAAAGAAAGAATGACTCCATGTTTTACTAAAACTGAAACTTAATTTTATGCATTGGTTGACAAATTTGGCAGTTTATTTGAAAAAAATAACACAGGATCTGCAATTATATCACGGAGATGGTGTGCAAATGCTTCCCAAAACCATCATTCTGATGTATCCAGTTGACAACCTGAGTAGGACTTTGAAACTAAACATGTCAGTACATTATCAGCCATAGCGACTTCTTTCTAGATTGGTTTCCTGAGGCAAGGGAAACAAAAGCAAAAATAAAGTATTGGGATTACATCAAAATAAAACACTCGTGTACAGTGAAGGGAACAATCAACAAAATTAAAGACAAGCTACAGAAAGGGAGAAGATATTTGTGAATGATGTACCTGATAAAGCGTTAGTAACCAAAATATATAAAGACCTTATAAAACTCAACACCCCCAAACCGTAACCCAGTTAAAAATGGGCAGAAGGCAAGAACAGACATAGATCCAAAGAAGACATACAGACAGCCAACAGACACATAAAGAGATGCTCAACATCACTGATCATCAGGGAGATGCAATTCAAAACTACAATGGGATATCACCTCACACCTGTCAGATAGGCTAAAATCAACACACAAGAAACAACAGGTGTTGGCAAAGATGTGGAGAAAGGGAAACCCTCCTGCAGTGTTGGTGTGGGAATGCAAACTTGTGCAGCCACTCTGGAAAACAGGGTGAAGATTCCTCAAAAAGTTAAACGTAGAACTACCCTATGATCCAGCAATTGCACTACTAGATATTTACCCAAAGAATACAAAAATACTACTTCAAAGGGACTCATGTGCCTTGATGTTTATAGCAGCATTATTTCCAATAGCCGAGATACGGAAGCGGCCCAAGTGTCCACTGATAGATGAATGAGTAAAGAAGAGGGGGTACAAATACACAACAGAATATTACTCAGTCACAAAAGAAAGAAATCTTGCCATTTGCAATGACACAGACGGAGCTACAGAATATAATGCTAAGCGAAATGAGTCAGAGAAAGATAAATAACATATGATTTCGCTTATATGTGGCAGTTAAGAAACAAAACAAATGAGCAAAGGGGGGTGGTGGGGGGAAGAGGGAGAGGCAAACCAAGAAACAGACTCTTAATTATAGAGAACAATGTGACGGATACCAGAAGGGAGGTGGGTGGGAGGATGGGTTTAGCAGGTGATGGGGATTAAGGAGGGCACTTGTGATGAGCACCGAGTGTTGTATGGAAGTGTTGAATCACCATATCCTACAACTGAAACTAATATTACACTGCATGTTATCTACCTGGAATTTAAACTAAAACTTAAATAATAAAAATAAAAAAATAAAAATGTCAATATATTTATGAAAGACACTATCAGTGTTTCTCAAACTAATAGTGAATAATAAAAAGAAGAGCATTGAGAATTAATCATCTTATGTACCATGTGTTGTAAGAACTCCCATGACATTATAGGAAAAACAAAAGAAATTTATAAAAACTCATGGCAAAGCAATCAGTACAAGTTCCATATATAAATGGGTAGGAATATGAATAGGCGGTATGTATACGGACAGAGAGGTTTAGTTGTACTACACATCTAGTTGTCATTAAACAATTGCCAGAATTCAAAGTGAGTCTGTAATGAGTCAATGAAATTACCACAAAGAGGATAGATTTGATTGTGCAAAAATTGCTGTTAAGGTACATGAATATATAAATGATTTTAGATATTTAGCTATAAATGAGTTTGTATATTTAGAAATCTAAAGGATTCTTTCTCACGAATTTGACAATTGATTATGCTTAATGGATTATATCGAAAATAGAATTGTGGTTTGCATACTGTCCTCACCTACACACCGAGGTGGAGAACTCCATTTTCCCATGTGGCACGTTATCTCATCTTTTCCAGATATCCTGAAACCATCCTCGCAAATGTAATTTAATTTGGTGCCATGTACATAAACCTCAGGTTTCAATGTTTCGTCCATCTCTTCTGAAAATTGAGACGATTTAATGGTTCCATGTTCTATCTGAGGTGGTTGAGGACATGGGCTTTTTTCTGTATAAACAACAGAGATCAATGTTTAAATTGAAAAATGTAATCAAATACTAGGTGAGGTTTTAAAATAAGGATAGTCTGAAAAATTAAATTACTGAAAAACTAAAAAACATCTGAAATTTGCAAGCTTATGTCTCCATCAAATCTACAGTAGTATCTGCTTGTTCACTCTGCCCCCACATTCTTGTCCTGTTCATCACGAGTGAAATTTTCTATGGTATTTACACAGTAACCCAAAGTTTTTGTCTGTTTCTTTCATAGTGGAAGTGAAAGAATGCCGATTGATTTGTATACTTAGATTGCAATTTACTGTTTCAAGATAAAGTGAAATAGATAGACAGAAAGGTCCTTATCTTGTTCATTTACACAAAGCACAGGGGAGTATTAACCTCATTTGAAAGAATGTTACAAAGCAAGTTATGCATTACTGACCAACGCAGTGTGGTATTGACTGCCATCTTCCATCCTTGCACACGATTTCCTCTGCATCCTGAATTATATAATTGTCTTGACAGACAACAGATACTTTTTCTCCATCCTGATAATTTACCGTCGTTGCCATATTGTGAGCATTGGGAATCTGAGGTGGAGGTGGGCATGACTGCATTTGTACTTCTACAAATATGAAAATTAGATTTTGTGATGAAAATCACAAGTTAAAAATACTAAAGAGAAAGCCCAATAATAATGTATCATAAACGATCAAATAATAAGGTTATGCTTAAATATGTGATCCTCTTCAGCCTGTAGAGCGCTTTAATACATCACACGTGGTCTTAATGGTAGTATCTTCCTTTTATTCCTTCTGTGATAAATCGTGCATAATTTATGTAAAACTTCTTTTGATTATTTCTAACCATTACGATGTACTAACTGAATCATCCACTCAGTAACAGGCACTAAGTAAATACTGATATTAGGATCTTTTTACAGCTATCTATAATCAAATGTATTGTGATTGCATTAAAACCCTTATAAGATGTGGAATGGAAAATAATTAGCCACAAGAAGAATTACACGTAATCAATTATATGATACAGGTTCCTGGCCAAGACATGAATTAGATATGGTCACTAGTGATTAACAGTGTGTCGTTTGAAGTTCAAAACTCTCTGGAGATACTGTTGACTAGGTTGCCGACACTGTTTAGAGAAACACAGATGATGAAATGCACCCTGTTTAACGGATTAGACAGCCTGACTTTACTTCTATGACCAGCAAGGTATACAAGATTCCTTTGCAAACTTGAGTTTGAGCTCCCATAAAGCAGAGATACCTCACATGTATCGTGGCAGTTCATAACCTGGAGACAAAGATGTCCTGTTCCACTGAGGGAAGACTCTGGACGGCTAACCCTGGAGGCTTTTGGACCTCTCTATGACACCTACGTTTTGCTTTCTCCTGCCATGCGTTTATTTCCTTAAAGACCTTATGTGACTGTACTTTGGGAAGTCTCCTGAGTCCTTCCAATTATCTGACACTTTGTATTCAATTCAGAGAAATTGTTGACGGAATAGAATTCATTCATGCTGACTAATATGGTCATATTTTCTATTTCTATCTTTAGACAGAAGCAGGAGTATTTTATATTTAATCAAAAGTTGTTTTCTTATTTCTGTTTTCATTATCTTGGCATATTTTTTCAATGTATTCTCAAGGATTTATTCTCTTCTATATCTGCTTGTTTAAGCATTTTTGTCCTAATAATCTTAATTTCTACTTCCTCTTGATACATTTTACCAGAGGTTGGTCTGGCAACTAAATCTCCGGCAGGTGCCATGTCTGCACTTTCCCTCTACCTTGATGGCACCAGTGGGTGCACTCCAGCCCAGGGCTCTCCTGTGGCTTCATCAAAGCCGGCGAGCGGGCCCCAGCCCCGCATTCTGCTGCCTCGCTACAGCTGGCCAGCATGCTCAGCCCACAGAGGGCACACTCCTTGATCCCCAGGCTCTAGTGGCCAGAGGGGCTTGCATTTCTGGGGCCTGCAACGCACTACAACAATCCGAGAGATAACTCTTGGTGGGCCACTACCTCCAGGGCACCACAAAGCAGCCTGAAACACAGCCCAGACTTTCTGGGGAAAAAGCCTAATTATCTGTCTTAGACCGGTAGCCTGAGGGGTGGACTTGAGATTTGCCGCACATCTGGGGGCCACCGAGGTGCTCTCAGGGAACGTGGACCAGGGGATGCCATCTTTGTGCTCTCCTCAGCCTCAAAGAAAACCAAATCACTATTTCTTAAAGATACCCGACCGGCATTAATTTGAGGCCATCAAGTTTCTGGGTGGGTTGTTTTATAGGGGACTGAAGCACTGATGCACTTAATATCTAGAAATGATGTTGTGGTTAGTTTCTAAATTCCCTTCCGGCTTCAAAGTTATTTGTAATAATAAATAGCTAAACATGTTTAAAAGATGCCCAAATACTGCTTTGGCAAGTTCGGAAGAAATAGAATAAGATTTTGAAAGTACTATAAACAAGAGCTTACCTGTGCAGGTTAGTTCAGGATCCCATCTTCCATTTATGCACGTTGAGTGTTTCTGTTCTGATTTTCCTCTACATTTGTAACTTATGTTCTCATTATGATCAAATTCGGTCTTAAATGGATTTACGTCACGTATAGTTAAGCTGTGTTTACACTTCCGAAGTTCATCTGTTGCTAGAAATGAAAATATTGCCTTGAAAAGACTACTTATAAGAATCAAAGCAGTTAATGCAGAACAATAGCTTAGACTCAATAGTATATCGAAATTAGAATTTAGGCCCGTAAGTCCCACCAACCAAGCCATTCCTGATCATATTGCATGTGATGGGCTATTTATTATGTCTGAACATAAGTCCCGTGTCCAGGCTTTGAAATTTCAGAGAAAATGTCTGCCATAAATACAGCCTGGATGTTGGGGATTAGAAAGGCATTAAGAGGCTCACTTTTTTGGATGATTTACACACTAAACAGTCATCACCTGGTTAAATTTGGTCTCCTATTTATCTGTGGAAATAGAATATATGAAGCTGATAGTTTAAATATCAGAAAATATTTTTGTTTCAGAAAAATGAATCTATTTTTTCACTTAGGGTAATTTAAAAAAAAATTTTTTTTAATGTTTATTTAATTTTGAGACAGGGAGAGACAGCATGAACGGGGGAGGGTCAGAGAGAGAGTGAGACACAGAATCTGAAACAGGCTCCAGGCTCTGAGATGTCAGCAGAGAGCCTGACGCGGGGCTTGAACTCACTGACCGTGAGTTCATGACCTGAACCAAAGTCGGATGCTTAACCGACTGAGCCACCCAGGTGCCCCTTCACTTAGGGTAATTTAATAAACACATCTAAGATGTATTATGTAAAATGTGAACACTTAAGCAGATCTTTTGCATGATCACTAAAATGGGACAAATACTTGGACTAAGAAATTGGGTGCTTCAAGTCACAAACTGTTTACTGTATATACTCTTCCAATCTTTGAAATACTATTTTATACATCAGGTCAACCTATAATTCAATAATATTGTAAGAGTCAATTTTGTTGACTCTAATACGAGTATAACAACTTTTTATACAACTACATAGTTCAAAAATTCAATGCAGCCCGGAGTACTTTGTCAAGCTGATAAAATGTCAATTGATGTAGGTCTTTGGATTTTTTAATAAGTGCCCAAAGAAGTAATGATTTTGTAATACAATAAAAAATAATACAAAGGGGAATAATTCAAAACACACTAGAGGCTGAAAATAAATTCTGGTTTTAGGGCTTGTCCTCAGTGTTGAGGAAGAGAAAACAAAGTTTTCTGCAGGTGATAGTAACTCACCCATAGTCAAAAGGAGTGGTAGTGGGTGTTGTCATGGTCCTGTGATTGACTGGTTTCTGAAAGAAGTTCCTTGATTCTTACGAGAAAATAAACATTTTGAGAAGAGTGAAAAGCTAGACTAGCTAGAGGTACAAAATCAACACTGAGAGGAGAAAATTGGAGTAAGGTCTATGATAGTTAAAAGTGGATTATGGTAAACTTGAAGATAGGTCGAAGATTAACCTTGGAAAGGCAAATCTGAGATCTAAAAAGACTAATAAATGAAATAGATGTTTTAGTATAAGAGTGAAAAGTTGAGAGTTTTCATGCCTGTTACAACCTTGGGTTTTCCCCCATATAAAATGAGGGGAAATCGTTTGTGGAGATAGAAGAGGACAAAGATGAAATTTGGTCTTGAAAGACTGGCAATACTTCTCATGGGAATGTGTCTAGCAAAAATGTAAGGATTAAAAAGCAACAAAACCTAATGGTTCATTCAACAAACTCCTATTTCATGTCTGCTGTATGTTCACCAGTCCTTTGTATATTGGGAATACATCGTGAACAAAACAGGTGTCAATCTCTGCTCTCATGGAACTTGAGCCTAAGCCCTACCTTCTCCTTGGAACAATTAATGCCTAGACATCTGGTGAATAAGTAAGATTGGACATCCAGGACTGTCTTTGAATGTAGGACCCAAGAAAACTGTAGGAAAGAACTCATTCCAAGGGAAAAAGGAAAAGGGCCCCCAATATTTTCCCAGCTAGTCATCAAAGACTTGGTCATCCAAAGGTCAGGATGATGCACGTACATCAACCAGAGTGAAGTCCAACAATCAGGTTTGTTTCCTGGCCCCACCCTGACTGCCTCCTTTGACTGACTTATACTGCGAACCCAGAGGGTCTGCAGCTCACCCACCCTTTGGCACATCAACTTCTTGCTGCCGCATTTGAAACAGACTGAGAAATGCTTAGAAGCTTTGAGAGAGGCAAGATTCCTATAGGGATGTAGCAAGTGGGCACTTTCTTGACACTGTCTGTTTTCCAGGGCCTGAAAACAAGAGTGCCGCGTAAAATGAAAATGGGATTTATGCAAATATGCTTCTATTTTCCTGGCGATTAATACTCAGATTTAAATCATATGAATAACTGTAAGTAAAATTTAGCTTCACACTTAAAAAGCATGTTAATTTCAGGGATAGAAAGGGTGATCAGACTCTCTTGCTAGTTTATATTTTTCCTTTGTAGATGATAAGCAATCATTATAATTTAAGACCTGACATTTTCAAGCATATATCTAAATTTCAAAACTATGTTTGCAAATACAGTTTGTACAATAAAAATATTACATTTCATTGACCGTCTATTTGAGAAGGGTCTTCTCACCAATGCACTGAGGAAGTTGGGTCCACGATCCACTTATACATGTAATTGATTTCTGTCCAATCATTGTGAATCCTTCTCTGCAATTGAACTCCACTGAATCTCCATGGTGATAGGGAGGGTTAGAAGTCTGAACAGCGTAGCCATAATTAAGTTCTGGTATATCTCCACATGTAGTCTCCACCTCTGTGAAAATTTCAGAAAAATATGTTTACTTATAAAATACAATTTATGTGTTTCTATAAATATAAAAGGTTGGTTTATTTTAAATATGAATATATTTTATACATTACCAATACAAATAGGCAAGTCTGTCCACCGTCCATCAACACACTGAATTTTATTAAAACCCTTCATCAGAAATCTAGGATTGCACACATATTCCACCAAATCGTTGTGTTCATAGTTTTCTTTCTGTGTTTCTTTAACTTTCCCATTAAGGAGTTGAGGAGGTGGAGAACACCTTTTTGTTTGCTCTACAGGAGAAATAATGTGTAAATAATGATCAAATTACCTATTTCACAACTTAAAAAACAATAAAATGGAGAGTTTTTTCTTTAATTTATATTATTTATAATGTACTTTATTATAGCCTTCTTAAGCAATGAAAAACAAATAGTGCTTAAACAAGAAACATGTTTCCCAGTTCTTTTTTCAAAATTATTATTTTAGAAAGAGAGATAGAGGATAAAAAGGGAGAGGAGAAAGAGACAGAGTGAGAATCTTAAGCAGGCTCTATATGTTCAGCATGGAACCCGACATGGGGTCGATCCCATGACCCAGGGATCATGACCTGAGCTGAAATCAGGATTCAGATGCTCAACCAACTGAGCCACCCAGGCACCGCAACCCAGTACTGTTAATTACACTGAACTAGTATATTGGAAGTATATTGAAACCCAGAAAACATGTTTAATAATCTAGATATTCTAGAGATGTATGCAAACCAATTAATAAATATGGTCATGTAAATGTTAACAATATTCATATGCCATGGAAAAAGTTTATCAAAACTGTTTGAAACAAAAGTCATCATTTGAGGCTAGCATTTTATCAACATATTTTAACTTTGGTTAAGACATACATGTGATTGAATGGACTGAATTAACTATACATTGCTTGAATATTGTTTAGACACTCGATGAAGGTTGAGGGAAGGCCCATGCCATACCAAGTGTCCAGTATTAACAGTGGAATTGTAGTCAAAAGGAAAAGTAACAAACATTAAGGCATAACACATGTATCTATGGCTATTACCACTACATACATCATACTCTGGTTTCTCTTCACATCGTGTAAATCTTTGGCCTTTTACCACTACATATTTCAAGAAACAAGTGGAGATTAATTTCTTAAATAAGAAAATCTGAGATATCTACTACCCAACACATGTCCTGGCTTAATGAATTAGATTACAGACACACACACTTGAAGCCAACAGAAAATTAAGCGTGAGAGAAACAAAAACATAAAAATGTTGGTTTCAAAAATCCTATTTCTTGTTGTAGCAATTAGAAGATAAATATTCACCTTTACACGTTGGAAGATTAGGGGACCATCCAAAGTCGTAACACTGAACTGAATCTGGTCCAACTCTTTTAAGTCTTTGTCTGCAGAAGAATTTCAACACATCTCCGACTCTATATTTGTCTTTTTTGGGCTGAGTATTTAAGTTATCTTCTATTTCAGGAATCTTGCATTCTATTTCTATAAAAATGTTCAAATAATTTGGTGAGAATATAAAATTAATCATTGGCAAAGTAAATTTTATATGTGTCGTATAAAAATGAGGTGCTGGGTACTGCTTATACAGAGGAGCCACAGAAAATTTTACATATTAGGTTTTCTACGCCCTCTAAATTCATAGGGGACCCTGAGAAATATTAAGGCATTGAAGAGCAACATATGTACCCTGAAAATGTATTTGGAAGGTCAACTTGCTTGCACTGGATCTGATTTTATAACTGACATTTATAAAATAAATGCTATATTATTTTGTACTCCCAAAACAGAAACATATTCTTTCACATTAAAAAAAAAAAACCCTGATGCTACATTTTCAAAATTGCACTAAATAAGATTAGGATTTTGTTTAATGTAAATATAATTGGACAACCAGAACACTAGGAGACATTTCTAACAGTTTCTAAGAAACTATTAAAATAGCTTAATTTATATTGATTATATTATATTAGTACAGAAACCAAACTGAAAAATGAAACAAAATAAGGAACCATGTTCAAAGCCAAATAGTTAGGCATATTCTAGGCATCCTCAGTATTTATGTAATACCCAATTATCTATTCTTATTAAACCTTTATACTATCTATTAAGAAATTATTGATTATTCTGATTCAATTTACGAATGTGTAAAATTATCCCTTCAAATTTGTCAAGTTTGTGACATTCGTGACATTCCCAAATAAAAATAAGCTAAATTCCTAAAATAAAGAGCTTCTCTCAGGGTCTGCAGAAATTAACACTCAAGGCAGAAGGTGTAAAAGCAGAAACTCAGGAGCAAAATAGCTGAGGAAATTGTAAGAAACTACAATTTTGGTTTTCTTATAGCATACACTCAAAGAACCCAGTTTTAAATAATATGATACCTTGCATTTAGAATAACAAACAAAATTATTCTTTGTTTATAAACCTATCATGTATATGGCCCATAGGAAACACTGTGTTAAAGAGAGATAATGGTCCTTGGGCTTTCAAACACCCTCTTCTCCCAGGTTACAGTAAATCAGAAGAAGACACCTTGATTTTAATCATGACTTCTTAAAACTTAATTAATTAATTATTTTTAGATGATTATTTGTTTTTGAGAGAGAGAGAGACAGAGTGTGAGTAGGAGAGGTGGAGAGAGAGAATGAGACACAGAATCTGAAGCAGGCTTCAGGCTCTGAACTGTCAGCATAGAGCCCCACATGGGGCTTACACCCGAGAACTGTGAGATCAGGACCTGAGCCAAAGTCTGAGGTTCAACCCACTGAGCGACCCAGATGCCCCCAAAATGACTTTAAATAATGCAAATTTGTTCAAATTGGGATATCTTAAACACGTTTTGGTAATTTTGTTAGTCCTGAAAAAAAAAATACCTGGAAAAATGGTACTTACCATAACATACTGGTTTATGAGACCAACCATCGTTACCACACACTATTGAACCTGCGCGCCCATCTTGGCTTTCGTATCCATCGTGGCATTCATAGTCCAACTTGTCATTGAGTTTAAACCACGTGCCACTGCTTTTGGCTTTGGCATTCTCAAATACTGGCATGTCACAAGATTCTAATGCATAACAGAATTGAAGATTTCAATTCTAATATTATTTAATGGACGATGTAATTAAGTCTCATCCCAAGGAGGTAAAAAAAACCTTTATCAATTAGCTTGTGCTAGTAAATTCAGTATCATATTAAATTAAGAATACCAGTGATAAATCATTGTCTTCAAAGTTACTCGAAATGAAAAAATATGTTTCTACACAGCATTTTCCTTATCACTTAAACACTCTGAAAAAATTTTTCTACAAACACTTTTCTCAATCAGTTATACTTATGTGTTTATGCCACGCTTGTAATCAAATAGGCCATTACAGGTGCATCATATTTTAACTAGCAGAGAGGAATAGGATTTGGTGAACTAAGATGCCACATTCACTAGCAAGGTGACAAATATTCCAGACAAAACTGGATCAGTTGAATACGATTGGTTTTCAAAAATGCAAGTAAATTTTTAAACATTCTATAAAACTCTACTTTAAAACATCATAATTTCTAAAGCTCACATGCTGATTTTCTTCCCCAAATATTTTCCTAATGGCTGTTCATTTTTCTAAACTTACCAAGATTGAATGGAGAGATAACTATTTTTATTATTAGTTAGAAGACAGTAAAATGTTAAAAGTTTTAATTTTTGCTACAGTGTGTTCATAAAGATTAGGTAACTCATCTCAAATTTTATGCTGTGTTACAGAGCCAGCTACCTTAAAGCTTTAAAAAACAAAGCAAAACTATACTAGTGAAGAGAGACAGTGTGTTTCTCTTCCATAGTAAGTATTACAATGGATAACTAACTAACATTCAGTATAAAATGACTTTATATGGGAGCCACTTTTATCATTTTTTTTTTGTGGCTAGTGCCCATAGTAAGCATGGACATTGAAAAAAATAAGGAAATGAAAACAGTACAAATGGATATTCAAATATCCACTTCCTTTAAAGTGAATATGTAAATATCGGTTCAAAACTATCACTGTGTAGCTTTGGAGTATAAGATAAACTGAGGAAACTGTTCATAGAAATCTTCATAAACATCCAGGGACAGGGAAATGTTTCAACACAGCTGTATTTGGCACCATCTAGCAGTATTCCTTCTCCACTAACTAGATGTTTATGAACATTTTCTAAAGGAGAGGATTTTTAAAGTGGGCTACCCTGGAATGTCAACCATAAACTCCATACTTTAATTAAAATTCTGCACTATGGACCCACATCTTCACTTACAAACATTACTTTCATGTCTAAAAACAAAGATTCTGTCATCAAAGTCTGATCACCTAAAAGCAGGAATAGGCACAAATATATTTTGCCAGCCAAAAGTAAGTGGGTTTCCAGGAGAATACACATAAGGCTCCCTGACTCGTTTCCAAATCACAGGATGTTTTAAAGTGGAAAATAACGTAAACTGAAAGATGTCCTGCTACTACGCTGTATAAGTGATTACTCTTAAAAGGCAAAAAATTACATCTTTTTTCATTTATCTTTTCAAATGGGAATCATGTCAGCCGCTCCTCCCAGAAAAGAATTAACTTAGAGTAAACTTTTGTTCAATAGCCATCAGCATAATGAATAGGAACATAATAAATTCATGTGGGTTGAGGTGACCATCCACTTTTCAGACATGTAACCGGTCCTGAAGTTTTACCATCTGGTGTTACATATCCTGGTTTACATTGATACTGTGTTTCTTTATTTAAGGAATATGTAGGTTCATATTCAGAAAAAAATCCATTTTCAATTGTTATCTCTGATTTTGAACATGTTTCTGAAAGGCAGAAAGTATAAGGAAAAGCGAAGCATATAAATAAACATTTTTATAAAGATTCACTGTAACAACACAAAAATAAGGAGTCATTTACAAATGAAAACCGGGAAAAATCTGAATCATCCAAATTCCTGGGACAGAAAAAGTAAGCGACAAAGATACTAAATCAAAATAGTTCATTATTTTCTTCTTTTTGGAATGAAGCGACATTTAGAATACCCAGAATCCCTTCTAGGAAATTATTATGAATCTGTTTGTCTAATGGATCTGGAATCCTGCAGTGTGTCAGAGGTGTACCGGCAATAGGTCCTTTCCAGGCACTTGTTTTAAATATTGCCAACGCGGGGTCTCCTAAGCAACTCCAGTACTCAATTGGGGTATCCGAGATCAGGTGACGATCTCAGAGAAACTGCCACCATAGCTACCACAACTCTGAGAATCTGCAATGTTTGTCATCATAATTGGGTGCTTAAAACCATATGGATATGTGGAGTTCAATGAGTATGACACAGATCAGCACGTTCCTTCATGTTCTGAGACCAAAATGATGATTCCTCAAATTATGTGTAACGTGACTTGAAACAATAAACAAGACTTCTGTCATTTACAAAGTCTTCACAAAGTTCAGCTTTAGTTTTTAAATAACCCATGGATAAAGAAGAAATCAAAAGAGAAAATATGAGCTATATATTTTTTCATAATTGGTAATTTTATTCCTTCACTTGGGGTGCCTAGTACACTGGAAATGGGATACTAGGAATATTAAACACTCAGGATAAGGAGTAAAGTACATAATCTTATTTATTTATTAAAATTTTTTTTAAGTTTATTTTATTTTTTTTTAACGTTTATTTACTTTTGAGATGGAGAGAAACAGGGCATGAACGGGGGAGGGTCAGAGATAGAGAGGGAGACACAGAATCTGAAACAGGCTACAGGCTCTGAGCTGTCAGCACAGATCCGACGCGGGGCTCGAACTCACGAGTCGTGAGATCATAACCTGAGCCGAAGTCGGACGCTTAACCAACTGAGCCACCCAGGCGCCCCTTAAGTTTATTTTTGAGAGAGACAGGGAGACAGAGTGTGAGTGGGGGAGAGTCAGAGAGAGGGAGACACAGAATCTGATGCACGTTCCAGGCTCTGGGCTGTCAGCACAGAGACAAATGTGGGACTTGAACTCCCATACCATGAGATCATGACCTGAGCCAAAGTTGGATGCTTAATCACTGAGCAACCCAGATGCCCCTGTAATCTTTTTTTTTTAAACATTAAATCTTTTGAATTGAGTTATAAGAAAAATATTTTACATGAAAGTTTGTGAGATGATAATAACATAGTCTGAGAGAGAAATTTTACTGTTATATACATATAATAGAAAAGAATACAGAATGAAAATCAATCATCAGAAAAAGAAAAGCAAACAAAACCCAACATACATATAAATTTGAAAAAACATAATAGTGTTAGTGAGATGATGGAATAGGGTGTTTTGTTTACACATTATTTGATTTATTTCTGTTCTAATCTTTAGTATTTCCTCCCTTCTTCTAAATTTGGGCTTAGTTTGCTCTTTTTCTAGTTCCATGAGCTATAAACTTAGGTTGTTTATATACAATCTGCTATGTTAAGCTAAATTTTTTATGTTTATTTATTTTGAGAGAGAGAGAGCACAGACACACACACACACACACAAGTGCACACGTGCAAGCAAGGAAGAGAGAGAGGGGGAGAGAGAGGGAGAGGGAGAGAGAGAGAGAGAGAGAGAGAGAGAGAGAGAGAGAGAGAGACCCAAGCAGGCTCTGTGCTGTCAGCACAGAGTCCTACTGCGATGCTTGATCTCAAGAAACCAATCATGAGATCTTGATCTGAGTCAAAATCAAGAGTTGAACACATAACTAACTGATGGAGCCACCCAGGCGCCCTGATCTTCTTTGTTAATGTAGACATTTATCATTAAAAATTTCCCTCTTTGCACGGCTTTTGCAACATCTCTGAATTTTGTTACACTGTTTTTATGTCTCAAAATATTTTTAAAAATTCTCTTGCTCTTTCCTCTTTGACCCTATTGTTGCTTGAGAGTGTATTTTCTTTCCACGTATTTGTGAATTTTCCCATTCTAGTTTTACCCCATCGTGACTGAAAAAGATAGTGCATACAATCTTTCATGTGCAGTAAATGTACTCTTTTACTGTTAGGTGAAAAATTCCATATAGATCTATTAGGTCCAAAAATCTTTATATTGTGGTTCAAATCTTCAACTTCTTTCTTGCCTTTCTGTGTTGTATTTATTGTTCCAAGGGAGGTATTAAAGTCTCCTAATATTACTGTATTGCTGTCAATTTCTCCTCTTCACATCTGTCCATATTGCTTTATATATTTATGAATTCCAAGGTTGGTTCCACGTCTGTTGAAAATTGTTACCATTTTCCTGATGAATGGACTCATTATTATTATATAACGATCTTCTTCATCTCTAGAGACAGTTTTAGATTCAGTTGTTGTTGTTTTTTTTCTCATAGAAGTATAATCACTCCATCATTCTTTGGTTGCCATTTGCATGAAATATCTTCTTCCATTCCTTCACTTTAGCCTATTGTGTCTTTAAATCTAAAGTGATTTCTTGGTTATTTTATTTTAAATCATTCAGGTACTCTATTCCTTTTAATAGGTAAATTTAAATTTAAGGAATTATTGGTAAGTGAACACTTACTATTAACATGTGGCTAATTGTCTTCTGTTTTGCATCTGTTTTTCTCAATTTGCTCCTCTTTTGATGACTTCCTTTGTTATTTGATTATAGTTTACAGTTATTTACTTTGATTCTTATTATGCAGTACATTAGATCTCTGGAATTATTTATCTTATAACTGAAGGCTTACATGCTTGGACCAGTATCCACACCCACCACTGGTACAGAACTTGCATTCCACATTCTGCTTCTATGAATTTGATGTTTTCTTTTTTCTTTTTTGATTTCATATAGAAGTTTTATCATGAAGTATTTGCTATCTCTGGCTTATTACACTTAATGTATTGTCCTCTAGGTTCAACCATGTTTTTGTGAATATCAAGATTTTCTTCTTTCTCATGGGTGAATAATATTCTATTGTCTGTGTGTGTGTGTGTGTGTGTGTATACATACATATATATATATACATACTGATGCTTAACCAACTGAGCCACCCAGGAGCCATGTTTCCTCAGTCTTGAATGTCTTCATACCTGGCATCCCTATTTCCATGACTCCCATCCAACCTTCAAAGCCTACCCAAGAATGCCATCGTGACCCTGACAGATTTGGCTCTTCATTCCACCTCTTACAAACAAACTCCCCAACCTGATCCCACTCCAGACTCTCATTCCAACTTGGATTTCTTGCCTCCTCTAAATGATCCTGTAGTCTCTCTTTTGCTTGTCTCCATAACAATCTTTATACAGTAAAATACAATATGCTGATGAAATACAATAATCATTCCTTTTGTTTTCCCCACTAAATCGCCTTTTGGTGATGCTAGTCCTAATGCCTGGCACTTAGCAGGCACTTAGCAGTCACTTAAAAAGTGACCATTGGATGGGCAAATAAATGAATGAAAGAATGGATGAATATGAAGCTCTTTCAGAACCTTTCCATTATATCTGCAGATTGCAGGCAACCCATGGGAAGAGCACAGTAGATGGTAACCAATGTAAAAGGTAAGACATGAGAACGCATGTGCAGTGATCTCAAAGCTCTATTGCATGAACCCAAGAAACTCTATCTGTAACTCCATTGTACCTCTGTCTAAGTGTCTTAATTTTGAATTTATGCCATAATTTTGAAGTCAGGAAGCATTTTAAATTTGTTCAAAAAGGCTTTGGGGAGCCTTTGAAGGAACAATTCTATAAGCACTTTCCTATCTATTACATTTTTGGTCAACATGGTTTGAGAAACTTGGCTCTCTCAGTTAAAACGTCCAAACACAGAGAAGTGCTCTGTCAAACCTATTTAACCCTTTTGTTATTTTTGTGATTTTTTTCCCCCCTAAAATGTAGCACATTTTACCCCAAATATATCATCTCTTGTTTATGCACCATATTCTGAAACTAGTTAAAGTTGTTAAGATATGGGTAAAGTGCACATCAGTTTAGTGAGCACAGGATAGACTGGTTGGGAAAAACTCATATCCTGGGGAGGTAGGAATGGTGTCTGGGGTGAGAGGGAGGCATAATTGGGAAGAAGGGAAAGTGCAAAGGTTGTAGAACAATCAGGGATTGGGCAAAGAAAAGTGGATCGATGTAGACTTGGCCAGTAGCCCTAGCAATCAAAGGCCAAAGAGAATTTACGTGTCATTGGGGGACACACTTATTTTCAGCTAAGAACAATTTCAACAAAACTTGATAAGTGAGTTGTAGTTTAACATTATGTGCAGGCAGAAAAGTAGCATATGCATTCTCCATTATGTCTACATTAAAAATAAACAAGGCTTGCTGTGGCACACCTCTCCCTCTCGTGACACTCCCGGGGCGTCTGCTCTGACCCTTCTCATGGCGCTCACTGTCACGCTTCACCCATCAGATCTCCCCTCCCCAGGGCCACCTCAACTTCCAGAGTTCCTTAGTCCCTTCTTCACCCTCATCATCCATTTCTACCTTTCCGCACCGAAATTGTAATAGAGAACTTTTCAGCTTATATGATTCACAGTAAATTGCAGTAAATACTATTGGATTTTACTACTCTAAAGTATTTATTCAGAGTATTTGCTATTCCACATAAATTTCAGTTTTGTTGAATCTAGTAAAATCAATACATTTCTTTTTTAGTTTTTTAAAAAAACATTTTTTTTCTTTTTTTAAAATAGAATTTATTTTTTTAAATGTTCACTTAGTTATTTTGAGAGACAGAGTGCAAACAGCAGAGGAGCAGAGGGGGAGGGGGGAGAAGGCGAGAGGGAGAGTTGGAGACAGAGACAGAGAGAGAGAGAGAGAGAGAGAGAGAGAGAGAGAGAATCCCAAGCTGGCTCCCAGGTGTCAGCACAGAGCCTGCTGTGGGGCTCAATGACACATACTGTGAGATCATGACCTGAGCTAAAATCAAGAGTCAGATGCCTAACCTACAGAGCCACCCAGGTGCCCCTACCACATTTCAAAGAAGAGAGGATACTGAAGGCAGTTGGGCCACTGCACAACTTTAAATCACACCATATAGGTAAACATCACACAACTATTTCTAAAACTGGAGTTTTCTTGACAGCAGAAGGCGAATTCCTATTTATCATATTGGCATTGAAACACAGGGTTCGGGATTAAACGCCACTACCTCAAGTTTTCTGGATTACATAACTGTGTATAACATTCATACACATCTTTATAAAATAGTACTTTTAATTAATTTATAAGTAATTCTTACGATTGATAACGTCAATTATTTTTTCCATTTGAGGGTTAACTCTAAAATTGGAAACCATCTTGTACTTGAAACAATATACAAAAAATTGTTTTACTTTGTTTTCTGATAGAAGAGAACCTCTCTAGCTTTGATCTATATTTTACTCCTGAAAGATTATTTTTGGCCCTTGAAACCTCCACAATTAGGTAACACCCACATCTCTCCAAACAAAATTTTAGTAGGTTTAGTAGGTTTTTAATTTATTCACATTTCTCAGCCAGGAATTTCTGGGCTGTGGCTAATTTCAAATATTATACTCTTTGTAGACCCGAAGACTAAACGGTCTACATGGAAAGCTGGTCATAATATATTCCGGGAAACAAAAACTACTATGTGGTAAGATTGAGGGACTGTTATTCTAAACTTTGTCCTGTAAATATGACCAGTACTTAGCAGCCTGTGGTGATTCGTCCAACTGCGATGTTTTACAAGGAAAACAACTAATGTTTCTACATGCCTGGCAATGGCAAAGCAGAGAGCCTATTGCATCGAAAAGGTACTAACTGGTCTCCATGAAACTTGGGCCAATAAATTCTTCCTATGGGCTATCATTCCTCTTTAGAGTGAGGAGGATTTTCTGAGAAATGTTCACTCTGAACAGGACAGAGGCAATTTATGAAATACTAAAACATTAAGACCGGTTGAGTAAAGCAGATTGTGCTGGTGTTCCAAACTGTCTTCTCAGTTCCTCAATTTACCATTCACTATTCAATTTGGTATTTCTCAATATCTCAATTTACTATTTCATATTTATTTCTACATGGGAAATAAAACCAGAGGCAACTATTGAAGGATATATGGATATTTTTAATGAGTAAGGTTACTTTGTTGAGTGAAATTTCTGTTAGGTATGGTAGCATTTCAAACCAGTTTTAGAACTTTTTGGCAAACAAGGAATAAATCACAGTTCTACATCTGCTGAAAATTCATGTGATTTTTTTCTACTCACTTGTGCATCATGTGCGCTTTTGGGAAAATCATGAGGCTAAAGTACTGCTTTAAATACTTTAAATAGTAATGTTACAGTTTCTCTATTAGGACTTAGCCAGATTTACAGTCAGTCTCACGATAGTGTGCAGAGTGCTAATGCCTAATTCACCAGCAGAAACGGATGCCACATTTAAACACGTTTTGATGAAATAGAAAATACAGGTGAAATGAGTCGGCTGGAATCAATTATGTAAGTAAGGAGTTTACATCAGTATTACTTAATTTGTAATACATGCTTTATAACACCCGATTTTAAAGTTTCAAATTCCGCTTTGTAATCACTGAAACAGTTTAATTAAACTAGGCATCAATTCTTGAGTTTTAAACATGAGCTGGAAAGAAAACAAATCTTCCTTACATGACAAATGATGTCTACATAAAGCCTAGGCAAACAATATGTAAATATTGAGACACTGAACATACTCCTGCTAAAGAAAAGACAGAAACACTCGTGTACAGAAAAAGATGTTTGTAATGGTTTGTAGCATTAAGAGTGTTCTGGAACTCTTTGCCAATACAATAATATTTTACATTTGAATACACACTGCAATATTTACATATGCAGTAAATACGATTGTATAGCTAGTTTAAAAGGTGGCTGGATATAAGGTTTCTGAACTAAAAATCAAGCAATAGCATATCAGACTGTGAAACTAAAAACGCTCCGTGTCTCAGAAAAAAAAAATTAAGCATATTTGATTAAACCTTAAAAAAATAACTGAGGAATATAATTAAAGAGAGATACCTGCCTTCATTTTCTAAATTGAAAGACCATCAATGACAGAGCTTTAGTGTTATTTGTTGGTATATTTCAATGCTTAGAGGCTGACAGGAAGCAAGCATTCAAAAAAACTTGTTGACTTACTGAAATGTTTTGGAAATTTATGAATGATAGGTAACTCATTTGTTTTAAAAATGTCATTCAAAAAAAGCAAATCAAATAGTATCACACAGTTTCCTATCATGAACTAGAAACCAAATTCCATCCAAAGAAACTTTTTAATCTCTTGAGAAGTAGTGTTCGAATTAAATGTAATTATATGTCTAGAAATCGCCTTACTAATGCCAGAAAATAAAAACTTCTACATTCATATTCACTATTCTCTTAAGAATAGTCTTTAGACTGGTCTTCTAGAATATACCTCAAATACAACCACAGGAAAACACCCATGAGAATATTTGGATGTTATAAACATTGCATATTCATTTTTTTCAAATTTATATGATATATTCATGCCAAAGGTACAAGTAACGCTTGCTTGTCTATCAGACTTTTAAGGCCGTGACAGTAACAGTTGTAAATGCTAAAGGGATTCTTCTTTAGAAAGAGTTAACATCTATATCTGAGATAAATCTAGTCATTAGATGATTTGAAGGTTTCTATTGTCTAATTTCTGTTCTGGTTCTATATATGTTCATATGCTTCTTAATACTTTCACAGAAAGCATTTGGGTAAAAACTCTAAGCAAAAAGAGTAAATTATGTTTTATGATAATTACAAGGGAAATGCTTATATTACAGCATTCAAAATATTAAAACTTGTTTTGAATTTTTACATTAAATAAAATTATGACGAATAATCACATCATCTAAATAAGCTGCTTCTATTTTTTGAAACTTAACAATGTCAAAAGCCACTCACACACTAAGCTACAGAACAGTAATTAAATCACAATCTACACCAAATTCCTGTTACCACTGTGAAAAGCAGAACAGAAAATGTTTTATAACACAGAAAAGGCTTTCTTTTTTTCACTCTTACCTTCTGCAACACAAACAGTCCACCACAAAAGCCAAACAACCTGTGCTGAAAATCTCATTTTGAGGATCCTTTAGGGGCACATTTAATAGCCGACACTGCTCACTCTATGTCAGCTGCTCTTCTGCTAAAAGCTGTGATTAGAGCAGCAAAGCACTTGCTCCAAAAGGAAGTTGAAACACAGTTTGGGAATGTAAGGGATTACTAGATGCTCCGCCCATCAGAAACTTTTGCAAAGTAAAAGAAAAAAAAATCAATCACAAGCCCCAGCAATGCCAGAGTTGGAATCAGACTCCCACTGCACTCCCACTGAATGTTAACGCTGTGACCCACTTTTGTTTTTATAAACCCAGGCTGTTCTAAGTTGGAACATGTTCAGGTTCTTGGAATGTGCAAGGCAGTAACCGGTGATATACTTCGGATTTCATTAACTCTCTAATTACTCAAACCCATTCAGATCTATTGTGTGTAAACTTCAAAAGATAAAACAATAAAAGCACCTTTAAAAATCATTTACAGGGGTGTCTGGGTGGCTCATTCGGTTAAGCATCCAACTTCAGCTCAGGTCATGATCTCCCAGCTCGTGGGTTCGAGCCTCAAGTCAGGCTTTGTGCTGACAGCTCAGAGCCTGGAGCCTGCTGCAGGTTCAGTCTCCCTCTTTCTCTGCCCTCCCCGCCCCAAATATAAACATTAAAAAAATTTTAAAAGAAATCATTTACAGAGCTTGACGTTAGGCAACGCTTTCACAAACAAGACCCAGACAACGTGAGTGAACTTTGCCAAGAGTGCAGTGCTGGTTGATATTTGGGACCTGCTTTTCCCGCAAACCATGCACTTATTCTTTTTTTTTTTTTTTTTTACTTTATTTATCTTTATTTTTTTTCAATATATGAAATTTATTGTAAAATTGGTTTCCATACAACAGCCAGTGCTCATCCCAAAAGGTGCCCTCCTCAATACCCATCACTCACCCTTCCCTCCCTCCCACCCCCCATCAACCCTCGCTTTGTTCTCAGTTTTTAACAGTCTCCTATGCTTTGGCTCTCTCCCACTCTACACTCTTTTTTTTTTTTTTTTTTTTTTTCCCCTTCCCGTCCTCCATGGGTTTCTGTTAAGTTTCTCAGGATCCACATAAGAGTGAAAACATATGGTATCTGTCTTTCTCTGTATGGCTTATTTCACTTAGCATCACACTCTCCAGTTCCATCCACGTTGCTACAAAGGGCCATATTTCATTCTTTCTCATTGCCATGTAGTACTCCATTGTGTATATAAACCACAATTTCTTTATCCATTCATCAGTTGGTGGACATTTAGGCTCTTTCCATAATTTGGCTATTGTTGAGAGTGCTGCTATAAACATTGGGGTACAAGTGCCCCTATGCATCAGTACTCCTGTATCCCTTGGGTAAATTCCTAGCAGTGCTATTGCTGGGTCATAGGGTAGGTCTATTTTTAATTTTTTGAGGAACCTCCACACTGCTTTCCAGAGTGGCTGCACCAATTTGCATTCCCACCAACAGTGCAAGAGGGTTCCCGTTTCTCCACATCCTCGCCAGCATCTATAGTCTCCTGATTTGTTCATTTTGGCCACTCCGACTGGCGTGAGGTGATATCTGAGTGTGGTTTAGATTTGTATTTCCCTGATGAGGAGCGACGTTGGGCATCTTTTCATGTGCCTGTTGGCCATCCGGATGTCTTCTTGAGAGAAGTGTCTATTCATGTTTTCTGCCCATTTCTTCACTGGGTTATTTGTTTTTCGGGTGTGGAGTTTGGTGAGCTCTTTATAGATTTTGGATACTAGCCCTTTGTCTGATATGTCATTTGCAAATATCTTTTCCCATTCCACTGGTTGCCTTTTAGTTTTGTTGGTTGAAACAACTTTGCTGTTGAGAAGCTTTTTATCTTCATAAGGTCCCAGTAATTCATTTTTGCTTTTAATTCCCTTGCCTTTGGGGATGTGTCGAGTAAGAGATTGCTATGGCTGAGGTCAGAGAGGTCTTTTCCTGCTTTCTCCTCTAGGGTTTTGATGGTTTCCTGTCTCACATTCAGGTCCTTTATCCATTTTGAGTTTGTTTTTGTGAATGGTGTGAGAAAGTGGTCTAGTTTCAACCTTCTGCATGTTGCTGTCCAGTTCTCCCAGCACCATTTGTTGAAGAGACTGTCTTTTTTCCATTCGATGTTCTTTCCTGCTTTGTCAAAGATTAGTTGGCCATATGTTTGTGGGTCTAACTCTGGGGTTTCTATTCTATTCCACTGGTCTATGTGTCTGTTTTTGCCATGCACTTACTCTTTTAAGGACGTGTCACATACGTGTGTGAAACAACAGGATCACTCTCATTGGACACAAATGAGTTTAACAATTCAAAACTCAAGAAACTGGAATGCTGGATTGCTAAAACTCTATGTTGAAATACGATAAGCATGAAGAGAAGGGAAGCAAAGGGTCTGCTGAATCTCCAGAAGGTGAAGACGCCTCTGCAGCAGCACCGAGCTCAGGAAACCGCGCAGCACTAGGTCTCAGGGAAGCCCCGGTTGTCCCTTCAGTCAGTCCCTCTCGCCCTCCTCTCACCACACACAGGGTGGCCCCTCTCCGGATCTCTGGGAACATGGAGTCCATTTGCCTGTCTGGTACTCTGCAGCAGCTGAGAGATCAGATCCTGAGTCTTTAGTATTCAGAGCCTTTCGTGAAAAACCGTGTGTCATTCAACCACGCTGTTGGGTTTAATTGCGGATCATTAATTCTTAGGGCGTGTAATGTTCAATTCTTTGAACATATCTCATTTTATTTGTGTGCCTGCCACTGGGCATCTGGGTGGATTCTCGTTTGCAGCTAACAGAAGTAGTGCCGCTATGAGCCTATTATGAGGTTTTGGTAAAGACAGGTCGTCATTCCTGATGAGTACATACTGAGGAGTGAAATGGTAGGACACGACGCGTGAATACGTTTACGTGTACCAGGTAACATCAGAGAGTTTTCCAAAAGGATTCTGCTAACTGGTGTGCCATCAGCAGTGTATACATTGCTCCAAATCCTCAACACACTTGATGTCTCCAATCTGTGCGATTTTAGCCATTCTGGTGAACACAGAGCAGTACTTCTTTGTGGCTTTAATATGCCTTTTCCCGATGACAAATGAAGTGGAGAACTCGCATGTAGCAACTGGTCATTTAGATATCCTCTTGGGTGAATTGTCTATTCAAGTCTTTGCTGCTGAGTTATCTGTCTTTTACTTACCTCATTGTGGGAATTCTTTCTATACTCTCTGTACATTCTTGGACATATGTACTATAAATATTTTCTCCGTCGATGGGCTATTTGCTCAGTGTTACATGTTTTTTACTGAGCAGAATTTCTTCATTTTAAATTGAACAGTTAGATGTTTGGTTTTCATAGTTATGCTTGGGTGTAATATTTTCACACGTATCCTTCAAGCCTGCTTTGGAAGTTGGTAGCCAGCTTTAGAAGCTGGACACGTTTTCAGAGGGTTCAAACCACAAATTTAGGCTGAATTCACTGACACGTGTAAGCAGAAAAGAATTCTGGGTCACTAGTCGCCTTGCATGTCTATGGCTCTAGCCACAGCAGAGACAGTCCTTGTTAATGTCACGGGATAGAATCATTGCAATGGACAAAAAGAAAATGTTTGGAGCTTAAAACCAAAAATAATTTTCTTGGGGCACCTGTGGCTCAGTTGGTTAAGTATCCGAGTCTTGGTTTTGGCTCAGGTCATGATGTCACACAGTTCCTGAGTTCAATCCCCATCAGGCTCCACACTATGAATGTGAAGACTGCTTGGGATTCTCTCTCTCCCTCTCTCTCTCCCCCTCTCTGCACTTCTGCCCCTCCCGCCGCCCCCCCCACCCCGGCACGTGCCTGTGCATGTACACTCACTCTCTCCCTCAAAATAAATAAATAAACTTAAAGAGGTTTTCTTAATTTTAATATTGAATTAAATTTAAAATTGTTTCCCGTTTGGATTAGTACCTTTCGTGTCGTATTTAAGACATCCTTGCCTAGTCCTAGGATGCAATAATGTTTTCCCCTAAAAACACTGTTTTCTCTTTCACATTTACAACTCATTCGATTTTGTGTATGGTATCTGGTACTAAGAGCGACAGACATATTTTTAAAATACAGCTATCCAACTGTTCGGGCAATATTTACTGAAAATATCACCTCCTTCCTACTACACTGCTTCACTCTGACTTTTGTCTTAAATCAGGCAACTGGTAATGTGTGAGTCTGTTTCTTAATGTCCTCAGTAAGCTCAGTGAGTTCACCAAGCTCATCACACCACAAAAGCTAGAAGTCCTGCTTTAATTTTTTAAAAGATTGTCTTCTAAAGTGTCGATTTCTGGTAACTTGGGGTTCTTCTAGTTATCTTTTACACTGATTTCTTGCTTAACTTTGTTTGGTCTGAGATGTACTCTCAATAATTCCAATCTTTTAAAATTTCATAAGATTAATACTGAAAACATATAAGGAACTCAACACCCAACAACAAGATATAAACTTAACACCCAAACAACAAATAATCCAGTTAAGAAACGGGCAGAAGACATGAAAACGCCTTTTTCCGGAGAACACATCCAGATGGCTAACAGACACATAAAAAGATGCTCGACATCTCTCAACATCAGGGAAGTACAGCTCAAAACTACAATGACGTATCACCGCACACCTGTCGGATTGGCTAACATAAACAACACAGAAAACAACAGGTATTGGTGAAGATGTGGAGAGAGGGAAATCCTCTGGCAATGTTGGTGAGAATGCAAACTGGTGCAGCCACTCTGGGAAACAGTAGGGAGGTCTCTCAAAAAGTTAAAAATAGAATTACCCTACAATCTAGCAACTGTACTACTAGGTATCTACCCAAAGGATATAAAAATACTAATTCAAACGGATACATGCACCCCAATGTTTATAGTAGCAACAACAGCCAAATTATGGAAATAGCCCAAATGTCTAGTGACTGATAAATGAATAAAGAGAGGGTGGCATACATATAACATAGACACATACATTCACATACGGTATACATATACATATACATATACATAATGGAATACATACACATGTATGACGTACATATATATTTATAATACACACACACACACACACACACACAATGGAATATTTCCCAGCCATAAATAAAGAATGAAATCTTGCCATTTGCAATGACATGGATAGTGCTAGAGAGTATAATTGCTAAGTGACATAAATCAGTCACAGAAAGAAAAATATCATATGATTTCACTCATATGTGGAATTTAAGAAACAAAACATAGTGGGAAAAAGAAAAAGAAAAAAACAGACACTTAACTATAGAGAAAAACCTGTTGGTTACCAGAGGGCGGGGGGGGGGGGGCGGGGTGGATGGAGATCTCCTCCATCCCCCCCACCAGCCCAAAGATCAGGAACACGACAGGGATGTCCACTCTCACCACTATTGTTTAACACAGTTGTGGAAGTCCTAGCTTCAGCAATCAGACAACAAAATGAAATAAAAGGCATCAAAACTGGCAAAGAAGAGGGAAACTTTCACTTTTTACAGAGGACATGATACTCTATATGGAAAACCCGAAAGACTCCACCAAAGGCTGCTAAAACTGATACATAAAGGCAGCAAAGTCACAGGGTACAAAATCAATACACAGAAATCAGTTGCATTTCTATACACCAATAATGAATCAACAGAAAGAGAAATCAAGAAATTCATCCCATTTACAATTGCACCAAGAACCATAAAATACCTAGGAATAAACCTAATCAAAGATGTAAAAGACCTGTATGTTGAAAACTATAGTAAACTTATGAAGGAAATTGAACGAGACACAAAGAAATGGAAAAACATTCCATCCTCACGGATTAGAGGAATAAATATTGTTAAAATGTCAACACTACCCAAAGCAATCTACACATTCAATGCCATCCCAATCAAAATTGCACCGGCATTCTTCTCAGAGCAAATTTGTATGGAACCACAAAAGACCCTGAACAAGGTCTTGAGTAATATTGAAAAAGAAAACCAAAGTGGGAGTCATTACAACCCCAGACTTTAGCCTCTACTGCAAAGCTGTAATCATCAAGACCAGGTATCGGCACAAAAACAGATACATAGACAAATGTAATACAGAACCCAGAATAAGACCCACAAGTGTATGGCCAACTAATCTTTGGCAAAGCAGGAGAGAATATTCAATGGAAAAAAGTCTCTTTAGCAAATGGTGCTGCAAGAACTGGATAGCAACACGTAGAAGAATGAAACTGGACCACTTGGTTACATCATACACAAAAATAAACTCAAAACGGATGAAAGACCCAAATGTGAGACAGGAAACCATCAAAACCTTAGAGGAGAAAGCGGCCAACAACCTCTTTGATCTCAGTCGCAGCAATTTCTTGCTCAACACATCTCCAAAGGCAATGGAATTAAAAGCAAAAATGAACTACGGGGACCTCATCAAGATAAACACCTTCTGCACTGCAAAGGAAACGATCCACAAAATGAAAAGGCAACCAATGGAATGGGAGAAGATATCTGCAAATGACATATTGAATAAAGGATTAGTATCCAAAATCTATAAAGAACTTACCAAACTCAACACCTAAAAAACAAATAATCCAGTGAAGAAATGGGCAGCAAACATGAATAGACACTTTTCCCAAAGAAGACATCCAGATAGCCAACAGACACATGAAAAGATGCTCACCACCACTCATCATCAGGGAAATACAAATCAAAACACAAACTCACACCCATCAGCGTGGCTAAAATTAACAACTCAGGAAACAACAGATGCTGGCGAGGATGTGGAGAAATGGGAACCCTCTTGCACTGCTGGTGGGAATGCCAAGCGGTGCAGCCACTCTGGAAAATAATGTGGAGGTTCCTCAAAACATTAAAAATAGAACAACCCTACAACCCAGCAATAGCGCTACTAGGAATTTATCCAAAGGATACAGGAGTGCTGATTCATAGGGTTACATGGACCCCAATGTTTACAACAGAGCTTTCAACATACCCAAATCATGGAAAGAGCTTAAATGTCTACCAGCTGATGAATGGATAAGAGGAATATATATATATATTCACTCGTGTGGAACTTGAGAAACTTAACAGAAGACCATTGGGGAAGGGAAGGGGAAAAAGTAGTTACAAACAAAGAGTGAGGGAGGCAAACCATTAGAGACTCTTAAATACAGAGATCAAATGGAGGGTTGATGGGAGGGGGCTGGGGAAAGGGGAAAATGGGTGATGGGCATTGAGGAGGGCAACTGTTGGCATGAGCACTGGGTATTGTATGTAAGCAATCAACGATGGGAATCTACCCCCAAAACCAAGAGCACACGGTACACACTGTATGCTACCCAATTTGACAACAAATTACATTAAGAAAAAAAAAAGATATTGTTTGTGATGAAGACACACTGGAGGTGACCACAAGGTCCACTCGGAGAGGACCTCTTCCATCACCACACAGCAGGGAAGAAGGCTCAGCGTCCCTGAGCTTGCTGACCTGGAAAATGTCCCCACGATCTTAAGTGAAAAAACAATACAGATAAAGCATAATTCCATTTGGTTGTTTTTTTAACCATACACAACAAAACTGTACGTTTTCATAAGCACACATATACGTGTATTCAAGAAGGCTGATGAGGATGTATGCATCAAATGCTACGGTTACTTCTAGGAGAAAAGGTTTGTGAGGTGAGGGGGCTTTGGATTTCTCGGAACTGTTCCTATGAATACTTCCTAATTTATGTTTAAAGGCTGAACAACTCTGTAAAAATACACTACAAATCACCGAAATGTACCTTTGGAGTTAGTGGATTTTGTAGTATGTAAAATATATCTCAAGAAAACTATCAAAATAACTTAGGAGCATCTGGGTGGCTCAGTCGCTTAAGCGTCTGACTCTTGGTTACAGCTCAGGTCATGATCCCGGGCACATGGATTGAGTCCCATGCTGGGGGATTCTCTCTCTCGCTCTCTCTCTGCCTCTGCCCACTGACATCCTCTCCTTTTCAAAAATAAATAATGAAAAACAGAATTAAAAGAGAGGATGATGATGTAGATGATGAAGAAAAAGGTGTTAAGGCAATGAAAGACCAAGAAAGACCAAGAAAATGTCACAGACCAGACTAAGACAACATTTACATGCAAAGTGGTACGGAAAGACATTTCATGGAAAAACTGGGGGAATATGAAGAAAGTCTACAATTGTATTCATAGGACTGTGCCAATGTTAATTCCTTACTTTTGATACCTGTACTCTGGTTATAAAAAACGTTATCGTTACAGGAAGCTGGATAAGAACTCTACACTATCTTTGCAACTCTTCCGTAAATGTAAAACTACTAGAAAAAAAAAATCAGCAGCAGCAAATACACTTGGCCCAGATATAAAGACACATCCACAGGCTCACTGCCAAGGCCACAGTGGCCCACCCCAGAAAAACCTGTTTGTTTTTTTCTCGTGTAATCCTTTATTCATATGCATTGGAAGCTGTCATTTCTCAAATCTTTCCCCAGTTTTACCCAAGCTTTTCCCCCAAAGGCACAGCGGACTGACACAGTACCTGTTCCCCAGCAAGGCAATGGCACAGAGGTCACCCTTCTGTACTTGAGGCAGACCAGCAGGGGGCACCACGAGTCCTGGCCGCATCAAATCTGCAGCAAACAAAACAAAAGCATCACAACCTGTATTCTGCCTCTAAACAATTCCAAGTTCTACTTCATCATTTATTCATTCACTCAACCTACAAACCTTTATCAGGTATCAGCAAGGTTATTCATAATGAAAATTAAAAGACGGCAACCCGAGTATCACACCATTTCCCTAGGGGGGCTAGTGGTCCAACTGAAGCACCAAGGCCAGTTCTATGACCTATCTTATTCTGGTTTCCTAAATTTAGCTTACTGACTCAAAGGACAGCATATGGCAGTTCACAAACTGTTTTCTCATTGAAGTACAAAGTACAAAGCTGATTGAAGCCTTTCAACAGCGTCGTAGAGGCCCAGGGACCTCACGGAAGCAGTCAAGAGAGAGATGAAACGCAAACGGGGGAAAAATTCCATTTTTCAACCATATGAACCCAGGAAGTGGGTACATTTATTGGAGTAGTTGGTCCTTCCTAAGCGGGTTTCAGTAGATAGCCAGAATATAGGGAAATCTTCTTACCTGCTCCCCCCATCAGTTTTTCAAGCACCGGAGGCCACGTCGTGAAAGCTGGGAGAAGGTCAGGATAGGACCACAAGGCATGCACTGCCCAAAAAGAGACACAGATTTATTGCCAAAAAGTCAATCCCCTGGGGCACTGGCAAAGCCAAACGCGAAGGCCACTTTAATTCAGGGACAGTAAAGGAACTCGGCTCAAAGCTAGAGAAGAGGCTGTGAGGCCCAAAGAGGGTTCATTCTGGTTTGTTTTGTTTTTAATTTAAACTTATTTATTTAAATTCATGTTAGTTAACATACACCGTAGCGCTGGTTTCAAGGGGTTTCATTCTGAGGCAGATTCTTAAAAACCTGGATGTCACCTGAGACTGGGAGGCCCCATCATTCCACCTGATTGTAGCTGCAGAAATGCGCACAGCAGGTAAAAGCGGGGACAAAGACCCAAGGAGGATTCCATTTGTGACCTCAGAAACAAGTAGACTAAGAACAGGGCACCAGCCTGTAAACAATTTGGAAATTTCCGCATGTTTATTATTTGTATTCCCTCTGTTTTCATAGTGATTAGTGGTAAAAACCCTTAGATCAAAAAGCGCCCGTGTCCGTACAGCAGCAAAGTGGGGTGGGGGCAGCAGCGGCCCAAGGAGACCGCCCTACGCTGCTGTAGCCCAGCTTAGGGCAAGAAAAGCCCCAAATGACAAAGCAGGTGTCAGCAGCTAGAGACAAAAGGACCCTAGATGTCTGAGATCTGTCACAAGGAGAGAAACCAAAGGATCCTGAGAGCCAGACAGAGCTGAAGGAAGAATCCCTGGGGGGTATCTCGATGGGAGTACATCACTAAGACAGCTGGGTACGTGGTTTCATTAACCCAGCTTCTTTCCCATCACAGGATCTTTTCAGTCTCTAAAGAAAATCCTGCTAGTCATCCTTTTAAGGCATATTTCTCACATGTTCTGAAATGCCACCCTTTTCGAGACCCCTGCTCCATCCCTAGTTAACCCACTAGGAACTACTATTCCTTCATCTCAGAATATCTCTTGGCAACCACGCTCTTTCTGTATTGGCCCTTTCATTCTCCCTCCTACGGCAGTAAGTTTCGACCTTGAAAGACCCAATTCTAGGGACACTGGGCCCGAAACGATTCTCAGGGATGGTACTGAGAGATTTGGCACTTACTGTTTTGAGTAAGACAGGTGAATGAAAGAAATAAGGAGAAACGGATGCCAGGCAAGGATTACAGTAATGGCCATCCTGTTGCCATACCTGTCGGATACAGATTTTTCTCCACTTCGAACAGGATGGGGTTACCACCGCTCACGTACACGGTCACTGCATCCCCTCTGTGAGCATACAGTTTCACAATGTTGAGCTCCTCCTTTCCAGGTACCAACACAGAGACCTGATCTGTTCCTAGAGTGGGGAAAGCAGCCATCACATCAGCCCGAAGCTTTCTCCTGCAGAAAGCAAACCAATGAGTGGTATGAATCGTGCCTGGATGCATTTTGAGAAATGCAAAGGATTCGGGAGGACTTACTATCAAATCAAAGGGCCAAGGAAAAACTGCTTTATGATGCCCTACTCTCGTACACTCTTCCAAAACATCCTATTCTCTTTCACATCCCATGTCTCCTCTATTGTCACATATTCTTGGGGGCAAGACTTTCCATTTTACGAAGAAAGAGGGAAACTGCAGTAACCAAGTTAGCCTGACTGGAAATTCAGCCCTGCCTTCCTGCCTCTATGCCTAGCCCTCGCACCCACTCCCTTCTCTATATGCTTGGCAAACCTGTCCCGATGCTTAAAAAGCTATACCAGGGCACCAAGAGTGACAACTATAGAACACGGGGTCCAAAATTCGCAACGTGCTATCTGCGTTTGCGACACTGTCTGAACAGATACAGGTCTCCTCAAAACATGTCCCGTAATTCTCCCTCACCTCTCCCTCCATCTGTCTGTCTGTCTCTCCTGCCAGAAGTAATCACTAGACACTGTTCCTCCCATCGTTGTAGTTCCCGGTTCCCCATCTGATTTCTCCTCAGGGACTTAAGCTCTTAGGAGAGTGGCACCCTGTCTGTCTGTCTTTCTTCCTTCCTTCTTTCCTCTCTTTTTTGGCGCCCTCCGCAATACCTTCTATAGATCGCAGTCAGTAAGCGCCGATCGAAGTACGTTTTCCTTTAAACGAACGACAATATCCAAAAGATAGCCTGGGAGATAAATCAGGCCTCCTCTCCCTCTTCACCCTCAAAACATGTCTATCCCAGCCTGGTCCCCTGGGGTCCCTTCCCCCGCTGGACCCCTCGGCCTCCACCCCGGGTCGGCTGAGCTAGTCCAAAAGGGCTGTGGGCCAGCCGGGATGGAGAAATGGCTGGGTGTCCTGGTGGGCGGAACAGGGCCCTTCTCTCCCTCACCTGTCCGACCCCTTGATGGCCGTGTTGGACTTGACCCGAAAGGCCTTGGCAAACATGTCTGCTGGAGTGGCCTGGGGAAGAGAAGGAGAGCACAGACGCCAGGGGCCGTCAGGAACGCGACAACGCGGCACCGTCCCGACCCGCAGCCCTGGGGGCAGCCATGCTGGGGCCCGGCCGGGAAAGAGGCCCGGCTGGAAACCCGGGCCGCGCAGCTTCGCGGCTTTGGCCGCTGCCGAGACCGCGGCCGCCCCTACTGACAGGACCCGGAACTGAAGCAGGGAGGGCGGGGCCCGGGGAAGGCGGGGCGGATTCCCGCTCCGGCCCTGCGCCTGCGCGACTGGCTGGCTCCTGCACGCCTGCAGGGGTCCCGCGGTGGCTAAGGTGCCTCTGTCTAGTGCCGCTCAGTAGGCGTTAGGGCGTCTTGACTTCCCTTCAGTTTAATTCAGCCCCACAGAAGTACGTGACCGTTGTGTTTTATTCGTTTCGTAGCCCTCTCGAATGGTTTTCTTAAGGGCTTTGTTTGTCTTTGCTTTAATTGCACGCTAGGAAGTCTCCGAATTTTCTCTTTTGTTTTAAATTTACATGGGGTGATAGCAATACGGGGAATCCGCCCTCGTTCAAGGTTTGCGCCTCCTGTTATGAGTAAAAACACTACAAACAATCTTCCAATCTGTTTTAAAATAGTTTTGACCACCTGCAGGTAACTTTTGCAAAGCGTTATTGCATTTTGGGTCAGGTGTTATATGGGGAGGGGAGGGTTTTCCAAAACTAATTAAATTATTCACGTTGTTTAATAGAAAAAAAAAAAATCTGTGAGCCAGATTAGGGTCAGGTTATGGCTTGGCTTCTCCCTAGCAATGTGATCCTGAGCCAACGACTTATTCTTTCTAAAACCCTTGAATTCTCTGAAAGATGTGCATGGAGTACCTACGTCATAGGGTTTCCATGAGAAACGATTGAAGTAATGAGTGTGATGTGCTACACAGTGTTTTGCGAATTTCCAGTCATATCTTTCAAAATTCTGACAGGTGTGAAGTTTTGGGTTTCCCTGAAAGGGACTGCTGTGTGCCCTGGAGGCATGGATTTAAAGACCTGGGGTCTTGGCTCCTACTAGGTTAATTTTTGCGCATGGGAACGGTTAAGGGCAGAGTGTCCATCCACCAGGAAATAAATACTAATTGCTCGTTCGCTGACACAGTTACACAAAGGAGGATTTCACACTGCGCGTCCAAAGATTAGGTCTCCCAGTGTCTGCCCGCCACCAGGATTCTTACAAGGGCCCCTAACGTGGCCTGGGGCCAGGCGCAACTTGGGCTCCTCCTACCCTTCTGACCTAGGAGGCCTTTTTTCTCAAGCACCCCAGCGACAAGGCCAAGGTCAGAGGAGCCCAGAGGAGGGCAGTGCCAGACAGCCTTTTCCCTTCTGGCTCCCAACGCAGCCACATGTGGGGACGCTTGATCCAGACTGTGCTGTTGACCAGTGTCTACCGCAGCACAGCTCCTGAGGCAGCCTCTGTGCAGGGAGCTGAGGAAGGCTAGTCAAGAGAAGATTAGAATAATAAATACGACAACAGCAAGGTACAGATAAATGTGTAAAATCACCTCCCTTCTATATATTGAAAAAAGGAGATTAATAAACACTGGGAGGATGACAGAAACTAATAAAAATATAACTTTATTAAATGAGGAACAGATAAATGATGGAAAAAGCTTACTCTTCACAGAGCCTTGTCATGTGACTTTGACTTTTTTTGTTTTTTAATTTTTTTTTTCAACGTTTTTTAATTTATTTTTGGGACAGAGAGAGACAGAACATGAACGGGGGAGGGGCAGAGAGAGAGGGAGACACAGAATCGGAAACAGGCTCCAGGCTCCGAGCCATCAGCCCAGAGTCCGACGCGGGGCTCGAACTCACGGACCGCGAGATGGTGACCTGGCTGAAGTCGGACGCTTAACCGACTGCGCCACCCAGGCACCCCGTGACTTTGACTTTTGAAACATGTAGCTGTTTTTCATATCTAAAAAGTTTAGCTTAATAGAGGAAGAAGCATGATTTAAAATTAAAATATGAATGCAAATAAATGTAAAACTGTATTAAGTTGGGAAGTGAACCAGAAGGTTCAGAAACCTTCAGGATTATTTGAAGTCATTTTGGAAGAGAGTACTTACATTCAGAGTTGAACATCCCGGGACAAAATCAATGCCAAGACATTGTAACCTTCATTCAGTAGGTTACCTGGTAGTAGTAATGTTTGCATTAAACTTTTTATATTATTTTTGCAAATATTGAAATATAAGAATATGTGAGTAAAGAGAAGAGACAGAAAATGTACTAGAAAGGTTTTAACCCTGTGTTATTAAACTTGAATTGTAAGATCCAATAGGAGCAAATGAATTTTAAATTTCACTTCTATTTCAGTCTTCTGACAAGCAAAAAGACATTTAAAGACGTTTCCACAGTGTTGAACATTTCTATTTCAGCATAATTCTCTTCACAGCATGGTACAATTCTTGGGTTCTAAACACTATTTCCCAGTAAAAGGAATCAGACCCCTTTGGAAAGGTGTATGCTTACAGGCGTTGGGCAGGGAAATACCCAGCGAGCCTGGAACATCATGTTGTCTTAAGAAATGCTCAAAGAATGATGGGGTATAACAAAGCAATCAGCAGCTAGTTTCAAGAGGCTCTCAACTAGCCAAATTTGGGATACTTTGAGTTTCAAAGACAATGCCTAGAATTAATTATGACAAATTGAATAAATAACAATTCAGGAATCCATGCTGATTATCTATCTATCTATCTATCTATTTATTTATTATTGTGTGAGAGAGAGGAGAGCTCGGTGGGGAGAGTGGGGCAAATGGAAAGAGAGAAAGAATCTTAAGCAGGCTCCCCACTCAGCGCACAGCCCAGAGCTCGAGCCCTGGGCTCGATCCCATGACCTGAGCCAAAATCCTGTTGGATGCTCCACTGACTGAGCCACCCAGGTGCCCCGGTGATACATTAAAAAATATACATATATATATATGGGGCGCCTGGGTGGCTCAGTCGGTTGAGCATCTGTCTTCAGCTCAGGTCATGATCTTCCCGCTCTGAGTTCACGTCCTGCGTTGGGCTGTGGGCTGACAGCTCAGAGCCTGGAGCCTGCTTCAGATTCTGTGTCTCCCCCTCTCTCTGCCCCAACCCACTCGTATTCTATTTCTGTCTCTCTCAAAAATAAACAAACATTAAAAAAAAATTTAAAAAATGTGTATATATGTAAAGCTATCAGAAGGTCACTATCATCAAGTTCTTATTCTAAAATATTCCTATTTAGTACCAAGGGCACAATAGTTGGCTTCTAAACACTATTTCCCAGTAAAAAGAATCACGGGTGTCTGGGTGGCTCAGTTGGTTAAGTGTCTGACCTCCACTCAGGTCACAATCCCGTGGTTCACGGGTTCAAGCCCTGCGTCTGGCTCCGTGCTGACAGCTCAGAGCCTGGAGCCTGTTTTAGATTCTGTGTCTCCCTCTCTCTCTGCCCCTCACCCACTCATGCCCTATCTCTCTCTCTCTCTCTCTCTCTCTCTCTCTCAAAAATAAATAAACATTAAAAAAAAGATTCAGACCTTTTTGGAAACATGTATGCTCTCAGGTATTGGGCAGGGAAGTATACAGCAAGCTTGGAACATCATGTTGTACTAAAGAGAAAAGAAATGCTCAAAGAATAATGGGGTACAACAAGGCAATAAGGAGCTCATTTCAAGAGGCTCTCACTAGCCAAATTTGGGATAATTTGAGCTTCAGAAATAATGACTATATTTAATTGTGACAGTTGAATAAATAAAAATTCATGAATTCATGCTGATACATTTATTATTTTTTTATTTTTTAATTAATTAATCAATTATTATTACTTTATTTTTTTGAGAGTGCAAACTCAATGGGTGGAAGAGGGGCAAAGGGAGAGAGAGCAAGAATCTTAAACAGGCTCCACACTCAGCACAGAGGCTGAGCTGGAGCCCAGGGCTCAATCCCATGACCCTGGGATCATGAACTGAGCCAAAATCTAGTCAGATGCTCAACCAACTGAGCTACCCAGGCTCCCCACTGATACAACTTTTAAAAAAAGAAAAAGAAAAAGAAAGAATATCTCTAAAGCCATCAGAAGGTGGCTTTATCAAGTCCTTACTCCAAAAATTGGAAATTAAAGAGCAAATATAAAGATTTACCAAATCTTTTTAGGTAAAAGTATTAAGGAGTTGGCAAATCAGCACTCATCTTTACATGGGAATGGCAATAAATGCAGAAAAATATTAGAATTAATCTTAAAATTTACTATTTCGCAGCCAAAAATGAAAATAATTGGTTATAGGCCATATTGGTTACAAGGCAAGTGTCGTACATACATTCCACAGGCTTTGGGTGAAAGGTTCTGGAGAAATAGTATATACACCAATATTGACAGCAAAGATAACTTGTGGATTGTAACAATATTCCTTTAAATGTGAGAAAACTGACTGTCATTTGTGATTCAGATTTAGATAAATCGGCTCCAGCAGAGACAGCCTGGTTTCTCATTCTGAGAATACCACTTGATTTGATGCAAATGAAGGAAGAAGCTATCACCTTAAGATACTTTTACCTTGGACGAGCACTGGGTGTTGTATGGAAACCAATTTGACAATAAATTTCATATATTAAAAAAAATACTTTTACCTTGCTTATATCTTTATTTTCATCCTAAAAATTTCATGTTTTTGTAGAAGTTAAAAATGTTTTCGGTCAACTGATTTTAACTGTTTATGTTGTTTGAAATGTATGAATTTAAAAATTGCATTTCAGACTCTTGTGGTTGAATGTGTTCAAAACTCTCTATACCAACAAAATCGTGGAGATGTCATTAGATTTGAACATCTTTACCAAAGAGGTCTTCATAGTTCTCAACATGTATTGCCTTACTTTATTTTAAAACAACATATTCTTGTGGTTCAAAGGTGATGTATATTAAAGACAGATACAATGGAGAATGCAGGTTAGTATTAAGAAGTTAAACAGCTACTCTTAACCCTAGTTTCTCTAAATTCTGCTGTCAATTTTTTATTGTGCTTCCTGACAATCTTTGTTTTATAAATATTTATTCAGTGTTCAAAGCACACTGTGCGTGTGTTTACACTTGACATCAGATTTTTTACTTTTCATGTCATGTTATCATAGTTATGTACCCAGTTCGATTCTAATCTCCCTTTATTCTTTCTTTAATTTTCATTGTGCTAGAGAGTTATCTTGTAGGAGATCATGTATTCCATTCTTTTTTTGGTATATCTTTCTTTTGATAGATAAGCAAAAGTAAGTAATAACTACTTACATCGTGTTAACATAGGTATGACGTAGTTAGGTTTTGAAGTGTTTTTGAAGTGAAACTATTTTGAAGATGGAAAAGCCTTTTCTCCCATTTCCTCCAAAACGGACGGTCTCAGGAAGCCTCAGAAGTTACCGAGGAAGATTTGAGAAAGGTAGGAGAAAGATGCATAGAAGTCGTCACTGAAGTGATTGAATCTCATTTCTTGTCATAGATATTTTTTTAATAGGACACAAAGCATTTTGGTTTGCCAAGTTTTAATGAAGTGCTTTTAAGAAGTGATTTATTCACTTCTCAGATTATAATTACATCATCCATGAAATATTTAACACAGATTCTGATATGAATATAAAGGAGTTTAACAATACCTGACAAAATAAGCATGAAAAATTTGAATAAATGTACATGTTTTAATTTTAGGACTGCATCTTAACCATTGCTTTTTACACAAACAGGATAGGTCAGTTTCCCGTCCCAACAGGTTGCTCGGAATGTTTGTTGTGATGTCTGTCTACGATATCCAGAATTACATTGAAATTGAACAGTTTCCCTTGTTTGGAAATATCTCTTTTTCTTAGAAGACCATCCTAATTGTATGTTATGTTTTCTCATGGTTTCTTCTGATACTATACAAACATCTGAAGATTTAAAAAAAATGAACATAAGCATTAAGTAGTAAACAAATATTTTCCACAGAATTTCAGACTTTCAAAGTAGAATCGTCTGCACTGGTCCAGGGCTTTGTTCTCAAAACCTTTTCCGACCAGTTCATTGACAATCCATCACATAGATGTAAACCATTTTAAATGATTAACGATGTAAAAATGAGGTACTGTGTTTAAGGTGTGCTAATTAAATGTTCTAATGAAAGATGCAGCATGTCAATAACAATAGGAAGAGCTTTCATTAAAGAATATTTTGGTGCTGTGGTTGCTTGACTAAGACCTTTTTTCTAACTTTATTTCTTCACATATTAATATTTGGTAGTCAAACATTTGATAGAATGATTGTGGTTAATCCATGAATATTCTGTTAATAAAGCAAAACACCTTTCTCATTATAGTGATTTTCCCAGGATCCAGGTGAATATTAAGATATTTACCCAAGCACTTTGGCGGTTCTGACCACTGTCCATATCTGCATGTGATGACCTTGTTTCCCTCAAGCACATACAAGGACTGGCACTGGTACTCAACAGATGACCCTGGAGCATATTCTGATGTTGGGAATGTGGTCATGTCTCCATTGTCAATAGCCGGAGGGGGCCCACATTTTTCTTTAGGGTCTAAAAAAGAATATTATTTGATTTATTGAACATCCAAAGAAAAACAGGGTAAAGTAAAGCAAATAAAAATATAGCACAATATACAACATCAAGACTGGTGATTTCTGCTGACAGAAATGATTCGTTGGAGAAATTCTAATCACTGAAACTGAGAAGAACACTTTTAAGCACTTCCTTTTGTCCCACATGAAAGCACACACAAAGCATTAACAAATTGTCTGCTTTGTAGTATTCTGGTATTAAAAAACATTTTCCCTAGTGAATAAATGCCAGACAGATGGAGAGCTAATATACACAAAGAAATTTTCTCATTAGTTACAACATATTGTAGTGTCTATTGGATCTCAAGTCACTGTGTATTGACTTTCATTGTTATTACAAAAGAAACATCAGCTTTAATTAAGTCAAAGAATTACAAATTTGTATAATGTGAAAGGGAATTGTTGGCCTCCTATTCTGGACAAGGTGAGGTAGAAACATTTCTGCTAATCCCTTTGCTAAGTAAAACTAAAAACCCTGAACGTATCATAAAAAACAATAAAAGGGATTATGGAAGATGCGGAGTAGATATCGATCTCATCAGAGACCTTGGGATTCAAGGAATTACACTGTAGTTAGTGAGTTTGGGTTTTCATTGTCTCTTCTATGGATCCTGGACTGAGCACTGAAGAAGACTGGAACCCAGAAACAATATCAAGTTCATGGAAAAAAAAAAATTCCAAGAATTGCCTGCTCTCTTTAGCCAAAGGCCCAGGAAAGGAGTATTCTAACAAGACAGAAGTATTTTTTACAGTATTCGAATAACTCCGAAAAAACATCATCAAGAAACCATGACCATTCCTCTCCACGTGTTGCTCAGAGATCAACAGTGATCAACACAGGCCAAGTGAGGTGCCCAGACTTCTATCCACACTCAGCAAACAAGACGCCTCTCCACTTTCCATGGTGTCAGTGGAGGCCAAGTGGGAAGTCTGGACTTGCACTCTGGCAGTTTTGGAGGCCTGATAAATAAGGGATGTCAATAAAATCCGGAGCCTTAAAGCATCATATCCAAAATGTCTAGAATACAACTGAAAATCATTCATTATAGGGGTGCCTGGGTGGCTCAGTGGGTTGAGCATCCAACTCTTGATTTGCGCACAGGTCACGATCTCACGGTTCGTGAGTTTGAGCCCTGTGTTGGGCTCTGTGCTGGCAGAGAGGAGCCTGCTTGGGATTCTCTCTCCCTCTCTCTGCCCCTCCCCTGCTCACACACTGGAATGAGTGCTCACTTTCCTAAAATAAATACACCTTTAAAAAAAGAGAGAAAAACATCACTCATTATGCCAAAGACCAGGAAAACCCCAAAAGAGAAAAGATAATCAACACATGGCAACACTGAGATGACACAGATAATGGAATTATTTAGTGATGGTTTTTCAAAATCCAATGGGAATTATAACACAGAAAAAGAGAATAATGTATTTTTAAAAATCCTCACTGGATGGGCTCTATCATGGATTACACATGACAGAAGGATAAATAAACTCGAATATAGAATACAGACTACTCACTTTGAAAACAAACAAAAGTGGACAGGGCTTCAGGGACCAGTAAGAGTATAGCAAAAGACTGGACAACCAGAAAGGGAAAAGAAAGGGGTTAGAGATGAAAACAAACAAACAAACAAACAAACAAATAAAAAACCCTCAAACAATAATGGCTGAAAATCTCCCATGTTGGGCACAAGGCATAAACATTCATACTGAAAAAGCCAAACAGGATAATCCTAAAGAAATTCAAGCCAAGATACATCATAATCAAACTGAGGGAAACTAAAGAAAAGGAAAAATCTCAAAAGCAGCTACACAGAAATTAGGCAAACCTCTAAGGGAAAAAGGGTTCAAGTGTCCGTGGGGTTCTCATCTGTGTCCATGGATCCAGAGAGCAGTGACAACGTTTCTCAAGTGCTAGAAGAAAAGAAACTGTCATCTCTGAATGCCACATCCAGTGACGCCATCCTTAGGATACAAGGGAGAAATAAAGACGTTCTGAGACAATGGAAAAGGGGGGAAATATCTCCAGCAGATCTACCTTTAAAGAATTGCTAAAGGAATTCTTCAAATAGCACCGAAAAGATAACAGAAGGAGGACTGAGACTTCATGCAGGAAGAAAGAACAAGGCGACTGAGAAAAATAAGGGTAAATATAATAGACTCTTTTTCCTAAGGAGTTTGTTATATTGGATGTTTGGGCAACATTGTATCATTTCCTATAGTGCTCAACATATGTAGAAGAAACACTTAACATTTATCCCCCCCCCCCTCACCAAAAGGTATTTATGTTTAAAATGTGGGAGGGTAAGAGGTGCCTGAGGGTTTTAGTCACTTAAGCACCTGACTCTTGATCTCAGCTCAAGTCTTGATCTCAGGGTGGTGAGTTCAAGCCCCGCAATGGGTTCCACGCTGGCTGTGCAGCCTACTTAAAAAAAAAAAAAAAAAAAAAAGGTAAAATAAAATAAAATGTGGGGAGGATAAATGGACCTAAATGGAAGTAAGGTTTCCACATTTCACTTGAAGTGGTAAAATGTCAATTCCGGGAGGAGTGATAAGCTATCTATGTACATCTTAATATTAGGGCAACCACTAATGAAACTATACAATGAGATATGCCCCCAAACAATATAGAGGTGTCAAAATAATATTATTTTAAGATGTTTCAAAAATCTACAGTGATGAGAAGAAAGGAAACGGAAGTGAGAAACAGGAAACACAAAACAAACAGTAAAATGCCTGACACAGCCCCTAATCTATCAAAAACTACTTTAAGTGTAAGTGGTTTAAATACTTCAGTGAAAACACTGAAATGGCAGAGTGCACACGTAAACAAGAACCGACCGTCTGGCGTCTAAAGAAACTCGCTTTAAACGTGAAAACATAGGTGGGATCAAAGTAAAAGACTGGAAAATATATATGCCAGGCGAAAGTGGATTTGAAAACAAGTGGCTATAATATCGCCTTTGTTGGCTCCCTTCTTTCGTAAACTCTAAATGCTGGAGTGTCCTATGATCGAGTTCTCAGACTTTTTCTTCAGTATACACTAATTCCTGGGTTGAGCTCAACTAGTAACCTTCCTTTAAATATAATCCACACGCTGAAGAAGCCCAAATTTGTATCAAATTCTGGGATCACGCCCCAGCTGCGGATTCCATGTCTCCAAGTGGAATTTCATAGAGCTGTCAAATGTCCTCAATGTATCTTTAATACATTTATTCCTCAGGAAATAACCGAGTGTCTTAATGCTTAACACAGAGAGAATTTTCCATGATTCCAGCTGTCCTAATCTGGTCAAATCTTTCATAAAATAAATACATCCACAAAAAAGTCCACTGAAAGAAAAAACTGGATTTTAAGCAACACCACTTTATTTGCGATTAAAAAATGAACCAAAATAACTACTTCATTATATATTTATATTAACATATTTAGTCCCTGAAATTATCTCTTAATATTTAACGAGAATATTTTAAGGGAAATAAAACACTTTACCTACGCACTGAGGTGGTTGTGTCCAGTTCCCATTTGAACATGTCACTTCTCTGCCCCCAACCAGGTAAAAAGGTATGATGCATTCATAACGTGCCCTCTGACCAGGTAGATACTTAGACATCTCATCCAGTATAATAGCATTTTTCACTCTGGGTGGATTCCCACAGGAAATATCTGAATAGAAAGAAAAAAAGTCGCATCTCTAACATAACGGTCATTTTGAATAGCAAATCAACGCACGGGATTCCAAATAGATCTCTAAGAGGATTTTAAATCAACAGTTAATCTGTCATGAAAGGCTGCTAATTTTAAGAAATTTACATATAAGATTGAAGAAAAGGAGATAAAGCAATATCTTTTATTTTATAAGACTTGGCAAAATAACAGAAAAATAAATGTATAATTGACAAAAACAGCCTTCAATGATTCTTTCTTGCAAACGCTTAAGGACATTTCAATGCATAATGTATAATTCACCAGTGAGATTCAGGTGGACATAAATGTAACAGGCTATAGGTATGGTTCCTAGACTGGAGTATACACTGAATCCCTTGGGAATTGTTAAGACACTTTCAGGGTTGCAGCCCCAGAGTTTTTGCCACCACAGGTCTGAGCAAGCCTGTGAATTCACATTTGCGTTTCTAACCATTTCCCAGAAGATGCTGATTCTGTTCTTCCAGAGACCACAGTTTGAAAACCACTGGGCTTTCAGATTGACCACTGAGTACACAATTATACCCCTTTATGTTAAAACATAAACTTCTTCGACCTGGCCTCAAAGAATAATCCATGTCCATTTCATAAGTGCTCTTAGAAGGAATTGCATATTATATTAGTGAAGACATTTTGACAAATAGGTTTCAAAATTTCATTGAAGTACCTCTGCACATTGGCTTTCCTATCCATTGGCTGTTAATACACTGGATAGTATTTGGTCCATCCAAAAGGTAATTATTTGGACATTTATAAGTCACTTTTTCTCCTGACCTATAGAACGTCTTCTTCTGGCCTATGGGTGTGGCATTACCGAAGTCGGGTAAGCTAAAACAATCCGTGTCTGAAAGAAAAAGAATATGTACTTGTTCAGTAAATATTTTAAAATACATAATGGCTAATAACTATAATGTAGAATAATAGGTACACATCGAACCAATGAATACCTTGCAAAATTTTTCTTATACCTTGAAAAAATATGTTAGAAGTCTTCCTTATATTATATTGAATAGTCCTAGGTTTATCAAAGTATAACATGGGGATGATGACATCGTAAGTCTGAAGAGATATGGATACATGTAATGCTTGAGATCACACTTCTTACATTCAAATTCTTTCTTGCCCATACAAGCCATCTACCTTATTTGTATTTTCACCTCTATCAAAATCTGTTACCCTTATTCATGTCAAATATCTCAGAAAACTATACGTACAAGGAGATAACTGACAAACTAACAGTAAATTGAATAATGATGGGATTGATGAGCAGGGACCAGCTGTGACACAGGAACAGAGATGAGAAGTCTGAGGATGTGTATCACAGGAGGTCTAATGTGCACACACGGTGACATGAAAGTGAAATAATTTGGCTCATGCTGTCACACTTTTATTATTACTACGGCTATTAATTCTCTACTAGAATCCACAGCTTCCCAGAGATACCTTGTTAAATTATGGAATTACTGCCTAGTTTCATATTTGTACCATTTATGCTCTGAATTAAGAATATTTATCAATCGTAGAGTAAAATTAAATACACTATACTTTTGCATTCTGGTGCATGGGACCATTTTCCTCCTATACATCTTATGAATGCAGGTCCATTAATCTCAAAACCTTTGGTGCATTTGTATGTTACTTCTTCCCCATATTGGTAACTGTCTGATACGTGAGATAGAATACCATGTGGAATCAAGTGTGGTGGCTCACAAGAAAGTCCTAAAAAAAGAAAGAGACAAAGAAAGAATGACTCCATGTTTTACTAAAACTGAAACTTAATTTTATGCATTGGTTGACAAATTTGGCAGTTTATTTGAAAAAAATAACACAGGATCTGCAATTATATCACGGAGATGGTGTGCAAATGCTTCCCAAAACCATCATTCTGATGTATCCAGTTGACAACCTGAGTAGGAATTTGAAACTAAACATGTCAGTACATTATCAGCCATAGCGACTTCTTTCTAGATTGGTTTCCTGAGGCAAGGGAAACAAAAGCAAAAATAAAGTATTGGGATTACATCAAAATAAAACACTCGTGTACAGTGAAGGGAACAATCAACAAAATTAAAGACAAGCTACAGAAAGGGAGAAGATATTTGTGAATGATGTACCTGATAAAGCGTTAGTAACCAAAATATATAAAGACCTTATAAAACTCAACACCCCCAAACCGTAACCCAGTTAAAAATGGGCAGAAGGCAAGAACAGACATAGATCCAAAGAAGACATACAGACAGCCAACAGACACATAAAGAGATGCTCAACATCACTGATCATCAGGGAGATGCAATTCAAAACTACAATGGGATATCACCTCACACCTGTCAGATAGGCTAAAATCAACACACAAGAAACAACAGGTGTTGGCAAAGATGTGGAGAAAGGGAAACCCTCCTGCAGTGTTGGTGTGGGAATGCAAACTTGTGCAGCCACTCTGGAAAACAGGGTGAAGATTCCTCAAAAAGTTAAACGTAGAACTACCCTATGATCCAGCAATTGCACTACTAGATATTTACCCAAAGAATACAAAAATACTACTTCAAAGGGACTCATGTGCCTTGATGTTTATAGCAGCATTATTTCCAATAGCCGAGATACGGAAGCAGCCCAAGTGTCCACTGATAGATGAATGAGTAAAGAAGAGGGGGTACAAATACACAACAGAATATTACTCAGTCACAAAAGAAAGAAATCTTGCCATTTGCAATGACACAGACGGAGCTACAGAATATAATGCTAAGCGAAATGAGTCAGAGAAAGATAAATAACATATGATTTCGCTTATATGTGGCAGTTAAGAAACAAAACAAATGAGCAAAGGGGGGTGGTGGGGGGAAGAGGGAGAGGCAAACCAAGAAACAGACTCTTAATTATAGAGAACAATGTGACAGATACCAGAAGGGAGGTGGGTGGGAGGATGGGTTTAGCAGGTGATGGGGATTAAGGAGGGCACTTGTGATGAGCACCGAGTGTTGTATGGAAGTGTTGAATCACCATATCCTACAACTGAAACTAATATTACACTGCATGTTATCTACCTGGAATTTAAACTAAAACTTAAATAATAAAAATAAAAAAATAAAAATGTCAATATATTTATGAAAGACACTATCAGTGTTTCTCAAACTAATAGTGAATAATAAAAAGAAGAGCATTGAGAATTAATCATCTTATGTACCATGTGTTGTAAGAACTCCCATGACATTATAGGAAAAACAAAAGAAATTTATAAAAACTCATGGCAAAGCAATCAGTACAAGTTCCATATATAAATGGGTAGGAATATGAATAGGCGGTATGTATACGGACAGAGAGGTTTAGTTGTACTACACATCTAGTTGTCATTAAACAATTGCCAGAATTCAAAGTGAGTCTGTAATGAGTCAATGAAATTACCACAAAGAGGATAGATTTGATTGTGCAAAAATTGCTGTTAAGGTACATGAATATATAAATGATTTTAGATATTTAGCTATAAATGAGTTTGTATATTTAGAAATCTAAAGGATTCTTTCTCACGAATTTGACAATTGATTATGCTTAATGGATTATATCGAAAATAGAATTGTGGTTTGCATACTGTCCTCACCTACACACCGAGGTGGAGAACTCCATTTTCCCATGTGGCACGTTATCTCATCTTTTCCAGATATCCTGAAACCATCCTCGCAAATGTAATTTAATTTGGTGCCATGTACATAAACCTCAGGTTTCAATGTTTCGTCCATCTCTTCTGAAAATTGAGACGATTTAATGGTTCCATGTTCTATCTGAGGTGGTTGAGGACATGGGCTTTTTTCTGTATAAAGAACAGAGATCAATATTTAAATTGAAAAATGTAATCAAATACTAGGTGAGGTTGCAAAATAAGGATAATCTGAAAAATTAAATTACTGAAAAACTAAAAAACATCTGAAATTTGCAAGCTTATGTCTCCATCAAATCTATAGTATCTGCTTGTTCACTCTGCCCCACATTCTTGTCCTGTTCATCATGAGTGAAATAGGCACAAACAAATTTTCTATGGTATTTACACAGTAACCCAAAGTTTTTGTCGTTTCTTTCATAGAAGTGAAAGAATGCCGATTGATTTGTATACTTAGATTGCAATTTACTGTTTCAAGATAAAGTGAAATAGACAGAAAGGTCCTTATCTTGTTCATTTACACAAAGCACAGGGGAGTATTAACCTCATTTGAAAGAATGTTACAAAGCAAGTTATGCATTACTGACCAACGCAGTGTGGTATTGACTGCCATCTTCCATCCTTGCACACGATTTCCTCTGCATCCTGAATTATATAATTGTCTTGACAGACAACAGATACTTTTTCTCCATCCTGATAATTTACCGTCGTTGCCATATTGTGAGCATTGGGAATCTGAGGTGGAGGTGGGCATGACTGCATTTGTACTTCTACAAATATGAAAATTAGATTTCGTGATGAAAATCACAAGTTAAAAATACTAAAGAGAAAGCCCAATAATAATGTATCATAAACGATCAAATAATAAGGTTATGCTTAAATATGTGATCCTCTTCAGCCTGTAGAGCGCTTTAATACATCACACGTGGTCTTAATGGTAGTATCTTCCTTTTATTCCTTCTGTGATAAATCGTGCATAATTTATGTAAAACTTCTTTTGATTATTTCTAACCATTACGATGTACTAACTGAATCATCCACTCAGTAACAGGCACTAAGTAAATACTGATATTAGGATCTTTTTACAGCTATCTATAATCAAATGTATTGTGATTGCATTAAAACCCTTATAAGATGTGGAATGGAAAATAATTAGCCACAAGAAGAATTACACGTAATCAATTATATGATACAGGTTCCTGGCCAAGACATGAATTAGATATGGTCACTAGTGATTAACAGTGTGTCGTTTGAAGTTCAAAACTCTCTGGAGATACTGTTGACTAGGTTGCCGACACTGTTTAGAGATACACAGATGATGAAATGCACCCTGTTTAACGGATTAGACAGCCTGACTTTACTTCTATGACCAGCAAGGTATACAAGATTCCTTTGCAAACTTGAGTTTGAGCTCCCATAAAGCAGAGATACCTCACATGTATCGTGGCAGTTCATAACCTGGAGACAAAGATGTCCTGTTCCACTGAGGGAAGACTCTGGACGGCTAACCCTGGAGGCTTTTGGACCTCTCTATGACACCTACGTTTTGCTTTCTCCTGCCATGCGTTTATTTCCTTAAAGACCTTATGTGACTGTACTTTGGGAAGTCTCCTGAGTCCTTCCAATTATCTGACACTTTGTATTCAATTCAGAGAAATTGTTGACGGAATAGAATTCATTCATGCTGACTAATATGGTCATATTTTCTATTTCTATCTTTAGACAGAAGCAGGAGTATTTTATATTTAATCAAAAGTTGTTTTCTTATTTCTGTTTTCATTATCTTGGCATATTTTTTCAATGTATTCTCAAGGATTTATTCTCTTCTATATCTGCTTGTTTAAGCATTTTTGTCCTAATAATCTTAATTTCTACTTCCTCTTGATACATTTTACCAGAGGTTGGTCTGGCAACTAAATCTCCGGCAGGTGCCATGTTTCACTTTCCCTCTACCTTGATGGCACCAGTGGGTGCACTCCAGCCCAGGGCTCTCCTGTGGCTTCATCAAAGCCGGCGAGCGGGCCCCAGCCCCGCATTCTGCTGCCTCGCTACAGCTGGCCAGCATGCTCAGCCCACAGAGGGCACACTCCTTGATCCCCAGGCTCTAGTGGCCAGAGGGGCTTGCATTTCTGGGGCCTGCAACGCACTACAACAATCCGAGAGATAACTCTTGGTGGGCCACTACCTCCAGGGCACCACAAAGCAGCCTGAAACACAGCCCAGACTTTCTGGGGAAAAAGCCTAATTATCTGTCTTAGACCGGTAGCCTGAGGGGTGGACTTGAGATTTGCCGCACATCTGGGGGCCACCGAGGTGCTCTCAGGGAACGTGGACCAGGGGATGCCATCTTTGTGCTCTCCTCAGCCTCAAAGAAAACCAAATCACTATTTCTTAAAGATACCCGACCGGCATTAATTTGAGGCCATCAAGTTTCTGGGTGGGTTGTTTTATAGGGGACTGAAGCACTGATGCACTTAATATCTAGAAATGATGTTGTGGTTAGTTTCTAAATTCCCTTCCGGCTTCAAAGTTATTTGTAATAATAAATAGCTAAACATGTTTAAAAGATGCCCAAATACTGCTTTGGCAAGTTCGGAAGAAATAGAATAAGATTTTGAAAGTACTATAAACAAGAGCTTACCTGTGCAGGTTAGTTCAGGATCCCATCTTCCATTTATGCACGTTGAGTGTTTCTGTTCTGATTTTCCTCTACATTTGTAACTTATGTTCTCATTATGATCAAATTCGGTCTTAAATGGATTTACGTCACGTATAGTTAAGCTGTGTTTACACTTCCGAAGTTCATCTGTTGCTAGAAATGAAAATATTGCCTTGAAAAGACTACTTATAAGAATCAAAGCAGGGGCGCCTGGGTGGCGCAGTCGGTTAAGCGTCCGACTTCAGCCAGGTCACGATCTCGCGGTCTGTGAGTTCGAGCCCCGCGTCAGGCTCTGGGCTGATGGCTCGGAGCCTGGAGCCGGTTTCCGATTCTGTGTCTCCCTCTCTCTTGCCCCTCCCCCGTTGTTGCTCTGTCTCTCTCTGTCCCAAAAATAAATAAAATACTTGAAAAAGAAAAAAAGATTTAAAAAAAAAAAGAATCAAAGCAGTTAATGCAGAACAATAGCTTAGACTCAATAGTATATCGAAATTAGAATTTATGCCCGTAAGTCCCACCAACCAAGTTATTCCTGATCATATTGCATGTGATGGGCTATTTATTATGTCTGAACATAAGTCCTGTGTCCAGGCTTTGAAATTTCAGAGAAAATGTCTGCCATAAATACAACCTGCACTTTGGGGATTAGAACAGCATTAAGAGGCTAACTTTTTTGGATGATTTACACACTGAACAGTCATCACCTGGTTAAATTTGGTCTCCTATTTATCTGTGGAAATAGAATATATGAAGCTGCTAGTTTAAATATCGTGTTTCAGAAAAATGAATATATTTTTTCACTTATGGTAATTTAATAAGCACATCTAAAATGTATTACGTAAAATGTGAACACTTAAGCAGATCTTTTGCATGATCACTAAAATGGGACAAATACTTGGACTAAGAAATTGGGTGCTTTAAGTCACAACCTGTTTACTGTATATACTCTTCCAATCTTTGAAATACTATTTTGTACATCAGGTCAACCTATAATTCAATAATATTGTAACAGTCAATTTTGTTGACTCTAATACGAGTATAACAACTTTTTATACAACTACATAGTTCAAAAATTCAATGCAGCCCGGAGTACTTTGTCAAGCTGATAAAATATCAATTGATGTAGGTCTTTGGATTTTTTAATAAGTGCCCAAAGAAGTAATGATTTTGTAATACAATAAAAAATAATACAAAGGGGAATAATTCAAAACACACTAGAGGCTGAAAATAAATTCTGGTTTTAGGGCTTGTCCTCAGTGTTGAGGAAGAGAAAACAAAGTTTTCTGCAGGTGATAGTAACTCACCCATAGTCAAAAGGAGTGGTAGTGGGTGTTGTCATGGTCCTGTGATTGACTGGTTTCTGAAAGAAGTTCCTTGATTCTTATGAGAAAATAAACATTTTGAGAAGAATGAAAAGCTAGACTAGCTAGAGGTACAAAATCAACACTGAGAGGAGAAAATTGGAGTAAGGTCTATGATAGTTAAAAGTGGATTATGGTAAACTTGAAGATAGGTCGAAGATTAACCTTGGAAAGGCAAACTCTGAGATCTAAAAAGACTAATAAATGAAATAGATGTTTTAGTATAAGAGTGAAAAGTTGAGAGTTTTCATCCTGTTACAACCTTGGGTTTTCCCCCATATAAAATGAGGGGAAATCGTTTGTGGAGATAGAAGAGGACAAAGATGAAATTTGGTCTTGAAGGACTGGCAATACTTCTCATGGGAATGTGTCTAGCAAAAATGTAAGGATTAAAAAGCAACAAAACCTAATGGTTCATTCAACAAACTCCTATTTCATGTCTGCTGTATGTTCACCAGTCCTTTGTATATTGGGAATACATCGTGAACAAAACAGGTGTCAATCTCTGCTCTCATGGAACATGAGCCTAAGCCCTACCTTCTCCTTGGAACAATTAATGCCTAGACATCTGGTGAATAAGTAAGATTGGACATCCAGGACTCTCTTTGAATGTAGGACCCAAGAAAACTGTAGGAAAGAACTCATTCCAAGGGAAAAAGGAAAAGGGCCCCCAATATTTTCCCAGCTAGTCATCAAAGACTTAGTCATCCAAAGGTCAGGATGATGCACGTACATCAACCAGAGTGAAGTCCAACAATCAGGTTTGTTTCCTGGCCCCACCCTGACTGCCTCCTTTGACTGACTTATACTGCGAACCCAGAGGGTCTGCAGCTCACCCACCCTTTGGCACATCAACTTCTTGCTGCCGCATTTGAAACAGACTGAGAAATGCTTAGAAGCTTTGAGAGAGGCAAGATTCCTATAGGGATGTAGCAAGTGGGCACTTTCTTGACACTGTCTGTTTTCCAGGGCCTGAAAACAAGAGTGCCGCGTAAAATGAAAATGGGATTTATGCAAATATGCTTCTATTTTCCTGGCGATTAATACTCAGATTTAAATCATATGAATAACTGTAAGTAAAATTTAGCTTCACACTTAAAAAGCATGTTAATTTCAGGGATAGAAAGGGTGATCAGACTCTCTTGCTAGTTTTTATTTTTCCTTTGTAGATGATAAGCAATCATTATAATTTAAGACCTGACATTTTCAAGCATATATCTAAATTTCAAAACTATGTTTGCAGATACAGTTTGTACAATAAAAATATTACATTTCATTGACCGTCTATTTGAGAAGGGTCTTCTCACCAATGCACTGAGGAAGTTGGGTCCACGATCCACTTATACATGTAATTGATTTCTGTCCAATCATTGTGAATCCTTCTCTGCAATTGAACTCCACTGAATCTCCATGGTGATAGGGAGGGTTAGAAGTCTGAACAGCGTAGCCATAATTAAGTTCTGGTATATCTCCACATGTAGTCTCCACCTCTGTGAAAATTTCAGAAAAATATGTTTACTTATAAAATACAATTTATGTGTTTCTATAAATATAAAAGGTTGGTTTATTTTAAATATGAATATATTTTATACATTACCAATACAAATAGGCAAGTCTGTCCACCGTCCATCAACACACTGAATTTTATTAAAACCCTTCATCAGAAATCTAGGATTGCACACATATTCCACCAAATCGTTGTGTTCATAGTTTTCTTTCTGTGTTTCTTTAACTTTCCCATTAAGGAGTTGAGGAGGTGGAGAACACTTTTTTGTTTGCTCTACAGGAGAAATAATGTGTAAATAATGATCAAATTACCTATTTCACAACTTAAAAAACAATAAAATGGAGAGTTTTTTCTTTAATTTATATTATTTATAATGTACTTTATTATAGCCTTCTTAAGCAATGAAAAACAAATAGTGCTTAAACAAGAAACATGTTTCCCAGTTCTTTTTTCAAAATTATTATTTTAGAAAGAGAGATAGAGGATAAGAAGGGAGAGGAGAAAGAGACAGAGTGAGAATCTTAAGCAGGCTCTATATGTTCAGCATGGAACCCGACATGGGGTCGATCCCATGACCCAGGGATCATGACCTGAGCTGAAATCAGGATTCAGATGCTCAACCAACTGAGCCACCCAGGCACCGCAACCCAGTACTGTTAATTACACTGAACTAGTATATTGGAAGTATATTGAAACCCAGAAAACATGTTTAATAATCTAGATATTCTAAAGATGTATGCAAACCAATTAATAAATATGGTCATGTAAATGTTAACAATATTCATATGCCATGGAAAAAGTTTATCAAAACTGTTTGAAACAAAAGTCATCATTTGAGGCTAGCATTTTATCAACATATTTTAACTTTGGTTAAGACATACATGTGATTGAATGGACTGAATTAACTATACATTACTTGAATATTGTTTAGGCACTCGATGAAGGTTGAGGGAAGGCCCATGCCATACCAAGTGTCCAGTATTAACAGTGGAATTGTAGTCAAAAGGAAAAGTAACAAACATTAAGGCATAACACATGTATCTATGGCTATTACCACTACATACATCATACTCTGGTCTCTCTTCAGATCGTGTAAATCTTTGGCCTTTTACCACTACATATTTCAAGAAACAAGTGGAGATTAATTTCTTAAATAAGAAAATCTGAGATATCTACTACCCAACACATGTCCTGGCTTAATGAATTAGATTACAGACACACACACTTGAAGCCAACAGAAAATTAAGCGTGAGAGAAACAAAAACATAAAAATGTTGGTTTCAAAAATCCTATTTCTTGTTGTAGCAATTAGAAGATAAATATTCACCTTTACATTTTGGAAGATTAGGGGACCATCCAAAGTCGTAACACTGAACTGAATCTGGTCCAACTCTTTTAAGTCTTTGTGTGCAGAAAAATTTCAACACATCTCCGACTTTATATTTGTCTTCTTTGGGCTGAGTATTTAAGTTATCTTCTATTTCAGGAATCTTGCATTCTATTTCTATAAAAATGTTCAAATAATTTGGTGAGAATATAAAATTAATCATTGGCAAAGTAAATTTTATATGTGTCGTATAAAAATGAGGTGCTGGGTACTGCTTATACAGAGGAGCCACAGAAAATTTTACATATTAGGTTTTCTACGCCCTCTAAATTCATAGGGGACCCTGAGAAATATTAAGGCATTGAAGAGCAACATATGTACCCTGAAAATGTATTTGGAAGGTCAACTTGCTTGCACTGGATCTGATTTTATAACTGACATTTATAAAATAAATGCTATATTATTTTGTACTCCCAAAACAGAAACATATTTTTTCATTAAAAAAAAAAAAAACCTGATGCTACATTTTTAAAATTGCACTCAAATAAGATTAGTATTTTGTTTAATGTAAATATAATTGGACAACCAGAACACTAGGAGACATTTCTAACAGTTTCTAAGAAACTATTAAAATAGCTTAATTTATATTGATTATATTATATTAGTACAGAAACCAAACTGAAAAATGAAACAAAATAAGGAACCATGTTCAAAGCCAAATAGTTAGGCATATTCTAGGCATCCTCAGTATTTATGTAATACCCAATTATCTATTCTTATTAAACCTTTATACTATCTATTAAGAAATTATTGATTATTCTGATTCAATTTACGAATGTGTAAAATTATCCCTTCAAATTTGTCAAGTTTGTGACATTCGTGACATTCCCAAATAAAAATAAGCTAAATTCCTAAAATAAAGAGCTTCTCTCAGGGTCTGCAGAAATTAACACTCAAGGCAGAAGGTGTAAAAGCAGAAACTCAGGAGCAAAATAGCTGAGGAAATTGTAAGAAACTACAATTTTGGTTTTCTTATAGCATACACTCAAAGAACCCAGTTTTAAATAATATGATACCTTGCATTTAGAATAACAAACAAAATTATTCTTTGTTTATAAACCTATCATGTATATATGGCCCATAGGAAACACTGTGTTAAAGAGAGATAATGGTCCTTGGGCTTTCAAACACCCTCTTCTCCCAGGTTACAGTAAATCAGAAGAAGACACCTTGATTTTAATCATGACTTCTTAAAACTTAATTAATTATTTTTAGATGATTATTTGTTTTTGAGAGAGAGAGAGAGACAGAGTGTGAGTAGGAGAGGTGGAGAGAGAGAATGAGACACAGAATCTGAAGCAGGCTTCAGGCTCTGAACTGTCAGCATAGAGCCCCACATGGGGCTTACACCCGAGAACTGTGAGATCAGGACCTGAGCCAAAGTCTGAGGTTCAACCCACTGAGCGACCCAGATGCCCCCAAAATGACTTTAAATAATGCAAATTTGTTCAAATTGGGATATCTTAAACACGTTTTGGTAATTTTGTTAGTCCTGAAAAAAAAAATACCTGGAAAAATGGTACTTACCATAACATAGTGGTTTATGAGACCAACCATCGTTACCACACACTATTGAACCTGTGCGCCCATCTTGGCTTTTGTATCCATCGTGGCATTCATAGTCCAACGTGTCGTTGAGTTTAAACCACGTGCCATTGCTTTTGGCTTTGGCATTCTCAAATGCTGGCATCTCACAAGATTCTAATGCATAACAGAATTGAAGATTTCAATTCTAATATTATTTAATGGACGATGTAATTAAGTCTCATCCCAAGGAGGTAAAAAAAACCTTTATCAATTAGCTTGTGCTAGTAAATTCAGTATCATATTAAATTAAGAATACCAGTGATAAATCATTGTCTTCAGAGTTACTCGAAATGAAAAAATATGTTTCTACACAGCATTTTCCTTATCACTTAAACACTCTGAAAAAATTTTTCTACGAACACTTTTCTCAATCAGTTATACTTATGTGTTTATGCCATGCTTGTAATCAAATAGGCCATTACAGGTGCATCATATTTTAACTAGCAGAGAGGAATAGGATTTGGTGAACTAAGATGCCACATTCACTAGCAAGGTGACAAATATTCCAGACAAAACTGGATCAGTTGAATACGATTGGTTTTCAAAAATGCAAGTAAATTTTTAAACATTCTATAAAACTCTACTTTAAAACATCATAATTTCTAAAGCTCACATGCTGATTTTCTTCCCCAAATATTTTCCTAATGGCTGTTCATTTTTCTAAACTTACCAAGATTGAATGGAGAGATAACTATTTTTATTATTAGTTATAAGACAGTAAAATGTTAAAAGTTTTAATTTTTGCTACAGTGTGTTCATAAAGATTAGGTAATTCATCTCAAATTTTATGCTGTGTTATGGAGCCAGCTACCTTAAAGCTTTAAAAAACAAAGCAAAACTATACTAGTGAAGAGAGACAGTGTGTTTCTCTTCCATAGTAAGTATTACAATGGATAACTAACTAACATTCAGTATAAAATGACTTTATATGGGAGCCACTTTTATCATTTTTTTTTTTGTGGCTAGTGCCCATAGTAAGCATGGACATTGAAAAAAATAAGGAAATGAAAACAGTACAAATGGATATTCAAATATCCACTTCCTTTAAAGTGAATATGTAAATATCGGTTCAAAACTATCAGTGTGTAGCTTTGGAGTATAAGATAAACTGAGGAAACTGTTCATAGAAATCTTCATAAACATCCAGGGACAGGGAAATGTTTCAACACAGCTGTATTTGGCACCATCTAGCAGTATTCCTTCTCCACTAACTAGATGTTTATGAACATTTTCTAAAGGAGAGGATTTTTAAAGTGGGCTACCCTGGAATGTCAACCATAAAACTCCATACTTTAATTAAAATTCTGCACTATGGACCCACATCTTCACTTACAAACATTACTTTCATGTCTAGAAACAAAGATTCTGTCATCAAAGTCTGATCACCTAAAAGCAGGAATAGGCACAAATATATTTTGCCAGCCAAAAATAAGTGAGTTTCCAGGAGAATACACATAAGGCTCCCTAACTCGTTTCCAAACCACAGGATATTTTAAAGTGGAAAATAACAGGGGCGCCTGGGTGGCTCAGTCGGTTGAGCGGCCGACTTCAGCTCAGGTCATGATCTCATTGTCCGTGAGTTCGAGCCCCGCGTCGGGCTCTGTGCTGACCGCTCAGAGCCTGGAGCCTGTTTTGGATTTTGTGTCTCCCTCTCTTTCTGCCCCTCCCCTGTTCATGCTCTGTCTCTCTCTGTCTCAAAAATAAATAAACGTTAAAAAAAATTTTTTTTTAAATAAAGTGGAAAATAACGTAAACTGAATGATGTCCTGCTACTACACTGTATAAGTGATTACTCTTAAAGGCAAAAAATTACATCTGTTTTCATTTATCTTTTCAAATGGGAATCATGTCAACCCCTCCCCCCAGAAAAGAATTAATTTAGAGTAAACTTTTGTTCAATAGCCATCAGCATAATGAATAGGAACATAATAAATTACTCACTAATACATGTGGGTTGAGGTGACCATCCACTTTCCAGACATGTAACCTGTCCTGAAGTTTTACCATCTGGTGTTACATATCCTGGTTTACATTGATACTGTGTTTCTTTATTTAAGGAATATGTAGGTTCATATTCAGAAAAAAATCCATTTTCAATTGTTATCTCTGATTTTGAACATGTTTCTGAAAGGCAGAAAGTATAAGGAAAAGCGAAGCATATAAATAAACATTTTTATAAAGATTCACTGTAACGACACAAAAATAAGGAGTCATTTACAAATGAAAACCGGGAAAAATCTGAATCATCCAAATTCCTGGGACAGAAAAAGTAAGCGACAAAGATACTAAATCAAAATAGTTCATTAATTTTTTCTCTTTGGAATGAAGCGACATTTAGAATACCCAGAATCCCTACTAGGAAATTATTATGAATCTGTTTGTCTAATGGATCTGGAATCCTACAGTGTGTCAGAGGTGTACCGGCAATAGGTCCTTTCCAGGCACTTGTTTTAAATATTGCCAACGCGGGGTCTCCTAAGCAACTCCAGTACTCAATTGGGGTATCTGAGATCAGGTGACGATCTCAGAGAAACTGCCACCGTAGCTACCACAACTCTGAGAATCTGCAATGTTTGTCATCATAATTGGGTGCTTAAAACCATATGGATACGTGGAGTTCAATGAGTATGACACAGATCAGCACGTTCCTTCATGTTCTGAGACCAAAATGATGATTCCTCAAATTATGTGTAACGTGACTTGAAACAATAAACAAGACTTCTGTCATTTACAAAGTCTTCACAAAGTTCAGCTTTAGTTTTTAAATAACCCATGGATAAAGAAGAAATCAAAAGAGAAAATATGAGCTATATATTTTTTCATAATTGGTAATTTTATTCCTTCACTTGGGGTGCCTAGTACACTGGAAATGGGATACTAGGAATATTAAACACTCAGGATAAGGAGTAAAGTACATAATCTTATTGATTTATTAAAAAAATTTTTTTAAGTTTTTTTTTGAGAGAGAGAGGGAGACAAGAGTGTGAGCGGGGGAGAGTCAGAGAGAGGGAGACACAGAATCTGATGCACGTTCCAGGCTCTGGGCTGTCAGCAGAGACAAATGTGGGACTTGAACTCCCATACCATGAGATCATGACCTGAGCCAGAGTTGGATGCTTAATCACTGAGCAACCCAGATGCCCCTGTAATCTTTTTTTAAAAACATTAAATCTTTTGAATTGAATTATAAGAAAAATATTTTACATGAAAGTTTGTGAGATGATAACATAGTCTGAGAGGAAATTTTACTGTTATATACATATAATAGAAAAGAATACAGAATGAAAATCAATCTTCAGAAAAAGAAAAGCAAACAAAACCCAACATACATATAAATTTGAAAAAACATAATAGTGTTAGTGAGATGATGGAATAGGGTGTTTTGTTTACACATTATTTGATTTATTTCTGTTCTAATCTTTAGTATTTCCTCCCTTCTTCTAAATTTGGGCTTAGTTTGCTCTTTTTCTAGTTCCTTGAGCTATAAATTTAGGTTGTTTATATACAATCTGCTATGTCAAGCTAAATTTTTTATGTTTATTTGTTTATTTTGAGAGAGAGAGAGCGCACACACACACACACACAAGTGCACATGTGCAAGCAAGGCAGAGAGAGAGGGGGGGGATAGGGGGAGAGGGAGAGGGAGAGGGAGAGGGAGAGGGAGAGGGAGAGGGAGAGGGAGAGGGAGAGGGAGAGGGAGAGAGAGAGAAACCCAAGCAGGCTCTGTGCTGTCAGCTCAGAGTCCTACTGCGATGCTTGATCTCAAGAACCCAATTGTGAGATCATGATGTGACTCAAAATCAAGAGTTGAACACAAAACTAACTGATGGAGCCACCCAGGCACCCTGATCTTCTTTGTTAATGTAGACATTTATCATTAAAAATTTCCCTCTTTGCACGGCTTTTGCAACATCTCTGAATTTTGTTACACTGTTTTTGTTTTTATTTGTCTCAAAATATTTTTAAAAATTCTCTTGCTCTTTCCTCTTTGACCCTATTGTTGCTTGAGAGTGTATTTTCTTTCCACCTATTTGTGAATTTTCCCATTCTAGTTTTACCCCATTGTGACTGAAAAAGATAGTGCATACAATCTTTCATGTGCAGCAGAATGTACTCTTTCACTGTTAGGTTGAAAATTCCATATATATCTATTAGGTCCAAAAATGTTTATATTGTGGTTTAGTTCTTCAACTTCTTTCTTGCCTTTCTGTGTTGTATTTATTGTTCCAAGGGAGGTATTAAAGTCTCCTAATATTACTGTATTGCTGTCAATTTCTCCTCTTCACATCTGTCCATATTGCTTTATATATTTATGAATTCCAATGTTGGTTCCACGTCTGTTGAAAATTGTTACCATTTTCCTGATGAATGGACTCATTATTATTATATAACGATCTTCTTCATCTCTAGAGACAGTTTTAGATTAAGTCAGTTATTTTTTCTGATAGAAGTATAATCACTCCATCATTCTTTGGTTGCCATTTGCATGAAATATCTTCTTCCATTCCTTCACTTTAGCCTATTGTGTCTTTAAATCTAAAGTGATTTCTTGGTTATTTTATTTTAAATCATTCAGGTACTCATTCCTTTTAATAGGTAAATTTAAATGATGTATATTTAAGGAATTACTGGTAGGTGAACACTTACTATTAACATGTGGCTAACTGTCTTCTGTTTTGCATCTGTTTTTTTCAATTTGCTCCTCTTTTGATGACTTCCTTTGTTATTTGATTATAGTTTACAGTTATTTACTTTGATTCTTATTATGCAGTACATTAGATCTCCAGAATTATTTATAACTGAAGGCTTACACTCTTGGACCAGCATCCACACCCACCACCGGTACAGAACTTCCATTCTACATTCTGCTTCTATGAATTTGATGTTTTCTTTTTTCTTTTTTGATTTCATATAGAAGTTTTATCATGAAGTATTTGCTATCTCTGGATTATTACACTTAACGTATTGTCCTCTAGGTTCAACCATGTTGTTGTGAATATCAAGATTTTCTTCTTTCTCATGGGTGAATAATATTCTAGTGTGTGTGTGTGTGTGTGTGTGTGTGTATACATATATATATATATATATACATATATATATATATATATATGTATACACACCTTCCTTATCCATTCATTTATCAGTGGATCCTAAGCAGGGTCCATTCCAAGCTCCACATGGGACTTGATCTCAAGACCGAGATCATGACCTGAGCTGAATCAAGAGTCTGATGCTTAACCAACTGAACCACCCAGGAGCCATGTTCCTCAGTCTTGAATGTCCTCCTCCCTGGCATCCTTATTTCCATGACTCCCATCCAACCTTCAAAGCCTACCCAAGATGCCATCGTGACCCTGAAAGATTTGGCTCTCTTCATTCCACCTCTTACAAACAAACTCCCCAACCCAATCCCACTCCAGACTCTCATTCCAACTTGGAATTCTTGTCTCCTCTAAATGATCCTGTAGTCTCTCTTTTGCTTGCCTCCATCACAATGCTTTATATAGTAAAATACAATATGTTGATGAAATACAATAATCATTCCTTTTGTTTTCCTCACTAAATGGCCTTTTGGTAAATGCTAGTCCTAATGCCTGGCACTTAGCAGGCACTTAGCAGTCACTTAAAAAGTGACCATTGGATGGGCAAATAAACGAATGAAAGAATGAATGGATGAATATGAAGCTCTTTTGGAACCTTTCCATTATATCTGCAGATTGCAGGCAACCCATGGGAAGAGCACAATGGACGGTAACCAATATAAAAGGTAAGACATGAGAACACATGTGCAGTGATCTCAAAGCTCTACTGCATGAACCCAAGAAACTCTGCTATCTGTAACTCCATTGTACCTCTTGACTACATGTCTTAATTTTGAATTTATGCCATAATTTTGAAGTCAGGAATCATTTTAATTTTGTTCAAAAAGGCTTTTGGGAGCCTTTGAAGGAACAATTCTATAATCACTTTCCTATCTATTACATTTTTGGTCAACATGGTTTGAGAAAATTGGCTCTCTCAGTTAAAATGTCCAAACACATAAAAGTACTCTTTCAAATATTTTTACCCCTTTCCTTTTGTTCTTTTTTTGTGATTTTTTCCTAAAATATAGCACTTTTTACCTCAATTACATCATCTCTTATTTATGCACCATATTCTGAAACTAAAGTTGTTAAGATATGGGTAAAGTGCCTATCAGGTAACTGAGCACAGGATAGACTGGTTGGGAAAATCTTACATCCTGCATTGGTAGGGGATGGTGTGTGGGGTGAGGGGGGAGGCATAACTGGGATGAAGGAAAAGTGCAAAGGTTGTAGAACAATGAGGGATTGAGCAAAGAAAAGTGGATCAATGTAGACTTTGGCAGAAGCCCTAGCAATCAAAGGCCAAAGATGAAGAACCTACTAATTTATGTGTCATTGGGGGACTTAGTTTCAGCTAAGAACAATTTCAGCAATACTTAGTAATTCAGTTCTAGTTTAACATTATATACAGGCAGGAGAGTAGCATATGGATTCTCTAGATATGTCTACATTAAAAATAAGGCTTGCTGTGGCACACCTCTCCCTCTTGTGACACTACTGGGGCATCTGCTCTGACCCTTCGCATGGCACTCACTGTCAACTTTCACCCATCAGATCTCCCCTCCCCAGGGCCACCTCACCTTCCAGAGTTCCTTAGTCCCCTTCTTCACCTTCATCATCCATTTCTACCTTTCCTCACTGAAATTGTAATAGAGAACTTTTCAGCTTATAATGATTCACAGTAAACTGCAGTAAATACGATTGGATTTTACTATTCTAAAGTATTTATTCACAGTGTTTGTTATTCCACATAAATTTCAGGTTTGTTGAATCTAGTAATATCAATACATTTCTTTTTTTCTTTTTTAAAAAACATTTTCTTTTTTCTTTTTTTAAAATAGAATTTATTTTTTTAATGTTCATTTATTTATTTTGAGAGAGTGCAAACAGTGGAGGGGGAGAGGGGGAGAGGGGGAGAGGGGGAGAGGGGGGGAGGGGGAGAGGGGGAGGGAGGGAGAGGGGGAGAGAGAGAGAGAGAGAGAGAGAGAGAGAGAGAGAGAATCCCAAGCTGGCTCCCAGGTGTCAGCACAGAGCCTGCTGTGGGGCTCAATGACACAAACTGTGAGATCATGACCTGAGCTAAAATCAAGAGTCGGATGCCTAACCTACGGAGCCACCCAGGTGCCCCTACTACATTTCAAAGAAGAGAGGATACTGAAGGCAGTTGGGCCACTGCACAACTTTAAATCTCACCATATAGGTAAACATCACACAACTATTTCTAAAAACTGGAGTTTTCTTGACAGCAGAAGGCGAATTCCTATTTATCATATTGGCATTGAAACACAGGGTTCGGGATTAAACGCCACTACCTCCAGTTTTCTGGATTACATAACTATGTATAACATTCATACACATCTTTATAAAATAGTACTTTTAATTAATTTATAAATAATTCTTACGATTGATAATGTCAATTTTTTTTTCCATTTGAGGGTTAACTCTAAAATTGGAAACCATCTTGTACTTGAAACAATATACAAAAAATTGTTTTACTTTGTTTTCTGATAGAAGAGAATCTCTCTAACTTTGATCTATATTTTAGGTCCTGAAAGATTATTTTTGGCCCTTGAAACCTCCAGAATTAAGTAACACCCACATCTCATGAAAACTTATTTTAATTTCTCTTTCTGATAGTTCATTATTAGTGTTCAGAAATACAGCAGATTTTTGTATATTGATTTTGTATCCTACAACTTTACTGAATTCATTTATTAATTCTAACAGGTTTTGTTGTTGTTGTTGTTGTTGTTGTTGTTGTTTTTGTGGAGTCTTTAGTGTTTTCCCTAAAGAATACATCATATGCACACAGAGCTAATTTTACTTCTTTATTTTTTATTTTTATGTTTTACATTTATTTATTTTTGAGAGACAGAGAGAGACAGAGCACAAATCGGGGAGGGGCAGAGAGAGAATGAGACACAGAATCTGAAGCAGGCTCCAGGCTCTGAGCTGTCAGCACAGCACCCAATGTGGGGCTCGAACCCACGAACCGTGAGATCATGACCTGAGCATAAGTCGGACCCTTAACGGACTGAGTCACCCAGGTGCCTCTTTACTTCTTTATTTCTTACTTGGATACATTTTATTTCCCTTTTTCAACACTGATGAGAGTGGGTATCTTTGTATTTTTCCTGACCCTTGAGGAAAGCTTTTAGCTTTTCATCAAATGTGATGTTAGTTATGGGCTTTTTATTTATGGTCTTCATTATGTTGATGTACATTTCTTCAATACCTAATTGTCAGTTTTTATCATAAATGGATGTTGAATTGTGTCAAATGCTTTTTGTGTATCTATCTGGATGATTATATGATTTTTACCTTTAATTTTGTTAATGTGCTATATCATATTACTGATTTAAATCTGTTGAATCACCCTTGAGTCCCATAGATAAACCCAACTTCATCATGGTGTGTGAATCTTTTAATGTGCTATTGAATTCAGTTTGTTAACATTTTGTTGAGCATTTCAATATTTATGTTTATCAGTGATGTCGGGTATAATTTTTTTTGTAGCATCCTTGTCTGGTTTTGGTATTAAAGGTAATCTATTTTTGGAAGTGCTCTCCCTCAAAATTTTGGAGTTTTTAAATAAAAATTGGTATTAAATCTTCTGTTAATTACCAGTGAATACTTCTGGTCCCAGACTTTTCTTTGAGGAGATATATTAAATTAATTATTCAGTGTTGTTACTTGTTACTGGTTTGTTCAGATTTTCCATTTCTTAATGATTTTGTCTTGTCAGTTTTATATTTCCAGGAACTTATCCATTCTCTGTCATCCAATTTGTCAGTGTGTAATCATTTATGGTGGTCTCTTATGAACATTTGCATTTCTGTGATATCAGTTGAATATCTTCAATTTCATTTCTATTTTATTTATGCGATCTCTCTTTTTAATTAGTTAATCAGCTTAGGTTTGTCAATTTTGTCTACATTTTGAAAAAGGTAGGTATCTATTTTGTTGACTTTTTGGTCTTTATTTCATATATTTCTGCTCTGATTTGTTATTTCCTTCTTTCTGCTAATTTTAGGCTTAGTTTTTTCTTCTTTTCCAAGTTTTTTAATGAAAAAAATTTCATTTTATTTGTTAGACAGACATCACAAGTCAGGGTAGGGAGGGGTAGGAGAGAGAGAATCTGAAACAGTCTCTACCCTCACGTGCGGAGCACTATGTGGGGTACAAGCCCATGATCCTGGATCATCGCCTGAGCAGAAATCAAGAGTTGGACACTCAACCAACTCAGCTACCCAGGTACCCCCTTCTTTTACTAGCTTTTTGATGTATACAGTTTGATTGTATATTTGAGATCATTTCTTTTTTTACTGTAGGCACGTATTACTAGAAACATCTCCCACAGAAGTGCCTTTGTATGTGAAGCAGGTTTTTCTTTCTTGTTGCTTTCAAAATTCTTTGTACTGTATTTTTTTTCTAGATTGACTGTATGTATGTATGTATGTAAGTTTTCATTTTAACACCGGTTGGCTGACATACAGTGTTATATTAGTTTCAGGTATGCAGTATAGTGATTCAACAATTCCTTACATCACCTAGTGCTCATAGTGACAAGGATACTCTTTCATCTCCATCACCTATTTCACCCATCCCCTCTGCCCGCTTTCTCCCCTCTGGTAACTATCATATTGTTCTCTACACTTAAGACACTGAAGAGCCTTTTTTTTTTTTTTTTTTTTGGTCTCTCTCTCTCTCTCTCTCTCTCTCAAATTTCCTCCCTTTGCTCATTTGTTTTGTTTCTTAAATCCCACATATGACTGAAATCATATGGTATTTGTCTTTCTCTCACAGACTTATTTTGCCTAGCATTATACTGTCTAGTCCATCCAAGTTGTTGCAAATGGCAAGATTTCATTCTTTTTTATGGCTGAATAACAGTCCATTTATCTTTATCTATTCACCAATTGGTAGACACTTAGGCTGCTTCCATATCTTGGTTATTGCAAATAATGCTGCAATAAAGATAGGGGTGTGTGTATCCCTTTGAATTAGTGCTTTTGTATTCTTTGGGTAAATACCCAGGAGTGTGATTGCTGGATATTACAGCAATTCTATTTTTTACCTTTTGAGGAACCTCCATACTATTTTCCAGAGATGCTGCACCAGTTTGGATTCTTGCCAACAGTGCAAGAGGGTACCCCTTTCTCCACATCCTCACCAACACCTGTGAGGTGACATCTTATTGTTTTTTCGGTTTGTATATCTCTGATGATAAGTGCTAATGAGTATCATTCATGTGTCTATTGCCCATCTGTATGTCTTCTTTGGAGCAATATCTGTTCATGTCTTCTACCCATTTTTCATTGGATTATCAGGTTTTGGGGTGTTGAGTTTTATAAGTTCTTTACATATTATGGATACTACCCTTTACCAGACATGTCATTTGTAAATCATCTCCCATTCCATAGGTTGCCTTTTAGTTCTGTTGATTGCTTCCTTTGTTGTGCAGAAGCTTTGTAGTTTAATGTAGTCCCAATAGTTTCTTCTTTTTTGCTTTTGTTTCCCTTGCCACGGGTGATCTATCTAGAAAGCTGTGGCTGATGTCAGAGAAGTGACTGCCTGTACTCTCTTCCAGGAATTTTTATAATTTCAGGTCTCACATATAGGTCTTTAATCCAGTTTGAATTTATTTTTGTGTATGGTGTAAGAAAGTGGTTCAGTTTCATTCTTTTGCATGTTGCTGTGGAGTTTCCCCAACATCGTTTGTTGAACAGAATGTCTTTTTCCCACTGGATATTCAATCCAGCTTTGTTAAAAATTAATTGAGTGTATAATTGTAGGTTTATTTCTGGGTTTTCCATTCAGTTCCATTGATCTATGTGTCTATTTCTGCCCCAGTACCATATGCTCTTGATCACTATCTTTGTAATATTAATTTGAAGTCCAGAATTATGATGCCTCCAGCTTTGCTTTTCTTTTTCAAGATTGATTTGGCTAACCAGGGACTTTTGTGGTTCCATACAAATTTTAGGCTTGTTTGTTCTAGGTCTATAAAAAATGTCGTTGGTATTTTGGTAGGGGTTGCATTGATTGTGCAGATTGCTTTGGGTTTTGTAGACATTTTAACGATATTTGTTCTTCCAGCCCATGAACATGGGATGCCTTTCCATTTTCTTTGTGTCGTCTTCAACTTCTCTTATCAGTGTTCTGTAGTTTTCAGAGTACAGATCTGTCACCTCTTTGGTTAGGTTTATTCCTAGGTAACTTATTATTTTTATTGCAATTGTAAATGGGACTGTTTTCTTAATTTGTCTTTCTGCTACTTTATCATTGTTATACAGAAATGCAACAGATTTCTGTGCATTGATTTTGTATCCTATAGCTTTTCTGAATTCACTTCAGTTCTAGCATGTTTTGGTGGAGTCTTTTGGGTTTTCTGTATAAAATATTATGTCATCTGCAAATAGTGAAAGGTTTACTTCTTCCTTACCGAGTTGAATGCCTTTTATTTCTTTTTGTTCTAGTTGCTGTGGCTAGGACTTTCAGTACTTTATTGAGTAAAAGTGGAAGAGTAGACCTCCTCGTCTTGTTATGTCTTGTCTTGTTCCTGACCTTGGGAGGAAAGCTCATAATTTTCCCCCATAAAGATGATGTTAGCTGTGGGTACAGCCTTTATTATGTTAAGATATGTCCCCTCTAACCCTACTTTGTTGAGATCTTTTATCACGAATAGATGTTATAGTTTGTCAAATGGGTTTTTTGGTATATGTTAAAATGATCATATGGTTTTCATCTTTTCTTTTATGGCTGTGATTTGGTTGATGTGATGTATCACACATTGATTGGTTTGTGAATATTGAACCATCCTTGCAACTCAGGAAGAAATCACCGGGTATAAGTCGTGAACAGACATGACTTGATTGTGGGGAATAATTTTTTAAAATTTATTGTTGGATTCGGATTGCTAGTATTTGTTATGCATTTTCGCATCTATACTCATCAGAAATATTGACATATACTATAGTTCTCTTATTTTGTGGTGGCTGTATCTGGCTTGGTATCAGGGTAGTGCTGCTTCATAGAATGAATTTGGGAGTTTTTCCTACTTTTCTTTTTTTTTTTGGAGTAGTTTGAGAATAGGCATTAACTCTTATTTATTTATTTATTTATTTATTTATTTATTTATTGCTGGTAATTGATCTGTTCAATTTTCTTTCTTTCTTCCTTTTTTTTTTTGAATATAAACATGGCAAGGTTTATTTGGGGAACTCCCAAATTCTTTTTTTTTTAATATGAAATTTATTGGCAAATTGGTTTCCATACAACACCCAGTGGTCATCCCAAGAGGTGCCTTCCTCAATACCCATTACCTCTCCACCCTCCCTTCCCTCACACCCACCATCAACCCTCAGTTTGTTCTCAGTTTTTAAGAGTCTCTTATGTTTTGGCTCCTTCCCTCTCTAACCTCTTTTTTTTCCTTCCCCTCCCCCATGGTCTTCTGTTAAGTTTCTCAGGATCCACAGAAGAGTGAAAACATATGGTATCTGTCTTTCTCTGTATGACTTATTTCACTTAGCATAACATTCTCCAGTTCCACCCACGTTGCTACAAAAGGCCATATTTCATTCTTTCTCATTGCCACGTAGTATTCCATTGTGTGTATAAACCACAATTTCTTTATCCATTCATCAGTTGATGGACATTTAGGCTCTTTCCATAATTTGGCTATTGTTGAGAGTGCTGCTATAAACATTGGGGTACAAATGCCCCTATGCTTCAGCACTCCTGTATCCCTTGGGTAAATTCCTAGCAGTGCTATTGCTAGGTCATGAGGTAGATGTATTTTTAATTTTTTGAGGAACCTCCACACTGTTTTCCAGAGCGGCTGCACCAGTTTGCATTCCCACCAACAGTGCAAGAGGGTTCCCGTTTCTCCACATCCTTGCCAACATTTATTAAGAGTCTCACTCATGTCTTCCACTTTTTTTCTCAAGTCCAGTGAATATCTTCATAATTTTTACTTTAACTATCTATTAGGCATGTTACCTATATCTGTTTCACTTAGATCTCTGGCATTGGCCTTGTACAGATCTTTCATCTTTCACAGATCATTCTTCTGTTTTCGCATTTTGTTTAAGTTTCTGTGCCTGCTTCTCTGTATTAGGAAAGTCAGCTACTTCTCCTGTTCTTGAGGCTAATGGCCTTATGAAAAAGAGGTTCTGTCGTGCCCTGAGGTGTCGTGATCCCTTTTCCCCAGGGCCTGGCACTTCAGGGAGTGTCTCCAATGTGTGCTGTGTTCACACTGCTCTTGTGTCCTGATTGCTTTGTCCTTCATGCCCCTCATCTGCAGAGGCTCTCTTTGCCTGTGTGGGCAGTGTTTGGTCTCTGGCCTGAATGTGGTGAGTTTTAACTTGGTGTGCTCTGGTCTGCTTGTGAGATGAGACTTCTCGCCACTGCTGCTGGAATCATGGCACCCCAAACACCCAGGTTGGGAGATGAGGTGTGGGCAGGGATTTGGTCTGGGCTTTTGGGGTTGGGGGCCACCTGTGCTGGGACTGAGGCCAAGTGTGACTGGGAAGGGTGATTCCACTGGAGCATGGGGAGGCAGGGCTTGGTAGAAGCAAGTTAGAGAGCAAGTGTGGGTCCTGTGCTGGTTCCCAAAGGTGACCATGTCTATATGCTGAAGGGCAGGGGAGGGAAATGGTACCTACCAGTTCCTTTGTTCCCAGAGGGGTCTCTGTGAAGGCTGCCTTTCTGCAATATTCTCCAAGGTGAGCAAATAACCTCCCCACTGTGTTCTCCAAGTGCTCTTCAGATTGCTGTTTCCATGCTGTATATCCACAGGCTCTTTGCTTGCCTTTTCTCCAAGAGCAGCCTCAATGCTGTTTGAACTCTCCCAGGGCCAAGTACGCTGTCCTTATAATACCCTAGGCTTTAAGCCCCACTGATTGCAAAGCTCACAAAATTTGCCCCCTCGCCCTTTCCAAACCAATTGCTATGGAGATTCGTTTTCTCGTGTGTGCTCACCTGTGTTTCAGTCTGTCTCTCACCATTCCCTCTGACCACTACTCCTTTCCCACCTCAGTGTTCACAATCTGTTTCTTCTCAGTTTGGGAAAGAAAACTGAATCTCTACACATCTTACTTCATTGACATGGCTTGTTCTCTACCTTCAGTTGCAGAATTTGTTCTGCTGGTCTTTAGGTTAATTTCTAGGGTATTTAGGATGATTTGATAGTTATCTAGGTGTATTCATGGGATGAGGCAAGCCTAGGATCCTCCTACACCGCCACATCTACCTCCTTCCTCTTGTGTCCCCCTATATTAGAGGTTTCTTCCTTGTACTTCCATTACTGTTTTCTTGACTAATGCCTATCAGTAAACATTTATTTTGCTATACATGTATCAAGAAATTTGTATATCCACTCATACACACTTGGAAAAAAGAAAACTAAGTAGTTCCATAGGGGAGATAAGAAAGTTGTTATAGATATTTTGTTACAGTCCATCTAGATGAGGCTTAGAAAAGCATAATACACTGGGATCTCAGATCATTTACTTACTGAGAGGAATGCATTCAGGAGGAGGGAACCAGCCATCCTCTGTACAGGTCATTACAGTCTGCTCATTTTGAAGACTGTGGCCAGAATTGCAATTAACGCTTACATTTTCACCTTGTACATATTTAACTCCTTGTTTTGGATACTCTCCATTTTTCAAATGATTGAAGATACATTGTCCTAAAAATAATGAAAATAAGAAACAAAAAAAATTTAAAACCCCTAATTTCAGTGAAAATAGCCAATTAAAAGTTATTTGTACAAAATTTAAACTCATGCATAAGTATCCAAAATTAAAGCTACTACCAAATGCTGGAAAAAAAATCAATGTTAAATATTATTTATCTTCAGGTTTATAATTAAGTCCTTGTAAATGATATAGTTATTTTCAGAAAGCCTCTATCTTTATCTTTAGTGTGATTTTTATGAAGAACTCTTCATAAAAGGAAAAACTCATATTGGTATTTTTGCTCATAACATTCATCCTTTGGCTTTATGTTAGTCATACTAAGCTTCATTGTATTCACTTATGTGTTTTCCCCCCTCTACTATTTGAAATATTTATACATATACAATTATAAAGGTTGACTTACTGCGGCATGGTACTGCTGGTGACCATCCTTCTTGTGTGCAATGAATATGTTCCCAGGGCTTTTGTGAAACAGTCACAAAATTTTGATCACAGGAATACCAATATTTTTCTCCTACACGTACTGGAAAGTTTTGTCTATAGTTACTTTCATGGTGTAGACTACCATGTTTTATTTCTGGAAAATCACAACGATACCCTTGCAATAAAAACAAAACAAACAAAAACAGTATAAATGATGTTTTACCTTAAGAAAAAAAATCAGATGGGAAATGAATTGTTTCACTGATGAATTATATCCTCTTATTAGTCTAATTTCACTCATTGCATCAGGTTTTCTAGGACAAGAGAAGTTATAAAATTCAGATGACTGGGATATGCTAATGAAGTTAAAATTATATCTTGTGGTCATATGATATAGAAACTTGTATGAAGACTCTTCATAAATAAAACTCTACAGATCTATTTGGGTATGTATATGATCTACTGACTATGTATATCCTAGCCCTGGTATGTAAATGAGCAACTTGTTCGAGAGATGAAAGTATTGATTTTATTCCTAAGATCATCTATCTTCTTGTTTTCTTTTCTGCTTTCATCAGAAATCAGAGCCCTGCCTTTTCTTCTCAGACCAACTCAGTGTAGGGAAACAGTGCGGTTTTTTTTTTTTAGATAAACATTCATTAATTTACTTTTCTATTTATTCAAATAGTGTAAGAAATATAGAGAAACACATTTTCCATTCATCGCATTATACAGAAAACTAACCTTCTAATTAATGCCTGAAACCAATCATCAAGGAAAGTTTTCATTTAATCAGACAAATGAACTAGGACTATTTCTTAATATTCAAATAGTTAAGATTAGAGTAAACATTTGATTGTTATTTCTAATATTAATTGGAGAATGCGGTGTTTTAAAGTATGTCACATGTGTCTCAGAATATATATAACATATATTATGTACATGAAGTGATTTAAAATGTCATTCATAGTATGTCATAGTATATAAGGTTTATATGGCACACATATATGGCATATATATCATATATAATGTGACATATGTTGTAACATGTACACATCATATATATGAGGTGTTTGTAACATGTCATATATATCATAATATATATATATATTTTTGAATACAAGTGAACATTTAATGCAACCATAGTTCAATTCTTTTTAAACACCAAAATGTCGTATTGTAATTGAGGTATAATATAATTGCATTTTATTGAGTTTCTTATATATGGAATATTTTTGACACATGTTTAAGTGTTATGCTGTTTATAACACATTTATATATAATATTTCCCAGAAAAAATTTCCATTTTCATTTGATGATTTAGAGATAATCTAGTACTTTTAATACTGTACCAGTATTAGTTTTTTCCCCACAAAATGATTCTATTAGAAGAACTGTTGTGCAACACACGAAAAAAAGTTCCAAACACACACACACACACACACACACACACACACCCCAAGTATTCATTATCATTTTCATCTTCCTTTTTTTTTCAAGGTTTATTTACTTATTTTGAGAGAGAGAGAGAAAGAGAGAGAGAGAGAGAGAGCATGAGCAGGGGAGGGGTAGAGAGAGAGGGAGCCTGAAGCAGGCTCCAGGCTCCGAGCTGTCAGCACAGACAGCCCCACAGATGTGGGGCTCAAACCCAGAAACCGTGACCTGAGCCGAAGTCAGACGCTTATCCGGCTGAGCCACCGAGGTGCCCCTCATCTTCATCCTTCTAAAGTACACTGGTAACATTTTCTTTCTTGTTTGATTAAAGTTTCCAGTAGTTTCAGCAGACTTATGTAGATTATACACCTGGAATACTTGAATATACTGATGTTTTTCTTTAGTAAAGATTTGTATATGATACCTTCTCTAGATATAGATTCTTGGCCTCCAGCTTATAGCTCTCATTGATAAATTTTTTCCACCACATTTTTGAAGCTTCCAATATTGAGATCAAGTGTTCATTTAGTCTTATTCCACTTAAGTAACCTTCTAGGTATTTTTCTCCACTACTCTTTGACGATTTAGATGAACTTCTCTTTATCCTTGGATGATGAATTTCATCATGATACATCCCAGATGAGTGTCATTTAACAATCATTCTACCTTGTGCAAACTTCACTGTTTGGATTTGCAAGAGTAGAGTCTTAAAGAACTCAAATAAATTGGTGTAAAATTGTAAAGGAGAGATTTGAACCCTGGTGGTCTGATTTTAGAACAAATCTGGTTATCCACCTATTATGGGTTTTCAAAGGATATCAGTTAGGAGTTAAGATGGTGCAGAAGTAGGGGGACCAAGACTTCACTTGTCCTTCAAACACAGCTGTTTTGGGGTCAGAACACTTGGAACACCCAGGAAATCTATCTGCAGAGTGACTGAAAAATCTGCACAGGTGGAGGGAGACAGCTTGGTGTGACAGACGTGTGTATGTGAATTGGGAGAGATAAAACAGCATGGGTACAGAGGGGAGGGATCCCCTTCTGTGAACAGACAAAAGGGAGAGAAATAGAAGCTGTGGATTGTGCCATTGTGTTAGGACAAGAGAAAGACCTTTTCCAGACCACGAACTGGGGAACAAGAAATATGGAAAATGTCAGTCTCTGCTTTGCAAATAGCCTTAGGAGCTGAAGATAAGAGTTTTCAAAAGTGTGTGGCATTCTCTGGACCAGAGCCACTGCTGTGTGCACACGCCTGGGGGGGGGTGTGTGTGTGTGTGTGGGGAGAGGAGTCAGCCCCAGGGCGGTAGAGATATCAGGGGTGCCCTGGGAAAGACCAGTCCCCTCCTTTGAGTACTGTGGGAAAAATGTATATTGTTCCCCCAAGGACTAAAGACCCGGCAGGCACCAGCCATATCCGCAGGGTGGAGTGGCGCTATCCCAGAATTGGGTCCATGTGGTACATGATCCTTAAAGACATGGGATTTTGAATCTCAGCCTAGCACCTAGGAGGCACAGGAGAACTGTGGAGCAGAGCAAACTACCTGCCTGTGCTACTCTGTGAGGGGTGCCTGAACAGCAAGTTTTTGGGGTTTGTTTTTTTTTAATTTTTTTAACCTTTATTGATTTTTGAGACAGAGAAAGTGAGCATGAACAGGGGAGGTTCAGAGAGAGATGGAGACACAGAATCCGAAACAGGCTCCCGTCTCTGAGCTGTCAGCACAGAGCCTGATGTGGGGCTCGAACTCACGGACCGCAAGATCATGACCTGAGCCCAAGTCGGACACTCAACCGACTGAGCCACCCAGGCGCCCCTGAACAGCAAGGTTTGAAAAACACAGTTCAGGGAGGAGAGACTGGGGTATTGCCATTTTTCTCCCCATTGCCAACGTGGTGGGTCTACAAGGAACAGGACAGTGGCTCCTAATGGAGGCAAGGCCTGGTGACAGGAAACCTTACCCCGCTGTGCCTGGCAACTGCTTATCTACTGGAGCAGGACTCACACTGGATGAACCAGACAACCTCTCCTCCAGACCAGCAGAGATGGTCCCAGGTATCAACAGACTACTGTCCTGTGGTTTTGTACGCTACTTTGTTGCCCTTTTCTTTGTTTTCTTTGCTTTTCTTTGTTTTTCTTATTAACCTTTTTTTTTTCCCTTTGGAATCAAGCTCATATTCTCTGATTTGATTAAAAAAATTTTTTTTAATGTTTCCTTTTGAGAGTGAGAGAGACAGAGCATGAGCAGGGGAGGGGCAGAGGGGAGGGAGACGCAGAATCTGAAGCAGGCTCCAGGCTCTGAGCTATCAGCACAGAGCCCGATGTGGGGCTCGAATTCACAAACCATGAGATCATGACCTTAGTTGACATTGGACGCTCAACCGACTGAACCACCCAGACGTCCCTGATTTTTGGTCAATTCATCTCTCTCTCTCTCTGTCTCTGTATATTTCTATATATCTTTTTTTCTCTGCTTCGTTTGTCTATGTAATCAGGCATTTTAATTCTATTCTTTTACGCCTTTTTTATATCTCCTTCTTCTTTACTTGCCTTTCTCTCTTTCTGGATTAAGCCCTATAGTTTCTTTGATTCTCTGCTTGGTCTTTTTTTTTGCCTCTTCCATTTTTCTCTTTGTACGGGATCAGGTCCCGGTCTTTTTCCTTCTTTCCACAGTTGCTTCAATGAACAAATAAAAGCACCTGGTGGAATGTCTAAATGGTGGAATGTCTAAGATGGTGTCTAAACAAGCCACCACCAAGAGTAAGGAAGACCTGTCTAGTGGGATAGTGCAGCCAAATGCGCAACAACAACACAGTGCATGCAACACACTCCAAAAACACTTCCTGAAGTCCCAGGCCCTGCACAGTGTAGGACTCCTTTTTAATATAGTAGTTCTCAAGGTGCAGGACATAAATCAAACTACTAAAACACATAAAATACAGAAACCAGGCCAAAATGATGAAACAAAATTCTCCTGAAAAGAAATTCCAGGAAGAAATGACAGCCAGGGAATTGCTCAAACCGGATACATGCTCTAATCCTTTTTATTTCCTTCCTTCTGCTTTTTGGGTTTTTGTTTGTTGTTTTTCTAACTTCCTTAGTCATCAGGTTAGGTTGTTTTTTAGATTTTTTTTCTTGCTTCTTCAGTAGATGTGTATTGCTATAAACGTCCCTCTTAGAATCGGTTTTGCTGTATCCCACAGGTTTTGAACAGTTGTGTTTTCATTTTCACTAGTTTCCATGTACCTTTTTGTTTTTTTCTTTTATTTTCTGGTTGACCCATTCATTGTTAGCATGTTATTTAACTTCCATCTATTTGTGATCTTCACATTTTTTCTTGTGGCTGACTCCTAGTTTCATTGCATTGTGTTCAGATGTGTTGCATGGTGTGATTTAGATCTTTTTCAATTTGTTGACACTTGTTTTGTGGCCTAATATGTGTTTTATTCTGCAGAATGTTCCATGTACACTTGAAAAGCATGTACATTTGGCTGTTTTAAGATGGAATGTTCTGAATATATCTGTTAAATATATCTGTTCCAGTGTGTCTAAAGGCATTGTTTCCTTGTTGATTTTTGGTTTAGACGATCTTGTCCATTAATGTAATTGGTGTGTTAAAATCCCCTACTATTATTTATTATGATTGAGTCATTCTTTGTTATTTGTTATTAACATTCATGTATTGAGGAGCTCACATGTTGGGTACATAAATATTCACAATCGTTACCTCTTCTTGTTGGATTGTCCCCTTTATTATTATATAGTGTCCTTCTTTGTCTCTTATTACATGCTTTGTTTCAAAGTCTACTTTGTCCAATATAATTATTGCCACTCCTGCTTTCTTTTGACATCCATTTGCACAATAAATATTCTACATCCCTTCACTTTCAATCTGCAGGTGTGTTTTGCTCTAAAATGAGGGGTTTTTTTTGTAGGCAGGAAAGAGATGGGTCTTGTTTTATTCATTCTGTCACCCTGTGTCTTTTCATTGGAGCATATAGTATATTTACATTCAAAGTAATTTTTTTATAGATATGCATTTATTGCTATTTTATTGCCTGATTTATGGCTGTTTCTGAAGATTTTCTCTGATCATTTCTGGTCTTTCTTTCATGGTTAGATGATTTTTTAATGATATATTGGATACCTTTATCTTTATTCCTTGCATATTTATTGTGATTTTGCTTTGTGGTCATCATTGGGTTTGTATATAACAGGTGTTGCATATAGCAGTCTGTATTAAGTTGGTGGTCATTTAACTTTGAACCCAAACTTTACTTCTCTCTTCCTCAGGTATATGGTGTCATATTTTACATCCGTTTATTTTGTGAGTTCCTTGACAGAAATTTGTTTTACAGAAATATTCATTTTTACTGCTTTGGTGTTTCCTACCTTTATACTGACACTTTTGGTCTCTCCTTTCTACTCAGATTCGCCTTTAATATTTCTTGCAAGGCTGATTTAATGGCCTTGACCTGCATTGGTTTTTATTTGCCTGGGAAACTCTTTATCTCTCCTTCTATTTTGAATAATGGCTTTGCTGGGTAGAGTATTCTTGACTGGATAGAGTATGTTTCCCATTCATCACTTTGAATATATCATTATAATGAGTATCATTATAGTTATTATGTTAAATTCTCTATTAAGCATGTTACTTATATCTGTTTCGCTTAGAGCTCCGGCATTGGCCTTCTACTGCTCTTTCACTCGGAACAAATTCTTCTGTTTTCTCATTTAAGTTTCTGTGCCCACTTCTGCCTGTAGGAAATTCAGCTACCTCCCCCATTTTTGGGGTAATGGCCTTATGAAAAAGAGGTTCTGTCGTGCCCTGAGGTGTTGTGATCCCTGTTCCCCAGGGCCTGGCACTTCAAGGAGTGTCTCCAATGTGTGCTGTGTTCACACTGCTCTTGTGCCCTGATCGCTTTGTGCTTCATGCCCCTCATCTACAGAGGCTCTCTTTGCCTCTTTGTTGGCAGTGGTTGGTCTCTGGCTTGAATGTGGGGAGTTTTAACTTGGTGCACTCTGGTCTGCTTGTGACATGAGACTTTTCACCACTGCTGCTGGAATCAAGGCTTCCAAGATCCCCAGGATGGGAGATGAGGTGTGGGAAGGGATTTGGTCTGGTGTTTTGGGGTTGGGGGCTACCTGCTCTGGGACTGAGGCAAGTATAACTGGGAAGGATGGTTCCATTGGAGCATGGGCAAGTGGAGCTTGGTGTAAGAAGTTAGATAGCAAGTGTGGGCCCTGTACAGATTCCCACAGTTGACCCTGTGTTTATGCTAATGGGTAGGGGAGGGAAATGGCACCTGTCAGCTCCTGTGGGTCTCTGTGAATGCTGCCTTTCTGCAACATGCTCCCAGGTGAGCGAATAATCTCCCCACTGTGTGCTCCAAGTGCTCTTCACATTGCTGTTTCCATGCTGTATGTCCACAGGCTCTTTGCTTGCCTTTTCTCCAAGAACAGCCCCAACGCCCTTTGAACTCTCTCAGAACTTAGTACACTGACCTTTAAAACCCTAGGCTTTAAGCCCCACTGGTTGCAGGAACTCACAACATTTGGCCCCTTTCACTTTCCAAGCCAGTTGGTTTGGGGATTTGTTTTACCTGTTTGCTCCTCTGTGTGTCAGACTGTCTCTCACCCTTCTCTGTGACCACTACTCCTTTCCTACCTCAGTGGTACACAGTCCATTTCTCCTCAGTTTGGGAGGGAAAACTGAATCTCTGTACATCTTACTTCTCTGATGTGGACTGTTCTCTATGATTGGTTGCACAATTTGTTCTGCCAGTCTTCAGGTTGATTTAGGATAATTTGATAGTTATCCTCATGGGATGAGGCAAGCCTAGTTTCCTCCTTCTCTGCCACATCCCCCTCGTTCTCTTGCTGGTGTCACCCTACTTTTACACGTTCCTTCTCTGCAGTTCTTTTACTGTTTTCTGGATAGTGACCATTTACTTACCAGGAGGAAGGCATTCGGGAGCAGGTGCCCAGCCATCTTCTGTACAGGTCATTACAGTCTGCGCATTTTGAAGACTGTAGCCAGCATAGCAGTTAACACTTACAGAGTCACCTTGGAAATACATTTTTGCTGGATATGGATATTCTCCATTTATCAAATAATTAAAAAGACATTGTCCTAATAATCATAAAAATAGTAAACCAAATTTGTCAAACCCTAGATTCAATGATAATAGCAAATCAAAAATTATTTGACCAAAATTTAAATTTTCCTGCATAAGTATCCAAAAATAACCTATAACTTAAGACAAACTAAAGCTACTTCCAAACGTTTCAAAAGAAGAAAATCAGTATTTAAATTATTTATCTTCAGTTTTTATAATGAAGATATTTGGGAATGACATAGGTATTTTTGTAAGCCTCTATTTTTAGTTCTAAGGTGATTTTTATGAAGAGCTCCTCATAGAAGGAAAAACTTATATTTGTCGTTTTGCTCATACAACTCATCCCTTGGCCTTCTTTTTGTCATATTAGGCTTAACTGTACTCACTTATGTGTCTTCCCACACCACTCTTTGAAATATTTACACGTATACAATTACAACAAGGTTGACTTACTGCGGCACGGTACTGCTGGTGACCATCCTTCTTGTGTGCAATGAATATATCCCCCGTTCTGTTTTTTATCTGTCACGAAATCGTGGTTACAGGAATAGTAATATTTTTTTCCTACAGATACTGGAAAGTCTCGTCTATAGTTATATTCATTGTGTAGTACTCCATGTTTTATTTCTGGAAAATCACAACGTTTATCTTGCAATAAAAAAACAAAAACAAACAACAGTATAAATAATCTTTTATCTTAAGAAAAAAATCATATTAGAAATTAATTGTTTCATTGGTAAATGTACCCCATTATTAGCATAATTTCACTCATTGCATCAGGTTTTCCAGGACAAGAAGTGTTGGAAATATGGATTACTGCGTTATGTGATGAAGTCATTGCTAATCAAGTTAAAATTGTACCTTGTGGGACTTATGAGATATAAAATTGTATGAAGATCAAGGAATAAAACTTGATAGATCTTTTTAAAGGATTCTCCTTGAGTATGTGTATCCTCAGCATGGTTGATTACATGAGGAACTTGGTTGAGAGATGAAGGTATTGATTTTATTTCTCAGGTCATCCAACTTTTTATTTTTCTTTTCTGTTCTCATCAGAAATCAGAGCCCTATCTTTTCTTCTCAGACCAACTCAATGTAGGAAGATAGATTTTTTTTTTAGATTAACATTCATTAATTTATTTTTCTGTTTACTGAAAATAATGTAAGACATAAAAACACAAAAATTTTCCATTCATCACATTATACAGAAAAATTACATTCTTCTTAACCCCTCAAACCAATCATTGAGGAAAGTTCTCTTCTTCATTTAATCAGAGAAATAAACAAGGACTATTTTTCAATATCCAAATACTTAAGATTGTGGAAAACATTTGAATGTTATTTTTTTAAATTTTGTTTTAGAGAGAGAGGCAGCGCAAGTGAGTGAAGAGCAGAGAGAGTAAAGAGAGAGAGAGAGAGAAAAGCTGGGCTCACCTGGGGGTCGTGGTTTTACCTGAAGCAGGGCACTGGCTCACCCAAAGTGGGGCAACGAGCTCACCTGACGTGGAACTCGAACTCACCAACTGTGAGATAATGACCTGAGCCGAAGTCAGATGCTTAACAACTAAGCCACCCAGGCACCATATTGTTAATTCTAATTTTAATTGGAGAAGGAATAGTTTTAAATTACGTCATACATATGTCGTAATATGTATGACATATATATATGAGGTGTGTTAAAGATGTCATATATATTTCACAATATATATGACACTTGTCATATAGATGAAGTGTTTAAAACTATCATACAGTATGTCATACTATAATGGTATATATCATATATATCAATTGTTTAACAATATGTCATTTATGTCCCCAATATATATATTTTTTCAATAAAAACGAACATTTAATGCAACCATAGTTCAATTCTTTTTAAACACCAAAATGTCATATTTTAATTGAGGTATAACATAATTGCATTTTACTGAGATATTCTTATATACGGAATATTTTTGACATATATTTAAGTGTTATGTTGTTACAACACATTTATGTATAATATTTTCCAGAAAAGTTTCCCCTTTTCATTTGATGACATAGAGATAATTTAGGACTTTAATACCAGACCAGTATTGGGTTTTTCCCATAAAATTATTCTATTACAAACCTTGTACAACGCATGAACCCAAGTTCCAAAACACACACACACACACACACACACACACACACGCATACCAAGTATTAATTATCATCTTCATCTTTTTTAAGTACACTGATCATTTTCTTCTTGTTTGATTAGAGAAAGTTTCTAGTAGTTTAAGCTGACTTGTTATGTGGATCATACCCTTTGAATCCTTGTATATACTGATGTTTTTCTTTAACAAAAATTTGTATATGATACCTTCTCTAGATATAGATTTTTGGCCTACAGCCCATGTCTCTCATGGATAGATTTTTCCCTCCACATTTTTGAAGCTTCCAAGGTTGAGACTAAAAAGCTCATTTAGTTTTTTTCCTTTTCAGTAACCGTGTAGTTTTTTCCCCCCATGACTTTTTGAAGATTTAGATTATTTTCTCTTTATCCTTGGATGAATTTCATCATGAGACATCAAGATGTGTGTCATTTAACAATCTTGGGCAAGCTTCACTCTTTGGATTTGCAAGAATTGAGTCTTAAAGTACTCAGTTAAATTACCCGTAAAATTGTAAAGGAGGGATTTGAACCCTGGGGGTCTGATTTCAGAACAGCACTGGTTATTCTAGTGTTTCAAATGTTATCAATTAGGAGTTAAGATGGTGGAGAAGTAAGGGTTCGAGGATTTCCCTCATCCCGGAAACACAGCTGTATTGGGGTCAGAACACTTGGAAATCTATCTGCGGAGTGACAGAAAAATCTGCACAGGTGGAGGGAGACAGCTTGGTGGGACAGAGGTGCTTGTATGCAAACTGAGGGAGATGAAACAGCATGGGCGTGGAAGGCAGGGATCCATAGAGAGAAAAAAGGGAGAGAAAGAGAAGCTGTGGATTGCCCTAACGTAAGTTAGGACAAGAGAAAAACCTCCAGATCACGGACTGGGGAATAAGAAATATGGAGAGTGCCAGTCTTTACTTTGAAAACAGCCAAAGGAGCTGAAGATCAGAGTTTTCAAAAGTGTGTGCCATTCTCTGGACCAAAGCCACTGTCACGTGCATGTGCCTGGGGAGGAGGAGAGCAGTGGCAATCTCAGGGGCACACTAGGAGAGAACAGTCCCCTCCGTCGAATACTGTGGGATATATTGCACCCTCAAAGACAAAAGACCCTGCAGTCGTCAGCCATATTAGCAGTGCAGAATGGCACTACCCCAGAACCAAGTGCCTATGGTGCAGGATCCATTACTATATCGGGTTTTGAATCCCAGCTGAGCACCTAGAAGTGTGGGAGAAGTGTGGAGCAAGACAAGCCACCTGCCTGCGCTACTGTGTGAGGCCTGCCTGAACAGTGTGGTTGAGACTGGGGTGTCATCATTTTCTTCCCCATCACCAACATGGTGGGGCTTCAGGGAAAAAGACCCCAGCACAGTCGTGATCTGCTTACATGAAGCCCCACCCCTGTGTGCCCGAAACTGCTCATCTACTGGAGCAGAACTGACACTGAGTGAAACAGATGACCTCTTCTCCGGACCAGCACAGCCGTAGGTCCCAGACACCAACAGACAACTGTCCTGCAGTTGTGTATGTTAGTCTGTTGCCCTTTTTTCTTTTCTTTTCCTCTTTCCTTTTCTTTCCATCTCTTGTCTTTTCTCATCATTTCTTTCAACCATCTTCTTTTTTTTCCTTTGGAATCAGGCTCTTAGTTTCTGATCTGATTTTTGGTCAATTCTTATAAATATATATATTTTGTCTTTTCTCTATTTTTCTGCTTTGTTTGTTTGTCTGTTTAATCAAGCATTTTTACTTTATTTTTTTACAGTTTTTCTATATCTCCTTCTTTCTTTTCCTTTCTTTCTCTCTGGATTAAGCCTTATAGCTTCTTTGATTCTCTGCTTGGTCCTTTTTTCAGACCTTTCATTTTTTTCTTTGTATGGGATTAGGTCCCCTGCCCTCTCATCTTTCTAGGGATACTTCAATGAAAAATCAAAGCACCCCTGGTGGAGGGTCTAAACTATCCACCACTGCAAGTAAGGAGGAGCCTTATAGAAGACTGTTTGGTGGGTTACAGCAACCAAATACACAACAAAGGAGGGCATGCAACACACTCCAAATGCAATTCCTGAAGTGCCAGGCCCTGGACAGTGTATGACCCCTTTTAAATATAGTTCTCACAGGTGCAGGACATATAACAAACTATTAAAACACATAAGGACAGAAACCAGGCCAAAATGATGAGATGGAAGAATTCTCCTGAAAAGAAATTCCAGGAAGAAATGAGAGCCAGGGTAGACATGTAAGGGCAGTAACAGACCTATCCACTGAAACTTGGCAGGCCAGGAGGGAGGGTAGGAAACATTAAATGTGCTGAATAGGAAAAATATGCAGCCAAGAATCAATTATCTGGCAAGGCTGTCATTATAATTGAAGGAGAGATAAAGGCTTTCCCAGACAAAAAATAACGAAAGGAGTTCATGACCACTAAACCAGCCCTGTAGGAGATTCTAAGGGAGACTCTGTGAGTGGAAAGCAGCAAAGACTACAAAGGACCAGAGACATCACCACAAGCACGAAACCTACAGGTAACACAATGACACTGAATTCGTATCTTTCAATAATCACTCTGATGTAAATGGACTAAATACTCCAATGAAAAGACATAGGGTTTCACCACGGGTTAAAAAAAAAAAAAGATCCATTTACATGCTGCCTACAAGAGACTCATTTTAGTCCTGAGGACAACTGCAGATTGAAAGTGAGGGGATGGAAAACCTTGTGTCATGGTACTAGATGGCAAAAGAAAGCCGCAGTAGCCATACTTATACCAGACAAACCAGATTTTAAAAGAAAGACTGTAATAGGAGATGAAAAATAGCATTTTATCATAATTAAGGGGTCTATTCATCAAGAAGAGACAACAGTTGTAAAAATCTATGTCCCCAATGTGACAGCATCCAAATATATAAATCGTGTAATTACAAACATAAATAAATGTATAGATAATAATACCATGTTTGAAGGGGACTTTAGTACTCCACTTACAGCAATGGACATATCATCTAGGCAGAAAATCAATAAGGAAACAATGGCTCTGAAGGACACATTGGACCAGATGGACCACTTGGACATTCTCCAAAATAGATCACATACTGGGTCACAAAACAGAATATATAAAAGGACTGAGATCATACCATGCACATTTTCGGATCACAATGTTATGAAGCTTGAAATCAACCACAAGAAAAAATTTGGAAAGCCCCCAAATGCGTGAAGGTTAAAGGACCTCCTACTGAAGAATGAATGGATCAACCAGGAAATTAAACAAAAATTTAAAAAATATATGCAGGTAAATGAAAATGAAAATACGACAGTTCACACCCCTTGGGATGCAACAAAGGCAGTCCTAAGAGGAAAGTATATTGCAGTTCAGACCTATTTCAAGAAGCAAGAAAGGTCCTAAATATACAACCTAACCTCACACCTAAAGGAACTAGAAAGGCAGCAGCAATGAAAGCCCAAAGCCAGAAGAAGGAGAGAAATAACAAAGATTAGAGCAGAAATAAACAGTATACAATCAAAAAAAAAAACAACCTTAAAAAACAAAAAAAACCACATTGGAATGGATTAATGAATGTAAGAGTTGATTTTTTGAAAGAATAAACAAAATCGATAACCCTGTAGCCTGACTTCTCAAAAAGAAAAGAGAAAGGACCCAAATAGATAAAATTACGAATGAAGGAGGAGAGATCACAACCAACACCACACAAATACAAACAATTATTGAAGAACATTATGAAAAATTATATGCCAACAAACTGGACAATCTGGAAGAAGTGGACAAATTCCTAGAAACTCACACACTACCAAAATTCAAATGGGAGGACATAGAAAATTTGAACAGACCCATAAGCAGTGAAGAAATTGAACTGGTTATCAAAAATCTCCCAACAAGTAGGAGTCCGGGGTTAGATTGCTTCCTAGGGGAATTCTACCAGACATTTAAAGCGGAATTAAGACCTCATCTCAAGTTGTTCCAAAAAATAGAAATGGAAGGAAATCCTCCAGACTCATTCTATGAAGCCAGCATTACCTTGACGCCCAAACCAGACAAAGGCCCCACTGAAGAGCAGAATTACAGGCCAATATCCCCGATGAACATGGATGCAGAAATTCTCATCAAGATACTAGCAAATTGACTTCAACAGTGTATTAAAACAATTATTCATCATAATCAACTGGGATTCATTCCTGGGCTGTAGGTCTGGTTCAATATTCACAAATCAATCAACATCATACATCACATTAACAGAGAAAAAGATAAGAACCATATGCTCCTGTGAATAGATGCAGAAAAAGCATTGGACAAAATATAGCATCCTTTTGTAATAAAAACACTCAAGAAAGTAAGGATAGAAGGAACATACCTTAACATCATAAAAGCCATATATGAAAGGCCCACAGCTAATACAATTCACAATGGGGAAAAACTGAGAGCTTTGCCCCTGAGATCAGGAACATGACAGGGATATCCGCTGTCACCCCTGTTGTTTAACATGGTATTAGAACTCCTAGCCTCAACATTCAGACAACAATGCAAAATAAAATGTATCGAAATTGGCAGACAAGCAGTCAAATTTTCACTCTTTGCAGATGACATGACACTCTGCATGGAAAATCCGAGACACCCCACCGAAAAACTGGTAGAGCTGATACATGAATTCAGCAAATTTTCAGGATATAAAATCAATGTACAGAAATCTGTTGCATTTCTGTACACCAATAATGAAGCAACAGAAAGGAATTGATCCCATTCTCAATTGCACCAAGGACCATAAATTACCTAGGAATAAACTTAACCAAAGAGGCAAATTATCTGTTTGCTGAAAACTATAGAAAATTGATGAATGACATTGAAGAAGACACAAAGAAATGGAAAACATTCCATGCTCATGGATTAGAAGAACAAATATTGTTAAAATGTTGATATTACCCAAAACAATCTACACATTCTAGCCATCTCAATCTAAATGGCATCAGCATTCTTCACAGAGCTAGAAGAAATAATCCTAAAATTTGTATGGAACCACAAAAGATCCTGAATAGCTGAAGTAATGTGGAAAAAGAAAACCAAAGCTGGAGGCATCACAATCCCAGACTTTAGCCTGTTTTACATAGCTGTAATCATAAAGACAGTATGGTATTGGCACAAAAACAGACGCACAGACCAGTGAAATAGAAAAGAGAACCCAGAAATGGACATACAAATTTATGGCCAACTAATCTTTGACAAAGCAGGAAAGGGTATCCAATGGAATAGAGATAGTTTCTTCAGCAAACGGTGCTTGGGAGAACTGGACAGCAACATGCAGAAGAAAGAAACTGGACCACTTTCTTACAACATACACAAAAATAAATTCAAAATGGATGAAGGACCTAATGCTAATGTTAGGTCAGTGTTAAACAGGAATCCATCAAAATCCTACAGGAGCAAACAAGGCAGCAACCTCTTTGACCTTGGCCATAGAAACTTCTTACTTGACATGTTTCCAAAGGCAAGAGAAATAAAAGCAAAACGGAACTATCGGGACCTCATCAAGATAAAAAGCTTCTACACAGCAAAGGAAACAATCAACGAAACTAAAAGGCAGCCGACAGAATGGGAGAAGATGTTTGCAAATGACATATTGGATAAAGGGCTAGTATCCAAAATCCATAAAGAACTTACCAAACTCAACACCTGAAAAACAAATAATCCAGTGAAGAAACAGGCAGGAGATACAAATAGACACTTTTCCAAAGAAGACATCCAGATGGCAAACAGACACATGAAAAGATGCTCAACATTGCTCATTATCAGGGAAATACGGATCAAAGCCACACTGAGATACCACCTCATACCAGAGTGGCTAAAATTAACAACTCAGGAAACAACAGATGTTGGCGAGGATATGGAGAAAGGGGAACCCTCTTGCACAGTTGGTGGGTGTGCAAATTGGTGCGCCACCCTGGAAAACAGCGTGGAGGCTCCTCAAAAAATTAAAAATTGAATTACCCTATGATCCAGTGCTTATACTACTAGGAATTTATTCAAAGGACACAGGAGGGTTGATTCATAGGGCCACACGATAGCAGCACTATCAACAATAGTCAAATTATGGAAAGAGCCCAAATTTCCATCACTGATGAATGGATAATGAAGACATGGTATATTTACACAATGGAATACTACTCGGCGACGAAAAAGAATGAAATCCTGCCATTTGCAACAATGTGGATGGAATCAGAAGGTCAGTCAGAGAAAGACAGATATATTATTTCACTCATACGTGGAAATTGAGAAACTTTACAGGTGACCATCGGGGAAGGGAAGGAAAAAAGAAGATACAAACAGAGGGGAAGGCAAATCATACGAGGCCCTGAGATAGAACCTGAGGGTTGATGGAAGTGGGGGGTTGAGAGGATGGGAAAAATAGGTGGTGGGCATCGAGGAGGGCACTTGTCAAGTGAGGAGTATTGGGTGTTGTATGTGAGTGATGTATCAAGGGAATCTACTCCTGAAGCCAAGACTACTCTGTATGTTAGCTGATTTGTTAATACTAATTTTAAAAAATGGCATTAATTAAATAAAACAGTCCACTGAGATTTGTTTTCAAGAGGTATACAAAGGGGGTAAAATTAAAGTAGGTATTATTATTATGACAGGCTTGAATCCCTTTGCCATATTCTTCTCTCATCTGGGCATACTAAAACATGTTTTACGCTTTTAGAATATCATCTCTGAAGCAAATATAATATTTCATATATGGTCTGATCAGCACTGGGATGGGCAAAATTTAGAACAGCCTCATTCTACCTTAGATTTCTATCGATGCAGGGCGTGGTCTCATTAACAGTAGTGGTGGTTCTGTCATAGTTTTGACTCAAACTGATCTCAAAATTGATTAAAATATTCACCAACTTTTAAAATTCTTTCTAATCTGTCTGTACTTGTACATCTGATTCCTTTGACTTATACCCAGGATCTTATAGTTATCACTACTAAATGTCACATTATTAGATTTAACAGAGGATCCTTTTTGAATGATGAATCTGTGCTAATGCAGATTCACTGTCATGACCCCCTGAATAATCCCACTTGTGAATTTGTACTGTGTTTCCCCTAAATCACTAAACTACCTGATAACACAAAGGAGTAATGAAATAGGCTTGAGAACAAAGTCCTGAATCTGATACTCGGGTAAGTTTACTTAACGAAGTTTCAAACTATCTCATAAACCATCTAACTGGTCCATTTCCCCATCTTGTCCACAAGAACTTCATAAGGCCCCTTCTGGAATAAACTTGGTGAGATCCAGATCCAGTTGAGCTGATCTACCATTTCCATAAGCCAACCAGAAACACGATTAAATATTTTCTTTATGGAAGTGGTTCAAGATGGAGAGGTAGGAGATCCTGAACACACCTCTTCCCTTGGACACACTGAATCTACAGTTACATACAGAGTAATTTTGTGTGGGGGCAAAAGAAAAAAAAACCTCTCCAAAAAAATAACTGAGTGATTCCTACACACTGGGCAAATGAGAAAAAGCTCACATCAAAGTAGATGGAAGAAACTGAGATACGATCTGACCCTAAACCTCATCCCCAGCATGATGACCCACAATTGGGAGGGAATTCAAAACCCCAAGCTTCTCCCTGAGGAGTGAAGTGTCTGAGCCTTACATCTGGCACCCTGATTTTAATATCTACACCTGACAGACAAGCCCCCAAAGCATCTAGCTTTGAAAGCCAACAGGGCTTGTGTCCACAAGGACCCACAAGCTACAGCTAAGTGAGAAACAGCTCTTAAAGGGTCCACAGGCACTCACCCACCCCAGGGTCCAGCATAGAGGAAGCCACCTGAAAAGTGCCCAGACTTTCTGTGAAAGAGCCTTATTTGCCTACCTTAAGGCTCCGCTCTGAGGGGTAAGCATTTAATGTAAAACACATCTAGGGGCTTAGTAAAACTCTCCTCAAAGACAGAGACCAGCAGTCACCATCTTTATGCTCTCCTTTTGCCTCATTGGCACAATTTGCTAATTGCTCCCTGGTATCTCCAGGAAAGGAGCTTAGACCCTCCCTCAGACACTCTCTGAATTTTGCAGCCACCACCAAGGAGATACCCCTAGATCACATGGCTGTAGTGGCTAGTGGGTCCTACAGGACTGTAACAAATAAAGAAAGACTTATTAACAGGCCACCACCCCCAAGGCACAGGAGAGTGCCCAGACTGAAGCACCCACCTTTCTCTGGAAAAGGCCAATCTGATTAATCTTTGTTGCTGTGGCCTGAGGGCAGACTTCTAATTAAAAAGACAACTGAGGGCCAACCATAATCCTCTACAGGGAACTTGGAGAATAGGCACTATCTTCAGGTCCTCCTTCTGCTGCGCTGCAGGGCACTGGTAACTCCTGGAGGGAAATCTGGACAAAGATCTGGTGCCCCAGCTTCTATGTCCGGTGCACTGGATTTCGTGGCTGCCACCCAGGGGACATTCTTTGATCTAATGGTCCGTGGGGTTTGTATTCACGGTTCCCATGGGACTGCAAAAAGTTCAGCGCTGGCCACCACCGCAAGGGCACACTGTATATACAGACTGAACTATACACTCAGTTTTTTCTACGAAAGAGGCCTGACAGCCTTTCCCGGAATTTTGGCTTGAGGAGCAGACTTGTGGCTTGGCACACATCTAGGGGCCTACTTAGGTGTTCTCTGGGGATAGAGGCCACTGGAGGCCATCCTTGTGATCTTCTTCGGCTTTGCTCCAGGTCAAAGGTATCTCTAGGAAAGGAGCTTATGCTTTTTTTATGGTGCCCTCACTTCTGTGGTTGTCAGGCAGGACTTACCTCTAGATTGCCTGGCTCTGGTGGTGCACTCTGCTTATGACTGTGGGTCCCCCAGGACTGTAACAGACGGAGAAAGTGTTCTTAACTGACTACCACCCCAGGGTGCTGCAGAGAGGCAGGAGAATAAAGAATATACTTTTTCTGTGAAAGAGCCCTAGCAGCCTGTCTTCATACCTGAGGACTGAGAGGCAGGCTTCTCATTAAACAGACAAGTAAGGCCCAACTCTAATCCTTGTTAGAGACCTCCAGGGACTACAACTATGTCTTTGCTGCACTCTAGAGTGCTGGTATCTGCTAGAAGAGAGCTATACACACATCTCTTGCCCAGTTTTTGCATCTGATGCTCTGGCATTTGTGTTTGATGCCCAGGTATTTCCCCTTGATTTCCTGCCTCTTATGGCCAGCAGAGCTTGTATTCATGAATTCAAAGAGATGATGACAGATAAAGAAATGTTTCTTTTTTTTTTTAAGTTTATTTATTTATTTTTGAGAGAGAGAGAAATCGTGAGTGGAGGAGGGGCACAGAGAAAGTGAAAGAGAGAGAATCCCAAGCAGGCTCTGCACTGTCAGCACAGAGCTCGACGTGACGCTTTGATGCGATGACCTGAGCTGAAGTCAGATGTTCAACCAACTGAGCCAGCCAGGTGCCCCAAAAAACAGTTAACTGGCTAACACTCCATTGGTCAGTATAGAAGGAACAGACACAACCCAGTCTTCTCTTGAAAGAGGTATATTTGCATACTTTAAACATTGCTGCTTGTGGGCCAGTCTTCCAATCAGCCTGAATCTAGGTGCTGACTGAGATCCTCCTCCCCTTTGGGACACGGACAGGTCTTGACACATTCAACTACTGGGAATTAATAAAAATAAAGCTGACTGATTAGACAAGCACAAGATACAAACTACGCTAGGGTTGAAGAGTAATGATTATCTCCTAAGTAAGCCCATTCCTTCAAGACTAACAGAGGTGACTGCTTTTTCTAATGTACAGAAACCAACACAGAGGGGCAAGGAAAATTAAGAAACTGAGGAATATATTAAAAATGAAAGAACAAGATAAAACCTCAGAAAAAGACTTTAATGACTTGAAAATAAATGCTTTACCTGATAAAGAGTTCAAAATAATGGTTGTAAATATCCTCACTAAGCTTGGGAGAAGAACAAATAAGCACAGGGAGAATTTCAATGGAGATAGAAAATATAAGAAAGTACCAAGTAGAAATCTTAGAGCTGAGGAATACAATAATTGTACTGAAAAATACAATAAAGAGTTTCAACAGCAGACTAGAGGAAATAGAAGAAAGGATCAGTAAACTTAAAGACAGGCTGGGGGAACTCACCCAATCAAAGCAGCACAAAGAAAAAAGAATTAAAAAGAGTATGATGGGGCCTGACGGGACACCCTCAGCAGACAAACATGTACCCTATAGGATGTCCAGAAGAAGAGAAAAAGGAGCAGAAATCTTCTTTGAAGAAATAATGACTGAACATTTCCCTATCCTGGGGGAAGAACTAGACATACAGATTCAGGAAGTCTATACGTTGCAAATAAGATGAACTCAAAGAAAGCCACACCAATGCACGTTATAGTTAAAATGTCAAAAGTTAAAAGACAGGGAGAGAATCTAAAAAGCAGCAAGAGAAAAAGAACTTGGTGCATAGAGAGATACAAAGTTTTCCAGACAAGCAAAAGCCAAAGAAGTTAATCACCACTAGACCAGCATTACAAGAACTGTTAATGGGAACTCTTTAAGTTGAGGTAAAGGGTGCTAATTAGTAACAGGAAAACATATAGAGTATAAATATCATTGATAAAGGTAAATATACAGTAAAATTCAAAATAATCTAATGTTGTAAAGTCAATTATAAAGTTAGTAACAAGTTTAAGAGGCAACAGAAGTAAAAATAAGTATGACTACAATAATTTATTAAAGAATACATGGGGCACCTGGGTGGCTCAGTTGGATAAGTGTCCAACTTCAGCTCGGGTCACAATCTCACGGTTTGTGGGTTTGAGTCCCACATTGGGCTCTGTGCTGACAGCTCGAAGCCTGGAGCCTGCTTCAGATTCTGTGTTTCCCTCTCTCTCTGCCCCTAACCCACTCATGTTCTGTCTCTCTCTCAAAATAAATACATAGACATAAACAAATTTTAAAAAAGAAAGAAAGAAAGAAAAAAATAATCCACAAAACATGGAAATTGTGACATCAAAAAGATAAACATGGGGGGAGTGAAAAGATTGTATTTAGAATACAATCAAAGTTAAGTTCTTTCAAGTTAAAGTAGACTGTTACAAGTTGTTTTATGGAATCCTTGTAGTAACCACAAAGGAAAAACTTTTGGTAGATGCACAAAAATTAAAGAGAAAGGAATCTAGGCATACTCTGCAGAAAATAATCAAATCATGAAGGAATAGAGCAAAAGAAGAAAGGACAAAAGGAATTACAAAACACTGGGAAAACAACCAACAAAACGGCAATAAGTACACTCCTAGCAATAATTACTTTAAATGTAAATGTACTCAATACATTGTGACATGTTAGACTAGCTAGAAAATGAAGAACAAAGCCTAAAGTTAATAGAAGGTAGTAAATGACAAAGATTGAATGGAAATAACTGAAATAAAGGCTTAAAATAGAAAATATTAATAGAAATATCAATAAGAAAGATAAATAAATCTAAAAGCATAATTTTGAAAATTATAAACAAAGACAAACAAAAGATAAACAAAATTGAAAAGATAAACAAAATTGACAAACCTTTAGATTCACCAAGAAAAAAGAGAGTAGGACTCATCCCAGGGATACAAGGATACTGCAACATCCACAAATCATTATGATACAACACATTAATAAAATGAAGGATAAAAATTATATGATCATCTCTATAATGCACAGAGAGCATTTGATAAAATTCAATATCTTTTATGAAGAAACTCTCAACAAAGTGGATGTAGAGGGAACACACCTCAATGTGATAAAGCCTATACATCACCAGCCCACACCAACTTTATACTCAATAATAAAGATTATGACCAAGATAAGAATTCCCACATTCACTACTTTTATTCAACAACTTACTACTGGAAGTCCTAGCTAGAGTAATTAGGCAAAAAAAGAAATAAAAGGCATCCATTCAGAAAGGAAGAAGTAAGACTGTCACTATTTTCAGATGACATGATATAATTTACAGAAAACCCTAAAACCCACCAAAATTCATTTAAATTAATAAATGAAATCAGGGGTCCTTCGGGGAAGACGGCGGCGTAGGAGGACGTTGGGCTCACCGCGCATCCTGATGATCACTTAGATTCCACCTACACCTGCCTAAATAACCCAGAAAACCGACAGGAGACTAGCAGAATGGAGTCTCTGGAGCCAAGTGCAGACAAGAGGCCCACGGAAGAGGGTAGCAAGGGTGGAGAGGCGGTGCGCACTCCACGGACTGGCAGGAGGGAGCCCGGGAGGAGGGGCGGCCCGCCGGCCATCAGAGCCCCCGAGTCTGGCAGGCAAAAGCGGAGGGGCCTGACGGACTATGTTCCGACAGCAAGCAGGACTTGACATCTGGAAGGTTATAAGCTAACAGCTCTGCTCGGAGAACGGGAGGGCTGGAGGACAACGGGAGGGAGAGTTGTTGAACCCTGGATGACAGAGCTCAGCTTGGCGGGGAACAAAGGTGCTCGCCAGCGCCATCTCCCTCGCCCATCCCCCAGCCAAAATCCCAAAGGGAACCAGTTCCTACCAGGGAACTCGCTCGCACGGCGCAAACACCCAACGCTGTGCTTCTGCAGATCCATCCCTCTGGCGGGTCTGACTCCCTCCCGGTGCCGCAGGGCCCTCCCGAAGCGCATCTCTGAAGGAAAAGCGAGTTGAGCCTGCCCCACCCGCCCCTGTGCACCCTGCTGATCCACCCCAGCTAATACGCCAGATCCCCAACACCACAAGCCTGGCAGTGTGCAAGCAGCTCAGACGGGCAACGCCACCCCACAGTGAATCCCGCCCCTAGGAGAGGGGAAGAGAAGGCACACACCAGTCTGACTGTGGCCCCAGCGGTGGGCTGGGGGCAGACATCAGGTCTGACTGTGGCCCCGCCCACCAACGCAAGTTATTCAAGACAGCACAGGGGAAGTGCCCCGCAGTCCCGCACCACTCCAGGGACTATCCAAAATGATGAAACGGAAGAATTCCCCTCAGAAAAACGTCCAGGAAATAACAACAGCTAATGAACTGATCAAAAATGATTTAAACAATATAACAGAAAGTGAATTTAGAGTAATAGTCATAAAATTAATCACTGGGCTTGAAAACAGTATAAAGGACAGCAGAGAATCTCTTGCTACAGAGATCAAGGGACTAAGGAACAGCCAGGAATAGCTGAAAATGCTATCAACGAGCTGCAAAATAAAATGGAGACAACTACAGCTCGGATTGAAGAGGCAGAGGAGAGAATAGGTGAACTAGAAGATAAAATTATGGAAAAAGAAGAAGCTGAGAAAAAGAGAGATAAAAAAATCCAGGAGTATGAGGGGAAAATTAGAGAACTAAGTGATGCACTAAAGAGAAATAATCTATGCGTAATTGGTATTCCAGAGGAGGAAGAGAGAGGGAAAGGTGCTGAAGGTGTACTTGAAGAAATAATAGCTGAGAACTTTCCAGATCTGGGGAAGGAAAAAGGCATTGAAATCCAAGAGGCACAGAGAACTCCCTTCAGACGTAACTTGAATCGATCTTCTGCACAACATATCATAGTGAAACTGGCAAAATACAAGGATAAAGAGAAAATTCTGAAAGCAGCTAGAGATAAACGTGCTCTAACATATAAAGGGAGACCCATAAGACTCGTGACCGATCTCTCTACTGAAACTTGGCAGGCCAGAAAGGAATGGCAGGAGATCTTCAATGTGATGAACAGAAAAAAATATGCAGCTAAGAATCCTTTATCCAGCAAGTCTGTCATTTAGAATAGAAGGAGAGATAAAGGTCTTCCCAAACAAACAAAAACTGAAGGAATTTGTCACCACTAAACCAGCCCTACAAGAGATCCTAAGGGGGATCCTGTGAGACAAGGTACCAGAGACATCGCTACAAGCATGAAACCTACGGACATTACAATGACTCTAAACCCATATCTTTCTATAATAACACTGAATGTAAATGGACTAAATGCGCCTACCAAAAGGCATAGGGTATCAGAATGGATAAAAAAACAAGACCCATCTATTTGCTGTCTACAAGAGACTCATTTTAGATCTGAGGACACCTTCAGATTGAGAGTGAGGGGATGGAGAACTATTTATCATGCCACTGGAAGTCAAAAGAAAGCTGGAGTAGCCATACTTATATCAGACAAACTAGACTTTAAATTAAAGGCTGTAACAAGAGATGAAGAAGGGAATTACATAATAATCACAGGGTCTATCCATCAGGAAGAGCTAACAATTATAAATGTCTATGCGCCGAATACAGGAGCCCCCAAATATATAAAACAACTACTCACAAACATAAGCAACCTCATTGATAAGAATGTGGTAATTACAGGGGACTTTAACACTCCACTTACAGAAATGGATAGATCATCTAGACACACGGTCAATAAAGAAACAAGGGCCCTGAATGATACATTGGATCAGATGGACTTGACAGATATATTTAGAACTCTGCAGCCCAAAGCAACAGAATATACTTTCTTCTCGAGTGCACATGGAACATTCCCCAAGATAGATCACATACTGGGTCACAAAACAGCCCTTCATGAGTATACAAGAATTGAAATTATACCATGCATACTTTCAGACCACAATGCTATGAAGCTTGAAATCAACCACAGGAAAAAGTCTGGAAAACCTCCAAAAGCATGGAGGTTAAAGAACATCCTACTAAAGAATGAGTTAGTCAACCAGGCAATTAGAGAAGAAATTTAAAAATATATGGAAACAAACGAAAATGAAAATACAACAATCCAAACACTTTGGGATGCAGCGAAGGCAGTCCTGAGAGGAAAATACATTGCAATCCAGGCCTATCTCAAGAAACAAGAAAAATCCCAAATACAAAATCTAACAGAACACCTAAAGGAAATAGAAGCAGAACAGCAAAGGCAGCCTAAACCCAGCAGAAGAAGAGAAATAATAAAGATCAGAGCAGAAATAAACAATAGAGAATCTAAAAAAACTGTAGAGCAGATCAACGAAACCAAGAGTTGGTTTTTTGAAAAAATAAACAAAATTGACAAACCTCTAGCCAGGCTTCTCAAAAAGAAAAGGGAGATGACCCAAATAGATAAAATCATGAATGAAAATGGAATTATTACAACCAATCCCTCACAGATACAATTATCAGGGAATACTATGAAAAATTATATGCCAACAAACTGGACAACCTGGAAGAAATGGACAAATTCCTAAACACCCACACTCTTCCAAAACTCAATCAGGAGGAAATAGAAAGCTTGAACAGACCCATAACCAGCAAAGAAATTGAATCGGTTATCAAAAATCTCCCAACAAATAAGAGTCCAGGACCAGATGGCTTCCCAGGGGAGTTCTACCAGACGTTTAAAGCAGAGATAATACCTATCCTTCTCAAGCTATTCCAAGAAATAGAAAGGGAAGGAAAACTTCCAGACTCATTCTAGGAAGCCAGTATTACTTTGATTCCTAAACCAGACAGAGACCCAGTAAAAAAAGAGAACTACAGGCCAATATCCTTGATCAATATGGATGCAAAAATTCTCAATAAGATACTAGCTAATCGAATTCAACAGCATATAAAAAGAATTATTCACCATGATCAAGTGGGATTCATTCCTGGGATGCAGGGCTGGTTCAACATTCGCAAATCAATCAACGTGATACATCACATTAATAAAAGAAAAGAACCATATGATCCTGTCAATCGATGCAGAAAAGGCCTTTGACAAAATTCAGCACCCTTTCTTAATAAAAACCCTTGAGAAAGTCGGGATAGAAGGAACATACTTAAACATCACAAAAGCCATTTATGAAAAGCCCACAGCTAACATCATCCTCAATGGAGAAAAACTGAGAGCTTTTTCCCTGAGATCAGGAACACGACAGGGATGTCCAATTTCACCACTGTTGTTTAACATAGTGTTGGAAGTTCTAGCATCAGCAATCAGACAACAAAAGGAAATCAAAGGCGTCAAAATTGGCAAAGATGAAGTTAAGCTTTCACTTTTTGCAGATGACATTATACTATACGTGGAAAATCTGATAGACTCCACCAGAAGTCTGCTAGAACTGATACATGAATTTAGCAAAGTTGCAGGATACAAAATCAACGTACAGAAATCAGTTGCATTCTTATACACTAATAATGAAGCAACAGAAAGACAAATAAAGAAACTGATCCCATTCACAATTGCACCAAGAAGCATAAAATACCTAGGAATAAATCTAACCAAAGATGTAAAAGATCTGTATGCCGAAAACTATAGAAAGCTTATGAAGGTAATTGAAGAAGATTTAAAGAAATGGAAAGACATTCCCTGCTCATGGACTGGAAGAATAAATATTGTCAAAATGTCAATACTACCCAAAGCTATCTACACATTCAATGCGATCCCAATCAAAATTGCACCAGCATTCTTCTCGAAACTAGAACAAGCAATCCTAAAATTCATATGGAACCACAAAAGGCCCCGAATAGCCAAAGTAATTTTGAAGAAGAAGACCAAAGCATGAGGCATCACAATCCCAGACTTTAGCCTCTACTACAAAGCTGTCATCATCAAGACAGCATGGTATTGGCACAAAAACAGACACATAGACCAATGGAATAGAATAGAAACCCCAGAACTAGACCCACAAACGTATGGCCAACTCATCTTTGACAAAGCAGGAAAGAACATCCAATGGAAAAAAGACAGTCTCTTTAACAAATGGTGCTGGGAGAACTGGACAGCAACATGCAGAAGGTTGAAACTAGACCACTTTCTCACACCATTCACAAAAATAAACTCAAAATGGATAAAGGACCTGAATGTGAGACAGGAAACCATCAAAACCTTAGAGGAGAAAGCAGGAAAAGACCTCTCTGACCTCAGCCGTAGCAATCTCTTACTTGACACATCCCCAAAGGCAAGGGAATTAAAAGCAAAAGTGAATTACTGGGACCTTATGAAGATAAAAAGCTTCTGCACAGCAAAGGAAACAACCAACAAAACTAAAAGGCAACCAACGGAATGGGAAAAGATATTTGCAAATGACATATCGGACAAAGGGCTAGTATCCAAAATCTATAAAGAGCTCACCAAACTCCACACCTGAAAAACAAATAACCCAGTGAAGAAATGGGCAGAAGACATGAATAGACACTTCTCTCAAGAAGACATTCGGATGGCCAACAGGCACATGAAAAGATGCTCAACGTCGCTCCTCATCAAGGAAATACAAATCAAAACCACACTCAGATATCACCTCACGCCAGTCAGAGTGGCCAAAATGAACAAATCAGGAGACTATAGATGCTGGAGAGGATGTGGAGAAACGGAAACCCTCTTGCACTATTGGTGGGAATGCAAATTGGTGCAGCCACTCTGGAAAACAGTGTGGAGGTTCCTCAAAAAATTAAAAATAGACCTACCCTATGACCCAGCAGTAGCACTGCTAGGAATTTACCCAAGGGATATAGGAGTACTGATGCATAGGGGCACTTGTACCCCAATGTTTATAGCAGCACTCTCAACAATAGCCAAATTATGGAAAGAGCCTAAATGTCCATCAACTGATGAATGGGTAAAGAAATTTTGGTTTATATACACAATGGAATACTACGTGGCAATGAGAAAGAATGAAATATGGCCCTTTGTAGCAACGTGGATGGAACTGGAGTGTGTTATGCTAAGTGAAATAAGTCATACAGAGAAAGACAGATACCATATGTTTTCACTCTTATGTGGATCCTGAGAAACTTAACAGAAACCCATGGGGGAGGGGAAGGAAAGAAAAAGAGGTTAGAGTGGAAGAGAGCCAAAGCATAAGAGACTGTTAAAAACAGAGAAGAAACTGAGGGTTGATGGGGGGTGGGAGGGAGGGGAGGGTGGGTGATGGGTATTGAGGAGGGCACCTTTTGGGATGAACACTGGGTGTTGTACGGAAACCAATTTGACAATAAACTTCATATATTAAAACAAAACAAAAAAATAAATGAAATCAGTAAAGTTTCAGGCTACAAAATCAATGCACAAAAATCTGGTGTGTTTCTGTACACTAATAATAAACTATAAAAAAAGAAATTAAGAAAATAATCCCCTTTACAATAGCAATCAAAACAAATAAAATATGTAGGAATAAATCTATCCAAGAAGATGAAAGGTCTGTACCCTGAAAACACTAGAAAATGAAGAAATAAATCAAAGACACAAATAAATGAAATATAGTCCATGTTCATGAATTGGAACAGTTACTGTTAAAATGTTCATACCACCTAAAGTAATCTGGAGATTCAATGCAATTCCTATCAAAATTCTGAAGGCATTTTTCACAGAAATAGAACAAACAACCCTAAATTTTATATGTAATCACAAAAGAATCCAAATCATCAAAGGAATCCTGAGAAAGAAGAACAAACCTAGAGGCATCATGCTTCGAGGTTTCAAACTATATTACAGAATTAGAGTAATCAAAACAGTACAGTATTAGCATCCAAGATGACACATAGCTCAACAGAACAGAACAGAGAGCCTAGAAATAAACTCATACATTTAAGGCCAGATAGTTTATGACAAAGAAGCCAAGAATATGCAGTGAGGAGAGGACAGTCTCTTCAATAAGTGGTGTTGTGGAAACTGGACAGCCACATACAAAAGAATGAATCTGAAACACTATCTACAACATACACGAAAACTAACACAAAATGGACGAAAGACCTGAAAACATAAAACTCCTGGAAGAAAACATAGGGGATAAGTTCCTTGACATTGATCTTGGCGATTATTTTGTAGAATTCACACCAAAAGCAAAGGCAATCCAGGCAAAACTAAACAAGTGGGACTGCATTAAACCAACTACTTCTGCACAATAAAGGAAACCATCCACAAACTGATGACTAGCCTAATGAGTAGGAGGAAATATTTGCAAATCATATGTCTGATAAGGGGAAACATCCAAAATATATTTTAAAAACTCATATAATTCAGTAACAACAATAACTAAAGGCCCAATCTGAATAACACATGGGCAGACGATCTGGACAGACATTGTTTCTAGAGAAGAAACACAGATGACCTAAAGGCACATGAAAGATGCTCAACTTAACTTATCATCAGAGAAATGAAAATCAAAACCACAATAAGATATTACTTGATACTTGTTTACATGGCTTCATCAAAAAGAAAAAAAAATGTTAGTGAGGATATGGAGAAAAGGGAGCATTTCTGCCCTGTTAATGGGAATGTAGATTGGTGCAGCCACTATGAAAACGGCATGGAGGTTTCTCAAATAATTAACAGAACTACCATATGATCCAACAATTCCACTTCTGGGTATTTATCTGAAGGAAAGGAAAACACTAACTGAAAAGGACATATGTGCCCCATATTCACTGCAGCATTATTACAATAGTCAAAATGTGGAAGCAATCTAAGTGTCCATTACTGGATGAGTGCATAAGAAACTAGGATTATTATTCAGCCAATAAAAGAAGGAAATGTTGCCATTTGTGATGACATGGATGGACTTGGAGGGCACCATGCTAAGTGAAATAAATCAGACAGAGAAAGACAAAGACTACATGAGCTATATTTGGAATCTAAAAATACCAAACTCTTAGATAAAGAGAACAGAGTGGGGGTTGCTAGAGGCAGGGCCTGAAGGGCAGGAGAAATGGGTCAAGGGAGGTCGAAAGGTACAAACTACCAGTAATAAAATAATAAAATGATGGGGATGTAAGGTACAGACAGCATGGTGACTACAGTTATTAATACTGCATTGTATATTTGACAGTTGCTAAGAGAGTAGATCTTAAAGGTGCTTCCACAAGAAAAAACATGTTAACGATGTGGTGATAGATTTAACTACAATTGTGTTTGAAGTCATTCCACAATATATAAAAGTATCAAATCATGTTGCACATTTGCAACTAATATAATGTTATATGTCGATTATATCTCAATCATTCAATCATTCAGTATTTTTATTATAATTGTTTTACACATTAAGGTCTGTTTCATGTTGATGATAGGGTCTTTTGATTTGAAAATTCATTTTGGAGTTATCCCTAGAATTAATATGGAGGCCACTGACCTACTTTTTGTATCATAATGTATTCATATATTATCCAGCGTAAGTGCAGTACACCTGTACAACCAAATGTGGTATGGAAAGGAAAGGAATAGAACTATAGAGACAAAAAATACCTGGAAAAGAGTAGAGGAAACATTCCCCAGGAAAAAAGACAGTACTCTGTTGAATTGAATGGAATTTTGTTACATGGATGGTTTTGGAAAATTCTGCAGTGTCTTTTTCTCCCTTCAAAAAGAGGAGCCTAATTCTCCTCCCTTTGAGTATGCAGGACTTAGAGACCCACTTCTAAAGTCTAGATATGGCTAAAGTGACAGTGTGTGACTAGTTTGTAAATGGTATGGAAGCTTCTGCCGCTCTCTCTATCAGATCATGAACTCTGGAGAAAGTTAGCTGCCATTCGTGAAGCCTATGGAGATTCCCATGTGGTAAGTTACTGAAGCTTCCTGCCAAAAGCCTTATGAGTCAGCCGTCTTGGAGGCAGATCCTCCGGCCCTACCAAGCCATCAGGTGACTGCAGCCTAGGTCAACATCCTGACTGCAACACAAGAAGTGCCTGGCTCGGAACTAGCTAGCTAAGCCACTCCCAAATTCCTGACCCACAGAAACTCTGAGAAGATAAAGGTGTGTTGTTTGAAGCCAATATGCTTTGGGGGAAATCTGTTACACAGAAATAAAGAACTAATATATTAGGTGTTCAATGACACTAGCCTTACCAAATGTTTTATTTATTTATTATTTATTTGATTATGACAGCTTTATTCATAATTGGTAAAACGTAGAAACAACCAAGATGTCCACCAGTACACGAATCTAATGAAGAAACTGTGATATATCCAGGCAATGGAGTATCATTTAGAGCCAAAAGAAATGACCTCTCATATCATGAAAAGACTTGGAGGAATCATAAATGCATATTTCTCAGTATAAAAAAAAATCTGAAATGAGACCCACTATATGACATTCTGTTTGCAGAGACTGAGCAAGGGGAGGAATCAATAGGTGGAGCACAGAGGATTTTTAGGGCAGTGAAAAGCTCTGTATGATCCCATAAAGATGGACATTTGTCTAAACCTATAGAATGTACATCAGGAGTCAACTCTAAGGTATACTACTGACCTTGGGTAATTATGATGGATGAATGTAGTTTTATCAATGTGAAAACATACCATTTGGGGGGGGTTGTTGATAAATAGGGAAGGGATGCATGTGTGGCAGCAGTGAGTATATAGCAAGTTTCTGTACCATCCTGTCAATTTGGCTGTGAACCTAAAATTTATTAATTTATTTACTTATTTGTTTACTTGTTTTAATTTAAATTCCAGTTTGTTCACACATAGTGTAATATTAGTTTCAGGAGTAGAATTTAGTGATTCCTCACTTACATACAACACCCAGTGCTCATCACAACATGTGCTGTCTTCAATATCCATCACTTATTTAACTATACCCCCCACCCACCTACCTCCCCTTCAGCAACCCTCAGTTTTTTCTCTATAGTTAAGAGTCTGTTTCTTGGTTTGCCTTTCTCTATTTCCCTCCCATGTTCATCTGTTTCATTTCTTAAATTCCACATATGAGTTAAATTATGGTATTTGTCTTTCTCTGACTGACTTATTTCATTTAACATAATACATCCTAGCTCCATCTATGTCATTGCAAATGGCAAGAGTTCATTCCTTTTGGTGGCTGGGTAATATTCCACTGTAAATATATATGACATGTTCATTATTCATTCAACAGTTGATGGACATTTGGGCTCCTTTCATACTTTGGCAATTGTTGATAATGCTGCTCTAAAAATTGGGGTGCATGTATCCCTTCGAATCAGTATTTTTTTTATCCTTTGGGCAAATACCTAGTAGTGCAATTGCTAGACCGTGGGGTAGCTCTATTTTTAACTTTTTGAGGAACTTTTATATTGTTTTCCAGAATGGCTGCACCAGTTTGCATTCCCACCAGCAACATAAGAGGGTTACCCTTTCTCCACAGCCTCACCAACATCTGTTGTTTCCCATGTTGTTAGTTTTAGCCATTCTGACAAGCGAGAGGTGACACCTTACCATAGCTTTGACTTGTGTTTCTCTGATGATCAGTAATGTTGAACATCTATCCTTTCCTATGTCTGTTAGCCATCTGGATCTCTTCTTTGGAAAAAATCGATAAAGAAATTACCAAACTTAATGCACAAAAACCAAATAATCCAGTTAGGAAGTGGGCAGAAGACATGAAAAGACATTTTTCCAAAGAAGACTTCCATATGGCTAACAAGCACATGAAAAGCTGGTCACCATCACAGGCAGGAAAATACAAACAAAATGGTTTAGTTCAGATATTAGAATTACATTAGTTAGAGAAACTTATATTCATACACACATATTTAACATCAAATGGCATAAAATAGTTTTTAATTTTCAAAAATGTGATTTAGACCATGCTTAAAATTGTCTACTTTGAAAGGAATGTCTCTGTAGCCCCTGCTTTACACACACAGTAAGGTAAAGATTTGGATTTATTGTGTCCCCATTTTTGTTGCTGTTGTTTAAGAGACAGTAATTTCAGAATTAAGAAGTAGGTCAAGATATGTAGGGAACTTACCACATCTTGGCTGAGGTACCCAGACAGTTTTAGTACATGTTGCCATTTTTTCTCGGTTTGAAGGATAAAAGCCAGGTTTACAATTATATGTGATTTCATCTCCACTTCTGTATCTGATGCTTTGGGGCGTGTAGTCACCATTTTGAATATTAGGAGAAGGACATAAGAATTCTGGAGAAAAAAGGACATGTGGATAATGTTGAAACCACTACCCATTAAAATAATCAAGTACATAAAAATATAGAAAGTGGATATTATTTTTTTTGTCCCTACCACAGCAAAAATTGGTATTATAATGAGGATAGTCTTATATCCTTCCCACCATATCACTCATGTCCCAGTACTCTATCTCTTATCTGCTGTATTTGTGCACCCCTGGACTCTTGAATCCTCTTTCCCTAAAGCTATAACATACATCCTAATATTCCATATGTGGCAATAAACTCACGACAAATCACTTTAACTCTTCTTTCCAACTATTCTTCAACTTCCTTGGCATCTGTGGTTCTCATAGGGACTATTTACAAATGGCCTGAGTCTCTTCCTTCCAGACACTTAATAGGAGTGCATATCCCTGCACATTTGAAGGAGACATGGCCCTGTGATTTGCATAGGACAAGGAAATGAATGTAAACTAACATGCTTCCCTTTAGGGAGGAAATTTTAAAAGCCATTGTGTGAATTTTTCTGTTCTTATTTCCACAGCTGCAGGGATGAAGGAAAGTCATGGAGAGGTGATGTCTATATCCCTTGATTCTTACAGCTAATATAATGAGCAGAGTCCCTTCAGACCTACATTGGAAGTGAGCATAAATAGGAAATAAACTTTAATTTATTAGGCTATTGCAATCTTGGGATACATTTTTCTTACTGTAATCGAATAACCTAGTCCAGGGTTTGGAGAAAACCTATTTTATGTAAAGATAAAAGGTCTCTGTCCCAACTACTCAGCATGAACATAGTCCTAAAAGATACATAGACAAATGAACATGGTTGTATTCCAATAAAACTTTGTTTACACAAAGGGCACAGCCTGGATTTGATTTTCAAACTATAATGTGCTCTCCCATGACCTACTTTATCTTAATTCATAAAGCTCTTTCTCAGTTCTTTCCATCAACTTTTCTGTACCTCATCAATGGAACAGTTTGCAATACTCCTTTTCTTTTTCTTTTTTTTAAATTTAAATTTTATTTTTTACTTTACATCTAAATTAGTTAGCACATAGTGCAACAATGATTTCAGGAGTAGATTCCTTAATGCCCCTTACCCATTTAGGCCATTCCCCCTCCCACAACCCCTCCAGTAACCCTCTGTTCTCCATACTTAAGAGTCTCTTAAGTTTTGTTCCCCTCCTTGTTTTTATATTATTTTTGCTTCCCTTCCCTTGTGTTCATCTGTTCTGTGTCTTAAAGTCCTTACATGAGTGAAGTCATACGATATTTGTCTTTCTCTGAGTGACTAATTTTGCTTAGCATAATACCCTCTAGTTCCATCTATGTAGTTGCAAATGGTAAGATTTCATTCTTTTTGATTGCAGAGTAATATTCCATTGTATACATATACCACATCTTTATCCATTCATCCATCGATGGACATTTGGGCTCTTTCCATACTTTGGCTATTGTTGATAGTGCTGCTATTGGGGTGCGTGTGTCCCTTCACAACAGCATACCTGTATCCCTTGGATAAAATACCTAGTAGTGCAATTGCTGGGTTGTAGGGTAGTTCTATTTTTAATTTTTTGAGGAACCTCCATATTGTTTTCCAGAGTGGCTGCACCAGTTTGCATTCCCACCAGCAGTGCAAAAGAGATCCTCTCTGTCCACATCCTGGCCAACATCTGTTGTCGCCTGAGTTGTTTATGTTAGCCATTCTGACAGGTGTGAGGTGGTATCTCACTGTCGTTTTGATTTGGCAATACTCCTTTTCTAATAAAATATCATAGCTTTAAACTATTGTTGAAATGTTATATAACCATTTATATTGGTGCCATGGTTGACATTCAGCATTGCCAGAAAATCATTTATATTCTCCCAAATTACTTCCTATTCCATTTCCCAAAGTAAGTGACTCACGATTCCTTATTTTCTTCAAAAGCCATCTAACACAATAGCTCCTTCATTGACAAATAAATTCTTGCATTCACAAAAAACAATTCAGACCACAAACTGTGGATTCCCTAGATTTCTTTATAACATGCTTTTAACTTTGGTTATATCTGTTTTAAACTTTAGCCTTTCCCTTACTCTGATGATAAGGTGTTTTTTTCATATTCATGTTAGCTTTTCAAAACTTTAATCTCCTGTAGACCATCTCCCACAGAATAAACCATTGTTTATTCCTTCCCTCTCTCTTTTTGTCTATGATTCTCTCTTAAATGGATATGCAAGCTTCTCTAATTTTAAACCCTTTGTTCTCTCAACCCTTTGTTCAAGGTAGTTGATGTACTACCTTCTCCTCTCCTTCACAACAAAGATCCTTCAAATATCATCTTACAATTAGTATCTCCAGTTTTCAACCTCCCATTTATTCTTCAATCTACTGCTATCTCTGGCTTCTGACATCCCCAACAGGCTGGTGGTACTCAGACAAAAGTCACCAATATCCTCCAATTTCCAAATGCAAAAACTCTGTATTGCACATATCACAGTGCCTGGTACTATAGACCATGGGCTCCTTAATTATTTATTGAACTGAAATAGATAAAAACCCTCTGTAATATTTGACACTGTTGATCACTGACTTCTCGACATTCTCCAATGCCTTACATTCTTATGTCTTCCTACTACTCTTTAATTTTGTCTGAACGGTATTATTTTATTTTATTTCTAGTTGCCCTCCTTCCTCTGCTCTACTTAATTTTAGGCCCTGTCTACTTCTCAGATCTCATCTCCTACCAAGGTCCCACTTACTCTCTATACGACCAACACAATAGCCTTCTGTCTGGTGTTCACACATGCCAGGCTTATTCATATCATTTGCACTTTTTATTCCTTATTTCTTGAGTGATGCTCCTCTAGATCTTCCTGCTGACTCTTATCACCACCTCAGAAATATCTTGCCTGAAGACCCAACAAGTATTGTCTGTATGAATGAATAGCTATGCTTTACAGTTGGTTCTACATGAGTATTTGTCCTTGATTTTGTTGTTTGCTTCTTCACAATCTCTCTGTGAATCAAGACACTTCAATGATAAAAAGCTATCATCATTACGCTAATAACTCTTCAGTGAGATCCAAATCCATATATCCAACTGAAGCTTCACATTAGACAGGTCCATGTGAATAATTCAAAGGCATATCCAACTAACTACATGCCAAACTAAATCAACTTTTTCTCAATATATGCTTTCCTCCTGTGTTCAACATTTTAGTTTGTGACACAAAAACCTCATGACAGGAGCCTGGAAATTTATGCTACCTACGTTCTTCCCCTTCATTTCAATATTCATTCACACAACACATTCTATAATCTTATAATTATTGCTTATATACCTCCTACTCTTCATACCATGCTTCCACTGTGTACATCCATCTCCTAGAGGTATTATCAAAGTCTTAATTGGTCTTAAATTTGTACTTCATTCCTCCAGAATAAGCTTTAATAAGTCTCTATTCCAAACATGATAATATACTTTTTGGCAATGATTATAGTAGAGAGAATTAAATATGTGAGTACCTAACACAAAGTTTAAGTATAATATCTCTACAGTGCCTGATTTTAATTTACACTACCCTCAGATGAGCCTTAAATGTGCTTATTTACTTTTATTTTTTCTCCTCACTTTATTCTGCTCTATCATATTTTCATAGACTTATTGCAGTGCAGTTTATTATATCCTGATTTTTACTTCATACTGTGGCTTAACTTAATTTTGAATTCAAAAGCTACAAGATATAAAAAACAAGAGTTTTATTAAGAGGCCAACAAAAAATATTGGGAGGATTTTGTTAAATAATTAAGAAATAAGATCTTCACATGATTACTCTTGAGCAGTGGACATAAATCACTTAATAAATTGTAATTCCCTACTTTCATAATTTCCATTAAAATAAATGATGTTAGTAAAACATTGCCAGGGCACGTGCCTCTATTCAAAATAGTACTGGAGAATGTCTGCATGTGTGGGGTCACATTTTTTCCTACTGTTAGATACCACCAGTAAGCATTTGAAATAAGAACAATAATTTAATGCTAGCACTCTATGTTGTTCGTCATCAGAAAATCTGACTTGTACAGAGAACAGATAGATTTGGAGCAAAGGTGGCTTTTATTTAGCAGGTCTTGGTACTTTTAATTATTCCTATAAATGATTTGCTGTCAGAGACTGGTTCTTATTAGACAAAGAGACCAAAGTTTTGACAAATCACCTTCAAACAGAACCCCTGAAGGGCGCCTGGGTGGCTCAGTTAGTTAAGTGTTCAACACTTTATTTCAGCTCATGTCATGATCTCATGGCTCATGAGATTGACCCCACAGTGGGCTCCATGCTGATAGTGTGAAGCCTGCTGGGGATTCTCTCTTTCCTTTCTCTCTGCCCCTACTCCCAGTCATGCACGCGCGCGCGCTCTCTCTCTCTCTCTCTCTCTCAAAGTAAATAACATTAAAAAAAAAAAAAACCTGACACATAAAATCATAAACCGGATGGAAGAAATTTTAAGTGTTTTATCCTAGGTTATTTTATTTTAATTTTATTTTAGTTCCAAATTTATTATAGATTTGGAGAAAGCAAGACCTATAGATTTGGAATTCATCATTACCAGCAGGTAGATCCTTCTATTGTCCTAGGAAAATAAGGAGAAGCATTTGTGATATACTAGCTAAGGTACAATGTAGAGTACCTTTTACTTTTAAACTTATTTTTAAATGTTTATTTATTTATTTTGAGAGAGAGGGAGTGCACGCACGAGGGCGTGGCAGAGAGAGAGGGAGGGAGAGAATCCCAAGCAGGCTCCATGGTGTCAGTGAAGAGCCTGATGCAGTGCTCAAACTCTAGAGCCAAACTGTGAGATCATGACCTGAGCTGAAATTAAGAACGGTATCCTTAACTGACTGAGCCAACAAGGTGCCCCTGGAGTTCCTTTCAATAAAAGACTTCTCCGTATCCAGTTAATGTAAAACACATTTCAATAAAATTAACCACTGTTGTAACAGAGAGTGCATGCTTATTTAATTTGGGGTGAACCATTCTTTATTTATCTTGATCATTAGTAAACTGTTTTGTGAAAGAGAGTATCCAATCTTAGTGACATCTCTCTCCCCAAAGAAAGGAGGATTCTAAGGCATCCTGTCTTGAGTTTTTGAGTTATACAATTGACTAAGAAAATGAAAAACAAATTCTAAAAAGAAAATGTTTTACAAATGTGGGATCTTTACTGTGTGTGTGTGTGTGTGTGTGTGTGTGTGTGCGCGTGTGCGTGCATGGGTGTGGTGTAGATGGGTCAAGTTTCAAGTAAGCCTAGGAATTGTAGCAACACATATGGGAAAAACAGATTTCCCACATTAAAACAAATATGTGCTCAGCAACAGCTTTAAGCAGGTAGCTATGTGACCAAGAAAAAGAACTAACTAGACAATTTCTATGGAGCAGTCAGGCTATCCTGAGTCCTATGTCAAAGTAAAACTGAATTCAGATCCTGACGTCTTACTTAGAAGTAAATTTCACTGAAACCTGGAATGATGATTTATTCTAATGTTCACTGAAATGTGGAGTGATTTATTCTAATGTTTATACAGGACAAAGGGCCTGATATAAAGTAAGTGGTTTATAAGTTATATTTTGACGACTGGATGGATAATTTAGCTCTCTAAATATTTAAGTCAGGCTCTGGAAGTAAAACATACGGCGGAAGTTAATGCCAGAGGACTTGTGCACCCACTTTCTTTGAGTAGGAGCCACAAATGCCATGAAGCCAAACAGCTGGACTCCACACACGATCAGCCGATCACAGATCTAATGTGGGTGATCACTGTCTTCTCTTCACTAACCTCTTTGTAAAATATTTTCTTAACAATGCCTGAAAGTGGAGGTCACTCAGTTGTAGGGGGATATATTTTCCAAGGAGCTACTTGTGGACTCAACCCCAAATTTTTTTCGGGGGGTTGGGGTGCCTGGCTGGCTCAGGGTTGTAAGTTCAAGCCCCAGGTTGGGTATGGAGCTTACTTTTAAAAAAAAGGTAAAAAAATTAAAAAAAAAATTTTTAATGTTTATTTTTGAGAGAGACAGAATGTGAGTGGGGGGAAGGGCAGAAAGAGAGAGAGGGAGACACCAAAAAATTTTTTAAAATAAGAACAAAATCATTCAAAATCTAACTCTAGTTTTTGTAAGAGAGGATCATTAAACAAGGTTTACGCATGGAATTATGAATCATATGATTAAAAGTTCAGAGAGCTCTTAAGAGTTCAGCTCTTCTCACCATCTCCCCACCTACCCTGGGCCACGATATGACCATATCTATAAAAGTCACCCTTTTAGAAAGGCACTTGACCTCTGATTTCATGTAGGATAGCACTTGTAACTTGTTTCACTCGCTGCTGCAGCCCGCATACGAAGTTAACGCACTCTTTTCCATAAATGTTTGCAAACAGCTCAACACAGTTGTTACCGTGCGACATGTAATAGCTGTACCTTCTTGCTATTCTTCTAATGATATGATGTCTTAAACTCAACCTTTTACAGTTTTGCATCTGGACCACGATAGTTTGAAACTCTCTCTTTTCAAATGAGGTAGGCTAAGTAGAACACAATATTACAGACATAACTTTTGGTGGCACGAAGCACAGTTGACGTGGATTCTACATCTGCACAATATCCCCCATTAGGAAGCCTAAAAGAGTTTGGTGGGTGCCCCCTGCCACCCACCCCCCCGCATCATCATCACTATTGATTCATATTACACCTGTGCTTAGTGAAATCTCTAGTTATTTCCACTTAATTCCATTGTTAATTGAGGGTTCCCTCATATGGCATTCATCTCATTTACTTTGTTTGCAAAGCTAACTGCTGGGCTTTAGAAGAGCAATCTGTCTGAGAAGTAATCATGCCTGGGGAGCCTATTATTGCCCTGGCTCTGCTCTAGACTTGATTTTTGACCGCAGACCAACTACTTAACAAGCTATTGAACTCTTCTGTTCCTTTTATGTCTATTTTCAGAACGAGAGAATTATACCAAAATTAATTTTTGCACACATAAAACGTTAAGTATATCGTATTTATAAGAGTTGGGTCTTGTCAACATTAACGCTCCATTGTGAGAAAAAATAAACTGCTTCACTGTAAGGAATATATGAATGAAAAGAATTGATAAAATATATAGAAAGGAAATATAACATTACCTTTACATGAAGGGGTTGGAGTCCATCCCGATGCAGTGCATATGGCATCTCCTTTACTACCGTATTCATAACCCTGGTGACATGTATACTGAAATCGTTCGTTTTCCTTGTAAGTTTTCTTCAGAGATGCAGCATTTCCATTTGCGATTTCTGGCTTTTGGCAGGAAATTTCTAAATATAAGGGATTAAATTCCAAAATGTTTGTTATATATTAAAAAGCCATGTCTAAGACATAGTTATATTAAAGATACAAGTTTTGTTTCCTTTAGGCAGATCAGACAACGAAACAAAACTTCTATTTTGACATGGTTGCTTGAATTATTACCTGTTGTTCTTAATTTTGATTTTTGAAATAAGGTAAAATTCTGATTAAACTTCTGTTGCTAGGGGTGCCTGGGTGGCTCAGTTGCTTAAGTAACTGGCTCTTGATTTTGGCTCAGGTTATGATCTCGTGGTTCCTGGGATCGTACCCTGTCTGTGGCTTCCTGCTGGCACTGTAGAACCTTCTGGGATTCTTTCTCTTTCTTTCTCTGTCCCTCCCTTACTCATGCTTTCTGTCTCTCTCTTTCTATCAAAAATAAATAAATAAATAAAAATTATGTTGCTTATTTTATTTGCTTTGAAGATAAATTAGTCCTCTTCAAGTAAATAGTGGCCAGTAATGATACCAACTATATATATATAATTGGGTATAGATATATAGGCTTATTGTGATAAATATTTTCACCGAATGACTTGTAAAAATTATGTATTTTCTAGTTATCGATAATAGAGTCATAATTGGCATAACACTTTGTCAAAGAAGTTAATTTAACCTACTGTCATTATATCTATGAATTACATCTTCTGTTTTTGTGGCTTACCATCCATCCAAATTTTCTGTCAAGAAAACCCAAAAACTGGCCATCATATTTGCCCCCATCTTCTCTCAAACATTTCCCCCTGGGATTATGGCAACAATGACTAATTTCCCAGATGCTATTCTCGCACCTCTGTAATCTATTTTCCTGTTTGTAACTTAATGACTGTTTTTCTTGTCCCTTCATCGCTCCGTTGAAGGATTCCACTGAAATCCTCCATCGATTCCCAATTCAGTCTGAATAAAAGCCAAATTCTTCAGCATGATATGGAGCACCTTAGAACCTTGCACTGGCCTATCTTCAAGCCATCACTGACCTACCCCTGCTTGTGTCCTACACAACGGCCTCGAAGACATGGAACAGGGGAGCTTCAGGCTCCTGGAAGCCTCACTGCATTTGTACCTTCCTCTCCCTGAACTCCTGACTGATATACTTTCCCCCCCCTCAACTTCGTTGGAAAAAGTCTCATTCTTTCTTCAAAATGTATCTTATGCATTAGTTATTCCAGTAAGGTTTTACTAAGCACAGAAATTTAGGTTTTTTTTAAATTTTATTTATTTTGAGAGAGAGAGATTGAGAGAGACAGTGAGATAGAGAGATAGAGAGAGAGAGAGAGAGAGAGAGAGCGTGAGTTGGGGAGGAGCAAAGACAGAGGGAGAGAGAGGATCGCAAGCAGGCTCCACCATGAGCGTGGAGCTGGATGCCAGGCTGCATCTCATGACCGGGAGATCACGACCTCAGCTAATATCAGGAGTGTGATGTTCGACTGACTGAGCCACCCAGGTGCTCAGAAATTTAGTTTTAAGGGGGAAACCCCATCTGTGAGCCTCTGGGGTATACAGTATTTGCTGTGCTGAATAGAAATATGATTGCCATTACTGACTTGAAGAACTAATATTGTTAGAGAGATTTTTTAAGACCAGAAATGCTTTCCCTGCATCTCATTATAGGATAGACTAAACTAAGAAAGTGTGAATTTTAGATAATGTTAAAAAAATAAATATGCCAAATAAGTATTGGTAAAATGAAGTATGGCACCTCTAAGTAAACTGACCATAATGTTTTATTACAAAAGCCTGATCACCATACTGGTCATGATGCACTGGTTAGCAGTATTATAACTAAAGAAATCTTTTTTTTTAAATTTTTTTTAATGTTTATTTATTTTTGAGACAGAGAGAGACAGACCATGAACAGGGGAGGGTCAGAGAGAGAAGGAGACACAGAATGGGAAGCAGGTTCCAGGCTCTGAGCTGTCAGCACAGAGCCTGACGCGGGGCTCGAACTCACGGACCGTGAGATCATGACCTGAGCCGAAGTCGGACGCTTAACCGACTGAGCCACCCAGGCGCCCCTATAACTAAAGAAATCTTGACTTGCAGTTTACTACAGAATTTTTTTTAAGAGGCAGAAAGTTATTTAGTGAATTCAGTTTAGTTCCACAATATTTCTCTAAACTTACAGTGCAAATATAAAATAGGACCCCATTCTAGAAGTGTTATTCAAGAACAGAATGTTATAATGATGTATCAGTAGAAATAAATAATGACTTTTTGATCTTACAAAGTAAAAGAAAACCTGTTCTGTAGGCCAATATTAAATCTTGCAGCTGAAATGGTTAGTATTCTGTTTGAGCATGAAAGCCCATTACAATTTAATTATGGATAAGACCATGGAATTTGGTTTCAGATAACCTAGGTTTGAATCTTAACTCCACCGTTATGCCATCATAACCTTGGTCATGAGATGTAAGTTTTTTGCCCCACAATGTCCTCAGTTATAAAATAGAGGTGAAAACAGTGCATAAATCACAGTCATTTTGAAGGTAAAATGGAATGTAAAGAACTTAGATCAATTACTGACAAATAGTAAGTGCCCAATAAATGTTAGTTTTAATGTTATTAGTATAACTGGTATTATTCTATGCATAATATTTAAAAGTGCAAATTTTCATGAGAAAAACTAAAACTGTCCGATCCCATGAACAGTAAATGTATCTTACCCACACATTTTGGGCTTTCTCCACTCCAAACACCATTCGTTGAGCAATGTATTTCTGCAGGCCCAACAAGCATGAAGCCTGAATTGCATGCAAACCGTACTACTTGTCCAAAAGTATATTCCTTGTCTAGGTCCAATGCGCTACTGGTCAATCTCCCATTCTCTGGATGTGTCACTGGTAAACACTTAACAACTGAAAAAAATAAATATAACTTTTCCTAATAGAATTTGACAACTTTATTATGAAAAATATGTATATATACACATACAGGTATAAAGTCACTAACAAAGAAAGATTGGGGGAATTACTTAATTTTTTTAAAGAAGCATTTAATAAACCTGTTTGTTGGATATAAAGGCTTATAAATTAAAAAAAACACCAATAAGCTTATCTCTGATTATTTTCTATGAGAGCGGACAAAGAAAAAATTATTTCTTTGAATGTCAGTTTACATTTTTACAGTAACAAATAAATGTTCCTTAAATAATTGAAAAATATAAAGGTTGAGATAATTAGATGAAATTTTTCACTTAAGCCCTAGGATAATATAACGCTGTATTCCTAAAAGGTATAAATGCAAACTTTCTGATTCTATTTCTTTCAATAGATAAACAGTCCTTAATTTTCCTTCCTCTCCCACATCAGTGCTCAAAATAATCTGAGTATTCCTTTTGATTTTACTTAATATTTTCCAATACCTTGTAGGTTATGGCATTTAAACTTTATTTTAGAGTAGAATCATCCAGGATGCTCATTAAGATGGAAATTCTATGGCTATCTCCCTGTGCTATTACCGGAGATACTGATTTAGTAGGTTTTTAGTAACCCAAAATTTCAGCATTAAACAAGCACCTCAGGTGATTTCAGTGTAGATGTTCCTTAAAACATTAGATCTTTCCTCTCATTCCCGTAAGTTCTCTTCTTTAGGTAACAGGACTTTTGAGTGATCACATTCCCACTGGCCCTCCTCCTTCTCCTCCTCCTCCTCCTTCATCCTCCTGGTCCTCTCTCCCTCCCCCTTTTCCTCATTCCCTCCCTCCTTCCCCCTCTCTCTCCCTCTCTATTTACTTCTCACCATGGAACTAAGAAAGACTACTCTGACTCATCTATTTCCATGATGACTAGAGAGATTGGCATTACTAGCCCAAAATTTAGAAACAGGATCTACATTTTTCTCATTCTGACTCTTGGCTTTATGGATCAGTAAGAAAAGTAGAGCTCTTCCTTACTTCCTGCCTCTTTTCAGTAAGACTAAGGCCACAGGAAAATCTCCTTTGTCATGCAAGAGGGGAGAGATAACTGAATCTGGTCTCCATTTCAGATGTTATTGACAATCTCTGCATTTGGGTGGATATTGGTTGAGTATGTATTCATTAGTAAAGCTGAAATTCTGATCCTTGTGCTATTTCTAGTGTTTAGAATCCAAAAGGAAAGGAAAATAGGTTTTAGATTTCCTAATCTCTAATACTTTGAATACATTAGATCAGATGAAACTGCATTCACATTTGGTCAATAAAACACAAAATAACGTAGTAATAAAAAGCTTAAATATCCATTCTATATTAGAAGCCACAAAAATACTGAATCAAAAATATGTAATTACAAACTTTAAGCATTATTTTAATGTAGATATCTCAAAAAAGTCTTAGTTCTTTTAAATATTTGAATGTATTTGTAAACAATTTTACATATACCTTCACATATAGGAATATCATTGGTCCATCCATCAGATTCACACTCACGGAAATTGATGCTACCTAGCATCTGATACCTGAAAACCAAAAATAACAGAGTGGTGAGCTAATGTGTATTTATATGCAATATTAACTTTGATACATTCTGAATGCCCAGGAACTCCATTTCAGAGAAAATTAGAAGCATATACACTTCCTTCCTCTCTCCCTTCCTTCTTTCCTTCTGTCTTTTCTCCCCTCCCTCTTACTTTTTCCCTTCCTTTCTTTCTCTCTTTTCTTTCTCTTTCTTTTTTTAAAATTTCTATCTTTCCTTTTTTTAAAACTTGTGTGTTCTTTTTGTAAGTATATGAGATGAATAATTTTTTTAAGTTTATTTATTTTGAGAGAGAGACGGAGAGAGAAAGAGAGAGAGAGAGAGATGGGCAGAGAGAGAGGGAGAAAGAGAATCCTAAGCAGGTTCCCCATTGTCAGTGCAGAGCCTGATGCAGGGCTCAATCTCATGAACCGTGAGATCATGCCCTGAACCAAAATCAAGAGTGGGACACTTGATTCCGAGGGAGAGGGTCCAACAAGGTGGAGAAGTAGGGGGATCTGAAGTTCTCTCATCTCTAAAACAAAGCAGTGTTGAGGCCAAAGGACCTTGAACTCCAAGAGTCCATGGCAAAGTGACAGAGATGCTTCCAGGGACCCACCGTGACAACCTGACGGGCCATAGGTGCATGATTGCAAACTGGGAGAGGGAAAATGAACGGAGGAGAGGGATCCCCTTCTGCGGAAAGACAAAGGGAAGAGAAAGAGAGTCTGGGGATGCATAGGACTCTATCTGGATAAGAGGAAAACCACAGACTGAGACATAGAAGGATCCAATCTCGAACTCAGGGGCTTCCTCCAGACTGGGGCCAGGCCAGTCATCCTATTTGTGTACCTGGGGAGGAGGGGAGCCAGCCCTGGGCTTGGTAACTAGTTCAGAGGCCCACTCCCCAGTGGGAGAAAGCAACCCACTCCCTGGAGTGCTGTGGGAAGAAGGTATATATCCACTTAAAGGAGCAGCACTTTCCCCCAAACCAGGGCGGAGGGAGTGGGAACCTTAAAGATATAAGGGGTTAATTCCAGCCAAGCACCAGGGAGGCAGGGGCATGGGGGGGACCAGGACAAACCACCTCATTTGCGCCAGAGGCACAGTAAAGACTGCTTGAAAAGAGTGGTTTGAGAAACCTGGTCCATGGAGGAGAGACTGGGGTGGCGCCATTTTTCTCTCCATCACCAACAAGGTGGGGCTTCCGGTAGGGGAGAGGGGCTTCCGGTAGGGGAGTGGGGCTTCCGGTAGGGGATAGGGGACCCACAGGGGAGGTAGGATCCACCCACGCCAAACCACACCCCTCTGCGCCTGGTAACTGCCTATCTACCAGAGCCCGACTCACATGGATGAACCCAACGGGTCCTCCTTGAGACCAAGGCTGTTGCATTGCTTGATTTAATTCCCCGGACAATTTTTATTATATAGATATATTCTTCCTTCCCTTTCTCCTTGTTATCTCTTCCCTCCTCTAGTCTGGTTCCTCTGGTTGTTGGTTTGCTTAAGCAGATATATTTAATCTATTCTCTTGATACATGTTCTATACTTCTTCTTTATTTTCCTTTCTCACTCTGGATTAAGCCATATAGTTTCTCTGTCTGGACAATTTTCTTTTCTCTTCTTTTCTTTTCTTTTCTTTTCTTTTCTTTTCTTTTCTTTTCTTTTCTTTTTCCCTGCCTCCTTCTTTATTTTCCTTTCTCTCTCTCTGGATTAAGCCATGTAGTTTCTCTGTCTGGTCAATTTTTATTTTCTTTCCTTTTTCCCTGCCCCTGTCACTTCTCTCTTTGTATGGGATAAGGCCTCTTGCATCAGCACCACCTCCACCCTGTTATTTACTTGTAGCTGGTGTTTCTGTTTTTTCATTTTTGGGGTTTTTTTTGTTTGTTTTGTTTTCTGTTTGTTTTTTGCTTGTTTGTTTTCCTTTCCAGGGCTACTTCAATGAACAAATCAAGGCACACCTGGTAGAGGGTCCAAAACACCACTAGAAATAGGGAGATAAAGTAACCAAAGTCACAACAACAGAGAGCAAGTAATGCTTTCCAAAAAAAACATCTTCTGAAAGCCCAGGCCCTGGACACTGGCCCCTCTTTAATAGAGTAGCGCTCGCAGGTGCAGGGCACATAACAAGCTTTTAAAACTCATAAGGGACAGAAAACTAGCCAAAATGATGAACCAGAAGAATTCTCCTCAAAAAAAATTCCAGGAAGAATTGACAGCTAAAGAATTGATCAAAACAGATATAAACAATATAACTGAACAATAATTTAGAATAATAGTCATAAGATTAATTTCTGGGCTTGAAAAAAGCATAGAAGACAGCAGAGAATCTATTGCTGCAGAGATCAAGGAACTGAAAAATAGTCATGATGAATTAAAATAGTGGGACACTTAACTAATTGAGCCATCCAGGCACCCCTTTCTATCTTTTTTAAGCTTCTTTCTTACTTAAGAAAGGCACTAAGGGGCGCCTGGGTGGCGCAGTCGGTTAAGCGTCCAACTTCAGCCAGGTCACGATCTCGCAGTCCGTGAGTTCGAGCCCCGCGTCAGGCTCTGGGCTGATGGCTCGGAGCCTGGAGCCTGTTTCCGATTCTGTGTCTCCCTCTCTCTCTGCCCCTCCCCCGTTCATGCTCTGTCTCTCTCTGTCCCAAAAATAAATAAAAAACGTTGAAAAAAAATTTTTTTTTAAAAAAAGGCACTAAATCTTCAGGCACACGGACTAGGAATAATCATAATCCTTGGTTCATGACACAAACTCATTACAATTTCGTGCTAAATATCCTCTTATGTTTTTCACTGAGTTAGTCAATTAGTTACACATTAACAATGTTATAACCTCCTTGAACTACCACCAAAACCAAAAACCAAAAACATGATAATAAACAAGAATTAACAATATGTTACCCTTCTTCTGCTCTTGTTCCATACTCCTACCCTCCACAATTATGACATTTTTGGAACATTTGGGGCTTTTTACATAATCAAGGATAGTACTAGCCAACACAGCATGTGGTATATTTTTAACACTTGTCTTCATTTTCCTGTCTCCGTCCTAGGCATTTTTTAGAGTGTGGTCATTGAGTCAGGTTTCCTTATAAATCCTATTCAATGTCAAATTTATCTAACCGTGGAACCCATCAAGCCAGTGCTGAAAATCCTAAATGCTCTACTTGCATGAAAGTTCCTTGGGGCAGATGCAAAATGTACAATCATTACTAGAGGCTTTAGAGCAAAGCAAATCATCCTTCTTAATATTTTTTAATATTACAGTGGACAGCAAGAAGCAGAAATCTTTTTCTTAAAAAATAAATAATGGGCAGGATTTTGATAATCACAAGAGATAATTTTGAGAACGGGCCTCTCCTAAACTTCTAAATAATTCTACATAGACAAATGTTTCCTTTGTCTGCAAATAAGGATTGCTTCACGCATTACATAAGTAAAACAAACAAACAAACTTTCTCCCTCAAAAAATACTTCGTATTTCTCTGAATGTTACTGTTTGTTCCTAATTCTCTGAAGGAAGAAAAACTTTTAATAGATTAAATGAGAATCACAGAACTTGAAGTCAAATAATTACTCTATGTTTTTTTCATATAAAGGAAAAAAATAATTGGCTATTAAAATTTCTTCTTTGTCTCCTCTACTGGTACCCTGCTCCAACATAGAAAGTACTTTCCTGGTTAACATTTTCCATCTACACCAGAAACCCACCTGTTTTAGGTGGGTGTTTTAGGAATTCTGCCAAATTCTACACAAAACTGCTTATGGCCCATATACATAGGGAAAGGGGGAAGAAAAAGAGCTTGTCCAAATGTTGGTACTTGGGTGAAAGTAATAGCTTATGTATCAGCAACCCCAGCTGGGCAAAATAGCAGAAAAACGTTTTGCAGAGTGCTTCCTTAAAACTACCTACCTGTAGGATACTGAAACTAGATATCCATATCAAGTATCCTGATAAGTGGCTAGTATTCAGCTAAATAGGTATTTAGCAGAGAAAAGGTGGATGGGGACAAGGGATCAAAGAGGGTCGGTTGACTAGCAGAAACCATGGGTGTAGTAAACCCATTCTACATTGTTTCCACAACTAGGACAAAAGATTTACATCCCTTCAGGTAGGTAAAACAATCTCTCTAAAATTTTTAAAATAGCATAAAATTGATGTTTGCTGATCTTGCATAGTCCAAGGACTTTTATTTCCCTGATGAATATCTAGTCCTTGGTGGAGGCCCAAGCTGAGTGGCAGAGGCAGTTACTTTTATAGAGTCTTTAACTGAGTTTGCCCAGAATTCATACAAGATGAAGGAAGCAAAGATGAATTAAGTGGAGCCAGAGTAGGAGGTAAAGTATGTTGCTGACTTTTTCACCAAATTATAAATATTTATTGCTGAGGTCTAGGGAATCTAGTGGATGAAGTCTATGAGTTTTGATCCCTTTTTGCGAGGTCCAATATGGAACCTAGAGGGGTCAGACAAGCCTGTATTGAAAGGGATGTTACAGAAATGAACAGTGAGGTAATTGGAAAATTTAAGCCCAGATGTCTTCATCTATGTGTTCATGTATAAGAAGTCAGCAGCAATGATTGAAAGTTGAACTAAAAATATGTTTGAAAAATCTCAGATAGTGAACAAAGCCTAAAATTGTTAAGAACTAAGACTTATTGGGTGTCTGCAATATCCCAAGAATGTTTTGAAGGTCTTCAGCGTGTGTCTTATTTATGTTTTTCACCAATCCGATGATGTACCTGCTATGTTTCTACTTTTTTTTTTCTTTTGAGAGAGAGAGACAGACAGAGAAAATGTGAAAGTTGGGAAGGGGGCAAAGGGAGAGACAGAATCCCAAGCAGGCTCCATGCTCAGTGCATAGCTTGATGCAGGGCTCAATCCCACAACCCCTGGGATCATGACCTGAGCCAAAATGAAGAGTTGGATGTCCACTTGACTGAGCCACCCAGGTTCCCCATGTTTCTACTTTCATAATTGAGGAAATGGGAGTGATGGGATATTAAAAATGATACAGTTATTAAGTGGTGAATTTCGGGGGATGCAGGCTTATTCCAAACCCTAACTTTTAAAATATATTTTATTGCCTCAAATCAAGAAATAAATGAGAGAGTAATAAAAATCAATTTGTAATTTTGATCCTATTTTTATATATGCAGTATAAACTTGTAATGATGCTGTTTTTCCAAAGTATGAAACTTTCTTCAAAACAATTTGTTGACCTGGGTGGGCATAACAGGAATAAAGAACACTTAAGAGGTATTACAGTGTTAAGATTAGCCATGAAAATCCAGCAGGAGTTTAGAGAACAGAGTCAATGATTATGAAGGTAGTAGCACTTTTGGTCCATGTGATAAGAGTAATTTTTAGACCATGGAAACTTAAATAATGGTAATTATTATTACTTCAGTGTAAAATATTTACTTCTTTTAATTTTTAAAAGCTTAAATCAGTCATGTAATATGATTTTGTTACCATTCCCACTGTCCCTGACATACTGAAATCCCATATACTCTGCACATAATAGAATATAGTCAGGACTTGTTGGAATAAATCCTAATTTATATGTATACTATTTTCCAGCCCTCCTAGAACTACACTTTCTCAGCATAATTATGATTCATTTTAAGTTTTCAATGTTGAGAAGATAATAAGGTATCCAAATATAATCATTTCCATTATAATTTTTCAGGCTACTTGTTACGGTACTTATAAAAATGCTCATAGAAAAATAAAGTAACCTTAAAAATACTAATCAGTACAGTCCCTATTTACTATCTAAATTATAATCATCTCAATTATAAATCTCTTTTCATATTGACTACATACCCTTCATTACATGTGTAAACAACCTTTGCACCATATTCAAACTTTTCTCCTCTTTCAAGTTGAAAAGTACCAAAACGTGTATCTCCAGGATGTCCACAGGGCCTTTCTAAAATGAAAAAAAGAATATAATTTTATTAAGTAACACAGGAAACACATTTTATGTAGGAGTTCAAGGAAAATGACTTAATATTACATCAGAGGACATAATTGAAGATATGGAAAAGTGAAAAATGGCAAAGTTATCATTTTATTATTAAACTTATCTATATGGTTGGTTTTTTTTAATTTTTGGAAGATTACAACTCCTTATTAAGAATAATGATGGTATATTATTTTGTATTTAAATGATAATTGTGATATAATTCAGCTAATAATTCTATAATATCAAACATTCAGTGTTTTCAAACTAAAGTTTTCACAAATTTCAGAAATGTATGAATTACTTACTCTCACATGTTTTCAGTGGATTAAGAGCCACCCATTCTCCATTCCTGCATTGCATTATAATAGATCCAAGAGTTATATATCCAGGTCGGCATTTATATGTAGCCTGAGTTCCCTCTGGATAGTCTTGTTCAGACCAGACACCTGACAAAATTTCAGTTTGTTTTCTTGGAGGAGGTCCTTTACAATCTAAAAACAATAAACAAAGTAATTGCCTAAAGTGTTTATTTAGGTTTACAATATGTTTAGTTTATTTTTGCTTTTAAAAATACCTATGCTGTTATATGTCCATCCAAATGTATGTCTTAATATATATATATATATTTTTACCTTACAGAAATTGAATTTACATAAATTTGTAAAAATAGATTTCCATAGAAATTGCTTTACTTTACTTTATTATTTTTTTATCAAAATAATGATATTATTTGTTATTTTTATCACTACTTTAGACCTGAAAATAAACTGACAGCCTGAAAATGTATGCCACTTCATGAAGATTGTGGAACAATAGTGATATCCATTGTAGAGAGCTAAAAGTGACTTATCCTTGGTGTGCCTAAGTGGCTCAGTCAGTTAAGCATTGGACTATTGATTTCAGTTCAAGTCATTCAGTTCAAGTCGCTTTTTGTGAGATGGAACCCCACATCAGGCTTTGTGCTGATAGCACTGTGCCTGCTTGGAATTCTCTCTCTCCCTCTCTCTCTGTCCATCCCCCTCCCCCACCACCACTTGCACTGTCTCTCTTTCTCCGTCTCTCAAAATAAATACAAAATCTTTTTAAAAAATGACTTATCCTTTGGGGATGCAAGGACAACATACACAAAGGTCAGCAATGGTGAGAATATTGGCAAAATCTGCCAGTTGGAATTTCTGTACCAACAGAAAGTTGAAAAATGAATGTAAGGGAACATTTGCTACCCCTGACCTCTTAGCCAGGGAATATAGGTGAGATTTTATATTATTCTTAACTGCTGCACTGCATTCTACTATTCTTCTGTTGATTTGGAAAATACTCGGTGCTATTCTAAGTTCTGAAGAAAAACAATAAATTTAAAAAGAGACAAAGTACCTGATCTCAAGTGTTTCCACTCTACCAGGGAAGTTAGTTATTAAATAAGTAATTAAAGACATGTACAATATGCATTACAGGTAGATAAATTCTAGTTAGTGAAATAAAGTGTGGTAAGATGATACAAAATTGCATGGGAATATTCCAAATATGACAAAATAGATTGGAACAAAACAACATCCTACCGCAAATTGGAAAAACAATAACAAACTCTGTGTGGGGAGGGCGGGGAGCAGTAGGGGTGTTTTCATGTGTGTGTGTTGAAAGGAACTGGAAATCCTGGAAATAGTGAGAAGAAAAGTGATTAAATGAACTAAACCAAAGTGGGAAAGGCCTCCTTTAGCAACATATTGTTTCTGGCCATCTCTTACCTGGTTATGTTTGCCAACTCTGGGTATGGATTGAAGATTAGGCTTTGCCTGAATGGAGGGATGTTAATGAGGGAAAGAAGAAGCAGACACTTTTGGAGGTATGACTAACAGGAAAAATTCTGAAACCTTGCAGAATGAGGATGCTCTGCTGGAGCCTAAGAGTCGAGTAAAAATTCCTATAGTTTCATAGAAAAAGTCCCAATAAGAAAAAGATCCTGCTTCAAATACACACCTGTATCCTCATCAAAACAGTTGCCAAATTTGAAAGTCACTCAGGGTGAGATTAAAGAACAGAGGTCAAAACATCAGAAAAGCAGGATAAATCCCTCAGAGTATTTTGGGATGGATGAAGATGAGACCAACCAGATTCTTGATAAAAAAGCAAGAAGGTCTTTACTTTTAGACTTTTTAAACCAGAAGTGGACTGACTCAAACCAGAAGTGCAACTCAGACCCATCTGAGCTCATTTCTTGATTAGATCAATAAAAAGCAAACACTCTTGTCAATCGGGGTGGGGGGACGGTAAATAATATGAACATTTACATTACATTTATTTCATATGAAATGTATGGCTTTGTATAAAAAATTAAAAGATACATAAAGAAGCAAAAAATGTGATAAAAAATGAAGCAAAAACAAATGGATTCTGGAAGCCAGACACTCATATTCAGATGTTGGAATTAGTGTCAAGGTCACTAAAATAGCTATTTTAAGTATGTTAAAGGAACGACAGGGAAACAATAGATAAAATAAATTTTAAAAAACAGATATTCAAAAGAAAATTGAAACTATAAAAATAACCATGTGTTATACTAAAATTACAAATAAATATCTGAAATATGGATACATCGGATGGTCTTAAGAGCCAAACGGACACAGCAGAACACAAATGTATTAAACTTGAAGAAGACTAATGTAGAAATATAAAAAATGAATACAGAAAGATAAGAGTGTAGAAAACACCAGCAACAAACAAAACAGAGTGCAAGAAATGTGTGAAGCAAAGTGATACCTGTTTGTTTAATTAAAGTTCCAAAACTAGAGGAGAGAAAAGACAAAAATATTTGAATAAAAAATAGCTAAAGTTTCCTAAAATTGATTAAAAAAGTATCAACTCTCAGGTCCCCAGGGAGGACCTCTGAATGGGGATCCCTGTGCAGTACTTGGCAGAAGAATGGGGACAACTAGGGGATGGGGGTGGGCTTTGTGTCAATTAGGCAGAACTCTGTTGTCCTGAAACACAAACTCTTAAAAGCAGACAGAGAAAGAACACATTTCTGTCAGAACAATGAAAATAGCAGCCATGTTTGTAACAGTAACTACTGAAGCATGAGGACATTAGACATGCCAGTGTGCTGGCATTTCTAAAGTGCTGAAAAATGAACAGCAATAGAGAACTCTGAACCCAGTAGAAATATACTGCAAAATGAAGGAGAATAGAAACACATTCTCAAACAAATAAAAACAGAGAGCATTCAATAATAGCAGACTGACACTAAAAAACAAACAAAAAAACAAACAAAAAAACCCTACTAAAACTCTCTAGGTTGAAGGAAAATGATCCCATAGATAAGCCAAAAAAGAGTAAGAATAAATGAGCAAGACTGAAGAAAATAAACATATGGGTTAATAAAAAGACTACTGAAAAATAATAAATAATGTGCTATGTATATTTTAACACAATTGAAAAAGACCATTGACTTAAAATCAGTAACAATGTCTTATAGTGTTTATAAAACATTCAGAAGTAAAATACATAACAATAATAACAAAAATTTCAAGAGATAACAAATGAAATTAAACTGTTTTAATGTTTATATAGTTTAGAGTATATTAAAAGTATTAATTTAGTGTAGACTGTAATAATTTGAGTATGCTTACTGTAAAACATTAATATTAGGAAATATATAACTAATAGAAATTATATAGTGAGTTAGTAAAGAACATTTCATTAATATTTTATAAAGGCAGAAAAGGAGGAATAGAACAACAAAGGAGAGATGACATGAAAAATAAATGGCAATATGTTACGTTTGAGCTTAACTGTCTCAGCAATTACAATAATGTAAATGGATTCAGCACTCCAATTAAAATATAAACACTGACTGGAGGAAAACAAACTAAAACAGAAGTGTATGCTGATTACTCTTAATAAAATGGGATAGATAAGGTGAAAGTAAATGATGAAAACTGATACATTATAAAAATATTAGTCAAAAAAGGGTTAGTATGTTAACATCAGACAAATAATAATTTAAGGTAGAAAGTATTGCTAGATAAAAAGAGGGTCATTTCACAATAAAAGAGCTACTTTAACAGAAAGATGTAATAATTCTAAATGTGTATAAACATTTAGAATGATTGCTGGAGTTGGCTCACACTGACTCACAGAAGCTAATTATACACATCTCTTCCCAATACAGTATTCAGTGGTGTCACATTTGTAACTTGAAATTGACCATATCATGAGTATTTACACTATATGAACTGGCACATTCTATAAGTCAAGACTCTTTCCTTTCTTTTTTGTTTAATAGTTGATTGTTATATAATTGTCAGCCTGTCACTGTACATAAATGTAATAATATGTCTTCAAGATATAATAGAAGTAAAAGAAGTAAACAAATCTGTCATAATAGTTTGAGATTTAAATGTACTTCAAGTGTCTGGTAAACAAGCAGATAGACAAATAAGGATATAGAATGTATGACAATTATTAAACAAAGCAATCTTTTATATAGTTACAGAATGCAACCTTCAACAGCAGCAGATACATACTCATTCCAAACACACATGGAATATTCACTAAAATAGACTGTAGGCAAATCTCAATAAATTTCAAAGGATTGAAATCACTCTAAGTATATTGCCTGACCACTAGACATTGCTAACAGAAAATAACTGGAAAAATCTCAAAAGTTTTGAGGTTAAGCAACACTTCTGAATCACTCATGGGCTAAAGAAGAAATCACAATACATATTAGAATATAAATTGAACTAAACAATAATGAAAATATGATATATATCAAAATTTGTGGCATGCTATGAAGCTGAATTCCTAAACTTTACACCTGGGAACCCTGTCCACAAAAGCCCTGCATCCTGACCTCAGGGAATGCAGGGAGGTATCTGGCTCTGGCCAAATTTTCACCCCTTCCCCTTAGTGGATATAGGCAGTGATGACTCAGGAGGCAGGATCTCACTATTGCTAGGAGATTTTAAAAACCTCAAGAGTTCTCGGGTGCCTGGCTGGCTCAGTCAATAGAGTATGTGACTCTTGATCTTGGGGTTGTGAGTTTCAGCCTTACGTTGAGTGTGGAGATTACTTAAAAAAGAAAATCTTTAAAGCAAAACAAAACAATCCTCCAGAGTCCTATAACACAAGCATGCAAAAAACCCCCCAAAACCCCTCCCATCTCAGTTTATAAAACTAGTTGGCTTTACCAGTAACTTATATAAAATATGCAAGGAGAAATAACGTTGCTATTAATATCTGAAATAGCTAGTGAGAAAAAATTTTAGTGGGTAAAGGACTTGAATAAATATTTCACCAAAGAGAATATCCAAGTGATCAAAAAACTGATGAAAAATTGCTCAAACTAAAAATGAAAATGAAAACCATAATAAACCATGAGTAAAATAACATGATACAGGGGCGCCTGGGTGGCCCTGGTGGCAAGCGTCCAACTTCAGCTCAGGTCATGATCTCATGGTTCTTGAGTTCAAGCCCCGCGTCGGGCTCTGTGCTGACAGCTCAGAGCCTGGAGCCTGCTTGTGATTCTGTGTCTCCCTCTCCCTCTGCTCCTACCCCACTCACACTCTGTCTCTCTCTCAAAAATAAATAAACATTAAAAAAATTTTTTTTAAATAACATGATATTGGCAAAAATTTAACAAGTTAAAAAATCCCACCATTTGGATATAATGTGGAGCATTAGGAACTGTTGGTACAAAGAAAAATGGGAACCACCACAATAGAAAAGAATTTAGAAACTTGTAGTGAAAATTCAAAGTATGCATTGCTTATTACTTGGAAATTTTACTCCTAGGAATACATCACTGAGAAACTAAGACACATGTGAACTAGATTTCATGTGTGGCAATATTTCTAGCATATGATTTTTAATAGCCAGAAACAACTCCAATATCCATCAGTAAACAAATAAATAAATAAATAAAATTTATGGTATATTCATGCAATGGAATAGTCCACCCAATGCTACAAAATGACCTGAAAAGAAACGAAATAATAATCACATGAAGTAAAAGACACATAGGTGACTTTTTAGGAATATTTCAACTAGATACAATTTAAGAACAAACGTACATATTAGGGATGTGTACATAGGCTGTAAAGCTATTAAAGAAGAGCAAAAATGTAATTACCAGAAATATTAAGATAATGTTTTCTTCTAGAGCAAAGGTAGGGTTATTGACATAATAGAAACCCATGGGGATTTTCAGGGATGCTGGGAATGTTTTGCTTCTTGACATGGTGATTTATTATGTTTGTAATATGGTAGATTCATATTTTATTCACTCATATATTATATTTCACAATAAAGGTATTAAAGTAACAGAATCTGCATTTACAGTATGATTCTTATTTTGCAAAAAATTAAATGACATATAAAGAGATCACAGGATGTTAATATGAAGCTCATGCCTACACATATTTTTATTTTAGAGAGGAGGGAGGGGCAGAGGGAGAGAGAGAGAGAGAGAGAGAGAGAGAGAGAGAAAGAGAGAGAATTTTAAGCAGATTTCACGCTCAGCACAAAGTCTGAAGCAGGACTCGATCCTAGGACCCTAAGATTAAGACCTGAGCTGAAACCAAGAGTCTGACACTCAACTGACTGAGCCACCCAGGCACCCCATAATTGCTAATATTTTTAATACTGCTTGCTGCTTAATTTAGGTATAACTACCCTTGATATTAGAGTGACTACAGGAAGACCTAAGAGGGTGGGGTAGCAGAAGGACTGATTGCCTTATCCCTTGAACACACTAGATAAATATCACATCATTATGAACACCCAAGATATTGATCTGAGGACTGACAGGAAAAATTGCATAACTAGAGGGAGAGAAGGGGCCACATTGTGGAAGGTAGGAGGTGTGGAGCAATGCTTTGGGGGAAAAATCGATCATGGGTACTATGGAAGAGAGCCTTGGTCATGGAAAGAGGAAAGGAGAGAGAGGGAGGGAGGGAGGGAGGGAGGGAGGGAGAGAGAGAGAGAGAGAGAGAGAGAAGAGCATACAGGGACTGGCACAAGGAAAACGACTGGGAAAATGAAAGGGGCTGATTTTTGTGAGTTTTTATGACCAGTAGAGCTCAAATACTGAAGGTTTAGAAGTCTTCTGCATGGCTGGTGTGAAGCCCTGAGGGCACTGCAGTGCTCCTGTGAAGAAGGAGAGCAGATAGGCCGAGGGGGCAGAAGGTGCTATTTGAGGATCCTCTGGGACACATTGTGAAATATGGTTCCCCCTTTTTAGAGCACGTGTTGGAGAGGTGGCATTCCCTCTCCCCAGGACAAAAGAACTGGCAAGCACTATTTCTCTCCCCTGCCTCTCAACATAGGTGCAGAGACACCTGTTGAAGGTGGCTAACCCAGACATCAGCTCTTTGATGTGCTTTACTCCAAACCCACAGCCCTGTTCTGTGGTACAACTGCCCTTCTAGGACAAACCTACATCAGTCTCAGTGTGGCAAGACCTTTCCCAAGAGGACCAACATGCATCTGCACCATGCCAGGTCCCTAAAATTTTGAGTTTTAAAACTCAACCAGCCTGCCTGGAATAGAACACAGGTGCATTGTGCTGCCAGGCAAGCAGAGAGCCCAGACATAGTCAGGGTGAAGGTAGGAATCTGAAGGACAACTGGGACACATGACTGGAGATTATTCCTTCTCCAGGAGGGCATTCTGGACAGTGGTGGGCATGATGTCCCCTTTCCAGGAATGAGGGACAGGGCTGGCACCATTTCCCCCTCGCCACCCCTCAACATAAACTAACTTCAGTAAGCAGCACAGCATCAACCTGGCAGCCTAAACCATTTATACCAAGTCCCATACCCCTGTGCTCTGAAGGTGCTTCTTTACTGGGGCAGGTGTGCCTGAGAACCAGCTTTGCGGGCTTCTGCCCCCAGAAGACCAGCACAAACTCCCCCACATGCACCATGTCTACTGACCATAGAGTGCTGAAAAGCTTCAGCTCTAGTGGAAATAGCATCAGATCTCTTTTAGCAAGCAGACCAGAGCAGACCTAGTTAAAACTTGCCACACTCTGGCCAAGGTCTAAATATTACCCACTGCAGGCAAGGAGAAACTCTGCAGAGGAATGACCTATAGGAAAGAGCAGCCAAAACACAGCAGCACACTGCAGACACCAGAGGAACTTCCTGAAGTGCTAGGTGCTGGACAGTGCATGACTTCTTCTGTATAAAGCCATTACTCTGAAGAGTAGGAAACATAATAGGCTTTCCTAACATACAGAAGAAGACAGACCTAGACAAAATACCAAGACAGACGAATTAATCCTAAAAGAAAGAACTAGAAAAGGTTACAGCCAGGGATCTAGATGAAACAGATATATGTTTCATCTATATATGAAAAAGAAATATGCCTGATTCAGAGTTTAAAGCAACAATCATAAGGACACTAGCTGGGGTTGAGAAAAGCGTAGAATGCACCAGGGACTCCCTTACCACAGAGATAAATGACCTAATAACTAGTTAGGCCAAAATGAAAAATGCAATAGGTGAGATCTGAAACCAACTGGATGTAATGACCATTAGGATGGAAGAAACTAGGAATGAACCAGTGATTTAGAAGATAAGCTTATGAAAAATATTGAAGCTGAAGAAAAGAGGGAAATAAAAATATTATACCACAAATGTAAAATTAAGGAACTCAGTGACTCCTTAAAGTGTAATAAGATTCATATCAGGAGTCCCAGAAGAAAAAGAGGGAGAAAAGAGAAAAGGCAGAAGGATCATCTGAGGAAATTATAGCTGAAAACTTCCCTAATCTGGGGAAGGAAACAGACATCCAAATCCAGGAGGCACAGAGAATTCCCATCAAAATGAACAAAAGCAGGCCAACACCAAACATATTGTAGTTAAATTCACAAAATATAGAGATAGAGAAAAAATCCTAAAAGCAGCACAAAAGAAGTCCCTAACTCTAAAGGGAAGATAAATTAGGCTAGCAGCAGATCTCTCCACAGAGATTTGGCAGGCAGAAGGGAGTGACATGATATATTCAATGTGGTGAATGGGAAAAATATGCAGCCAGGAATACTCAATCCAGCAAGGCTGTCACTCAGAATTGAAGGAGAGATAAACAGTTTCCAAGACAAACAAAATCTAAAGGAATTTGTAACCATTAAATCAGCTCCACAAGAAATATTAAAGGGGACTCTTTGAGTGGAAAAGAAAGACCAAAGCAACAAACTTTAGAAAAGAACAGAGAAAATCTCCAGAAACAATGGCAAAACAAATTAAAAAATGGCACTAAATTAATATCTATCAACAATCACTCTGAATGTCAATGGACTAAATGCTCCAATCAAAAGGTATAGGGTATCAGAATGGATAATACAACAAGACCCATCTATATGCTGCCTACAATAAACTCATTTTAGACCCAAAGACACCGGTAGATTAAAAGTGTAGATTAAAAGTGAGGGGATGGAGAACCATTTATCATGCTAATGGATATCAAAAGAAAGCTGGAGTAGCCATACTTATATCAGACAAACTAGATTTTAGACCAAAGACTGTAACAAGAGATAAAGAAGGGCACTCTATCATAATAAAGGGGTTTTCCATCAAGATCTAACAATTGTATACATTTGTGCCCCCAACTTTAAATGCCCAAATATATAAAAGAATAACAAACATAAAGGAACTCATTGACAATAATACAATAAAGTACGGTACTTTTATACCCTACTTACCAATGGACAGATAGTCTACACATAAAACCATTAAGGAAACAATGACTTTGATTGACACACTAGACCAGATGGACTTAACACATATATTCAGAACATTTCATCCTAAAGCAACAGAATACACATTCTTTTTGAGTGTGCATGGAACATTCTCCAGAATAGATCACATACGAGGTCACAAATCTGACCTCAACAAGTACAAAAAGATTGAGATCATAGCATGCATATTTTCAGGCCACAACCCTATGAAAGTTGAAGTCAACAACAAGAAAAATTTTGAAGAGACAACAAATACATGGGGTTTAAAGAACATCCAACTAAAGAATGAATGGGCCAACCAGGGAATTAAAGTCGAAATAAAAAAATACAGGGAAAGAAATGATAATGAAAACACAACAGTCCAAAAACTTTGGAAAGCACCAAAGTAGTCCTAGGAGGGAAGTATATAGCAATACAGGTCTACTTCAAGAAGCAAGAAAAATCTCAAATACGCAACCTAACCTTACACCTAAAGGAGCTAGGAAAAGAACAACAAACAAAGCCAAAAACCAGCAGAAGAAGGGAAATAATAAAGATTAGAGCAGAAATAATGTTATAGAAACAAATTTTAAAAATCATAACAGATCAATGCAACCAGGAATGATTCTTGGAAAGAATTAATACAATTGATAGCCCCCTAGCCAGACTTAACAAAAAAGAAAAGAAAAAGTACCTAAATAAATAAAATCATGAATGAGAGAGGAGAGATAACAACCAACACCACAGAAATACAAACAAGTATAAGAGAACATTATGAAAAATTATATGCCAACAAATTAGGCAATCTGAAAGAAATGGATAAATTCCTAGAAACATATCAACTACCAAAATTGAAACAGGAAGAAATAGAAAACTTGAACAGACCGATAACCAGCAAAGGAATAGAATCAGGAACAAAAAATCTCCCAAACAAACAAAAAAGTCCAGGACCAGGGGAATTCTAACAAACAATTAAAGAAGAGTTAATTAATTCTGGGGCACCTGGGTGGCTTAGTCAGTTGAGTGTCTGACTTCAGCTCAGGTCGTGATCTCGTGGTTTGTGAGTTCAAGTCTCACATCAGGCTCTCTGCTGACAGCTCAGAGCCCACCTTGGATCCTCTGTCCCTCTCTCTCTGCCCCTCACCCACTTGCACTCTCAAAAATAAATATTTTTTTTAAGTAAAGAAGAGTTAATACCTATTCTCCCCAAATCCTTTCAAAAAATAGAAATGGAAAGAAAGCTTCGAGACTCGTCCTATGAGGTCAGCATTACCTTGATTCCAAAACCAGACAAAGACCAAAATAAAAAAAGAATTACAGGCCAGTATCCATGATGAACCTAGATGTAAAAATTCTCAACAAAATACTAGCAAATCAAATCCAGCAGTATATTAAAATAATCATTCACCAAGATCAAGTGGGATTCATTCCTTGGCTGCAAGGATGGTTCAGTATCCACAAATCAACATGGTACACCACATTAATAAAAGAAAGAATAAGAACCATACGATCCTCTCAATAGATGCAGAAGAAACATTTGATAATATCAATATGACAATATCAATTCTTGATAAAAACTCTTGGGGTGCCTGGGTGGCTCAGTTGGTAAGTGCCTGACTCTTGATTTTGGCTCGAGTTACGATCTCAGGGTTGGGAGATCAAGCCCCATGTCAGGGTCCTTGCTGGGTGTGGAGCCTGCTTAATATTCTCTCTCCTTCTCCTTTGTCCTTCCCCTGACTTACATGTATGTTTGCACATGCTCTCTCTCTTTCTAAAAAACAACAAAAACAAAGAACTCAACAGAATAGGGAAAAAGGAACGTACCTCATAAAGGCCATATATGAAAGACCCACAGCTAATATACTTCTCAATGAGGAAAACTGAGAACTTTTCTTCTATGGTCAGGAACAAGCTAGGGATGACCACTCTCACCATTGTTATTTAACATAGAACTAGATGTCCTGGTTTCAACAGTCAGTCAAAAAAGGAGAAAAGAAAAGAAAAGAAAAGAAAAGAAAAGAAAAGAAAAGAAAAGAAAAGAAAAGAGAAGAGAGAAAGAAAAGACATTAAAAATCAACAAGGAAGAAATAAAACTTTCATTATTTACAGACAACATGATACTTTATACAGAAAACTAAAACACTCCACTAAAAATTGCTAGAACTGATACACGATTCAGTGAAATCACCGTATTCAAAATCAATGTACAGAAATCTGTTGCATTTCTATACACCAACGATGAAGCAGTAGAAAGAGAAATAAAATAATTCACCCCATTTATATTTGCACCAAAACCCATAAGATACCTAGGAATAAACCTAATCAAAGAGGTAAAAGATCTGTACTCTGAAAACTATAGAACAATGATGAAAGAAATTGAAGACGACACAGAGAAATGGAAAAATATTCCATCCTCATGGACGGGAAGAACAAATATCATTAAATGCCTATAGCACCCAAATCAGTCCACCCATCTGCTGCACCACCAGAATTTTTCACAGAGCTAGAACAAACAATCCTAAAATTTGTATGGAACCACAAAAGACTCTGAGTAGCCAAAATAATCCTGAAAAATAAAAGCAAAGCTGGAGGCCTCACAGTTCCAGGCTTCAAGCTGTATTACAAAGCTGGAGTCACCAAGACAATACTGAGATAATACCAAGATAGTACTGGTACAAAAACTGACACATAGATCAGTGGAAGAGAATAGAAAACTCAGAAATTGACCCACAACTATATGGTCATCTAATCTTTGACAAAGCAGGAAAGAATATCCAATGGAAAAAAATATACAGTCTCTTCAACAGTGTTGGGAAAACTGGGCATTAACATGCAGAAGAATGAAACTGGACCACTTTCTTATACCATACACAAAATAAATGCAAAGTGTATGAAAGACCTAAATATGAGATGGGAAACCAACAAAATCCTAGAGAAGAACACAGGGGGTGCCTGGGTGGCTCAGTTGGCTGAGCGTCTGACTTTGGCTCAGGTCATGATCTCGCGGTCTGTGAGTTTGAGCCCCGCGTCAGGCTCTGTGCTGACAGCTCAGAGCCTGGAGCCTGCTTCGGATTCTGTGTCTCCCCCTCTCTCTGCCCCTTCCCTGCTCATGCTCTGTCTCTCTCTCTGTCAAAAATAAACATTTAAAAAAATGATATTTTTGTGTAGTAAATAATACTTGTGTGAGATTTGATATGCAGTATTTTTTCTTTGATGTTTTAGCAAACTTTTAGCACATTTATGTTAGGGAACTTGTAATAAATGATTCCACATTACAGTTTTGATTTTTCGAATTTAAGTAAACATTCTGGTTGTCCACTAGATGGTGCTAATATCCTACCATAAAACACCACAAACACCTCTTTGGATTCCCCCACTCCCAAAGAGCCAGATTTTTTGTTGTTGTTCATTTTTAAATTTAATGTTCATGTTTTCACATGAATGTTTTATGCTTAATTAAAGGCTAATAAGTGTGTTTTTCATTTTATAAATTCATACTTCATGGCATTCAGATTATTGGGAAAATAAGTTAAGTTTCAAACAAAGATGCCAATATTTTGAGTTACGGAACTATTTTTCAGTAATATATTAACATTTTGATAAATAGTTCCTTATCCTATTAAGTTAATGCAAGGTAAGAGTAATAAAGCTTTTATCAATTAATTTATTCAATTTAAATTATTTTTTTAAAACTAACGAATCTTCCAAAAGAGTAACCCATCTTCAGAACATTAAAATAATCAACACAAACACACACACACACACACACACACACACACACACACACACACTAGACCATTAGGTAGCCTGAAGCAAACACATTTTCTTTTGGTTATATTTCAAGATAATATATTTATACCACTAGTTCTTGAGTTTTCAAATTTGGTTAATTGCTTTTAACAACCAGATGGAAAAGACAAGGATACATGTCTTTCACATAATCTTCCTGTTACAGAAAATTCTCGGTGCCCAGTAAAAGACAAGAGACACACACTTGGGAAATCAGGAAAGACTGTTTCTCACCGGTGCCAGCCCAGCGGAGTCACCTCCAAAGGCTGACTGCTGGGTCCTGGTGCTGGCCTCCCTTTATGGGTAGCATTGTTGGGGCTCAAGGAAGAAAAACAAGGGGAGGGGGCTCTTACCAATTGTGCTACATGGGCAGTTGGCGGGTGCAGGGGGCAAGCAAGATTTCGGAAGCCAAAAGCATGCAAGGGGAGTATCCAACCTTGGACATCTGGCTGGCCCCCTTTTGTATCTGCTCTCGTGAGATTTCCCTCTCAAGACATCTGGCTGGCTTTTTTTTTTTTTTTTTTTTGGCCGGCTTTCCTTCTCATTCCTACCAGCTTCTCACAATATTTACTGTGTATATATATTTACTGTAGAACAAAAGTTCTCATATCGATTACCCTTTCAAATAATTCTTAAAATTCTGATGCTTTTTCCATGAATTTAAATGGGATCTCTTGACTGTAAGAAAACGGTATCACTGCCCCCTACTCCATTTCTCCATCTTTCCACTGCCATATTCAAAATTTTAGTTCTGATTATGATCATTTGCCACCTTGACTAAGAAACAGCTGCTAACTAGTCTCCAAGCCTCCATACTCCACAGGGTTACACAGGATTTTTATTTTTTTTTTGCAAAATTGGTCATGCCAGTCTTGTGATTAAAATCTTTGGTGGCTTTTGCTTTTACTTGTAAGACATTGTGAACTCCTTACCTTGCCCTTGGAATGCCTTTTCTGGCTCTTGCCATTCTCTCTGATGTCATCATGTCACCTACCATTTATGCATCACACCAAAGCCATCCTGGTTTGTTTCTTTGTTGTTGTGCATGTCAAATGTATTTTTTCCTTTAGGTCTTTTGGTTGTTTTCTCTCTTGGAACGTGTGCACCAGAGACTCTTGGTGCTTGCCTTTGTCTCATCTTTGGGGCTCTTCTGAAATATTGTTTCCCCAAAGTGACCCACTTAAGACTAGCCCAGCTAAAGTCTCTGTACCCCAGTCATTTTTCCCTGGCCCCTACCTTACTTCCTTCACAACATAGTTCACGATTCATTATTACTTTTATGTTTACAAGCATTTCGTCTATCCCCCAACACATGTAAGCTCCCAGAGAATAATGACCATCTCCTTCCTGTTTTACAGAATGGAGCGATTTTCTTTCATACGAAGATCTTCTAACTTCAAATTTACTTCCTGATAACTTTTGTTCTTATCTTCAATACACTGAATAAACTCATGTCCTAACAAAATATTTAAATGAGTCACTATCTTTGTTCTAGCAGTAATAAAGCAGATCTTATGACATGACTTTTGCTTGTCTGAATTGACCAAAAAACCATTCAAGCTCAGTTAAACCACATTCTCAGAAAAGATTTTTAATTAAACAAAAAGTTATTTTAACCCATGTAGCCAAATTGTTGGCATGTATGAATAACAACTGCATTTGCTTGAATTAAGTTGGCAGTTCTTGAAGAAACAGGGCAGGGGGCTTATTAAATAGGTAACACAAATATATTTCAAAAGCATACAAACATATTTTAAGGTAGGACTTAGCTTTTGACTTCTTTTTTTTTTTTTTTTGAATAGCCATCTCTCTCCACAAGTTCTACGTTAATGAATGAACTAATCTTTCTTATGTCTTAAGTATTACTTAGGTTTAAACAATGAATATTTCACCTTATGTGTTTTGTAGTCATCTAATGCCAGTTAAATGATATACATATATATATACACACACATATATATGTGTGTATATATACATACATATATATATGTATATATACACGCATATATATACATATACATACATATGTATAAAACACCACCTGATGAACTTTTTATTCTCTTGATCTGATTTTATAATTTAAAATTATTCTGGGGAACTTGGGAGGCTCAGTGGTTTGAGCATTTTACTTCAACTCAGGTCATGATCTCAGGGTTGGTAGGTTCGAGCTCCAGGAAGAGCTCTGTGCTGACAGCTCAGAGCCTGGAGCCTGCTTTGGATTCTGAGTCTCCCTCTCTCTCTGCCTCTCCCCTGCTTGGGCGTGATCTCTCTCTGTCTCAAAAATAAATAAATAAGCATTTAAAAAATAATAAAAAATTATTCTGTCCCAGGGCGCCTGGGTGGCACAGTCAGTTGAGTGTCTGTCTCTCAATTTTGGCTCAGGTCATGATCTCACAGTTCGAGCCCCACATTGGGGTCTGCACTGACAGTGCAGAGCCTGCTTGGGATTCTCTTTTTCCCTCTCTCTGCCCTCTCCATCACATGCATCCTTTCTCTCTCTCTTTAATAATAAATAAACATAAAAAAGATTTAAAAAATTATTTTGTCCCTAAATGAGAGTGTGAATAGATTTGGCAATTGATAGGAATAGGATTGATTTTGCTTTAATTTGAGGGACGCAGTTACAAAATTTTTGTTAAAGTTAAAAACAAATATCCTTGATAGTTTAATAATCATCACTTACTGAATTTTTCCACTTTCAAATTTTAAAGGGGCATGATTAACATACAACACACACCTAAATACTTGTTTTTAATGTCAATATATCTATAAACTATTATTTGAAAAGTGTTCTTAATTGAATAAAGTAAATGATGATAAAAGTATATATTTGAGAAAACATTAATCAAATGTGTACCAGATTGTTTTGGTAGACTCAAGTTGGGCTCTTTGCACAATTTCTCTATTTTTCTAAAATTATTTTGGTAGCTCTTTCTGTGCCAATAGTCTTCTTGCAGCCATGGTGAACGTTCCTAAAACTTGTCGGACTTTCCGCAAGAAGTGTGGCAAGCACCAACCCCACAAAGTGACACAGTACAAGAAAGGCAAAGATTCTCTTTATGCCCAGGGAAAGCGGTGTTATGACAGGAAGCAGAGTGGCTATGGTGGGCAAACTAAGCCAATTTCCCAGAAAAAGGCTAAAACCACAAAGAAGATTGTTCTGAGGCTTGAATGTGTTGAGCCCAACTACAGATCTAAGAGAATGCTGGCCATTAAGAGATGCAAGCATTTTGAACTGGGAGGAGATAAGAAGAGAAAGGGCCAAGTAATCCAGTTCTAAGCTTCATATTTTGTTATGTTATGAAGACAATAAAATCTTGAGGTTATGTTCACTTCATTTGGTTGCAGTTGGTCTTTTGAGCGTGAAATAAGCTAGCGCCCTCAATAAAATTCCCTTTGTGGAGAAATTTAAAAAAAAAAATAAATAAAATAAAATTATTTTGGGAAAAAAAGAACAGGAGATACTACTTTTTAAGTAGCCTAATTTCTAAACTTAGTAGGCACTAGAATATATTATAAAGCAAAACTAAAAATCAAGTGGAAAATGTAAATCAAGGAGCACCTGGGTGGCTCAGTTGGTTGAGCATCCAACTTCCATTCAGGTCATGATCTCACAGTTCAAGAGTTCAAGACCCCCCACCGTCGGGATCTGTGCTGATAGCTTGGAGCCTGGAGCATGCTTCGGATTCTGACTCCCTCTTTCTCTACACCTCCCCTGCTTGCACTCTGTTTCTCTCTCTCTCAAAAATAAATATTAAAAAAAATTTTTTTAAGAAAAAATAAATGGACAAAATGGAAATAGCAAAAATAGATATTTTATGTTAAATTTCTTTCCTATCTTCTCATTGGTATATATGAATATTAGTTACATATGCATATACATGATATGATCCAAATAACTTTTCAAAATAAGATATATTCAGATTATTTTACAAATAACACAAGAATAATTAAAGATATGTGGCAAAGAATATATACACCTCTATAGAGAAAATATCAGTTGTAATGAAGTTTAAAAAAAAAAAAAACTCGGGGGGCAGGGGTTGCGCCTGGGTGGCTCAGTCAGTTAAGTGGCCGATTTCAGCTCAGGTCATGATCTCGCGGTTCACAAGTTCGAGCACCATGTCGGGCTCTGTGCTGACAGCTCAGGGCCTGGAGCCTCTTTGGGTTCTGTGTCTCCCTCTCTCTCTCTGTCCCTGCCCCCCTCAAGCTCTGTCTCTGTCTCTCTCTGTCTCAAAAATAAATAAACATTAAAAAAAATTTTTTAAGGGGCGCCTGGGTGGCGCAGTCGGTTAAGCGTCCGACTTCAGCCAGGTCACGATCTCGCAGTCTGTGAGTTCGAGCCCCGCATCAGGCTCTGGGCTGATGGCTCGGAGCCTGGAGCCTGTTTCTGATTCTGTGTCTCCCTCTCTCTCTGCCCCTCCCCCGTTCATGCTCTGTCTCTCTCTGTCCCAAAAATAAATAAAAAACGTTGAAAAAAAAAATTAAAAAAAAAATTTTTTTTAAATAAAAAATAAAAAACAAACCTCAGGGAAAAGCAGATAGAGATTACATTACACTATTAAAGCATTTGAAAAAATAAACTTACACTTAAAATTTTTTTAAATATTATTACACAATTTCTTCTTGAAATTTTAACAACGTAAAGACCAAGAAGATAATTCCAGGATTATGAAAAGCAAATGGGAGAATAGGTCATAGCAATAAGAAATTGGGCAGAATACAAGAATGCCATAATTAGGATTCAAACAAGTTACTATCAGGATACAGCTTGCATATATCTCTGAAATCAAATTTCTTGAAATGTGTAGTATTTGGGTCGCTACTACCTAATGCCAATTATTGTCCAAGTCAAAATGGTAGCTTCTTAAAGTAAATTGTTAGTATATATTGACTAGTTGCTATAAAAAGGAGCTTAGTTACAGGGTGATATTAAAACGAGGACCTTTAAAAACTGTAGCAGGAATGATTTTGCATCTGAATAATTATGATAATCTTGAGGATAAGGATTGAAAAAGAAAAGAAGAAAAACAGCACACACTATACCCAAATTCACCTGAAGTACTTGTGGAATTCTAACTGATGGCAGATTTAGAAAGGTGGGGATGATTTCAATCCTCAATCCTCCATTTTTACAGATCTACTATGAGTCCTTTGTAAACACAATTGTTGTTTCCTCAGTTTTTTTTTGTTTTGTATTTTTCCTTTTACTTTTTAAGGAGGGGGCAGGGGTAGAAGGAGAGGGGGAGGGAGAGAAAGAGAGAAAGAGAGAGAGAGAGAGAGAGAGAGAGAGAGAGAGAGAGAGAGAGAATCCCACCAGGGTCCATTACCAGTGTGGAGCTCCACACGGGACTCGATCTCAAGACTGAGATCATGACATGAGCTGAATCAAGAGTCTGATGCGTAACCAACTGAGCCACCCAGGAGCCATGTTCCTCAGTCTTGAATGTCCTCCTCCCTGGCATCCTTATTTCCATGACTCCCATCCAACCTTCAAAGCCTACCCAAGATGCCATCGTGACCCTGACAGATTTGGCTCTCTTCATTCCACCTCTTACAAACAAACTCCCCAACCCAATCCCACTCCAGACTCTCATTCCAACTTGGATTTCTTGCCTCCTCTAAATGATCCTGTAGTCTCTCTTTTGCTTGTCTCCATCACAATGCTTTATACAGTAAAATACAATATGTTGATGAAATACGATAATACGATAATGCCTGGCACTTAGCAGGCACTTAGCAGTCACTTAAAAAGTGACCATTGGATGGGCAAATAAATGAATGAAAGAATGAATGGATGAATATGAAGCTCTTTTGGAACCTTTCCATTATATCCGCAGATTGCAGGCAACCCATGGGAAGAGCACAGTGGACGGTAACCAATGTAAAAGGTAAGACATGAGAACACATGTGCAGTGATCTCAAAGCTCTACTGCATGAACCCAAGAAACTCTGCTATCTGTAACTCCATTGTACCTCTTGTCTACATGTCTTAATTTTGAATTTATGCCATAATTTTGAAGTCAGGAATCATTTTAATTTTGTTCAAAAAGGCTTTTGGGAGCCTTTGAAGGAACATTCTATAATCACTTTCCTATCTATTACATTTTTGGTCAACATGGTTTGAGAAACTTGGCTCTCTCAGTTAAAATGTCCAAACACATAAAAGTGCTCTTTCAAATATTTTTACCCCTTTCCTTTTGTTCTTTTTTTGTGATATTTTCCTAAAATATAGCACTTTTTACCTCAATTACATCATCTCTTATTTATGCACCATATTCTGAAACTAGTTAAAGTTGTTAAGATATGGGTAAAGAGCACATCAGGTAAGTGAGCACAGGATAGACTGGTTGGGAAAATCTTACATCCTGGGCAGGTAGGGGATGGTGTGTGGGGTGAGGGAGAGGCATAACTGGGAAGAAGGAAAAGTGCAAAGGTTGTATAACAATGAGGGATTGAGCAAAGTGGATCGATGTAGACTTTGGCAGAAACCCTAGCTATCAAAGGCCAAAGATGAAGAACCTACTAATTTATGTGTCATTGGGGGACTTACTTTCAGTTAAGAACAATTTCAGCAATACTTAATAATTCAGTTCTAGTTTAACATTATATGCAGGCAGAAGAGTAGCATATGGATTCTCCAAATATGTCTACATTAAAAATAAACAAGGCTTGCTATGGCACACCTCTCCCTCTCGTGACACTCCCGGGGCATCTGCTCTGACCCTTCTCATCGTGCTCACTGTCACGCTTCACCCATCAGATCTCCACTTCCCAGGGGCACCTCACCTTCCAGAGTTTCTTAGTCCTGTTCTTCACCCTCATCATCCATTTCTAGCTTTCCTCACTAAAATTGTAATACAGAACTTTTCAGCTTATAATAATTCACCATATATTCAGTAAATAATACTATATTTAACTGTTCTAAAGTATTCAGAGTATTTTTCATTCTACACAAATTTCAGATTTGTTGAATTTATATGTGTAAAACATTTTCTTTTTTTTAAATACAATTTATATTTTTTAATGTTTCAAAATTTATTTTTAGAGATAGAGTGTGAGTACTGGAGGGGCAGAGAGTGAGAGAGAGAGAGAGAGAGAGAGAGAGAAATCCCAAATAGGCTCCAGCTATCAGTGCAGAGCCTGACATGGGGATCAACCCCACAAACTGTGAGAACATGACCTGAGCCAAAACCAAGAGTCAGATGCTTAACTGACTGAGCCACCTAGGTGCCCCTACAACATTTTCAAAGAAAAGAGGATATTGAAGGCAGTTGGGCTATTGCACAACCTTAAATTACATCACATAGGTAAACACCACACAACTATTTCTGAAAACTTGGGTTTTTTGTGAAGGGAGAAGAAGAAGTCTTATTTATAACTTTGGAACTGAAACATAGAATTTAGGATTAAAAACCATCACCTCAAGTTCTGGATTAGATAACTATGTATAACATTCACACATACTTTATAAAATAGTACTTTTAATTAATTTATAAGTAATTCTTATGATTTACAATATCAATTATTCTTCCCACTTAGAGTTAACTCAAACTTGAAACCATCTTGCATTTGAAACAATATATAAAAATTATTTTGCTTTACTTTCCGATAGAAGAGAATCTCTCTAGCTTTGATCTGTAATATATTTTAAGTCCTGAAAGAACGTTTTTTGCCCTTTAAGCCTCCAGAAATAGATAACACCTATATCTCTCCAAAAAGAATAGCCAGTGTGTACTTGGACATGTTTCAGTAGGTTTTAATTTTTTCACATTTCTCAGCCAAGAATTTCTGGGCTGGGGTTACTTTCAAAGATTATACACTTTTGAGACCTGAAGTCTAAATGGTTTACTTGAAAAGCTTGGTCATAATATATCCCAGAAAACAGAAACTATGTGGTAAGATTGAGGGACTGTTATTCTAAACTTTGTCCTGTAAATATGACCAGTTCTTAGCAGCCTGTGGTGATTCGTTCAACTGAGATGTTTTACAAGGAAACAACTAATGTTTCTACACACCTGGCAATGGCAAAGCAGAGAGCCTATTGCATCGAAAAGGTACTAACTGGTCTCCATGAAACTTGAGCCAATAAATTCTTCCTATGGGCTATCATTCCTCTTTAGAGTGAAGAGGATTTTTTGAGGAATGTTCACTCTGAACAGGACAGAGGCAATTTATGAAATGCTAAAACATTAAGTCTGGTTGAGTAAAGCAGATTGTGCTGGTGTTCCAAACTGTTTCTCAATTCCTCAATTTACTATTCAGTATTCAATTTAGTATTTCTCAATATCTCAATTTACTATTTCATATTTATTTCTACATGGGAAATAAAGCCAGAGGCAACTACTGAAGGATATATAGATATTTTTAATGAGCAAGGCTATCTTGCTGAGTGAAATTTGCTAGGTATGGTAGACTGATGGAATTGGCATTTCAAACCAGTTTTAGAACTTTTTGGCAAAGAAGGAATAAATCACAGTTCTATATCTGCTGAAAATTCATGTAATTTTTTTTCCTACTCACTTGTGCATCATGTGTGCTTTTGTGAAAATCATGAGGCTAACCTAAGGATTACTTTAAATAGTAATGTTATACTTCCTCTGTTAGGAAGTAGCCAGAAATGGTGAGTCAGTCTCACCATAGTATGTAGAGTGCTAATGCCCAATTCACCAGCAGAAATGGATGCCACATTTAAACACATTTTGATGAAATAGAAAATACAGGTGAAATGAGTCAGCTGGAATTGATTATGTAAGTAAGGAGCTTAAATCACTATTACTTAATTTTTAATACATGCTTTATAGCACCCGATTTTAAAATTTCAAATTCCACTTTGTAATCACTTAAACAGTTTAATTAAACTTGGCATCAATTCTTGAGTTTTAAACATGAGCTGGAAAGAAAACAAATCTTCCTTACATGACAAATGATGTCCAAATAAAGCCTAGGCAAACAATATGTAAATATTGAGACACTGAACATACTCCTGCTAAAGAAAAGACAAAAACACTTGTGTACAGAAAAAGATGTTTGTAATGGTTTGTAGCATTAAGAGTGTTCTGGAACTCTTTGCCAATACAATAATATTTTACATTTGAATACACACTGCAATATTTACATATGCAGTAAATACGATTGTATAGCTAGTTTAAAAGGTGGCTGGATATAAGGTTTCTGAACTAAAAATCAAGCAATAGCATATCAGGATGTGAAACTAAAAATGCTCCGTGTCTCAGAAAAAAAAAAAAATTAAGCATATTTGAATAAACCTTAAAAAAATAACTGAGGAATATAATTAAAGAGAGATACCTGCCTTCATTTTCTAGATTGAAAGACCATCAATGACAGAGCTTTAGTGTTATTTGTTGGTAAATTTCAATGCTTAGAGGCTGACAGGAAGCAAGCATTCAAAAAAACTTGTTGACTTAGTGAAATGTTTTGGAAATTTGTGAATGATAGGTAACTCATTTGTTTTAAAAATGTCATTCAAAAAAAGTAAATCAAATAGTATCACATAGTTTGCTATCATGAACTAGAAACCAAATTCCATCCAAAGAAACTTTTTAATCTATTGAGAAGTAGTGTTCGAATTAAATTTAATTATATGTCTAGAAATCGCCTTACTAATGCCAGAAAATAAAAACTTCTACATTCATATTCACTATTCTTAAGACTGGTGTTCTAGAATATACCTCAAATACAACCACAGGAAAACACCCATTAGAATATTTGGATGTACAAACATTGCATATTCATTTTTTTCAAATTTATATGATATATTCATGCCAAAGGTACAAGTAATGCTTGCTTGTCTATAAGACTTTTAAGGCCGTGACAATAACAGTTGTAAATGCTAAAGGGATTCTTCTTTAGAAAGAGTTAACATCTATATCTGAGATAAATCTAGTCATTAGATGATTTGAAGGTTTCTATTGTCTAATTTCTGTTCTGGTTCTATATATGTTCATATGCTTCTTAATACTTTCACAGAAAGCATTTGGGTAAAAATTCCAAGCATAAAATTATGTTTTATGATAATTACAAGGGAAATGCTTATATTACAGCTTTCAAAATATTAAAACATGTTTTGGATTTTTACATTAAATAAAATTATGATGAATAATCACATCATCTAAATAAGCTGCTTCTATTTTTTGAAACTTAACAATGTCAAAAGCCACTCACACACTAAGCTACAGAACAGTAATTAAATCACAATCTACACCAAATTCCTATTACCACTGTGAAAAGCAGAACAGAAAATGTTTTATAACACAGAAAAGGCTTTCTTTTTTTCCGTCTTACCTTCTGCAACACAAACAGTCCACCACATAAGCCAAACAACCTGTGCTGAAAATCTCATTTTGAGGATCCTTTAGGGGCACATTTAATAGCCGACACTGCTCACTCTATGTCAGCTGCTCTTCTGCTAAAAGTTGTGATTAGAGCAGGAAGTGAGACACAGTTTGGGAATGAAAGGGATTACTAGATGCTCCGCCCATCAGAAACTTTTGCAAAGTAAAAGAAAAAATCGGTTACAAGCCCCAGCAATGCCAGTGTTGGAATCAGATTTTCACTGTATTCCCCCTGAATGTTAATGCTGTGACCTGCTTTGGTTTGTTTTTATAAACCCAGGCATGTTCTCTGCTGGAATGTGCTCAGGTTCTTGGAATGTGCAAGAATGTGTAACCGGTGATAAACTTTGGATTTCATTAACTCTCTAATTATTCAAACCCATTCAGGTCTATCATCTGTAAACCTCAAAAGAAAATAATAAAAGCTCCTTTAAAAATCATTTACGGGGGCACCTGGTGGCTCAGTTGGTTAAGCCTCTGACTTCAGCTTAGGTCATCATCTCACAGCTTGTGGGTTCGAGCCATGAGTCAGGCTTTGTGCTGACAGCTCAGAGGCTGGAGCCTGTTTCAGATTCTGTCTCTGTCTCTCTGTGTCCTCCCCTGCGCATGCTCTCTCTCTCTCTCAAATATAAATAAACATTAAAAACGAAATCATTTACAGAGCTTGACGTTAGGCAACGCTTTCACAAACAAGACCCAGACAACGTGAGTGAACTTTGCCAAGAGTGCAGTGCTGGTTGATATTTGGGACCTGCTTTTCCGCAAACCATGCACTTATTCTTTTAAGGACGTGTCACATACGTGTGTGAAACAACAGGATTACTCTCATTGGACATAAATGAGTTTAACAATTCAAAACTCAAGAAACTGGAATGCTGGATTGCTAAAACTCTATGTTGAAATACGATAAGCATGAAGAGAAGGGAAGCAAAGGGTCTGCTGAATCTCCAGAAGGTGAAGACGCCTCTGCAGCAGCACCGAGCTCAGGAAACCGCGCAGCACTAGGTCTCAGGGAAGCCCCGGTTGTCCCTTCAGTCAGTCCCTCTCGCCCTCCTCTCACCACACACAGGGTGGCCCCTCTCCGGATCTCTGGGAACATGGAGTCCATTTGCCTGTCTGGTACTCTGCAGCAGCTGAGAGATCAGATCCTGAGTCTTTAGTATTCAGAGCCTTTCGTGAAAAACCGTGTGTCATTCAACCACGCTGTTGGGTTTAATTGCGGATCATTAATTCTTAGGGCATGTAATGTTCAATTCTTTGAACATATCTCATTTTATTTGTGTGCCTGCCACTGGGCATCTGGGTGGATTCTCGTTTGCAGCTAACAGAAGTAGTGCCGCTATGAGCCTGTTATGAGGTTTTGGTAAAGACAGGTCGTCATTCCTGATGAGTACATACTGAGGAGTGAAATGGTAGGACACGACGCGTGAATACGTTTACGTGTACCAGGTAACATCAGAGAGTTTTCCAAAAGGATTCTGCTAACTGGTGTGCCATCAGCAGTGTATACATTGCTCCAAATCCTCAACACACTTGATGTCTCCAATCTGTGCGATTTTAGCCATTCTGGTGAACACAGAGCAGTACTTCTTTGTGGCTTTAATATGCCTTTTCCCGATGACAAATGAAGTGGAGAACTCGCATGTAGCAACTGGTCATTTAGATATCCTCTTGGGTGAATTGTCTATTCAAGTCTTTTCTGCTGAGTTATCTGTCTTTTACTTATCTCATTGTGAGAATTCTTTCTATACTCTTTGTACATTCTTGGACATATGTACTATAAATATTTTCTCCGTCGATGGGCTATTTGCTCAGTGTTACATGTTTTTTACTGAGCAGAATTTCTTCATTTTAAATTGAACAGTTAGATGTTTGGTTTTCATAGTTATGCTTGGGTGTAATATTTTCACACGTATCCTTCAAGCCTGCTTTGGAAGTTGGTAGCCAGCTTTAGAAGCTGGACACGTTTTCAGAGGGTTCAAACCACAAATTTAGGCTGAATTCACTGACACGTGTAAGCAGAAAAGAATTCTGGGTCACTAGTCGCCTTGCATGTCTATGGCTCTAGCCACAGCAGAGACAGTCCTTGTTAATGTCACGGGATAGAATCATTGCAATGGACAAAAAGAAAATGTTTGGAGCTTAAAAAGAAAATACATTTTCTTGGGGTGCCTGGGTGGCTCAGTCAGTTAAGCATCCAACTCCTGGTTTGGCTCAGGTAGTGATGTCACAGTTCCTGATTCAAGCCCCATGTTGGGCTCTGTGCTGACAGTGTAGAGTATGCTTGGGAAGCTCTCTCTCCCCCTTTCTCTCTGCCTTTCCATCCTATGCCGCCATGTGGTTTTGCTTGCACACTTCCTCTCTCTCTAAATAAATAAATTAATTTTTAAAAAAAAGAAATTTTCTTAATATGAAAATAGAATAAAATATCAAAAGTTTTTTCTATTTGGATTAGTGCATTTTGTGTCCTATTTAAGAATTCCTTGCCTACTCCTAGGATACAACGATGCTTTCCTCTAAAAGCATTGTTTTCTCTTTCACATTTAAGACAGCATTTGACTTCTGTGTATGGTACACTAAAGAGCAATGGATACATTTTTAAAATATGGCTATCCAACTGGTCTGGCACTATTTACTGAAAATATCATCCCTTTGCTATTACACTGCTTCACTCGGACTTTTGTCCTAAATCAGGCAACAGGAAATGTGAGTCTGTCCTATGTCCTCACTCAGCTTAGTGAGTTCACCAAGCTTTCCACACCACAAAAGCTAGACGTCCTGCTGTAATTTTTTAAAAGAATTTCTTCTAAAGTGTTGATTTCTGGTAACTTGAGATTTTCTACTTATCTTTTAAATTGATTTTTTGTTTAATTTTGTTTCTTCTAAAGATTTATCCATATTTGATACATGTATAAATATGTATCATGTATAAGTATTGATACATGTATAAATATGTATCAATAATTCTAATCTTTTAAGATTTCACAAGATAAATATCCAAAATATAGAAAGAACTTATAAAGCTCAACACCCAAACAATAAATAATCTAGTTAAGAAACGGACAGAAGAGGGGCACCTGGGTGGCTCAGTCAGGTAAGAGTCTGACTTCAGCTCAGGTCAGGATCTCACAGTTCGTGAGTTCGAGCCCTGCATAGGGCTCTGTGAGGACAGTTCAGAGCTTGGAGCCTGCTTCGGATTCTTTGTCTCCTGCTTTCTCTGCCCCTTCCCTGCTTGCACTTTGTCTCTCTCTCAAAAATAAATAAACATGAAAAAATTAAATAAAAAAAACGGCAGAAGACATGAATAGACATTTTTCCAGAAACACACCCAGATGGCTAACAGACTCATGAAAAGATGCTCAACATCTCTCACCATCAGGGAAATACAAATCAAAACTACAACGACATATCACCTCACACCTGTCAGAATGGATAAAATTAACAACACAGAAAACAACAGGTGTTGGTGAGGATGTGGAGAAAGGGAAACCCTCTTGTACTGCTGCTGGGAATGCAAACCAGTCCAGCCACTCTGGAAAATAGTATGGAGTTTTCTCAAAAAGTTAAAAATAGAATTATTCTACAATCTATCAATTTAACTGCTAGGCATTTACCCAATGGGTACAAAAATACTAATTCAAAAGGCTACATGCACCCCAATGTTGATAGCAGCAACAATAGCCAAATTACGGAAACAGCCCAAATGTCCACTGACTGATAAATGGATAAAGTAGAGGTGGTGCATATACATATAGAATGGAATATTTCCTAGCCATAAAAAAGAATGAAATCTTGCCATTTGCAACAACATGGATGGAGCTAGAGAGTATAATTGCTAAGTGAAGTAAGTCAGCCAGAGAAAGACAATTACCATATAATTTCACTCATACTTGGAATTTAAGAAACAAAACAAGCAAACAAAGGGGGAAAAAAGAGGAAGAAAGGAAAACAAGAAACAGATTCTTAACTATAAAGAAATAATTGATGGTTACCAGAAAGGAGGTAGGTGGGGGCGATGGGTTGAATAGGTGAATGGGATTAAGGAGTGCACTTGTGATAAGCACTGGGTGTTGTATGTAAGTTTTGAGTCACTATATTCTACACTTGAAACTAATATTACACTGCATGTTAACTAACAGGTATTTAAATAAAAAATTTACAAAAGTAATTTAAAAATTTGATGTGATTTTCTTTTTTTTTTTAATGTTTATTTATTTTGAGAGAGAGAGAGCACCAGTAGGGGAAGAGCAGACATAGAGGGGGAGAGAGAATCCCAAGCCAACTCCACACTTAGTGGAGCCCCATGAAGAGCTTGATCCCATGACTGTGAGGTCATGACCTGAGCAGGTATTCTGAGTCCGATGCTTAATGGACTGAGCTACCCAGGCACTCCTTGATAAGATTTTCTTTATGGCCCATTATCTGGTCAATATTCTACCTATCTAGGCTAATATTCTATCTAGGTCAAATTTATGATTCCATTGTTCCAATCTTTTATATTTTTTACTATGTTTTGATCTGTTTATTCTAAATATTGGAAGGACGTATTAAATCTTCCATTATGAATGTGGATTTGTCTATTTTTCTGTTTAATTATGTCAATCTTTTAAAATATATTTTAAAGCTATGATGATGCTTACATACGTATTTAGTATTGTGATATCCTTCTCTTGCATTGATTATTTACCATGAAATGTCTTTCCTTACTTTTAAGTGTGCTTCCAGTATGATTTTCTGTTTTATTTCTTTTCTTTTTGTTTGTGTATTCAGAAAATTTGATACACAGAGTGCCTGGGTGGCTCAGTCAGTTAGGTATCTGACTTCGGCTCAGGTTATGATCTCACAGCTCGTGAGTCAAGCCCTGCATCAGGCTCTGTGCTGACAGCTGAGACCCTGCAGCCTGTTTTGGATTCTCTCTCTCTCTCTCTCTCTCTCTCTTTTCTGACCCTCCCCTGCTCATACTCTGTCTTTCTCTCCTTCAAAAATAAATATTTTTAAAAAATTGATACACAGAACCAGACTTATCTTTTATTTTGAGTAAATAAGAAACAAAATAGCATATGTGAAAAATCAAGCAAATGTAAATTTTCAGCTATTATTCAGAAGTTGAATTTCACTTAACTGGTGGCACAAAAATTAACAGCATAGATTTAAACTACCTCTTTATTTTTCTTTAGTTTTACCTGTCTGAGTATGAATCCAAATATCTTTCCTTATTCAGATTTCTAACAGTATTTCTTGTCTAATAGCAATACTAATTTAACCTGTAGGGAGTGGTCTCGAATGTTATCATGATTAAAACTATTGAGTGCCAACACTATACCAAACATAAATCTAAGCACATTTATTCAACACTGTGCTTACAACAACACAATTAAATTGGAGACTATTACTATCTCCAATGTAGAGATGAATGAACCAAGCTGCAGAACATTAAAGCAACTTCATCAAAGTCACAAGACATTGAGAGAACCAGATATCAAATCCAGAGATGATTTCCTGAATCTTACTTTTAACTTATGCAGATCTGTCTCTCAAATGATTTGCACCCTAAGCAAATGCTTACTAAGATTACCTAAATTCAACTGTCAGTAACTCCTTTATATAATTAAAAATATTGTAAAATATTTACAAATGTATTCTAGTGTATGGTACAGTTACCTATGTATTTTATAATCATACATTCATATTACTATAAAGATTTTTAATGTACACACACATATTTATGAGGAATTTAAAGTATTTGGGGGGGTGATTTTACTATATAATTTTTATTTTACTTGCAATTGCTGAATGTAAGATGCTATTCCATTATTCAAGTGAAAATAATGCCCTTGAATTAATTTCAACAATATGTTTCAGAAATATTACTTTCACTGTTTTTTCTCTTCTTTGTGATTTCCAAAACCGATAGATAAGGCTTTAGTTGAGTGTTATTTCCTTTGTATTCTTCATCAATACTTTAAAACCAAAACTTTAAAATACATTAAAAACCAAATGTTTATTTAAAAGAGATTTAGAAGAACACAAGTGCCAACATGTTATTATTTAGTAATGTAAAGTTGTTATAGAGTATTTGATTACCATTAGCAAGCACAGACAACAAATAGGTAACTAATAATACTAAGAGGTTTATAAATTTGTCTTAGAGTAAAATCTCATACTTTTCAAATTAGAAGTAAATAACGTCTATGCTTAGTAAAAAATGACTGTTGTGATCAATACATACCACAGGAGTTTAGAGGAAGGAGAAATTACTTTCCCAAAAAGTTTAATTTGGGAAGTTCTGAGGAATATTTGGTTATTAAATTGTAGTTTAAGGGAGAAGTACAGCTGAACAAAGATTCTAAGGTACAGGAGAGAAAAGAGTGTTCTAGAATTAATGAGAAGGCTAACACTGGAGAAATGCTTTTGCACAAGGAAGTTGTGGAAGAAGTAAGAAGAACTTTGAAAAAAGTTTTGAATTTCAGACAAAAAATAATAAATTATTCCGGCAATATGTAATCTTTAATGTCTAATCAAGGAAAAGGAATGTAAGATATGCGGTATTTAAGAAACGTTGCTTTGGCAGTTGCGTTAGAATGGATGGAGGGATAAGGACTTAGAACGAAGCAGATTACTGAAGGAATTCATCATGCAACAATTATACAGAAGCTCAATGATAAGAACAAGGGGGAAAACTGAAGGATACAGTCAGAACTTGATTTCCTTTGAGGCCAACGGGGTTAAGCTTCAAGCCTTTTAATTTGAACACATCCCATCAAAGATATGCGAGGGAACCAAGTGATTTTTTTTTTTAATTTTTTAAAATTTACATTTATTTATTTTTGAGAAATAGAGTGAGACAAAGCGTGAGCGGGGGAGGGTCAGAGAGAGAAGGAAACACAAAATCTGAAGCAGGGTCCAGGCTCTGAGCAAGCAGTCAGCTCAGAGCCTGATGCAGGGCTAGAACCCACGAACTGTGAGATCATGACCTGAGCCGAAGTTGGACTCAACCAACTGAGCCACCCAGGTGCCCTCCAAATGATTTGATTTTTTGTGGTTATTTTTTTGTTGTTGTGGTAAAAATTAAGAAGCTACCTTAACTGCAAGAAATAAACTATTATCTGTTTCTATTCTGATTGCCCCTTCATCATACTTCCTCATACTAACTCAGGTTAGTTGACATTAAAGAATCACAGGCATTTGAAGGACTCAACCAGGAAGTCAAGGAAAGAATACATTTAGTTCGCTGTCAGTGAGGTATATTCCACAATCACAACTGTATATAATTTGCTCACTGATGTCCACTGAAGTGTAAGAATGGCTTCCAGGGATACTCCTAACACCCCCGTGCCAAATCGACTGGCACCAAAATGCAGAGATGCAGGGTAGAAGACACAGCACATATGGGTATATGGCATAATGCCTGTCACCAGAAGTATATGAGTAATGAAGGAGAAACATTTCTAAAAGCATGGAGACAATCATCAGATGTGTAATTTTAAATAGATAATTCAATTCTCATTGACGCCTAATGAGAATGGAAGTTTGCTTCTGTCACTCATGATATATTGACATTAATAGAGATACCATGACACTCATGTCTTTACAGTGAGGACACTGAGAGCAAACTAATTTACAATACCTCAATTCAAGTAGTATTTAATATTAATTATAGCACAAGAACTCTTTTAATGCCCTGAAATCTTGTTGTTCATTATATTAAGGAAACTTGACAGAGGTTTTCCAAAATTTGACAGCAATCCTAAAAAATTATAGAACATTACAAATCACGAGTTGTGAACCTGAAAGAACTTTGTTAATATTTTAATAATAAGTAACAAATTTAAATCAAACATGCTAAAGGAAAGAATGAATTGTCTACTTTATATTGAAAATATTAGAAAATTGTGTCTTGTGGAGTTATTACCTCTAAAGAATATTCAGTCAAAAATGTAAAAATTAAAGGTATCATAGGGTTGTATAAAACAATTCATATACATGCTATGTTAACTTTCTGGCTTTTATGATTTCTGTGGTATTTTGTCAATTTAACTTTATAACTTGTAATACTTCATTTCTAATTTTAATTTTCTTTTTTTAATTATAATTTTAAATAAATATTTTCTTTTAAACCTAATTTTTGTTCTCAGTTTGTGGACTTTTTCTTAGGGAGGTCCAACCAAATTGTATGTTGCAATCAAAAACCTGTGTCTTTCCACCTAAAAAAAAACAGAGAACAAACTGATGGTTGCCAGGGGAATGAAGAGATGAGCATAATGGTGAAGAGGAGTGGCAGATACAGGCTTCCAGTTATGCAATGAATAAGTTGTGTGAATCAAAGTCCCAGCATACGGGATATGCTTAATGATATTGGAATAGCACTGTGTGGTGACAGATGGTAGCTACACTTGGGGTGAGCACAGAATAACATGTAAAGAAGCTGAATCACTCTGCTGTATACCTGAAACTAATGTAGCACTGTGTGTCAACTAAACTCAAATAAATTAAAAAAAAAAACAAACAAAAACAAAAACAAAAACAAAAAAACCTGGGGCTTTGGGGCTCCTGGGTGGCTCAGTTGGTTAAACATCCGATTTCGGCTCAGTTCATGAACTCATGGTTTGTGAGTTCAAGCCCCGTGTTGGACTCTGTGCTGATAGCTCAGAGCTTGGAACCTGCTTCGGATTCTGTGTCTCCCTCTCTCGCTGCCTCTCCCCTGCTCATGCTATTGCTCAGTCTCTGTCTCTGTGTCTCTCTCCCTCAAAAGTAAGTAAACATTAAAAAATTAAAAAAAAAACAACTCTGTCTTTTCTGGGGCACCTGGGTGGCTCAGTTGGTTGAACGCCTGACTCTTGATTTTGGCTCAGGTCATGATCCCCAGGTCATGGGCTTGAGTCCCATGTTGGGCTCCATACTGAGAGCAGAGATTCTCTCTTGGAATCTTAAGAGATCTTAATATTCTCTCTCTCTCCTTCTGCCCCTCTCCTCCACTTGTGCACTCTCTCTCTCTCTCTCTCTCTCTCTCTCTCTCTCAAATAAAACAAAAACCAGAAAACAAACAGGCAAAAAAACTGGGTCTTTCTTTGAATAGCCAAAGTAATTTTGAAAAAGAAAACCAGAGCTGGAGGCATCACAATCCTGGACTTTAGCCTTTACTATAAAGCTGTAATCATCAAGACAGTATGGTATTGGCACAAAAATGGACACACAAACCAATGGAATAGAATAGGGAACCCAGAATTGGGGCAACAAATGTATGGCCAACTAATCTTTGACAAAGCAGAAAAAAGTATCCAATGGAAAAAAAGCCTATCTCTTCAGCAAATGATGCTGGGAGAACTGGATAGCAACATGCAGAAGAATGAAACTGGACCACTTTCTTACACCACACACAAAAATAAACTCATCAAAATCCTAGAGAAGAAAACAGGCAATAACCTCTTTGACCTCAACTGCAGCAATTTCTTACTCAACATGTCTCCAAAGGCAAGGGAAACAAAAACAAAAATGAATTATTGGGACCTCATCAAGATAAAAAGCTTCTGCATTGCAAAGGAAACAATCAACAAAACTAAAAGGCAACCAATGGAATGGGAGAAGATATTTGCAAATGGTATATTGGATAAATGGTTAGTATCCAAATCTATAAAGAACTTACCAAACTCAACACCAAAAAACAAATAATCCAGTGAAGAAATGGGCAGACGACATGAACAGACACTTTTCCAAAGAAAGATGTAGAGAAACGGGAACCCTCTTGCACTGTTGGTGGGAATGCAAATTGGTGTAACCCCTCTGGAAAACAGTGTGGAGGTCCCTCAAAAAATTAAAAATAGAATTACCCTATGGCCCAGCAATTGTACTACTAGGAATTTATCAAAGGAGTGCTAATTCATAGGGGCACACGTTCCCCAATGTTTACAGCAGCACTATTAATGATAGCAAAATTATGAAAAGAACCCAAATGTCCATCAACTGATGAATGGATAAAGAAGATGTAGTTTATATGTACAATGGAATACTACTTGGCAATGAAAAAGAATGAAACCCTGCCATTTGCAACAATGTGGATGGAATTGGAGGATATTATGCTAAGTGAAATAAGACAATCAGAGAAAGACAGATATCAAATGTTTTCACTCATATGTGGAACTTGACAAACTTAACAGAAGACCATGAGGGAAGGGAAAGGGAAAAAAGAGTTTCAAACAGAGAGGGAGGCAAATCATAAGAAACTCTTAAATAGAGAGATCAAACAGAGGGTTGATGAGGGGGCAGGGGAGAGGGGAAAATGGGTGATGGGCATTGAGGAGGGCACTTGTTGGGATGACTACTGGATGTTGTATGTAAGCAATGAATCATGGGAATCTACTCCTGAAGCCAGAGCACACTGTATACACTGTATGTTAGCTAACTTGACAATAAGTTATATTAAAAAAAAAAAACAACCTGGGTCTTTCCTGATTACATTGTAGTATTAAAAGTGACAGATACTAACTAAGGTCAGTCTATACTGTGAAATCTACAATATCTTAAGGCCCCTTATGTAGTCCTAAAGACATATTTTAAAGGGATGATGCTTTGAACTTTTGAAGTCTACTGAAACTAATTACTACGTAACCAGTTTTGTTATTGGATTTGGATGGGCAGTTGGTAGCTATGGCTTCTGAGCCAACATCCATAATGGCAGTTATGAACAACTTATTGCTATTTAAATTTAAATTTAAGTTAATTGAATTTGAAATCTAGTTCTTGATTTCCATTTCTGATCAAGATAGAACATAGGGACTGGATTTGCCTACCATCTGAACAACCAAACACAACCAAAAAAACGGACAAAATCTGTGAAAAATAGCTTTCAAGATAATGGACATCAGGCCATAAAAAACAGGGATCTCTGAGTTGAAATCAAAAGAGGTGAGCCCCATAATAAGGTGAGGCTCCAGTTTGTTTCATTGAGAGAATATCTGGTGTTGAGGAACTCATGTCGAGCCAGATAGACTGGAGCTGGAGATAGCAAGGTGGCTAATTTCGCAGGACAGCTACTGGAGAAGAGGCAGCTGCACACAGAGAGAAATCCAGAGACATTCATATTATTCCTTCAAGTATTCATATTCAGCCAGAACTGATTAATGACTGCCTGAATGTAAGAAAACTATTTAAAGCACTCCCTGTCCCAAAAAAATTCCACCTGGAAAAACTAGGAGTAATACTCCCAGATTCTGACACAGGGCTGAGTATGTTCCTTGTTACCACCAGTAGACTGAACAGTTAGAGGGTACTGAAGGGTTTCATTTCAGTAGCTGGAGGTAGTTAGCTCTAAGCTGAGCACTGCTCCACTCTTACCCAGTAAATATTAAAAAATCAGAACCAAAGGATTAAACTACTTACCAGTTACTTAACTGCATCCCAGAACAAAGCTCAAGAATATTAATGGGATAATTTTAAAACCCAGAAACCGAAAATGTAAAATTCAAAATGCCCAAGAACTGATGAAAAAATCACTGGGCATTCAATATATCAGGGATATATATAACTCACATTAAAAAGAAACATTAGTTAATTGAAACTGACTCAGAACAGACATCAATACTAGAATTAAAAGACAGGGCATGATATCAATTATTGTAACTATATTCTATATGCTCAAAAAGTTAAGTGGAAACATGGAAGATATTAAAAAGCTAATAAGCAAATGAAAATTAAACTAGGTGGGATTAAAGACTGATTAGACATTGCAGAAGAAAATATTCGTGGCCTTTAAGAAAGTAGCAATAGAAACTATCCAAAAGGAAACAGAGAAATAAAAGAGAATTAAAAAAAAGAAGAAGAAACAGAAGAACATCAGTGAAATGTAACTCATGTTCAAACTTGAAGAGGAGGGACAGAAAAAGTTTTCAAAAACATAATGGCTAAAAATTTTCCTAACTTGATAAACTCATAGTTCCATCAAGCTCAATAAACCCCAAGCAAAAGTAACCCGAAGGAAACTACACCAATGTGCAATCATAATCAAATGGCTCAAAATCAGTGATGAACAAAAAACATTACATTACATGCAGAGGATGAGGATAATGGGAAAAAAAGAGAGATCGTTCCTAGGAAATAATGCAAGTGAGAAAACAGTGGAGCAGCATGAAAAGAAAACACAGTCAACCTAGAATGGTATATTTAGTAAAAACAACAACCAAAAAAACCCTATAAAAATGAAACTGAGAGGAAGACTTTTGAGATACACAAAAACTGCAAGAATTCATCACTAGCAGATTCATGCTGCAAGAAATGTTGAAGGAAAAATTCAAGCAGAAGAAAAGTGATACTAAATGCAAATATGAAGCTACATTAGGTAATAAAGATTAGGAACATTTGATAGGTAAACCAATCTAATTGATTTTTAATAATCACAGATGTTAAGTAGCAGAATTTACATAGGAAGATTCTGTCATCTTTTACTCTATGTGGGACTTTTATTTTGCAGTTGTAGAGGTTGGGGCTCTTCTATCTGTAACCTCCCCAAACCACCACTGCTTTGATGGAGAGCACCACTACTCATACAAAATACAAATTTAAGTTGCAAAGAACAGGAGAAAACTTGTGGAGAGTCCATTACTGTTTCTCTAGTTAATTGAAACCAGGAGCAGTTTGTCCGTTTCAGTCACTGGAGCTGAGCTCAAACTTTCCTCCACTTACTGACTCAGATGTATAATGGTCACCTTTGTCTTCTGACAAATTCTCTTGTTATCCTTCCTCATTGGTGACATAAAGAATGAGGTACATGCTTTCCTACATTGGAAATAATTGGAGAATTATTGGAGAATTATTTCCTACATTGGAAATAATTGGAGAAGCCCAATTATTCCAGAATTCCCTGGAATTATGAATAGCATAATCTATGAATAGCATAGATTCAATAAACCGAAAGATGGAACATACTTGCAGTTCCTTGGGATCCTGCTTAATGGTATTCCAGTTTTTATTTTGCTCTGTGAAGAAATGATTAGAAATACATTCCAATGCCCAGGTTATGAAGATCCTTGCCTATAAAAATCTATTTTTTAATTGTTCACAGATGAAAATTGTCATTTCCTGACAGGTGCAACTCTGGGGTCTTAGACATGAAAACTAATTGAACTGCTGAATAAAACAGTCAACTGTACTTGTCCCATTTGTTACCTTTCGTCTTGTCTCAGCAGTGGCCCAAACTCAGGCTTACTGCAATGATCTGTTTTGTGGTACAGGAGGGGGAAAATGACTATTCTGATACTGATATCTTGAAACAGTTACAGCATTTAATTTTAAAAAGGCATCAATAGTGGGGGTAATTGGCTATATAAGACAGCTTTATGATAAGGTTAAGTAACCAATAACTTTCTTTTGTTCCTAAAAACAATGGTCAGATTTAAAGGAAATCTGTTTTTTTTTCTTATGAACTCTATTCTTAATGAAAAAAAAATGGCTGCTGCTAGTTTTTGATAAAATCTCTCCACTAGCAGTACCTATCTGATGGCAAACACAGCACAAGATTCAGGGCTAGAAGAGCTGAATAGCAGTATTCTTCTAGTCCTTATGTTATTTTAAGATTGAACTACACATTGACCTTAGTAACATGAAATGAAATGGTATCCTGATTCTTTCACAGAGAGCTGGCTGCAAAGAAAAGCTGAATTAGATGACACAGCAGGGAAAGAAAAAAAAAGAAAGAGAGAGAGAGAAAGAGAGAGACACCTCTTACTTCAGTATGAACGTAACTGTGAAAATCGGTTATGTAGTAATGGTTAAAATAAATTACAGGACATTTCTAAAATGAGACTAAATTTGTGAAGTTACAGATGCTATGAATTTTTTTTAAAAATTTTTTTTAACGTTTATTCACCTTTGAGACAGAGAGAGACAGAGCATGAACGGGGGAGGGTCAGAGAGAGGGAGACACAGAATCCGAAACAGGCTCCAGGCTCTGAGCTGTCAGCACAGAGCCCGACGCGGGGCTTGAACCCACGGACCACGAGATCATGACCTGAGCCGAAGTCGGCCGCCCAACCGACTGAGCCACCCAGGCACCCCAAGATGCTATGAATTTTTATGTTGCAAACCATTTCAAATTGTTGTCCAATAATGTCATCCTAATTCCCACCCCCCACCTGCCATAGCACATAAAAACATGCTGTTAGGGGTTTTGCTAACCTTGCAAAAATTGCTTAATATAAAAATTTTAAATAATGGTAATTATAATGAGTGAAAAAGCATAATTTATTTTTGTTTTGATGACTTTAAATTTTTTTTTACTGTTTGTTTATATTTGAGAAAGAGAGACAGAGAGACAGAGAGACAGAGCATGAATGTGGGAGGGACAGAGAGAGAGGGAGACACAGACTCCCAGGCAGGCTCCAGGCTCTGAGCTGTCAGCACAAAGCCTGATTCGGGGCTGGAACCCATGAACCATGAAATCATGATCTGAGCCGAAGTCAGATGCTTAACCAACTGAGCCACCCAGGCACCCCTGTTTTGATGACTTTTAACAATTGAAATTTTGATTAAATTTTGAAAAATTTTGAAATGATGGTGTTTGATTATGAAATTAATTTCTTCACCACTCACACACATCCCAGCTATTTGTAATTTTGGTTCATGTTTTCTATCTAAAACGGTTATCTTAGAACACTCCTAGTGAGCTTCCTAATCATTTATTTAGTCCTTTTCAATGTATTGGTCTCCTAGGGATACTGCTATAAATGACTACAAACTGGGTGGTTTACAACAGAAGTTTGTTTCCCCACAGTTCTGGAGGTCAGAGGTCTGCAGTGGACGGGTTGGCAGCCCCACACTATCTCCAGAGATCCTCAGGAGTATCCTTCCGTGCTCTTCCTAGCTCCTGGTGGTTGCTGTCGTCCTTGTAGTTACTTGATTTGTAGTGGCATCATTTTAATTTCTGCCATTGACATGTGACCTTCCTCTGCATGTGCTGTCTCCATGTTTCTGTGTCTAAATCTCCCTTTCTTTTTTATAAGAACACCAATCACTAGATTAGAAATCCTAATCCAGTGTAAACTAGTCTTACCTTGATTAAACCTGCAAAGGTCCTGTTTCCAAATAAAGTCACATAACCAGGTATGGATGTTAGGACTTGAATACTTCATTTGGGGGGACATAATTCAACCAACAGTACTCAATCTTATTAAAAATGCCCCATACCCTCTCTGATGCATTTGACACTACGTTTTTTTCCTTTGAAACTTTGCCTTCTTGTCTTCCATGATACTGAATTTTCTTTTTCTTAATCTTCTCTAACCTTGTTTAATTATGTTTTCTTGGTTGTTTCATTTTCCGGCTGTTGTTTTCATATGGAATTCCCATACTTTTGTCTTTAGTTCTTTCTCTTCCATGTTCTCAATCTCCATGCATTTAATAAGCACACACTGGTAACTACAGGTACTTATATTTTCTGGATGTTGGTTATGAACATAAAAACAATCATAGTTCCTTGGGAACTTGTAGTAAACCGAGGGACTCGGGTAAACTACCGATAAGTATAACACTGAGTAGAAAAGGAACATAAACAATGCATTAAGAAAGACTTCAAAATAGAGAAGATACTCTAACTGAATTTTGAAAAAAATGAATGTTAACGGGCTAGTTTCCATGAATTTCTATTACACTTTTCTTGATGGAAAGGTTTTAAATACTAAGTACATTTAAAAAATAGATATAAGAATATTCATATTACTATTTCTCCTTGTGCTAACATTAATAAGCTTTTTTAAGGATAGTTTTCAATTTATAGAAATGTTGCAAAGATAGTACATAGAATCCCTGGATACTTCTTTTCAGTTTCCTCTATGATTAACATTTTACATTACTATGGTACATTTGCCACAGCTAATAAACCAATACTGATAAATCGTAATTAACTAAACTCCATGCTTTACTCAGATTTCCTCAGTTTTTATCTAATGTCCCTTTTCTTTACCAAAATCCCATCCAGAGTATCACATTACATTTAGTCATTATGCCTCATTATGCGTTTTTGGAGGAAGACCACAGAAAGGAAATGTCATTCTCATTACATCATATCAAAGTTACACATTATCAACATGGTATCACTGAGGATGTTAAGCTGAATTATCTAGCTGAAGTGGTGTTTGTCAGGAATTAAGAATTAAGTTTCACCTCCTCATGGGGAATATTTACTTAAATGATTTAGAATTCTTCAGTATGGAAATATGTTTCTTTACTCCCATTTATTTATTTATTTGCTCAATCATTTATGATTATCAGTATGGATTTCTGGATGTTTTAGTTTATACTTCAGGTGATAATCCAATATGCCAACCTCAAAATGAGAATCCAGTTCAAGAAGCAAAGCTTTTATTTGGGATCAACGTATTGCAATTTGGGGTTCACAGATTTAGGGAGAAGCCTAAGTAGTGTCCTGATTACAGGAAGTAGACTCAGGATTTTTCTGGGAAGAAAGAAGATTAAATAAGTTGTTTTCAAGAAGAGTTCTTTGATGCTGAGAAGCAGAGCTACATTTGTATTTCCTTGATTGGTCATTCAAAGTGATCACTACACAAAAGTTCATTTTTATCAGTCTTTTCTGACAGGGTATTCTCTTTACTGCTGACTGCTTGGAATGCTGGCAGTTTAGCCCAATTCAAAGGTTCAGAAAATAGGACATGCAAAGGCACTTCTGCTGAAATGGCTGCTCTGGCTCCATTTTAAAATGGCTCTACGTATGTCTTGGGTTCATGAATACTACATTATTTATTTTGTTTCTGAAACTGGTCCTTGAAAGGTTGACTCCTGTGTACTTTAGGCATGTCCCTATAATTTTGTTTTTTTAGTACTTCCTTCCTCTCTCACCCTACAAGATGACTCAGGATCATCTTATGCATTTCTTGCTTCAGACTTAGAACCAGTCATTTCTCCAAGGAGCCCTGGTTCCTTTTGTTAGAGGACAGTATTAGAAACCAAGGTCCAGATGCTGACTGTGTTTGTTGTTACTGTGTTTATTGCTTCTAGGCTCTCTCAGCAAGCAGAGCTAGAAACTACATGAATGTACACCTGTCTGTGCATTTACACACATCTATAATAATTTCCATATCTATTTATATCTACATGTTCAGACCAGTGACTCTGACTTAACCCAATACTAGCTAGTTCACTCTAGTCTTCTTGCTTATCTGTAACCTTCCTTTGCAACACCAAGAAACCTGGCTCCTACCATCTGACATTGATTTACTTTTGTTTAATTCCAGTATACATGGATAGTATTTTCAGATTCATCAGTCCACACCCATATGAGAAATAACTTCACCAGCTACAGTACTATGTACGTACAGTTCCTTTGCCTTTAGTCTTACAGTTCCAGTAATTTCTAAAGTTACTTAGTGATGTTATAGCATACATTTATAATACAGTTAATTCTTTTGTTACATTCTGCATTCCATCCTGAGATCCTTCAGACTCTTAATTGATTTTTAAAACTTTGAACAGATTAATTTTTACTTTTTGTACTGTAAAGTTTAATAAATTTTGACAAATGCATAATGTCATGTATCCACCACTCGAAGTACCATACAAAGTTTTACTGCCCTAGAAAAAAATCCTCTGTGCTTCACCTAATCAAATTGTGAATTTGTAACTCACTAATTTTTATTACCTGTCTCTCTTTTTCTCCAGTAAATCTCTTCATATCTTGGCTAATGGCCTAAATTACCTCTCTTCTGGATTGTTAGAATGGAGGCTGAGAGAAGAGGGGAGTATAACAGGGATGCATTTACTTTGTTGTCATATAAGGAATTCTAGCTCTGTAAAATTACTTTTCTCAAGTTTTATTTCTTAATGCCTTAATGGGCTTTTTCAGTGAAACAAATCTGGCTGGAGCTTAATGCATGTATAATAGACTTGCAACCATATCCACATTTTATACAAATTATTTATTTATCTTAAAGAATTTTATCGCAACATTAATATAATTGTGGCTAAAGTGTCATACCTTGTCATTAATAGAAGTTCTTTTAGTGTTTCATCATTAAATATCAAATTTACATCTATTATTTAATTAAGTTTCTTAAAAAAGACAAATGACTGTAAATTTTGCCAAATATCTTTTTATGATATATGGCAATATCAGGTAGGCTTTTCCTTTTGGTTTAATATTATGGTTATGTGAAGAGACTCCCCAAATTGAGGCATCTATAACTGGTTAACTAATAGGCATCTCAAACCTAACATAAATGAAACAAATTTTTTTTTAATGTTTATTTATTTTTGAGAGGGGTGGGTAGGGGCAGAGAGAGAGGGAGACACAGAATATGAAGCAAGCTCCAGGCTCTGAGCTGACAGCACAGAGCCTGATACAGGGCTTGAAGGCCCAAACTGCGAGATCATGACCTATGCTGAGGTCAGACACTTAACCGACTGAGTCACCCAGGTGCCCTACAAAATTCTTAATTCATCACTCCATCCCCCAAAATCCTTAGTCTTCCCATCTTAATGAAGGTTAATCAGTTGCTCAAGCCCCAAAGCAAGGGATCATCTTCAATTTTTCACTTTCTTTTTTACACCACAGCTGATGCATCATAAGACATGTTTACCTTATCCCCCCAATATATCCCAGATCCATCCCCTTTCACCCATCCCCTTATGCAGCTTTAGTTTCCTCCATAGCTTATATATAGTTACATACATAAATCTACACTACATTTATTGGTATATTTATTAGCCATTTTTGGTGCTTCTTCTCTGTAATACCTATTCATTAGTTTGTCCATTAAAAAAAATAGGGCCACCTGGGTGCCTCAGTCAGTTGAGCGTCCAACTTTAGCTCAGGTCATGATCTCACAGTTTGTGAGTTTGAGCCCCACATCGGGCTTGCTGCTGTCAGCACAGAGCCCGCTTCAGATCCTCTGTCCACCCCGTCTCTCTGCCCTTACCCCACTTGCACTCTCTCTCGTAAAAATAAATAAATCATTGGGGCACCTGAGTGGCTCATTCAGTTAAGCGACCGACGAAGGTTCAGGTCATGATCTCCCGGTTTGTGATTTCAGCCCCGTGTAGGGCTCTGTGCTGACAGCTCAGAACCTGGAGCCTGCTTCAGATTTTCTGTCTCACTCTCTCTCTCTGCCCCTCCCTCACTTGTGCTCTCTCAAAAATAAATTTTAAAAAATGTAAAAATAATAAATAAATAAATAAATCATTAAAAAAACATTTATGTGTAGGGGCACCTATGTGGTTCAGTCAGTTAAGCGTCTTCAGCTCAGGTCATGATCCTGAGTTTGAGCCCCACATCAGGCTCTGTGCTGACAGCTCTGAGTCTGGAGCCTACTTCCGATTCTGTGTCTCCCCTCTCTCTGCCCCTTCCCTGCTCATGCTCTGTTTCTCTCTCTCTCAAAAATAAGTAGACATTTTAAAAAAATTGTATGTGTATTCTATTATTTATTTGTTGGACTTCTTTATAAGATGATAACATATGACTAATTTCTTGTACCCCTGTGTTTTTTTACTATTTCATGTTTTTGGAGTCCTTTGCTCAATACAAATTTTAATTTTAAAGTAGTTGAAACTACTTACAATTATACATTAGGACTCTTTTGTTTGTACAAGAAATTCCTTCCACTGAGGGCACATATTTTATTATATATTTTCTTATAAAAGTTTCAAAATATTCCTTTCAGATTTATGTCTATCTAGAACTGAGTTTCTATAGATAGTGTGAAGTAAAATCCAATATGATTTTTGCCAGTATAGATAATGGATTTTCTTAGTATCATCTATGTACAAGACAGTCCTTTTCACATTGATGGGCAATGTCACTTTCAGTGTATATCTATTTGCATTCATAAATGGTCATTTGTAGGACTCTGAATTTTAGCTCAGTGATCAATTTTTGTCTTCTTACTGGCAATACCATACTTATTTAGTTATCACAACTTTCTGATAGATCTTGATATTAGATAAAACCATTTCCCTGCTTTATTCTAGAATATTCTAGAATCTTTGCTCTTCTAATAATTTGAAACTGCTTCAGTCAGTTGTTAGGAAATTTATTGAAACTACCCTTAACATATAGATCAATTTGTATTCTTCTATTTCCACAGACATGGTATAACCCCCTTTTGGTTTTCTTTAAATTATTCCAATACAATTTAATCATTTTATCTATATAGGTCTTCAGCCATTTTTCTTATACCCATGCATTGCTAACTTATGTAATTTTTAAAATTACATTCTCTAAATCTGTCTACTGCATGGGCACAGATTTTTAATTTTTTTAATAATCTTTCATTTATTTTTGAGAGAGAGACAGAGTGCAAGCAGGGGAGGAACAGAGAGAGAGGGAGACACAGAAACCGAAACAGACTCCAGGCTCTGAGCTGTCAGCACAGAGCCTGATGTGGGGCCTGAACTCACAAACCATGGGATCGTGACCTGAGCTGAAGTTGGATGCTTAACTGACTGAGACACCCAGGTGCCCCGGGAACAGATTTTTAGGCCAACATTGATTATAGCTGAATAGAGATACTCTTTCGGTTTTTTTCCTGATATTAAAGAGAATGATATCACCATGTTTTCACTAAGAATGTTTGTTATTCGCCTATATTGAGGAAGCTTTCATTTCTTCCTTTTTTATTTTTTTTATGAGTTTCTCTACCATTAATGGGTGTTACATGTTATTTTTTTCTTCATTCTTGAGTTCGTTACATAGTTTCCTCCCTTTATTCTGGTATATATTTATAAATTTTAAAAATTCTATAATGTCAACACAACCTTACAATACTGGAATAAATTCAAATTACTTATGTTAACCTTTATTTACATTGTTGAGCTAATTTGCTTTTTTTTTTTTTTTTTTTGCATTTGTTTCATAATTGACATCAGGCTATAATATCTCTTATAATACCCAAGCCTAATTTAGTTAATAAGTTATACTGACTTTTTAAAGTGAATTTTGGAAGAACATCTGGGTGGCTCAGTCGGCTAAGCAGCAGCTGACCCTTGATTTTGGCTCAGGTCATGATCTCTTGATCATGAGATCCGCACACCCAGTATGGAGCCTGCTTATGATTTTCCCTCTCTCTCCCCCCAAACCTGCCTCTCTACTGCTTGTTTTTTTTCTCTCTCACTGTCTCTCTCTCTCAAAAATAAAATAAAGTGACTATTGGGTATGTCCATTTTTTTGTATTCTTTGGGAAGCTTTGTATAAAATTGGAATTATCTATTCCTTGAAAGTGGGATATAATTTAACTTATTAATTTATTTTGAGAGAGAGAGAGAACTGGGTAAGGACAGGTAAGGACAGAGAGAGAGGGAGAGAGAATCCCATATAGGATCCTCACTGTCACCGCAGAGCCACATGGTTGGTGAGATCATGACCTGAGCCAAACTCAAGAGTCAGAAGCTTAACCAACTGAGCCACCCAGACACCCTGGACCTTATTTTTCTATATTGGTTAAATTTTAACTGCAGGTTCAGGTATCTTCATAGTTAGTGGACTATTGTGGCTTCCTCTTGATTCTTGATCCAGTTTTATCAATTTTGTTTATTTTTGTAAGTTTTCTGTCATAAATGTTTATCTAGTACTGTCATCATATCAGTTATAGCTGTCACTGTAGTTATGTCTCTTTTTTTCATTCTCAACATTGCATATGTGTTGATCAATATTGTCAGAATGTTGTTAATTACACTAATCTTTGCCAAAAAACAACTTTGTCTTTTAAGACAAATGTTTATTTTAGTATAATTTGTAGGCAGTAAAACTCATGCTATTTTAGTATACAGTTCAATGAATTTTGGGAAATGCTGTCATATAACTACTTCTAGAATCAAAATAGGATATTTCCATTATCAAAAGTGTTCCTTGGTGTCCTTTTGTATTCATTTGCATTCCTTCTCAAATATTCCTTTCATTTCCATTCCTTCTCAAATATTAATTTGATTACTGTCCTTGTAGTTTTCCCTTTGCCTAAATTTCCTACAAATGGAATTATAACACAAGGAGTCATTTGTTTCAAATTTTTTTCACTTAGGAAAATGATTTTGTGATTCATCCATAGTGTTGAAACCATGTCATATAGGATTAATGAGGCTAAAATTAGCAGAAAGTTGAAAGCTTGTTTGCAGAGAACTATTTTCTCTTAATCAGCTATTTTATTTTATTTTATTTTTATTTATTTATTTTTTTTTCAGAGCCCACTACAAATCCACTAGCTGTTTCTGCAGAATCCTGGATTCAGGGTAACTGATAGGGTTCCAGACTATGAACAAGCAAGGTCCTACATTCCTTATCCAAGATCATGAGTCCAAGACCCCATCCAGTTTACACCAGCTCTCAGAGCATGCCTGTCACCCTTTCTCCTTGTCCTAAGGTAGCCTCCTGATGTCAGGGGCTGAATTTTGCCTCCTTCTGCTGTTGTCTCCATCCTGAAGTGAACATGAGACGTATGTTACATCTATGTTTTTACTCCATACACATGCGACATCTTTGCTCATGAATGGTCATAATTTTCTCTGCCTTTTTCATCAGTATGTACATAGTCTCCTACCCTGAATTTCCCCTTTAAAAATCCTCTTCCTTACCCTGGAACCTCAGAGATGGTCTTTGGACATCTGTCAGTTGTCTCTCCAGGTTGCTGGCCCTCTGAATAAAGCAACCTTTCCTTTTCACCTATACTTGTCTCTTGAGTATTGACTTCTGAGAAGTGAGCAGCAGAACTTGAGTTTCAGCAACAATGTTGCATAGACCAGTTGTTCATTCATTTTTATTGGTGAGTGGCATTCAGGTGTATGGATGTATCACAATGTATTTTTCATTTCACAGTTGATAAACATTTAGGGTATTTCCTGTTCTGGAGATTATTAATAAAGCTGTTCTAATCATTTTTTGTACAGGTCTTTGTATGGACATAAGATTTTCTTTTTATTTGGTAAATACCTAGGGGTGGAATTGCTGGTTCCTATCTACCATATGTGTTTGCTTAACTTTATAAGAATCTGCCAAATTGTTTTCCAAAATGGCTGTACAGTTACAAAAGTACTGGTTCCTCTACCTCCTCACCAGTTCTTGATATTATCAGTCAGGGTATAAGTTGAGGTTTTAAATAGGTTTGTCAGAGTAAACCTCACTGAAAAAATAACACTTGAGCAAGGCTTGAATGAGGAAGAAAAATTCATGTTTATGTCATGGCAGCAGAAACAGGATGTACCCTGAAGCAGGAATGTGGAGGAAAACAGTAGTAAGACATACATTCAGAGAGGGAACAATATCCTCTGGGGCCTTACACACCTTAATAATAACATTGACTTTTACTCTCAATAAATGGGGACTGATTGTAGCATCTTAAGCAACAGAAAATAATGGCATTATCTTACTCATATCTTTAAGGATTTCTCTGGCTGTTACGTTGAGAAAAGACTATGGCAGATCAAGGAAAGAAGTAGAGAAAACATTAAACTCATAGCTAATGGTGAATCAAACCAGAATGCTAGCAGTGGAAGTCATGCGATGTGGCAGGATTCTTAACACAATTTTAAGGTAAGCACAGCTCAAATTCCTGATAAAATAGATACAGTGGGTAATTGGAAAGTAGGCCTCAAAAAAGCTCTGGGTTTCTTGGTCTTAGCAATTGAAAAGCTGGATTTATCCTTAAAAAACAAAGAAACAACGAAACAGAAAAACAACTGGATTTAGCAACATTAGAATCACTGATGACCTTGGTGGTATGGAAAGAGTAAATTCTTCCTGAAGTGGTGTTAAAAACTGAAGTGAAAACATTGAATACTGCCCGTGAGTTTTGCTTTAAATAGGACATAAGTAACTCCGTAAAACTTGAGGGAGGGAGACATGAGGTTAAAATTTTGTTTTTGTTTTTGTTTTTTTGTAAGATTGAGGAGATAAAATATTTCCTGGTAGGGATGACCTCGTATATTGTAGAACATAGTGGAATAAAAGTGATGATCTTGAAGGAAAACCTGGATGGAATTGATTCCACAATTAGAAGGACTGGCTCTAGGTAGGAGCAGAGGCAGTTTACAGTCAAAGGAGAGAAAGAAGAAAGCAGGAATTAAAGATGCTAATTGCTGGATAAGTTAAGTGTAATGGTGGGATTGTGGGCATTTTTGTTTGTTGCTTCAATTTTTTCAATGAAAGAGAAGCATGGTCATTAGCTCAGATTAAAGATAAGGCAGATGGAATTGGAAACTTAAAAGAAAAACAGGAACTTGGAAATAGTTTTGGTTTTTTTGTGTGTGTCTTTGGTTTTCTGAAGCATGAATGTGACATGTGTAGGGGTACTTTTTTGGAATTTATTCTGCTTGGTGTTATCTAAGCTCTCTGGACCTGTGGTTTGGAGTCTATCATTAATTTTTGAAAATTCTTGGCCATTATTATTTCAAGTATTTCTTCTGTTCTTTTCTGTTTCGACTTCTGATATTCTAATTATACATATTTGATTCCTTTTGAAATTGTCCCAGAGTTATTGGAGGTTCTGTTCTGTTTTATTGTTATTATTATTTTCTTTTTGAATTTTAGTTTGGAAAGCTTCTATTGACTTATTTACTACTTAGTCACTGGTTCTTTACTTGGCTACTTGGTCTACTGAGGTATTTTTCATTTCAGTTACAGTGTTTCTGATTTCTAACATTTCTTTTAGATTCTTTCTCAGAACTTCTATCTCCTTGCCCCAGCTGTGTTTACATGTTGACTATTGTTTCCCATTGAAACTCTTAACATTTAAAAAATGTTTTGAGGTATAGATGACAAACCCTTAACATATTAATCATAGTTATTTTAGATATTCTGTCTGATAATCCCAACATCTGTGTCATAGGTGGTGTTTGCTCTTTTCTCTTCAGACTGTGTTTTTTGTTGCCTTTTGATATATCTGGTAATTTTTTGTTGAATGCCACTCAGGTTATATCAGATAATATGTTATCTGATAATATAACATATATTATATAACTTATTATATTATCTGATAACGTATTATCTGATAATGCTTATCAGATAATATTTACTAAGGTAAATAGGTGGCTACTGGGAAGATATATGATCTGGTTACGAGCTGGGCTTTATTTCGTGTTTGTTGAAGCTATATGTGCCAGAGAAGTGAAATTTCTCTTGTGTCCTTACTTTTGTCTCCTTTCTGGATTTTGAGCTTTCCTACATACTCTTCTTCAGAAAAAGTCTGTGTCTCTCAGCTTTTTCATCTGTAATCAGCTGGAGGCCTGTTGGTATGGTGGTGAGGTATGGAGAAGGGAGGGGGTATTCTATAGTCTTCCAATTAAATTTCATTCTTAGTGTGGGCCAGAATCTTGGGCCTGTGACCTGTACAGGAGGGGTGTTTGTTTTGTTTTAGATTTTTGTTTGTTTGTTTTTGGTTTTCAAATCTTCCCTCTCAAGGAAGGCAGGAAGGGCAGGTGGGGCTGAAGTGAGAGGAATATCTTTTCCCCCAAAACTCTGGGACAAGGCTCAGGTACTCTTTGCTCTGGATAGTGGGCCTTTGTTATGGAAAAGCCTCTGGACACACTTCACAAGGATTGTTCTCCCTCTCCTTCTGTAGATCCAGGAGGGAAATCTTTCTTGGCTCTTTTTTGTGAGAACCTGGTATTCCTCAAAGAAAAGCCCACAAAAATGCAGGGATTCCCTCTAAGATTGCAGCCCCAGGAGTTCCTCCTTCTCACACTAGGCCACACTTAGTCTCCAGCAACTTGTCAAAATTATCATTGAAATCTAACCAGTTATGGCTCCAGTGACTTCTGGTCTTGATAAGCAGATCTGGGCTGTGGCTGTCTGGATTTACCTCTCTCCAGATGTCAAGGTGGTGGTTTGCCTGCAAATCCAGTTCGTTGTTGAGTTCAAGGAGTCATTGATTTTTCAATTTGTCCCACTTTTTCTTCTTGTAGGGATAGAAGTTATGACTTACTGAAATTGAAAGTTCTCTATACTATTGATGTGATTGTTTTAGCTCCTCAAATGTACGGGCATTTTGATTGGATGTAATGATAGGTGACCCCTGTCCTTGGCTTCTAAAAAGCCAGAAGAATAGCCCTGACCAGACAATGGAAGCCACGTCAGACCACAAAAGCTTAGATAAGAAAATGGCCATTATTGTTCCTATGCTGACAGAACAGTAACTCTGAAGAGAAAGCCAAGTCATGCTAATAACAAACCTTCAATGCGCTGGACAAATCTTAGAACAATGTTAACTCTCAGGGGATATTCAGATTCTGTAACAATGATGACTCTTCTGAGAAAACTGTTTAAATCATATCATGAGCTATTCTAGCACAACTGAATAACACAGGTTGACCTTGAATGAAGTCAAAGTCCAAGGCACCACCCAAGTTACCATATTGGCAACAATTTGGACTATAATTCAAAGAAATGGTGTCATAGACTAAATTGTGTCCCCTTCGAATTCAGAAGGCATAGCATTATTTAGGTGCTATTACAATATTCCTAATTCCTAAACAATATTCCTAATATTGTTTAATTCTGCTGTTCTCTTTTAGTTCTAATTACTCTTAGAGGTTTATTCATTTTATTAGTCATTCAAAAAATTCATTTTTAACCTTCTTATTCATCCTTGTTTTTCCAACTTCGTTATCTTCTGTTATCTTTATTATTTCTTCCTTCTACTTTTGTTGGATTTATTGTTCTACTTTTAATTCTATATGATAGGCACTTAATAAATTTTTAGCTCATTAACTTTTACATTAAAAAATATTTATTTATTTTGAGAGAAAGATAGAGTGGCAGGCCTGCGTGCAAGTGGCAGAGGGGCAGAGAGAGAGAGGGAGACAGAGAATCCCAAGTAGGCTCCCCGCTGTCAATGCAGAGCCTGATGCGGAGCTGGACCTCACAAACTGTGAGATCATGACCTGAGCTGAAATCAAGAGTTGGTTGCTTAACCCTCTAAGCCACCCAGTCACCCCTATCTGTTTTTTAATGTAAAAATTTTAGACTGTTGTTCATTAGCCTCTATTTTTGCTTCAACCCAATACTCTTGAGTTATGATATGTAGTATTTTTATCATTCTATATTTCTATGTGTTGCCTAATTTCAGTGGTGATTTATTCTATGATCCATGAGTTGTATGTGTTTGTTTTTGTAGTTCCAAATGTAGTTTTATTCCAGTCAGTTTTGGTTATTGTCATCTTCCTTAAGGCATTGGCACCAGACATTGAAGTCTCTACCATAGCAATTATTTGTGAGTTTTTAAAACTACATTTATGACATGCACATTATCACTTTCCATAAATATTCCATATATGGATGAAAAATGTGTATTCTTCAACTGTTATGGTATAGTATTCTAATAGTTCTAATTTGGTAATGGTACTGATCAAACCCTTCAGATTGTTTGCTATTTTTAAAATAGTTTTATTTCATGAACTACTAAGAGGGCTATGATGACATAACACAGAATGACAATACACTTATCACTCCTATGGATCTGTTATTTCACTTTTCCTTCACTCTCTGTCTCCCTTCATTTCTCCTTTCTTGACTTGTTTGTTTTTCTTCTGTTTTGTTTTCTTATTTTTCTACTTCGATTTTTATTCCTTAGTTATCTTTAAATTTTATCATACAGATTTAATTTTGTGAATGTAAAGTTAATCCAGATTTTAGTCATCCTCTCAAAAAGTAGAACATTTTAGTACTTAATAAATCTGTTTATGACTTTCCCAATTTACATGCTATTATTGACCAACATTTTCATTCTGTCCTTTTTTTTTTTACAAATTCCACTAATTAAAAATTATTATTAATTTTTAAACAGACAACATTTATTTAAATTTACCTATAGATTTACCAACTTAATTGCACCTTAATCCATCCCTTTGTTGCTATTTTATAAGGCTTGTATGGCTAATTTTATGTGTCAACTTGAGTGGGTTACAAGATGCCTACATACTGGTTAAACAGGGTTACAAGATGCCTACATACTGGTTAAATATTATTTCTGAGTATATTTGTGAGGGTGTTTCTGGATGAGATTATTATTTGGTCTATTTTTAGTAAATTCTTAGCTTTTTATCTAAAAAAGATTTTTTTCCCATAATTTTTGTCAAAGATAGTATTCTTGAGTACTCAATTAGAGGCTTTTATTTTGTCTTAGCAATGTAAAGAGAGTATTCCCTTATCTTAGTTTCCAGCTTTGTTTAAAAGGCTTCCTATAGTCTAATAGTCTTTGTTTCACTGGTGATTTGTCTTTTCTCTCTGTCTGTTTTAATGTTTTCTTTTTGTCTTTGGTGTTCTTATGCTTTATTAATATATTCTTAGGTGTGGGTTTTTATTTACTTATTTACATCCCTTTTGTATTCCTTGCTTCCTACCCGCTTTTCATTTGTTTTGACAAATTCTCAGCCTTGATCTCTTCAAATGTTCTTTTCCTTTTTATATATTCTCTTTCTGGAACTCAGTTAAAGATATATGATGCTTGGGGCGCCTGGGTGGCTCAGTCGGTTAAGCCGCCGACTTCGGCTCAGGTCATGATTTTGCGGTCCGTGAGTTCGAGCCCCGTGTCGGGCTCTGTGCTGACAGCTCAGAGCCTGGAGCCTGTTTCAGATTCTGTGTCTCCCTCTCTCTGACCCTCCCCTGTTCATGCTCTGTCTCTCTCTGTCTCAAAAATAAATAAACGTTAAAAAAATTAAAAAAAAAGATATATGATGCTTTCTCCATACTTATTGTATTGCTCTTTTATACATACTACATTCTGGGTTGTTCAGATTTACATATTTATTTCATATTATGTGACTGATAATTTCAGTATCTAAAGTCCATATAATTATCAATTTTTTGTTTTTTGTTTTTTTCACTCTTACTTCTGAAGGCAAGATTCTGTGTGTGTTTGATGATCCTTGATTGTCAACTGATATTTTCTTGGGATGTGAGAATACTGACAGTCTATTTGTTTTTTGTAAGAGAGAGAACATTTTCATTTAATTCTGCCAAGTTCCAGAAATCAGTATGGTGCCATAGAAAGTTTTAGAATAGTTCCAAGTGTCCCAGTAGCTAGATACAGTGGCAGTAAAAAATAAACCTGGATTTAATGCCTTATGATGATATTTCTATTTGTTTTTATATATAAAAATATAGGTATACAAAATGTAAACATACAAAATATTATATTCTTATACACAGGGTACAAAAATACAGAAAAATTTAAACAAATTTATGTTTAATGAGTATGTTTATATAACAATATATTTGTTTATACTATTTCTCACTCATACTATTTTTTTTTAATGTTTATTTATTTTTGACAGACAGAGCATAAATGGGGGGGGGGCAGAGAGAGAGGGAGACACAGAATCTGAAGCAGGCTCTAGGCTCTGAGCTGTCAGCACAAAGCCCAACCTGGGGCTCGAACTCACAGAACGCGAGATCATGACCTGAGCCGAAGTCGGATGCTCAACCAACTGAGCCACCCAGGTGTCCCTCATGCTATTTGTTTTTAATGGGCAATCCATGGACTGACATTATATCTTGTTCTTACCTCAAGATCTAACCCATCTGAAATGCCGCCAGTCACCAAGACAGAGGGAAAGCTATCTGGCTAATTGTGTATAATTTCTGAAAGCTTCTGCCTAGAGATCACACAAATCACTTCAACTCTTATTTCATTGTCCAAAGCAGGTTCCATGTATGTATTTAATATAAAAAACCGAAGTATGGTCCTACCATGTGCTTCTAACATCCTCCTTTCATTACTCTTGATTTTGTTAGGTTTAACATTTATTCTACAGTTCTAACATTTACACTGAATTTCATAACTAATTTTTCCATTTTCTTCAAATCTTAGTTTTATATCTAAGTGGATATCTTTTTTTACCACCAGTGCTTTCCAACTGTGGCTTCTCAGTTATTGAGATCTTAATTTTGATTCATCTTTTTTTTCCCCTTGCATTTCATAATTTTTAAGACAGGCTCTTGGGCTCTATTCCATGATTTCTTGCATATTCATGAATTTATTTCTTTTATACTAAAATGTCAACTTAACTGAATATAAAAAGTCTTGAGTCACACTTCTTTCTCATGCGTACTTCATAAATATTTCACTCATTTTTAATGTAGGATTATGTGCAAATGTCATTCATATTTTTCTTTTTTGCATGACTTTTTTTCTCTGGATGCCCATAGGATGCTTTCCCTTTTTGAAACCAAGGTAAATTGAATTGTATTTACCTTTTCAAGTTAGAAAAAAGTCTGCTGTTTTAATATGTCATATAGCTTATATCCTCCACCAATCTCATCTCCCTGGGTTTGTTTTTCTATTCTTAAAAAAAAACCTAAATATTAATTGAATTATATCACAGATACAGAAAATATGCATATCATGATGTCTAAAGCAAATTAATTTTATAAATGTGGATTCACCAATGTAAACAGTATATGGATAAAAAATAGAATACCAGTATTCTGGAAGTTTCCTCACGATCCATGCCAGCTGTTCGTTCCCCAAGGAGTGACCATTTTCCTGACTTCTAACAACTAAAAGTATTCCCTATTTTTAAAAAAACAGAAAACAAAGAAGTTCTTTGGTAAATAAAATTTCACATAGACACAAGTAAAGAGGGAGGGTAACAAAGTTTATACAGTTTTTATCAATAAAAGCATTTGTTTACAGATAATGTAATATCAAGTGAAAAGAGGCATGTATATTTTCAACAGTCACATTTGAATTAGGTTTTGTGAGCAATTTGAAAGTAGACTTTATTTCCATGCCTAAAGGTATACATGATTGTACTTTTGTGAAAAGAATGGTTAAATTTTGACTCATTGCTGTTTTAACAATATTTGTTTTTCTAACCATAGGTTACTGATTGTAAGCTTATTTAGCAAGGCCTTTTTGGAAAAACTTTTAATTGAAGTTCTATATACAGATGAACATTAATTATAACCACACAGGACCCATGAAACTTTTAAACAAACAACGACTAGCATACCTTACATCCCTCTTCACTCTCCTGACTTCTAATGTCAGAGTATTTTTGTATACTATATAAATGGTATCATACACTATTCTTTCCTGGCTTCTTTCACTCAACTTTATATTTGTGAGATTCATCCCCATTGTTGTGGATGGTTGTACTTTGTTCTTTTTGATTGCTGAAATGTACGTGAAACATATGTGTGTGCCTGTGTACTTTCAGTGTGTGACTAAACCACAGTTTATCTATCCATTCAATGGTTAATAGGTATTTGGGCTTTTTGTTTTACCATTACAAATAGTGTTGCTGGGCATTTTTATACATCATATGTCTTCTGGTACACATGTATATAAATATTTTAAGTATATACCTAGGAATGGAATTGTTGAATTGTAGGGTATGCATATGTTAAGATTTAGTAGATTCTGCTGAAGGGTTACCTAAAGAAGTGTCCATTCCTATCAGCAATAAATGAGAGTTCTGGTTTCTCCACATCCTTCTGAGTACTCAATGTCGTCTGATGTTTTCATTTTAGTAATTTCTAGTGGGTTTGTAGTGATAACGCAATGTAGTTTGAGATAAACCATTTAACAGTTTTATACTATTCAATAGCTTTTTTTCTAGACTCATACACAAAGATATATAGATTTTTTCCATCCTCCTCTCATTTTTTATTCATCATTTAATACCTACACATGATTATTTATAACATATATGAAGAATTAGTACTGAATGAAATTATCCCTGCTTCAGAAATAGAATGTTATCTTTGTAGAATTCTTCATCTGTCTTTGAAATTCAATATTTTCAATATCATTTATCTTTTTTACTAATCATTATTTTTAACATATATTTTGTAGTAATATAACATCAGAAGCAGTGGAGATAATCTTACTCTCTAGCTCAAAGTCCCCTTCCTCCTTTCATTTTGTTTTTACTTACTCTCTTATTGCCACTACCCCTCCTGTTTCTCTTTCCCTCCTCCCAATTGCCTAACATGTTAAAATGTTTGATGGGTAAACATTTATTTGGACATTTTCTTCTAAAACATAAATGTGTATTTCACATTTTTGTACACATTTTTTCTCCTGTAGATCTCACATTAGTTCTTAATTCTTTGTACTCAGCATTATATAGCAGGATCTGTCTATGTTTATCTATGTATTACCGCATAGTTTTCCATAACGTGTACCTATCACAGGTAAGTTCTTTCCTCAGTGACAGTCACCACTTACATTGCTCCAACTTCTTGCTACCCCATCATATGACATAACATCCCTCTTTGTACTATTTCCTTATGGATGATTATGAAAACTTCTGGAGCTATATTGCTGGCCCTAAGTCTAATGTATACCAAATATAATTTCATACTGAAAGATGTTGTCCAGAATGACTACACCAGTCTACATTCCCACACAGTACATAAGGGTTCCTACATCCTTTTATCTCACTATTGTTTTAATTTACATTTCATTAGTTATGTGTAAACATTTCTTCCTATATTCATATTCTTATCAACCTTTTTTGTTTTCTTGGGAAGTCATAGCTTTTGTTGTTGATATGAAGACATTTCTTATATATTATTTACATATTCTAAATTAACGCTCATTGGTTTTAGATATTGTAATGACAGATTTTTCCCAATGTGATTGGCTCGTTAATTTTAACCGGTGTCCTTTTAAAAAATAATAATAATGTTTATTTATTTAGAAGGAGAGGGAGACAGAGCATGAGCAGGGGAGGGGCAGAGAAAGAGAGAGGGAGACACAGAATCCAAAGCGGGCTCCAGGCTCTGAGCTGTCAGCATAGATCTTGACATGGGGCTCGAACTCACAAGCCATGAGATCTTGGCCTGAGATGAAGTCAGACACTTATCTGACTGAGCCACCCAGGTGGCCCATAACCAGGTGTCCTTTATTCAGAAAAGATTGTGCAAGTTTATCTTACGTACGGCAATCTTGATTAACTTTTTATCAATGCTCATAACTTGTCTATTGATTCAGCTTCTTTCAGCCTAGTATTTTTCTTAGTTTTATTGCTATTGATCAACTTTCCCTAGAATATCAATATGCACTTTTAACCTATAAATAAGGCATTTTTTCTTTTCAGGAAAGTATGCTTATAGCAAACCTTTGGATTTTAGACGAGATAGGGCATTTTCAGGGTGGTATGGCTGCAAACCTTTGGATTTTAAAATACGTGTTCTATGTTCATGTATTACTGTGTTCTGTTCTCATAATTGGTATTGTTGAATGTATATTCTGTTCTCACATTCAATAACAATAATTATGCATATATTGAATTTCCCTTATCTTCAATATCTATGATTTGATCTTTGTTTTTTTATTAATAAGAACATTTTATTGAATTTCAGTAACTTGGTAATTTCTTTTAAATTATTATTTATTATTACTTTTTAAATTACATTCAAGTTAGTTAAAATATAGTGTAATAATGATTTCAGGAATAGAATTTAGTGGTTCATCGCTTACATATTACAACCAGTGCTCATCCCAAGTGTCCTCCTTAATGCCCCCTGCCTGTTTAGCCCATCCTTCCCACGCGACACCCCTCCAGCAACCCTCAGTTTGTTCTCTGTATTTAAGAGTCTTTTATGGTTTGCTTCCCTTTATGTATTTATATTATTTTTGCTTCCCTTCCCTTATGTTCATCTGTTTTGTATCTTAAATTCCACATATGAGCGAAGTCATATGATATTTGTCTTTCTCTAATTTCACTTGGCATAATACACTCTAGTTCCATCCATGTTGTTGCAAATGGCAAGATTTCATTCTTTTTGATCGCCGACTAATATATCATTGTGCATATATACCACATCTTCTGTATTCATTCATCACTCAATGGACATTTGGGCTCTTTGCATACTTTAGCTATTGTCAATAGCACTGCTTTAAACATTGGGGTGCATGTGCCCCTTCGAAACAGCACACCTGTATCCTTTGGATAAGTACCTAGCAGTGTAATTGCTGGGGCATAGGGTAGTTCTAGTTTTAGTTTTTTGAGGAACCTCCATACTGTTTTCCAGAGTGGCTGCACCAGTTTGCATTCCCACCAGGAGTGCAAAAGGGTTCCTTTTGCTCCACATCCTCACCAACAGCTGCCATTGCCTGAGTTGTTCATTTTAGGCATTCTGACAGGTGTGCGGTGGTATCTCATTATGGTTTTGATTTGTATTTTCCTGATGATGAGTGATGTTGAGCATTTTTCATATCTGTTAGCCATCTGGATGTCTTCTTTGGAGAAGTATCTATTCATGCATTTTGCCCATTTCTTCACTGGATTATTTGTTTTTGGGGTGTTGAGTTTGATAATTTCTTTATAGATTTTGGATACTAACCCTTTATCTGATATGTAATTTGCAAGTATCTTCTTCCATTCTGTTGGTTGCCTTTTAGTGTTGCTGATTCTTTCCTTCACTGTTCAGAAGCTTTTTATCTTGATAAGGTCTCAAAAGTTCGTTTTTGCTTTTGTTTCCCTTGCCTCTGGAGACATTTCAAGGGAGAAGTTGCCGCGGCCAAGGTCAAAGAGGTTACTGCCTGCTTTCTCCTTTAAGATTTTGATGGCTTCCTGTCTTACATTTAGGTTTTTCATACATTTTGAGTTTATTTTTGTGTATGGTGTAAGAAAGTGGTCCAGGTTTATTCTTCTGCATGTCGCTTCAGCTTCCCCAACACCATTTGTTGAAGAGACTGTCTTTTTTTCCATTGGATATTCTTTCTTGCTTTGTTGGCCATACGTTTGTGGGTCCATTTCTGGGTTCTCTATTCTGTTCCATTGATCAATGTGTCTGTTTTTGTGCCAATACCACACTGTCTTGATAATTACAGCTTTGTAATACAGCTTGAAATCTGGGATTGTGATACTTCCAGCTTTGGCTTTCTTTTTCAGGATTGCTTTGCTATTCGGGGTCTTTTCTGGTTCCATACAAATTTTAGGATTATTTGTTCTAGCTCTGTGAAGAATGCTGGTGTTATTTCGATAGGGATTGCATTGAATATAGAGATTGTTTTGGGTAGTATCAACATTTTAACAATATTTGTTCTTCTAATCCATGAGCATGGAACATTTTTCCATTTTTTTGTGTTTTCTTCAATTTCTTTCCTAAGCTTTCTATAGTTTTCAGTGTATAGATTTATTTATTCCTATGTATTTTATGGTTTTTGGTGCAATTAAAAATGGGATCGAGGGGCGCCTGGGTGGCTCAGTCAGTTGAGCGTCCGACTTCGGCTCAGGTCATGATCTCACAGCTTGTGGGTTCGAGCCCCGCATCGGGCTCTGTGCTGACTGCTCAGAGCCTGCAGCCTGTTTCAGATTCTGTGTCTCCCTCTCTCTCTGACCCTCCCCCGTTCATGCTCTGTCTCTCTCTGTCTCAAAAATAAATAAACGTTAAAAAAAAATTAAAAAAAAAATGGGATCGATTCCTTGATTTCTCTTTCTGCTGCTTCATTTATTGGTGTACAGAAATGCAACCGATTTCTGTACATTGATTTTATATCCTGTGATTTTCCTGAAATCTAGCAGCTTTTGGTGGAGTCTTTTGGGTTTTCCACATAGAGTATCATGTCATCTGCAAAGAGTGAAAGGTTGACTTCATCCTTGCTGATTTGGATGCCTTTTATTTCTTTGTGTTGTCTGATTGCTGAGGCTAGGACTTCTAACACTATGTTGAATAACAGTGGTAAAAGTGGACATCCTTGTAGTGTTCCTGACCTTACGGGGAAAGTTTTTCCCCATTGAAGATGATATGAGCAGTTGCTCTTTCATATATGGTTTTATGATCTTGAGGTATGATAATTCTATCCCTACTTTCTTGAGAGTTTTTATCAAGAAAGGATGCTGTATTTTGTCAAATGCTTTCTCTGCATCTATTGAGAGGATCATGTGGTTCTTATCCTTTTTATTAATGTGATGTATCACATTGATTGATTTGCATATATTGAACCAGCCCTGCATCCCAGGAATAAATACCACTTGATCGTGGTGAATAATTCTCTTAATGTATTGTTGGATCTGATTTGCTAGTATTTTGTTGAGAATTTTTGCACCCATGTTCATGAGAGAAATTGGTCTCTAGTTCTCCTTTTTAGTGGGGCCTTTGTCTGGTTTTGGAATCAAGGTAATGCTGGCTTGTATAATGAGTTTGGAAGTTCCTTCCATTTCTATTTTTTGGAGCAGCTTCAAAAGAATAGGTGTTAACTCTTCTTTACATGTTTGGTAGAATTCCCCTGGAAAACCCTCTGGTCCTGGACTCTTTTTGTTGGGAGATTTTCGATTACTGATTCAATTTCTTTACTGGTTATGAGTCTGTTCAAATTTTCCATTTCTTCCTGTTTCAGTTTTGGTAGTTTATATGTTTCTAGGAATTTTTCCATTTCTTCCAGATTGTCCAATTTGTTAGCATATAATTGTTGACAATGTTCTCCTATTTTTGTTTGTATTTCTGCGGTGTTGGTTGTGATCTATCGTCTTTCATTTGTGATTTTATTTATTTGGGTCTTTTCCTTTTTCTTTTTGATCAGTCTGGCTAGACGGTTATCAGTTTTGTTAATTCTTTCAAAAAACCAGTTCCTGGTTTCATTGTTCTACTGTGTTTTTTTTTATTTTGATATTATTGATTTTTCTCTAATCTTTATTATTTCCTGTCTTCTGGTTTTGGGATTTATTTGCTGTAGCTTTTTTAGGTGTAAGGTTAGGTTGTGAATTTGAGACCTTTCTTCTGTCTTTAGGAAGGCTCGGATTGCCATATACTTCTTTGTTATGACTGTCTTTGCTGTATCTTAGAGGTTTTGGACTCTTGTGTTTTCATTGTCATTGGTTTCCATGTACTTTTTAATTTCCTCTTTAATTTCGTGGTTAACTCATTCATTCTTTAGTAGGATGTTTTTTAATCTCCAAGTATTCATGGTCTTTCCAAATTTTTTCTTGTGGTTTATTTCGAGATTCATAGTGTGGTCTGAAAATATGCATGGTATGATCTCCATCTTTTTGTGCTTGTTGAGGGCTGATTTGTGTCACAGTATGTGATCTATTCTTAAGAATGTTACATGTGCACTTGAGAATGTGTATTCTGCTGGTTTAGGATAAAATGGTTTAGATGGTTAAGTCCATCTGGTCCAGTGTGCCATTCAAAGCCATTGTTTCCTTGTTGGTTTTCTGCTTACATGATGTGTCAATTGTTGTAAGTGGGGTGTTGAAGTTCCCTACTATTATGGTATTATTATCAATGAATTTCTTTATGTTTGTGATTAATTGATGTATATATTTGGGTTCCATCATGTTGGGGGCATAAATTTTTAAATTGTTAGATCTTCTTGATGGATAGACCCCTTAATTATGATATAGTGCCCTTCTTCATCTCTTGTTATAGTCTTTATTTAAAATCTAGTTTGCCTGCTATAAGTATGGCTATTCTAGCTTTCTTTTGGCAACCATTAGCATAATAGATGGTTCTCCATCCCCTTAATTTCAATCTGAAGGTGTCTTTTGGTCTAAAATGAGTCTCTTGTAAGTGATATATAGATGGGTCTTGTTTTTGTATCCATTCTGATACCCTATGTCTTTTGATTGAAGCATTTAGTCCATTGACATTTAGAGTGAATACTGAAAAATATGAATTTAGTGCCATTGTATTGCCTATAGAGTTGGAGTTTCTGCTGATGTTCTCTGGCCCTTCTAGTCTTTGTTGCTTTTTGTCTTTTTTGTTTTGTTTCATCTTTTCTCTACTTAAAGAGTCCCCTTAAAATTTCTTGCAGGGCTGAAGTTTAGCGGTCACGAACTCCTTTAGTTTTTCTTTGCCTGGGAAACTCTTTATCTTTCTTTCTATTCTTAATGACAGACTTGTTGGATAAAGAATTCTTTGTTGCAAATTTTTCCGATTTAGCACATTATCCTGCCACTCCTCTATGGCCTGCCATGTTTCTGTGGATAGGCCTGCTGCAAATCTGAGTTGTCTTCCTTTATAGGTTAAGGACTTTTTTTTTCCCTTGCTGCTTTCACAATTCTTTTTTGTCTGTGTATTTTGTGAATTTGACCATGATATGCCTTGGTGATGGTTAGTTTTTGTTGAATTTGATGGGAGTTCTTTGTGCTTCTTGGATTTTGATGTCTGTGTCCTTCCCCAGATTAGGAAAGTTTTCTGCTAAAATTTGTTCACATAACCCTTTCTCTCTCTTCATCTTCTGGGACTCCTATGATTCAGATGTTATTCCTTTCTAATAAGTCACTGAGTTCTCTAAGTCTTTTATCGTGCTCTTTTGCCTTTCTCTTTTTTTTTCTGCTTCATTATTCTCCATAATTTTGTCTTCTATTTTGCTGATTCACTGCTCTGCTTCCTCCATCCTTGTCACCGTGGCAGCTTTTGAGATTGCATCTCTGTTATAGCACTTTTAATTTCGTCCTGACTAGTTACTTCTTTTATCTCTGCAGAAAGGGATTCTATGCTTTTTTTTCAACACCAGTCAGTATTCTTATTATCATGGTTTTAAATTCTAGTTCAGACATCTTGCTTATATCTGTGTTGATTAAGCTCCTGGCTGTCATTTCTTCCTGTTCTTTCTTTGGGGTGAATCCCTTCATTTTGTCATTTTAACAGAAGAAAAAAAATAAAATAAAAAATAAAACTTAAAAGCTAAAAAAAAATCAAATAAAGGAAGGTAGATCCTAGGTGTGTTTTGACCTGCTTGTTGAAAGAAACTTGATAGAAAAGAGAAAAAAAGGGAAAGAAAAGAAAGAAAAAAATAAGAAAAAATTTAAAATTAAAAAAATGTAAAGAATAAAATGAAATAAAGTGAAATAAAATAAAAATTTATATAAAAATAAAAATATATAGTAAAATAGTAATTCAAAAGTTAAAATAAATTTAAAAAAAGAAAAAAATAAATTTTTCTCTTTCCACTGAGTTCTGTGGCTCAAGCTATGCAGATTGTTGTGTGAATCCTCAGATCAATTTCCTAGGTTTGCAAAATGGTTTGGTGCTGATCTACCTGCAATTCTGGGATGAAACAAGCTGAGCGCTTCCATGCTGCTCCAGTACCTTGAACCTCTCTTGTTGTCTCCACTTAATTCTTGAGAGTAAACTTGAATGTGCTAGCCACTGAGGTCCAACCTGTGTATAGTCAGCTGACTTCAGATCCTCCTGCTCACAGTTTGAGTTTGTCAGGAGTCTTCACATGGTGAAGCTAGGTTCTTTGCTTTAGTTTCACCAGCTATAATCAAGATCTCAGCTTGGTTGCATTCTTATCTTCTATATCCACATGAGAGTGCAGGAAAACTGAGAAAACTTCCAGGAACTTGGTACTTTAAAGATTTTAAACCTTTGCACACAAATCACCGCTATACTTTCTACAATAGTGGAGGTTGGGACTTGAAGATTGTCACTTATGTCCTCGTGTCACATAGCATGGAAATCCCAAGTCCTGACACTGTCCTGCCCCTGACCTTGACTCAGGATCTATTCTGTTGTTCCAGGGAGAACACTGAAGGGAGTGGTGTCTTTAAGGAGCTCAACTGTCCACATGAATACTCTAAAGATGCCAGAGTAAGATGGATCCAAAATCATGCCCAGACTCCTTGTAAGATCTGTTTCATTTAGTGTTTTTAAATTCAATTTCTGTTTGATTCTATCAAGATTGTTATGCTCCAAAATACAGAATACAAATGTGTGTATGTTATGAATACACTGCTTCTAATGCTGATTTGACTTCTAGAATTGCTTTATCTCACTTATTTTTCTGAGCTCTATGATCTTATCTCGTATTTCTAATCTTACTAAGTTTTGTCTTCATGTTTTATTTGATGCATTTGAATGCAAAAAGACTTGGTTAAGTAGAAACTATCTTTTGATTCATGGTATCTTTCTTCCAGTGGTATTTTCTTTATATGCCTTTTTCTTCTTACATTGCTCTTTTCCTACTCGTTTGATTTTTTAATCTATGTGTACGTCACTTCTTTCTGATTTTTAATAATTTTGAATAGGGCATGTATGTCTGGTTCAGATATCTGTGAAATTAATTAAGGGTGAAAGATGAAAGCTGAAGTGCTGGAAGTTTACGACATAACCTTCACCACCTCTGTTTTGTTATCTCATGAGGGAAAGGCTCTGCTCATCATTTATCTTTCTCATGTCTGTTGAGCAGAAAGTCTTTGGAATTTTCACAGGAAAACCTTAAGCTCCAGGTGTCTATGATGTATTTAGTAGTTATTTATTTTTGTATGGCTTTGATTAGCTATCACCAAGATGACCCTCTTCTTGTTCTCTTTCTGAAAAGATAACTTATCTATGTACTTCTTATTCAGCCTTCCCTCATTCATCAGCTTTGCTTTAAAGCACCTATATTCCACTCATACCTCCCATGTAAATTTTCTTTGATCCTTTCAGAGTTGTGCCATCTACTCTGAGGGACAGAGGCACTATTTAAAGAATCTCTAGAAGTTTGTACTTACTGTTGACACTTCTGTCATTTTGGCCCTAATAATTTTTTTTTTAATTTCTATTTGGAGTTTGTAACTTGGGCTGTGACTATCTCCTAGTCCCATTGAAGATATATATAGCAGACTTCATTTTTTAAATATTAGATTGTTGTTTCAGCTGGCATTCATAAGAAAGTGGATAAAATTACAGAAGGGGAGAATGCTTAGTTTACTGAAGTATAAAACTGGTCAGTAAAAATATTTTTAATCACTTATCTTTTAAAGCTTGTCATTATTTTAAAACGCTTTACATTTTTCTAAGGGATCAAGTGCTTTGTGGTGGGTGTGTAATTACTGTAGAATGTAAAATTGGGGACCTGAACATGGAATATTTGTGCATGCCAGTAATTTGAAAATTAGCATCCAAACTACAGTGGAATTTGATGAAAAATAAAATGGAAAGTTATTATATCACTTAGTTTTATTAGGAAATTATTCTCATATTGGGCCAAAAACAACAAGTAATTATTCATAGCACCATTGAAGAGATTGCCATATGTGATAGACATATATTTATTGGTTAGGGTTTTTTCAGGTACAAGGGATAGAAATTCAGTTCAAAACATCTTAAGTAAAAAGAGAACTTATTGATATCTTTGACTGGCTATTCTAGGAGTGGCACTTATTTTATCTTGTGTTGCTGCAAAGTTCTGGTTATTTTCAAATGGTTTGTGTGAAGAACACATAGAGCTCCCAGTTAGAAACCCCACCAGAAAGAGAATTTCTTGCTCCTGATATCCCTACGTGAAAGATTCCCTTTTCCCATTGTCCATACTGCTTGAGCCAAATTTGGATCATATGCCCATGCAGGTATGTAAGAATGGGTAGTAGAATCACACCACGATCAAATGAGAAAAAGTAGGACTTTTATATACAAGAACAGGATGTTGGTAGACCAAACGTTAAGTCCAATGATTAATTGATTGGGATGTACTATCTCAATATCCTGATTGCAACATGATCTCAAAAAAGGTTTTATGCTTCTACTTTAAGCATGTTGCAGAGTCACTGAAGTTCTGTGTTGTTTTGAAAGGGATTAGGGGAAAGAACAAACCATAAGACTGGTTTGTTTCAGTGATCTTTATTCTTTAGTTGCAGATTGAAAAACCAATGGCTCAGGGTATTTACTCTGGTAGCTTCAAGTTTTTCAGGGAATCTTAGGTTTAAAGATGCTCTCATTTCTGTTGAAAGTGAACGAACTAGTCCTCAGAGCTTCTGCAATTATCATAAATCACAGGGAGAGACATGGAAGGCCAGGCAATTAAATGTAGAGGAACTAAGTCTTTTGTGGCATCATTAGTTCATTATATCGTCTTGGCTAAAACTGGTCTATCTCTGAATTTCTCCATATGTGCGATAATAGTTTTTTTTTTTAATTTTAAAAGGCATTGTAGATCACGTATTCTGTTACTAATAATCAAGAACATGGTAAGGAATACACCAGGACATTTTTGTCCATAGCCTTCACTAATAGTGTCAAAATCTCCTTTTCTGAGAATTAAAAATCTACTAATATGGATTATGTCATATTGACCTTAATGTTCTTCCTGTAACTCCTATTACTCTATCTAACTGGTTCTGCAATATATCTAACATGGATATCATTATTGCTATTTAGTGATGACTTGGGAATTTGTGTTTTCTCTCCTATTTGATTCATTCCTACTTATTAACTCTCATATGACTCCAGCATAAATAAACGACCTACCTTCTAGTTTGCTCTTTCTAAGTGACTGAGCTGCATCTAGGAACTTGGCACTAGTCCTTCATCTGTGATTGGATTTACCAGGGAGATGATCCTCAAAAAGAGCTTTTAAACATTGAAAAAAAATGAGAAAGAAGGACAATTGGTGGGAAACTAAAAAAACAAACCTTTTGTGAAAACAAGATTATTTATTTATTTATTTATAGAAATAGAGAGAGTGTGAGAGCACACGAGCCAGGGAGAGAGGCAGGGGGGGAGAGGGAGTGAGTATCTTGAGCAGGCTTTACACTCAAGTCCTGATGCAGGACTTGATCCCATGACCATGGGATCCTGACCTGAGCCAAAATCAAGAGTTGGATGTTCAATCAGCTGAGCCACCCACATGCCTCAAGAAACAAAGTCTTTTGATTTATCATTTTAACAGTCTTGATCCCATTTGACCCATGTTCCAGTATATTAAACAATGGATAAATTAGTTTTGAAGTGTTGCTTGGGTAAAACAGGTAAGTCATAGAGAAATCATGGCCTTATACAATTTATAACTCCTAAGAAAACTTATACAAAGTTAACTCTTAGGAAAATAATCTGTTATCAGGAAATTAGTTGAAAAACTCACTTTTGGCTGTCTGGTCATTAACATCTAATGGCATACAGCTTTTCTGCAGCACAGTGTGCGACTTGGTGATTTTCCCAGAGCTTATGCCCAAGTGAAGCTCATAGGCCTGAAGGCAAAAAGAAAGGAAACAGAAGTGCAAAGGACAAATTAGAGTTGTTTCTTATTTGTGTTTCCTAATCTGAGTGAATGCCTTGTTAAAAATGTTAATCCCAATGTTCTTAAATATCATTATTGCATTTCTGCATACTAATTAGTATTTCAATATAGTTTGTATTGATATTTGAGTAGGAGGTGATGAACTTTCCTCTTAATTATTGATTTGGCTCTGACATTTCCAGATTGCTTTTTGCCATATCCGTATTTTCTGCAACTGTAAAGTTTGCGTGGACCCAGTGTAAAAATTGCATTACTCATTTAGCTCTGTGGCACATGTTCAGCTTGTTGCATCTGAACTCAATATGGTGAATATTTTTTTCTGCTTTGCATGTGAATATAATTCAAGATGCTTGTTTTAATTTTAAATGCCTACATGCCATGGCTTCTAACTAGAGAATATTTAAGGTACTTTTCTGATTATCCATCTTTATTATTTCCATGCGAGTTCAGAAGAATCACTGAACAGCCAGATTTTTTTTTCTTTGTAACATTGGTACATTTATGTTGTTTCAATTGCTCTGAGGATACATACTTTAGTTTATCTCATAAAAGGTAATCAAAGCTGTTCAACCAGTTGTGTGAAATTTGAAAAGCATAATTAAATTCATTAGTTGCTAAACACCAAGGATAAGTTTATATTAAGAAAAAGACTTCTAAATGTGTGGATGCCTACATTTTGAAAAACACATGTAATAAAAATGACAAACTATGTGGTGAACACCATTCTTATTTTTTTTATTTTATTTATTTATTTATTTATTTATTTTTAAATTTTTTTTTTTTTAACGTTTATTTATTTTTGAGACAGAGAGAGACAGAGCATGAACGGGGGAGGGTCAGAGAGAGAGGGAGACACAGAATCCGAAATAGGCTCCAGGCTCTGAGCGGTCAGCACAGAGCCAGACGCGGAGCTCGAACTCACGGACCGTGAGGTCATGACCTGAGCCGAAGTCAGATGCCCAACCGACCAAGCCACCCAGGCGCCCCGGTGAACACCATTCTAAAATATTCAGATGTATTAATGGATTTTATCCTCCAAAAATAAGCACTCTAATTATTCCACTATGCAGAAGGGAAACTGAAGCACAGTGAATAAACTGCTCAAGGTCAAGCAGCTAATAAATGCCAGTGTCAGGATCTAAATCCAAGCAGTCTAGATTTAGAACACGTATATCCGATCACAAAGAATACTGCTTTTCAGGTAGTTGGATGGGTGGATTGGGAAGCAATGGGATCAGGTGTGAGGGAAGGCAAAAGAGTAAGGTTTTAGGTCAAGCTCTACTCACTTCTGGAGTTCAGAGCCTAAATGATGGAATTGCAGCACAAAGGATTTACTAAGATTTTATTTGTGTGTGTATGTATGTAAAAAGTAGGGTACAGCTTTTGTACCCTCAGACTGAAGTGATCTAAGGGCAAAAAGGTAGCATTTTCATGGAACATGAGATACATGCTAATTTACTGCTTTATTTTTTTAAAAAAAAGATTTAAGTAATTTCTATACCCAATGTGGGGCTCGAACTCACAACCCTGAGATCAAGAGTTGCATGCTCTACTGAATGAGCCGGCCAGGTACCCCAACTACTTTTCAATAATACATGCAACATGTCAAATGAAGTTGTCCAATCACACAAGCTTGAAAAAGTGAAATCACTAATACTATATCACTTTTACATATCAACCTATTCAATCATATACTTCAGCTTCAATGATATATCTCATATTCTATAATTTTGTATTTTTCTGAAGACTGAAAACAGAAAGTTCAAGTGAGCTAAACAGCTGCTGGTTACAGCCATGCCTCTCAATTTCCTCTCTTTTCTTGATTCTTAAGTATGAATATCTAACATCTTTTCATTGGTATCAGTATTTGTACTTTTTAATTTCATTCTTATTTTTGTATGATAGAAAAAATATATAGTAAATGCTCACATTTTTCATAATTTGTACACTCAAACTGTACAAATCAAGATGGTAATGAACACAGAGCCTCCATTTAATATCTTGAAGTAGTGAGCTATATGAAAATAAAGAAAAATACAAATTTGGCATGTAAAAGTAATATAATTAGTATTTACAACATATATAGATAAATAAAATACATGAATGTGAAGGATCTTATGTATTAATATATGCCAGTAACCTCAATATATCTAATGTTGTTGTAAGAAAACTGTGAGAGTTTTCTAGTTTTTTTGACTTGTGGTTATGCACTGTGATTCCACCATCATGTTATTTGCAATGAAAACTATTGTTAGCTTGTGGCCCAGGGATACTGCATAATAATCAGAAAAACTGGACTTCCATATCATGTATACTGAAATGGCTACTGAGTGACTTATTCTAGCTTTCTTTTGCCTCTGTTTAACCATCTTCAAAATGAAAAGAATATCTATTCCATTAATATAAAATACTGTCTAATTACTATACATTTTAAACTAAAGAGTCTGGGGTCATTTTAAATACTGGAACAAACAGACAGTGATTGTATAAGTTGTTGACCTATTATAGAAATAATACAGAAATCATCTCAAGTTTTCCTTCTTACAAATTAAATTTCTAAATAAGAAGGATCAGTAAAGAGTAATGACGATACCTCAATGCAAGTAAAACCATTTCAATTATTATGACCATACCCTATATGCTTTTTTCCTTCAAGAAAACATTCCTATCTCTCAAATCAAACCTTGCATGAGAAAGAGCCTATTATACCTATCTATAAGGCTCTGACAAATGCTTTTTAAATTTGCATGCCTTACTTAGTTTAGTATGACACATGCACACGGATACATATACAATCTTTTAAAACTAATGTCTAAAAGTGCAATGCAATTTTCCTAGATTGGAATGGAAAAATCTAGGTGATTACTTGAACAAGTCTTTTTTCCTTTTTTTTAACCTCTCCTTACTTTCCTTTCTTATTTTGTATCACTCAGAAAACTTTGTTTTCAAGTCCATAGTATTACACTAGGCACTATTCATTGTGCTGACAAGAGTCAACAAGGTCTTTACCCTTATGGAGCTTGCATAGTGCTGAGAGTGGTGGAACAAGGAAAAAAGAAAGCAAAGAAATAAACACAAAATTAGATAGTGTTAATCTTTTTAAGAGATCATTGAAATTGGTGATATAATAGTTTGATATAACAGAGAGTGACTAGGTGTCATCTTTGTGTTGGGTGATTAGGGAAGTCTTCTCTGATGAAGTGACAAAGAAGTTATGAGGCAGTCCTGGGAAGAAGGGAGGAAGATTAGGAAAAATGAGTGTTGGGAAGGCCCCAGGTGGAAAAGAAGTAAAGTGGATTAGTAGGGTATTAATAGGGCAATCTTATAATTCTATTTTGTAATTTAGGTTACTAATTGGTAAACATACTTACTAGTATTGACTATAAACCTTCCCTCTCAGTTATACTGGGAAGTGTATGCACTTGGAAGTCATAAAGTCAAGGTTTTGAGTCTTAGCACCTTGTAGCTGGATGATAGCATCTCATCCCATCTTTTAAATATGGACAATGTTACTTAGTTTTGGAACTGTTGTAAAGGTCCTGACATAATATAGGGCACATCGTAGTTACTCACACTGTAGCTATTAATTTTGTAATATTTCAAGTTCTGATGCTTGACCAAGATATGACCTAATCCATTCATATGTGAAGCTTCTCATTCACTCACTAGAAAGTCATCAACTAATTGACAATTACTGTGAAAAAGGCAAAGTGGTAGTTGTCATTCCTTGCTTTAGCAGGCCAGGAGATGACAAAGGTCAGGGTAGAGGGATTCATGAACAGGGTGCCTCCTTTAATCTATCAATAAGCAGGATTTGGGACCCTAGCAACATAAGGATCCAAGATAAAAACTGGAGTTTTCCAAACACTGCTGGAGATTTTTTCCTCACCAAATATATATTTACATATATAGTATGTAGAAGAATGATGTGGGTGTTATTCCTGGATTACTGTGCAAGAACATGCTTCAACATTATTGAAGTACATTTGGTGCTAAGTAATTCTCCCTCTGGCTCTGTATTTTCCCACCAAAACTTCAGTCCAGTGAAGAGGGTTTAGACACAGATAAATGGAGGTATGTGTTACTGTTAAGAATGATGCTGAATAAGATGTGTATTTAGAGGGAGCTATGAGAAATGGAAAGGAAGCAAGGAGGAAGATCACAAAGGACATTCCTATTAATATAATAAAATGTCAACTGTCTCCTGACAGCTTTCCATTGTAAGGTTTGCATACAAATTTTACCTTTCAGACAAGTTTTATTTTTAGAATGACAAAAAAACACTAGAAGTATTGGGTGGATCATGTTACATGTTGGCATATCTTCATAAACCTCCAAATGGCCTTCCCTTATACAACTTACCTGTGCTTTTTTCAGGTGGAATTTGTGAATTGAGTATGGTATTCTGCCTTTTCATTTTCTTTTTACTGCTTCTTTTCAATGTTACTGAAATAAAAATGATTCTGCTCATGTAGCTGGACATGCTTAGAATATAGGACAGGCTTTGTTACATTTTTCTTCCTGTAGATAGAATCTATTTGAGCTTGAATCAAGGGTCACAGAATAAAACTAATCAAGAAAATAGAGAAACACATGTCTCTTTACTCTGGTGGTAGAACCTGTATTCCCTCTGGCTTTGTGCCTAATCCATCACTTCTCCCCAGGCACCTTTCTGGGGCTCAGTCTCTGCCTGACTCCTCTCACAGTACGAAGGGCCAGGTGTATTTATCCTTTCTCTGTTGCAACAGCCACATTTATATTGATGCTTCCTAATTTGGTATCTCTGGACAAAAATTTGCTCCTGTTATTAAGACCCGTATATTCAAACTCTCTTTACTTCCCCATGTGACCTTTTGCTGATGGCTCAAAGTGTAATCATTTTCTCTCTCAAACCTATTTCTGTGTTCCCATCTTGCCTGACAGTACTACTTGTCACCTATTTACTCATCCTAGGAGCCTAGAAAGTATCATTGATTCTTCACTCTCCACTAACTTTCACAGTCTCTCAATTATCAAGTCCTGTCAATACTGTCTTCTTCATTTCCTATAGATCTGTCCTCTACTTTCCATCTGCATTGTAACCACTGCCTCCCTTCAGACTACTGGCAAAGCTCACCTGAAATACTGAATAGCTCATAAATGGTCTCCATTCTTCCAGTCTTGTCCTCCTCACCAATCAATTATATACACAGCTACCATGGTGATCTTTGTCACTCACCTAAAGTCCTCAAAATATTCGTCACTGTCTTCGAATTAAAACCAAAACTTGTTGGCATGGTCTGGAAAGCCTCTCCAGATGTGGTTCTTAGTAAATCGTTGCTAAGCTTCCTGATGATTTCTCTCCCTCCATTTCTGCTCCCTCCCCATGGAGGCATCCCCACTGAGCTCCAACTACATGATACTTTTGCATTTGCTAGAATCTGCCATTGCTTTCTTTTTTTGTTAAAGTGTATCCTTTTATTTTTAAGTAATCTCTACACCCAAACTCAAGTTTGGGTGGGGCTCAAACTCATGACCCCAGAGATCAGGAGTCACATGCTCTTCCAACTGAGCCAGCCAGGCGCCCCTGACCTTGCTTTCTTATATTAATTATTTGTACCTGTTTATTGCTGCTGCTTTGGCCTCCAACTTACTCATTCACTCATTTTTTTCATCCTTAGTTAGAGGTCAGCTCCTCCAGAGAGCCTTCACTGATTTCCCCAACCCAGAATTAGATGTCTCTATGTGCTCCATAGCAACAGAGCAGCCAGCACTAATTACTAGTAAGACCTATCACATTCCTGTGTGGCTACTGGATAGTCTGTTCTCCCCCATGTACTCTCCCTCCTCTCACCAATTAGACCATGAGAAGTTCAAATCATAGTAACTACTAAATAAATATTTGTTAAAAAAGAATTGAATGTGTTCTTTACACTGAGATATTGTTATATAGCTAAATGATGCTATCAGAATAGATGTGGAATATGCTATTTTCTTCTGCCTCCACAGATCGGTGCCTCAAAGCATCTATGAAGTGGGTAGTTTAACATATATAAAGTTGCTTTTTTTCTTTTTAAAATTCATTTTCTTTTTTTTAATGTTTTTATTTATTTTTGAGACAGAGAGAGACAGAGTATGAACAGGGGAGGGGCAGAGAGAGGGGGAGACACAGAATCTGAAGTGGGCTCCAGGCTCTGAGCTGTCAGCACAGAGCCTGATGTGGGGCTCGAACTCATGGAGTGTGAGATCATGACTTGAGCTGAAGTCAGACGCTCAACCGACTGAGCCATCCAGGTGCCCCAAAACTCACTTTCAAATAGTTTTTACAAGGTAAGTAGATATAATCATTGATAGTTTTGAGAATTTTGTCATAAAAATGATATATGTAATATGCACATGCTTTTCAGTTTTAGACAACCCCCCCCCATATTCTATGATTCCAACTATGTTCATTATTCACAAGAAAATTATCAGTAAATTACTTTTTGTTAATAGAATTAGTCTTCACTCATGGGAATGAATCTTTTCTTTTAATAGTTAAATGTTAGCATAATTAATCAATGTACTAGAAATCAGAGATTTAAGAATTTTTTTCCTATTAAAAAAGGGAAGAAACTAGAAGATATTCTCAAATGTATTTTTTAGAAAAAAAGTTTAATCTAGAGAATCAGTCTTCTTCCTAATCCTCATTCTTGATACTTTCTAGTCCATCAGCAATAATAGATCAGAAGATTTTTGGTGAGTACTCTTTTGTTGGTGTGGGCCAAACTAGTCTATTGCTCTGATCTACACTAGATGTTGATTAGGGGGCTTAAGAACACCAGTGAGTATGGTGCAAAAGTGTAATGTAAAGAATCACATTTAAAATTGTTTCTAAAAATCAAATGTCATGTTATAGTAGAATGAAAGCTTTCATACACACACACAGAAAAACAGTTTATGAAATGGGATATTAAGAGAGCACAGTGAAAAAAGAAACCAAGATAAAACAGTGAGAGTGGAAAATATATTTTAACAGCAGGAAATGACATGACATGACATGAAAAAAAAAGAATAGACGTGTAGAAATACAGGTGGGAGAACTAAAAGTCAAAATTAATGATACAAAATAAAAGTCTGCTTAAAGAAAAATTAAAAGAAAATATAAAGAAGAGCAAAAGAATCTTTCAATTACAAGTTTAAGTTTCAGTGCCCAAATATTACTTAATTGTAAGAATGTCAGGATAGTAGTTTTTATATTGCATTATTTTTAGAATTTTCCTAAATTTAGAAGTGTAAGTCTTCACTTTGACAACGTGAAGGCAAACAGAACATCAGTGTATCATTAATGGAGCAGTCTCCAACTGATCTGGCTTCAAATGGTACAGAGTCCCCTGTACCATTTGTATCCTGAACAGCTGGGCTATGGCAGTATTAGCTGAGCAGGTTTTTACTCATTTGTTTAATTTTTTTTCTTTATAGTGCATTTGCTTCCTCCTAAAATGTTATCTGGGCACTTGGAAGCCAAATAATTAAGACTGTGACAATAAAATAAGGGTGCACAGCTTTTCAAAAAGTATAATGTTGTGGCTTTACCCACTAACCTCTAGTTTCTCAGGAGTCTAACACTCAATAGCTAATTTTTTCTTTTTTAGTGTCTCTGAGTCTGTTACTGCTATCAAATATTTTGGACTTATGCCAAATATATAAAGGCAGACTATTATAATAAAAATATTAACGTGGAATATTAAAAAAAGAAAATTCATAGAGTAATCTTAATGGAAGATGATAAGCTCCCAAATATAAATCAGATATTTAGTTTCCCCTCCCCCCACCTGCCACAAACTAACAATGTAGTGATGTAATTTTCCCATTCTGCAAAGTGATTACCAAAGTTCATGCCAAAGAAACATAAACAAATGCATAATTCTGGGGCTACAGCAAATGTGTAAAAATATTAATATTCTAGGCTTGAAAGCTTTTAATGCATCTCAACACAGATTCGCTGTGATTTTGCTATTTTCAAAGTCCCTGTTAGACAGATAAGCCAGAGGCAGGGGAGCAGGCCAGAATCTAGTAAGTACTAAAAGCAAAATACTCACAAGGGGTATGAAGTTTTCAGAGGAAGAAGGCACCATGATTTGCTGGAAGAATCAGGAAATCTAATAGAGGATGTGTCATTTGAGCTGGGTCTGCAAGAGTGTGCAGGATTTTGAAGACTGATACACAGGCTATGACTACTTTATTTCCACCGTGATTCCTCAGGTTTAGGTACTCATCCTATTTTATGTGATATTATCTTTTTTGCTGATTTCGTCTTGCATTTCCAACGTTGTGTCTAAACCCTCCACTATGTGGAGAATTAATCATACCAAATTAACGATTGTCTCCTGAATAAACCAAACAGTTGTTTTTAAAATCACTTTGCCCTCCTCTTCCCATTCTCCCAGCTCGCTTCGCTGCTTTCTTCCCTTACCTTAAGTAGGTTGCAAACGAGTGTAGAAGGTTTGCTTCACTTTCAACGTCTTCCTGGACCCCTCCGTGAATAAGTATGTTATCTCACTGAGATTTCCAAATCTCGTTATATGCTGTTTGATTACTGTGTCTCATACTGTATCATTTCATCTATAAGCTTGCTCCTCCAAGCAAAGCATGAGATTCTTGAGGGCACGGGGTGGGGGCGTGGGGGTGGTCTTCTGTGTCTTCAGGCCCAGTGCCTCTCAGGTGGTTAGGTACTGAGCGTCTGTGCGCACCCTAAAGAAATCAGTGCTAGGCGGGAAGAACTGTATGCAGACCTAGGGCTTGTACAGGAAGGTTCTCATAAGCAGCAGCTGATACTGAAAAACCAACTCTGGACTCATGGGTTCACTTCTTCCTCTGACTGGCTGGGTCACTACGAGGGGCACTCCAAAGGCAAGGCCACGCAACCTGGAAGCCCACAGCAATACTAGCAGCAGCAACAGTAATGTAAGTGACACTGCTACTAACATAATCCTCCATGCGTTTCCATGTGCTTTCCCAGCCATCGTCTGAATGTTCCTCTTCAGCGGCCTAAAGTGGCCCTACATTCTTTTCCAGAATCCGGGAAACACCTTTCTTTCAGACCATGAGAGGGGAAAAAAAAAAAAAAAAAAAAAAGAAAAAAAAAAAAGGACTTTCCTAGGACTGAGAGCGGGGATTCCCTCTCCACGAACGTGCACTCTCCACCACGCTCACCGGAGCTGAAGGCGAGCCCCGCGAAAGCGCGTGCGGCCCCTGGGAACACTCCCCACACCCGGCGGCCCCCGCCTCCCAGAGAAGGGTCTCGAGCCCGGGAATCCTCTAATTAGGCTCGCCCCCATTGGTTGTCCCCAAGGCACCTCCGTGCCGTCACGGTGTTATGCTAATGAGGGGGAGTCTCATTGGCTCGGCCCCCGGCGGCAGCTGCGACGGCTCTGGCGGGGAGAGCCGGGTTGGCCGCGGCTGGGACCAAACGCACGGTCCCTCTCTCGCCGGCTCCTGGCTGTGCCGCGTGCACGCCCGCGCGGGGACCCGCTGCCGGGATTGCCCTCGGAGGAGGCTCCTCGACCCGCCTTTTAGGAAAGTGCCTCCCCAGCCTGCAGCGCGCACGCCCCCTCCCCTCTTTCTAGGCACCGCGCGCTTTCGTTTTTGTTTTTTGTTTTTTTCCGCGAAGTAACTTTTGCATTCCCGCCTCCCCCGAGTCCTGGGGACCAGAGGCGGTGCCGAGCCTGGGGGCGGTTCCTTGGCAGCGTAGATTCTTGTCAGAGCCAGACTTTTGCTCCTGGGCTCGGTTTGCATCATCCCCATCACACCCTCAGGAGAGAGGATCCAGCCCCCTTTCAGCCTCAGCTTCCGGCTCGGAGCGGACCCCTCCCCCTCCCAGGCCCCTTCCCCTTCCCCGTCCCTCTCCGGACCACGCATCTTGCTAGTCCCCTCCCTCTACTCCGCAGAATTTTCTTTTTCTCTCCCTCCACTCCTCTGTTCGTCGTTTTCTGTTTCCCACTCTTTGAGGAAGGATGGTTGATTTGGAGAGCGAAGTGCCTCCTCTGCCTCCCAGGTACAGGTTTCGGGATTTGCTGCTAGGGGACCAAGGATGGCAAAACGACGACAGGTAAGTGGTGCTGTGCAGTCTTGCTCTGTCAGTACAGCTGAAAAAGGGACAGAGATGGGGAGGCTGAAGAGGGAAGAGGAGACAAGAAAAAGGGAGCCAGAGACGGGAGGAGAGAGAGTTTAAATGGCTTATCCATGTCTTATGATATGTCTCTCCATTTTGACTGTATTGAGCAGTTGCTATAGACAAGGGACTCTTTGCCTTTTCACTTTCTTATCCTTGCAATGTATTTATTGCATTTATTTGGTACTTATTCTTTTGTCTATCTGTGCTTTCCTAGGGTGTGTATAAGGCTGCTACGAGAGGTGCGATACATCCAAATGGCACGCAGTATCAGTGCCATATAATTTTCATTTTTTCCTTTTAGGTGTTGTTCCTCAAATTCAAAAATGTATTCAAGGTAATTGAAAAAGCACATAAGAAACTTAAAATCTCTTGCACCTGTTTACTAACTCCTTGTCAGTGTTGTCTTGTTAAGGTGTTCACCTGCTGCTGGGAATTTTATACTCTTAACATCTGGAGTTGTAGGTAGACAATTGGTTTAAATATGTAACAGGTAGTTAGGAAAAATGACGTTTTCAGTTGAAAATATTCACTTTGAGCAGGTAACTGTGACTATGATTAATAATGGTGTTTGCATAACATGATCCAACCTTTTCATAATGAATGTGTTTTTAACCTAACTAGTATATATGTCACAAGATTAAAACTTAAGTTTCAAAACTAGAATATTATCAGCAAAATACTGCTCTTGTGTTCTATCTATAGCATCATTGCTTTGCCTCGTCAAACTTCTGAAATTCCTCCGGCTATCTGATTCATTATTTGAAAGACACATTTTATGTTTCATTGAATTTAGTATTTTCTGGAAGTCATTTCATGTATCACATGCCATATGTTTTTGTGTTTAAATAATCTGTGTATACTAACTAGGCTCTCTCAACTCAATTGAAATATTTCCTTGAAGTTTGGTATTAATATTCTATTTTAATTACATAAAAGATCCATTACTGGTCCTGTTCAAAATCTCCCCGTTCAGCACTGGTTTTTTTCTCACCGTTTGAGCTTTCAATACCAACTTCTGACCATATGCACAGAGGCTTTTATATTAGGCATCAATTTTGGACTTCTTTGGTCTCGTATTAGTAATTTGAAGGGATTGGATGTTTCTCAGAGGGTACTATTTCAATGCAATCTCTTAAAGGTAAAACATATATATATATATATTTGTTAGAAATTAAAAGAACAAATTCCAGTTTACCAGTATGCTTGGAAAGTAAGGTGTTCTGGTTGACTGAAGATAAGGACATGAATATTAAACAGATTGCAGTGTTAGTTGACTTTTAGATAAACTGTATTGGCCTAGTTTAAATGGCTTATCAAATGCACCATCGTGTTCATAGTGATTGAATCTATATTTGTTACTTGAGGACCTTAGGATCATCACGTAGAATAGAAATCCCCATGGTGGAAAGTGTGAGATGGACTTAATTTCATAGAGAATATATTTTGGATTTGGTGGTGAGAGCATTGTTTGTTTCTTAATATTGTATCCAAGGTAGAATTGTTCATGTGGCTCCCCTCATTTTTCTAAGGATGCTGAAGATATATTTCAGTAATTAATAATTTTGGTTAGTTGAATACTACCCAAGTAAGTCACTGCTATATTAAAAAAAGTTTTACACATTTAAAATATCCGTTATGATCAAAGTTTCTGCTAAGTTTAACTTACAATCTGGGCCGTATTTACTATTAAAATCAAGTATTAAACATTAAAAAAATTGTTCATCCATTTGACTAGTTTTGTGGCTTCATGAAAACTTAATAGTTAGTTTTGGTTCCATTTGTTGTCCATCTTTGAAGATGAGATCCTTGGATTAATAGTGACTCAGCTTTCAATCCTTTGCTCATTTCTTCACTAGCTGAGTTGTCTTGGGTGAGTCATTCAGCTATTATGAGATTCAATAGTTTTCTGTAAGGTACAGAACTAACACTTAGCACTAAGCACTGGCTTGTGTTATATGTTAACTATGCTAATAGTGTGTGTGTGTGTGTGTGTGTGTGTGTGTGTGTGTGTGTGTAAGGGTATATGTATGTATGTGTGTATGTATGTATTTTAGAGACTAGGAAACTAAATGTATGGGCAATTAAATACTTGTCTTGGTAATATATCTTATGAGTGAAAAGATGACACCGGGGCTCTGTTCTTTGCAACATTCCTCAGGAAGGTCCTCAATTCTTTCCATTTAAGTTGTCTGAAATTGTAAGAATAATTTTACAGCATCCAGCACAGTTTAGGTGCTCATTAAATGTTAGTTCCCTTCTTCACTTCCTATTTGCAGTATTCAATTATTTTTTAAATTTTTCTTCAGAATCATTAATTAATATGCAGTAAGTAAGGTCATCTTCTTTTGTCTTTCATATGCTCATAAATTTCTCTTTGCAACTGAATCTGAGTAGCCTTCTTGTTTGACTCTGTTATCATGTGCTCAATTCCTATGGAGCTGAGGAGAAAGCACTCTTTCATGTAAGAATAGGTAGATGATTTATACCAATGGATACATTTAGTGTTTTGTCCATATTCTCTAGGCTATTTTCTATGAATAGTCTCTGCCTGAGGTTTTTTGTTTGCTTTTTCCCCCTGGTCTCAGAAATTCCCCAGGTCTTGGAGAACAAGCCAGAAGTGCCATTGAGTAAATAAGGAATTGTTAGATAAATACCTTAGCTTTCTAACTTCTTGGTTGGATAATTCTAAAGCATATTCTACACTGTGTCCAATGGGACTGAGCTCCAGTTGCCCACAGTGGTAATTGGTTTGATATTACAAGCTTTATTGGCTTTCTTCCCCCTCTCCCCTACTGGGGAGATCAGTTCTGGGATCTGTTCCCAAATAAACTACTTATGCTCCAATCCTTAGCTAAAGATATGCGCTGGGGGAATCTGAACCAAGGTGGGTATCTTTTCCGTCTAGAGTAACATCCTAGAAATGGTGGAGGAATCAGCTGATGGGAAAGTAGACACTTTCTACCTTGCTCTTCTTGTTAAGAATTTTAAATTAAATCTTAGTAGGGCATGATTGATTGGAATGTGCAAATGAGTAAAGCATACTACTTTACCCCACAGATTTTCTGTAAACTAACCTTGGATACTTCACTTAAATTTATACTCTACCATCTTTTGGTAGGGAAAAACACACATGCTTAAGTGCATATGTAATGTACATGTGACGTGTATATGTGTGTGTGTGTATATATGTATAGACTTTGTGTGTGTGTATCAATGCCATTTTTATATAATTATGTCTCCCTGAATTGCATTCTGGTAACCTTTTCTGAGTAGGACATAAAAGAACCGAGTTAGACATAGCATTGTAGATAACTGCACATTTAGCACATGAATAACGTAAGACTCTGAGGCCATGAAATAAGTTTGAGAGTTGCTAAATAAGAACACTGCTAAAGCCTAGAGATATCTGTTGCAGGTATGCCTCACATTTATTTCTTTGGCATCCTGAGTAAAATAAAAAAGTCTAATTCAGGTGGTCCGTGTGATATTTCTTTAATGATCATTTATCCATTCAGCTAATATTTGACTACATGCTGCATCTCAGGGCCTTATCAAGTTAGGTTTTAGGAAGAATATAAGGAGGAATATGGAACAGTGCTTTGTCAGGTGTTCACAGATAGAGAGATAAGCTCCCCTCACCCAAATATTGACAGTATTGTTTATGTTACGCTGTTTTTGCAGAATTTCAATTTTAAGACTGTCAAGAAGATCATGTACCCTTTGTAGATAGAATAGTCAGTGTTGGTTGGAAATAAAGTCCCTGTATTAGGGATGGCTCAAAGTGTTCAAAATCATTTGAATATAGTACTTAGGATACGTAGTATCTTCAAAGTTACTCTGTGATTAAAATATGACTAGAGACAGAATTTATCTGGTTTTATATGGAAGCCATTCTGTAATATGTAGAATTGTAGCAGTGTTATAATCTATTGTTTTCTGTTTTAATGTTTCTATGATTCACAAAACAATAAAGATTTAGAATGTTCTCTTGCAGTTAAGGATTGGTAAATTTCAAGTTTTAAATGCGTTAAGACAGAACAAGTCTTCATCGTGACTTAATGTTAAAATTTGGAACACAATGCACTTGATGTGGATAAATTGTCATCACTGTTGATAAATTACTGTTAATGGACAATTCTTGTTGCAGTCATACAGGAGTAGGGCTTTTATTTAATTAACACCATTCAGTTTTCAAATATCTGGTCGGTTGTTTCAACTCCAGTCATTTTAAGTGTAACTTTCATATTTTATAGGTGGCAGTTAAAAGTGATGTAAGCAAGTCACCTAATGTATTGTAGTAATAATTGAAAATATAAAAGGATTTGACAAAGAGTGCAATCCAGTCAATTAATAGTTTAAGAAGTATTTATAAAATGGTGAAAATGTTTGGATAGCTTTTGGAGTATGTGTAATTTTAAATATCATACAGTGCAAGTATATTACTTTATATAATAAAATTGGAACAATGGATTTGGAATGGCACATTTATATAACCTACCAATTTTATTTCTCATAACAAAATTATATATTATTTTGAAAAGTAGTCGTTTGATATAAAGTACTTATTCTAAACTTGTAAGTTCAGGCCATTAAATACACTTTTAAAATATTTTGTGTTAGTAAAAAGGAATGAAATGTTATTTTTACTATTTATATAGTGGAGTCAACTTTTCATATGCGGTATCTATAAAAATGGTTTAAGTATTATTAAGAGAATCTAGATAATGTTGTATTTCTTAGCACTATTATATTAAGGGAAATCTCCATGAATAAGGCAATAAAAAATTACCTACTACTGAAGTAGGTAGTGGTGAAAAAGACTTTAGATTATATATATATATATATATGTATATATATATATACATATATATATATATATACAGTATAATATATACAATGCAGAGAAATATGCATTTTTAGTAATTTTTGTTTATCAATACTTACCAGGAATTTTTTTTAATATAAAAAAGTATATGATTTCTTCCTTTTGACCTGATCTTATAAACTGAAATGTGGCTTTTCAGATTACATAGAATTTACTTATTTTTATTTTTATTTTTATTTTTATTTTTATTTTTATTTTTATTTTTTTTACATAAAATTTACTTTTAAAGTGTGATCCATTTACCCACTCTCATATATATATCCACTTTCTGTATATGCTTATGTGTTAATAACACCTGTTCTGTATTATACTTATAACTTTTCAGAGTACTTCTACATATAATAAGTCTTGAATAAGGGAGGTTGGGAGGTAGTAATTTCATTTTCTACATAAGTTATTTGACGTTTTAAGGAGATTAAACTTTCTACTAAATAATTTCTCTATAGTTTCAAATTAGTCTTGAGGATAGATGCAAAAACATAATTCTTTATGGATGACCAGCAAAATGACTTCAGCTAACTTGTCTTATCAAAATTATTAACACACTTTCCCTCTTTTTTGTTAGTAATGTCATTCAGCTTCTGCAAAAGTACGTTTGAAGGATAGTTGGAAAATAGTGCAGATGAAGGCTGAACACTTACAGCTTTTGTCTTCATTATTAGTACAAAATAAAAATTAACTAACAATGTATTTAGTCATAAGGTGTGACTGTAGCTTAGGCCATGCTTTTATTCTCTTGCTGTTAATAGTGAATGTGATAGTTTTATTGACTTTTCCAAATCATGTTCTTGTCTATTAAAATGTTTTACATGTTCATAAATCACTTTGTCATTGGTGGTTAATTGTTTTTATTAGTGTATTTATGTATTCCCAACATTGTCTTAATTATGCACCATCCTTCTCTAAGGTTACTTTTAGAAAATGAAATCTAACCAGTTGCTTTATGTATTTATAGTTTGAAATTAAATTAGCTTGGCCTCTTCTGAGCATATTTATTTATTTATTTTTAAGTTTGTTTGCTTGTTTATTTATTTAGTAAGTAATCTCTACATCCAACATGGAGCTCCAACTCAGGACTCAGACCAAGAGTCACATGCTTTTCCCATTGAGCCAGCCAGGTGCTCTACATGAGCCATACTTAATACTTTAATCAAGATGTTTTTTAGAGATGCCTGGGCGCTCAGTTGCTTAAACATCAGACTCTTGATTTTGGCTCAGGTCATGATCTCATGGTGGGTGGTGGGTGAGTTCGAGCCCCGTCGTTGGGCTCTGCACTGTGTCAGCATAGAGCCTGCTTGGAATTCTCTTTCCTTCTCTCTCTGTCCCTACTCCGTTCATTTTCTCTCTCTCTCTCTCTCTCTCTCTCTCTCTCTCTCTCTCTCTCTCTCTCAGAATAAATAAATAAACTTAAAGAAATTAACAAAAATAAATTTTAAAAGATGTTTGTAAACTAATGCTTTTACTGAGTTTTAAGTTGCTACTTAAAAATAATCAAAATAATAGATGATGATCCAGAAAGACAATTACTTTTACTTTTTTGACAAGCCTTGACTTGATATGGGTTATTTTTATTTTTTTTAAATGGATCATGGAAACAACAATTCTTTTCACAAGGATCTTAATCATCAGATAGCAATAAAGTTGCAACGGAAGAGAAAATCACTTGGAGGCCAGAGTGAAAAAGCAAAGGTGCATCTAGAGCACTGATCACATCTCATCCTCAGTACCAATTCAGGATTGGTTGTGTGGAACTGTAGAAAGTGAGATGTAAGTGAAGGTAGGGGATGTGGAGTCCTTTCGCATACTGAATGTACTGTTTCAGTAGGGTAGCTATGGATAAGCAGGGCCGGAAATGTCTAATTTGCATATATCTCATGTGGCAGAGTGACCATGTGCTTGCTTGCAGCAGATGAATAAAAACCCAGGCTCCATGAAGGCAAAGAAAGCACTGAAAATGGCATCAGATCCTTTGCATCTGATCATCTAGAAGCATAAGAGTGGATTCGAAATTTCTGACCTTGATTCCTCAGTAACTAGGTAGAACTATAACAAGCCGACTTGTAAAGAGAATCTAAGATGTAGTATAATTTCAAGGGAAGGAGGAACCACTGCACATACTTGGAAAAATAAATCATTCATGTAAACAAATTCAGTGCACCAGTGGTATTAGATTTATTTGTTTCCTTTGGCTTAGAAATACAGATGGGTTTGGAGTTGGGAAGTGAGTCAGTTAGAGGCTGGAAAGCCCTAGTTGCCTGAAAGGAGTAGGGGGAAAATGCTCCTGAGTATAGGGGGGAAAGAGGACAGGGAGATTTCTTTCCACAGTTTTGTCTTGGATCGATCACATTTATCTATACCTATTTGTGACAAATAGAAGCAGTGAAGGTAAACAGAAACAAACCCAGACTGTCAAGCTCAGCTTGTCTGTAGGGGACTGTGGCTGGCAACAAGTCCCCCATTCTTTGACCTTTTCTTGTTTAGAGTCTTCACTGGGTTTCTCTTTGGGACTGTGCTTTAGTGCTCTGCACCATTGCAGTTATGACATGGCTTTAAAGAGTGAGAATCATGCCCTCTGTGTATGCATTCCTTAAACTCAGAGTTGTATTACTTCCAATTTTCACAGTATGTAAATGTGTATAAGAAATGGATTTTGCATACAAAGCCAAAAAGCAGTGCATCTAAGAAATAAGGGACTGCTTGTTCTTGGCTTTCTTGTACTGGACTTTGCACAGAATCATAAAGATGAATTGTTATTACAGGGCACACTTAGCCCATCTTGTAAATCACTGTGTGAATAGGGATAAGAGAGGATTAACACATTTCAACCTCATTTGACTCCCTGTGGGAAAACTTGTAGATTGTCCACATATTGCAGACAACCAGTTATTAACAACAGGGACCAGATGTGTGGTTTAATAATGGACAACCTGCTGTCTCGGGCCTGCCAAAAACTGAAATACCACTCGATTCCCTAGGAATCACATAAGGTGATCAGTAAGCTGCACAAGTACCAGTGAAGAGTGATGGCAACGACTTTAGTCACTGCTGTAACATGTGGTGATTACATTGGCAAATTATAAAGGGGAGCTTTCAGTATATATATTCTTTCTATTTCTTGCCTATCTCTCCACAGGGGTTCATGTGCCATTTCACCTATTTCTGCTGAAAATACAGAAGATCAAGTGAAAACCAATGGTACTGAATTAGTAGTTATATAGGCAGGGAACATTTATCAAGAGCTTAATGTATGCCACACACTGTTCTAAGCATGTTACATGTATTATTTCATTTAATCTTCACACCAGCTCTGAGGAATTCTGTTATTTGCCCCTTTTTATGGATGAATTATCTGAGGCACAGAAATGTATAGCTTGTTCTAAGTTACATAATCACAAAAGGTAGAATCAGAATCTAATTATTATGCCTGTCAACTATGTTTAGAATGTAAACAGATGTGATTTAATGCTATTAAATAACAGGACAAAATACAAACAAATGTAAATGCTTTTAAAGGTAGAAAAAAGTCATATAGCATCTCGATCCCTCTGGGCCCCATATTACAATGATTAACTCAAAAGAAAAGCTATGGAATTTTCAAAGTTGGTAATATTTTCTGGGAGAAAATAAGTTCTTTTCTTTAAATGGAAAGCATTGTTCTTTTGATAGTCTGGAGAGAGTGGATTAAAATAAGAAATTAGTAAAACAACTAAAACAGATTTTATTTAAACAAAGTATAGATGAATCAAAAAGGCATCATATAAGGTCATATAATTAACTTACTAATATTCTTAAACTGTTCACTTTAGAAGGTTTGGTCAAGGTCATCCATTTCCCATAGCTCTTTGTTACTTTAGTTAATCTACAATTGTCTTTCTTTAGATTTGGGTGGATGTTTTGTTAGTTTTTTGTATGTTCCTTAGTAGAACATTGGAGTTTCTTACTTACACTTCTACTGTTTAAGGTATTTGTTACATGGATGAAATTCATTTTTCTCAGCCACTCTTCTGGTGATAATGAAAACTGTCCCTATGGGGGCACCTGGGTGACTCAGTCGGTTGAGCGTCCGACTCTTGGTTTCAGCTCAGGTCATGATCTCACAGTTTTGTGGGTTCAAGCCCCACATCGGGCTCTGTGCTGGTAGTGCAAAGCCTTGTTGGGATTCCCTGTCTCCCTCTGTCTCTCTGCCCCTCCCCCACTTGGGCTCTCTGTCTGTCTCTCTCTCAAAATAAATAAATAAACTTAAAAAATTAAAAAATACTCTCTCGCTATGAGGTTTAAATGGGGGTAATGTGAAATTACTGACTGTGAGTTTAACACGTAACCCTACCTATTAGTTTCATCTATTCCAAAGAAAATTTGCAGTGGTTCATATAAATACATGCAATAGGATAAAATAAATTGAAAATACAACAGAGAGAAAAGATAATAAGGGGGAAAAAACCAAATCAGGTGTAGAGTTGATACACAATGTGAATCTATGAGTTCCTATATTGTTACTGGAGATGGACCTCAAAATTAGCCAGAGCAAAGAAGACATGATCAGTTGCCTAAGATGAGAAATAAACTAGTAGTTCAAGAGAAATACAGCTTTACTTGGTGTGCAGGCTGAAAAGACATTGCTCCTGTGGATCTTCAGTTAGTGTGCACTATCCTCATTCTCTCTCCTATCATAAAAGAATAGCAAGTTTCATAAGACTTTTGTAATGTCTTTATTGCCAGGTCCTGATATAATTAGAAAGAATTACTCACTTGAAGTAGATTTTCAGGACACTCATAAATGTATTTCAGTTATATCTTGTAGGACAATAAAGGGAACACTTGAGATTACTGATGGATTATGAGCCTTTCATGTATCTTTAAAATTTTTTTAAATAGTCTTATACTACTCAAAGTGATCTGTAGGTTCAGTGCATTCCTTTTCAATACACCAATAGTGTTTTTCACAGAACTAGAACCAAGAATCCTAAAATGTATGTGAAAGACCTTGTGTAACCAAAGCAACTTTGAGAAAGAATAACAAAGCCGGAGGCATCACAAGTCCAGATTTCAAGATATGCTACAGAGCTATAGTAATCAAAACAATATGGTACAGGCACAAAAATAGACACATAGATCCATGGAACAGGATAGAAGGTCTGGAAATAAACCAGCACATATGTGGTCAGTTAATCAACTGCAAAAGAGGTAAAGATACCAAATAAGGAAAAGATAGTCTCTTTAATAAATGTTGGGAAAACTGGACAGCTACATGCAAAAGAATGAAACTTGGCCACTCTCTTATACAATACACAACAATAAACTCAAAATGGATCAAAGACCTAAATGTAGGACCTGAAACCATAAAACTCCTAAAAGAAAATATAAGCAGCAATCACTTGGACTTTGCTCTTAGCAACATTTTTCTGAATAAGTCTCCTAAGGCAAAGGAAAAAAAAAAAAGCAAAAACAGTCTACATTAAACTGAAAATCTTTTGCACAGTGAAGGAAACCCATCAACAGAATGAAAAGGAAGCCTACTGAATGGGAGAATATATTTGTAGACTGTATATCCCAGATAATCCAATTAAAAAATGGGCAGAGGGCCTGAACTGACATTTTCCCAAAGAAGACATACAGTTGGCCAACACAGACGCAGAAAAAGATGCTCAACATCACCAATTGTCAGGGAAATGCAAATGAAATGAGATATCACCTCACACCAGTCAGAATATACAGTATCAAAATGACAAGAAATTACAAATGCTGGTGAGGATGTGGAGAAGGAGGAACCCTCATGCACTGTTTGTCGAATGGAAGTTGGCGCAGCCACTGTGGAAAAATTGAAAATAGAAATACCATATGATCCAGTAATTCCACTACTGGGTATTTATCCAAATAAAATGAAAACACTAATGCACCCCTATGTTTATGGCAGATATAGAAGCAAGCTAAGTGCCTATCACTAGGTAAATGGATAAAGTTAAACACACACACACTATAATGTTAACCATATAAAAGAATGAAATCTTGTCATTTGTGACAACATGGATAGACCTAGAGGGTATTAAGCTAAGTGAAATAAGTCAGAGAAAGACAAATATGCGATTTCACTTATATGTGGAATCTAAAAAACCAAATAAACAAAAACAGAAACAGACTCATAAATACAGGGAGCATCCTGTGGTTGCTGTAGGGGGGGATGGGAGGGCAAGTGGAATAGGTGAAGGGGATTAAGAGGTACAAATTTCCAGTTATAAAATAAATCATAGGGATGAAAAGTACAGCATAGGGAGTATCATCAATAATACTCTAATGTATGGTGATAGATGGTAACTACACTTATCACGATGAGCATTGAATAATGTATGAAATTGATGAATCACTGTGTTGTACACCTGAAACTAATATGACATTGTATGTCAACTAAATTTCAATTAAAAAAAAAAAAAGATTCACATTAACAAAATGGGGAGGGCATCAAAACCAAACTTGGTCTATTTCATGATAGTTTTAAAAACATGAATGCATTCACTAAACTAAATTTAGTTAACTAAAAAAAAAACCCCAAAACTTTAAAAAATATAAATGACTTTGATTAATAAATAAGAATGCAGGGAGTTTAGAGTTGATATTCCTTGTTGTGCACCTGAGTGTAAGCATTGTCAGTAGAGGCTAGGATGGGCATAGCTTTATGGAGAGTCTACAAAGATTCTAACCAAAACATAAGACTGAATTGTGGTCACTCTCACCTCCTAACAGACATTGGATTGTTTCTTTTCACACAAATGCCTATGGTAAATACCATAGTATTTAACATTCTGTTAAGACTTTGTAAGTATCCTGAATTTACTTATGGATTTACTTATATTATATTATATTATATTATATAATATATATATATATATATATATATATACACATATATATATGTATATATATATGTATATATATAAAGTGCATAATTATAAAGCAGACTTCTGGTTGCTAAGTAATTGATAAAATGTAACCCCAAACTACATATTTTTTCAATTTACCCATCACCAATCTCACTATAATCTCCCTGAGTTTTCCATTTCACAACTTGGCAGTGGTTTTGTATTTTTCTTTTTGAGCTCACTTTTCCTAAATGCTTGATCTCCATTTCTTCTTTTTTGATAGGATTTCACTCCTTTTTATATTTAAGTGAACAGAACACTTGCCAGCGTGCTTCATTGTTTGGAGTCTGTTCTATGCACCCCACTTCTAACAATGTTCCATCGCCAGTTCAATCCCCACTTAACCCTCGTTATCTTTATCATAGTCTTCTTGAACGTGATTTTAACACATAGCCGTGTTTTAAAACCTATGCTATGTCACTAATGCTTATCCTATGAAATTTAAGCCACCGAGTTCAGTACTCAGTGATCTTCATTAATTGATTCCTTCATTATTTTTTCCTAAACTGCCTTTTAGAGTTTAATCAGTGTCATTATTCACAGAAATCACCCCTTGCCTCACATGCTAATGGCTGCTGACACGCTTGTATCATACTATGACCTGACGCTGTACTGAATCTCTTCCTGTTCACGTCATCCCCTTTTTCATGACTGTACCCTGAATTAGACACAAAGCCAGAGTTACTAAAAACATTTTCCAAATCAAGCTTTTCAGTATATTTTGCTTATTTTTTTAAAAGTCTGCATATTTTTCTGTTCTTTTGCAATTACTCATGTCATTTCAGGTTTAACATATATCTTTCTAGGGAAAGAGCTGTGTCTTCAGTTCATTTTGGATCCTCTTCTATATTAACACAAGCGGTTTACACAAAGACTTCCAAAATATCAATTCTGTAAAGTACTTTTAAAAGGAAAGAAAGTCACAGTTCTGAATATGTAAGTGTACCACTTATATACATATATACATTATTATTAAAAATAGAGGTCACTTAAATTTGAGACTTTTTTTCCTTCATGGAAAAAAAAGTAGTTTTTTAAAGCTTATTCTAAAGCCAGGTCTGGTAGTTTGACTTGAAAATGCCTTTTCTACATCTAGTTTGATATTCACAAGGAGCTTTCCTTTGGAAATGGCAAAGCAGAATGTGCTTCAGTCCATAATTCATACTGTGACAGTTCAAATGACTGTTAAAGTGAATTCTGAAATTTGCATGGGGAACAGCTCTGTGAAAGCCATCAATCTGCATGACAGCCAGCAGTGCCATCGTCCAAGGGACTTGTGGAGGTGTGAAAGATCAACTCCTCTCCTGCTCACTTGGGTAGTGGTAATAATACTTATATAATTGGGATGAACAGAAGGGGGGCTTTTTTTTTTTTTTGGTCTTAAATCTTATAAAAATTTTTTTCTTATTGAGGAACAGTGCTTACACTAGTTTACAGTGTATTTAATTTTGCGGTGTTAACATGAATAGGATGATTTCCTGGAGGAATAAAAACGTGAGATGTATCAGTGACAGTTATCTAAGCATGTTCTGAGTCCTTCAATAGAAGGCACATTATTCTAAAACATGTATATTCCTGTTATTACTCTCTTTCCTAAGTCAGATCCTTACCTATTTGTTTTTGTCACATGGAATGACCCCTTTTGATTTAACTTCACTCCTTTTCAGTGCTAGAAAGAAGCTTGTCAGACATCTCTTTACACTTGCAGCTTTACTGCCACATGGAAGGTAGGAGAGAGACAAATTCTAATCACTTACAGAATTATATAATTAAAAGTATGCTTAAAAAAGACTAATTAAAACATTCATTATAAAGTTGTTCTGACTTGCTGATTCTATTCCTTCTGCAACATATTCCAAGTAATGTCTCCTTTTAGTAAATTCACATAGTGAAGTGAGGGGAAGCTCCCTTTGTGCCTCCCAAATTGTGTTCAATTGAACTTACTTCTGCTACCAGTGAGGCGTGATGATGTATGAGAAATATTTGAATGATATGATCCCACGCTCACACTATCCTTGAGCTGGTATTGTTGGAGGGATAAGACTTACAAAGTAACTACTATATAAATTAGAACATGGTACATCAGTATTATGGGAGTTTTGGAAAAGCTTCTTGGAGAGTTCTAGGGAGAAAGTAAATTTTATATATTAGGATTCATTTATTAGAAATAAAGTAGTAATGGCTAGCACAAAGGTTCAGTGGGTCTTCCACAGGGCATATTCTAGGAAAACATGCAGTTATGAGACTAATTTGGAAACTATTGGACACATGAGGATCAGTAATGGATATTAATAGTTTTGGGGGAAAGATTGTAGGAGACTTGTATTGCCAAGTGAAAGTGTTTGTTTTTTTGTACACTTTGGAGAATTGTTGAACAGCTTTAAATAAGTGGTATAAAAATTGTAGCTTCAGTGGAATTATTGCTTTGGAACTATGTGTAAGGGTTCAGAAGAAAAAAAAGTGGGGAGATTAAACTGGTTAATGGGCTAAAAGAGATAGAACAGGGATAATGAAAATTGATAAAAATATCCAATAGAAAACTTTGGAATTATCATTAACAAATTTGAGAATGAGTTAGGGCGAAGAATATCAATGTTTTGAAATGAGAAGAAATACAAAAAAGTGTCATGTTCATTCAATACAGTCTGATATTACATATTTGGATTATAAATTCTAGGAGGCAAAATTTCTAGTGTGTAGTATCTAATTATGCCTTGCAAAGCATCCAAGAAAGGTGCGACTTAGTATACACACTTTTGTTATTGATCAAATGTAATTCAATCCAACAAGCAATAGCTAAGCCCTGACCATGAGTTGTGGTATGTGCTAATATCTCTGAAAACAAAGAATAAGATGTTGCCAACCTTCACTTATCTCAGAAAGGGAAGAAGGACAAATAACAAATAATTATTGTATAGCATACTATATTAGGAATAATACAAGTTTTGAACAAATTATGAAGTTAGCACGGAAGAATGATTATGTGATGGTATTCTGTACGCATAATATGTACACGTAAAAGCTACTACATTGTATTTTGACCTTTTAAAATTTATTGTTTTTGGATTCTTTACAACATGACTAGAAAGGTAAAGCAATCCCACATGCATTTTATAGGTAGAAACTCAACTAAAAAGAACTTAAATACCCAGCACAAATAGCAGGAATTCTCTACTGATTCTTGTAATTGCAAGTTATAGAAAAGCACTCTAAGATAATAATAATTAATACACTCTAAAAACAAGAATTCTGGGGCTAGAGTAGTTTTAGGGTTGGCTTTAGAACCCAGGATATTTCCATTTTACCCTTGACATCCCCTGACAGATGTTACTTATTTATCTTTGGCACTGGTCCCCCTTAGTCCCAGAAGGGCTGTTCTAGTTCCAAGTATGGTATACAGTGACAAAGTCCAGAGGTGGACAAAAGAATTGTCCTTGTCTTATACCCTTATTTAAAGTGAGAAAATTCAGTGCCAGAAGCATTGCAACAGATTTACTCTCATGTGCTATTGAATAGAATTGGTTTTGTGTCATGCCCATGCCCATGCCCAAATAAAACCATGGTGAGGGTAATGAGACCAGTATGAATAGCTTAGAACAGTTTCATTCAACCTCTGGGACTGGAGGTAAACTCTGCCTGCTTGAAATAACTCTGCCACTTCTAGATAAATGAACAAAATCAGAATTGTTTATGGAAGAAAAATGTGTGTGTGTGTGTGTGTGTGTGTGTGTGTGTGTGTGTGTGTGTGTTTAGGTAGGTGAGGAGGGATGCAAGTTGGGCAAGACATGATGGCTATCATGAGGTAGGGAACCCATTGTTATAATTCCAAGTATAATTTTAACTTAGAGTATACTTTTTAAAACATGTGATAGTTTTCCTTCACTTTTGAGCAGCTTTCAGAGGAAATTATAATTTCTCCTGGTATTCTAAGTCTCTTGATAAATAGAATGGCTCAACATGTGAGTGCTCTCAAATTCCCTTAAAGAAATTGTAATGTAATATACACTACCTCAACTTGTAACTGGGTCCTTTGGAATATGGTAAGTCACTCTGAATTGCCTCTGTGGTACATTGATTAATGGATCTCGAGAATGCAAATCTTTTAACAAAATCAGCATTTAATTGTATATGTGTTAAGGAAGTTTTGGTATTTTCAGTGCTGGGTAGTAGATGATAGGAAGGGAATATGTGTATAAGCTATAGCTGAGGTGAAATCTTCCTTACTGGCAAGTGACTTAGAAGCAGCAACTTTGTTTTACCTAGAAATTTTAAACTAGATCAGCCATCAGGATTATGAGTAATGGAACATTCAGGTTCCTAACTGAAAAGTCATTCTTTATCTGGGAGAGCATGTCCCACATTATCAGAAGATCATGGAAGAAAACCCTGAAGGTCCTGCCAGGTTATGGGGGTAGCAGGAGGTCCAAGCTCCAGAGGAGGAGGTGGTGGTGGGGGGCTAGGGCGCCGTCTTCTAAAACCTGGCCTGTATCCCAGGGACTATGGCACTATATCTCTGTCTTATAATCAGCCATTAAATCAGACAAGTGTAATTTGTCCTGCTCGTTAATAAATATATTATCTGGCAGTAGCAAGTATCTGTTGCTTACTTAAAGCAGATTGTGGGAATTTTATATAATCTTCCCTCTTCCTCTCCCCTGCTGTCCTTTTATATTTTTTGCTGGTTTGGCATATTTAAAATGGATTATGTGAAAGGTCATAACCAAGTGTGGGGAGAGGTAAAGCTGGACTAGTATTATATACTTAGTTTTATTCCTTTTAATTTCTATTTTAACATTTTAGTGATTTCCCCACGTCTAGAGGGCTATGCTGTTTTTAAAACAACAATGGCTACAAAAATGCTTTCTCTGGTATTGGAATGAGGAAAGCAAGAGGAATGTCAGTGTTATTTTATTAAAAAAAATAGCTATGGAAAGAGCCCAAATGTCCATCAACTGATGAATGGATTAAGATGTATCTATATCTGTATCTATATTTATATTTATACCTATCTATATATATATCTATGTATATCTGTATATCTATATAGATATAGATATGTAGATATACATAGATACACACACACACACACACACACACACACACAAAATGGAATACCACTCTGAGATGAAAAAGAATGAAATCTTACCATTTGCAACAACATGGATAGAACTGGAGGGTATAAGGCTAAGTGAAAGAAGTCAGAGAAAGACAGGTATCATATGATTTCACTCATAGTGGAATTTGAGAAACTTAACAAATGATCATAGGGGAAGGGAAGGAAAAATAAGATTAAAACAGAGAGGGAAGCAAACCATAAGAGACTTTCAAGTACAGAGAACAAACTGAGGATTGATGGGGATGGATGGGCAGAGGGTGGGGAAAATAGGTGATGGGCATTAAGGAGGGCACTTGTTGGGATGAGCCCTGGGTGTTATATATAAGTGATGAATCACTGGATTCTACTCCTGAAGCCAAGACTACACTGTATGTTAGCTAACTTGAGGATTAAAAAAATGGCTTTCAGAAGGTTTATAGGAGCACATCCTAGGTAATGCTTAGTAAAAATTGATTTAAATATTTATATGCCTAAAGAGCTCTTTTAATGAAATGGGATTAGTATGGTAGGTTATAAATTCAATAGCTGACACAATGAAAGAAATAGACTGTTAGATCTATTCAAAACATCTATAGAGATCCAAGAATATTAAAGATATGCATGAGTAGCCAAATATAATAAGTGTTAATGAATATACTAAGTGTCACAAATATATATGATTTTATAAGGAAGGAGCAGCTTCAAGATTGAGCACGATGGGGTGGTCTCAGAAGGGTTGGTGTGTGCTTGGATGGACAACCCAAAGATAGCTAGTTTTACAACTAGTTTTATAACAAAAACAAGGCAGGATGTTATATTTAAGCTTATTTGAAAATTCAGTTGCTAATAAATTTATCAAATTTTATCTTTTATTTTAAAAATCAAGTTTTGGTCTTTAATACTTCTAGAGTACAAATACTATGCTAAATAGTTTTTTTTTGGAGAACGCTTTAATGCAGTTAGGACATTTTAATGAGCACATAAAATCTTTGACTATTTACTTATACACATATACACATTTATTTTGTACATGTTGACTTTCAGGGTTATGTTTACAGGAACGGGGTTATACCAGAGAAGATACAGTTTTGTTAACTGTTGTTTTCTGGAACATATTGTTAAGTGCATCTGCTTAAATCTGTTACATGAAATGTATCTTTAAGTAGGTTCTGAAACAAGATTACTTATGATTATATAGTATGCCATAATATGAATGTATTATATTTATTTACTTAGGTATTATTGTTGTTAGACATTTAGATTGCTTTCGTGCTGATATACTTTTTTCTTCTAAATGTTTATAGCGGGGTGCCTGGCTGGCTTAGTCAGTTGAGTGTTTGATTCATGATTTCTGTTTAGGTCATGATCCCAGAGTCTTGGGATGGACCCCCATGTTGGGCTCCACACTGAGCATGGAGCCTACTTGGGATTCTCTCTCTCTCTCGCTCTCGTTCTCTCTTTTTCTCCCTCTGCTCCTCTCCACCACTCACATGCATGTGCTCCCTCTCTCAAATAAATAAATAGATATATAACTAAATAAATCCTTAATAGGCATCTCTAAGGCCCTGCTGATGATTTTCCCAAAATAAAAACTTAAATATGGGATTACTCTGTCAATGAATAAGACCATTTTATGGCTTTTAATGAATATTTCTATATTGCACTGCAGAAATATATTTTAGTTTCCATGTTCAATAATCCATGTATTATTATTTATTTATTTATTAAAAATTTTTTTGACGTTTATTCATTTTTGAGAGACCGAGAGAGACAGAGTGTGAGCAGGGGAGGGACAGAGAGACAGGGAGATACAGAATCCTGAAGCAGGCTCCAGGCTCTGCGCTGTCGGCACAGAGCCTGATGCAGGGCTTGAACCCACAAACTGTGAGATCATGATCTGAACCAACGTTAGACCCTTAACAACTGAGCCACCCATGCTCCCCAGTCGTGCCTATACCAATACAGATTCTAGATCATTTTAAAATACAAGTTTACAACATGATAGACTAGAGAGCTCTATATTAGTCCTTTTACCTTTCCTTGTGAATTATTTGTCTTACCATATATTTACTTTCTGTGTGTATTTTCCTTGTCTCATTATGTATTTGTATCATTGGCAAAACAGAAGCAAAAAAGAAAAAAAAAACAAGGAAATTGACCTATCAGTACATGTATTAGCAACAGCAATAAAAGCACCTGCTTTTTAAAAATGTCAAAATGCTTACAATAAGAATGTTTTTGTTTGCTAATAAAATCTCTATTTTTACTGTGTGCTGCTAAGGAAAAAAAAAAACAAGGAAAAAGATGAACAAATCACACCTATACCTTACCCTCTAGGAAAAGCTGATGATGTACATGAATAATATTCAGGTTTTATTATTTCAAATAAATCATCACATGTTTGGCATACTGTACCCAAGACAATAGGGCAGTAGCTTTTAGTTTAAATGTTTTATTTGTTTTCTGTTTTTTTTCCTGTCTATTGAACCCATGTTCGAATACTACCCCTGCAGAATTTGAGCTGCAAAAGCTGATATTCAAAGCCACTCTCTCTTGAAATGGCAGTTTAGTTTAATAATAAGAAGAGAATTTGTCCTATCCTGACTCAGCTGACAGGAAAAGTTGTTTAAAGTATTGATTATGATGATGATGATTATGATGATAGTAATTTTTCCACACTATCTTATCAAGGCAAGAGTCAGCCAGGCATTGAGCCAGAGAGCTTTACTGCTTTTGAAGAGATGTATTCATTTTTCTCTAGAATGAATTAAATAGTTGGGAGCAGTGGAGCATGTCAGTATGTCAAAACAGAGTAATTTGAACTGTCTTAGCTTTGTAGTGGACCTTTATTTTATTTTATTTTTTATTATGTTACACTTACCTAGGCCACTGGATAGTCCATTTAGTTCTAAAAGCAAATATCAAGGAGCTGGTATTACATGTTCCCTGGGTTATTTGTGACACTTCTTTTCATTAAAACGGTAGATTAGAATTTAAATGGAAAATTAAAATAAATTTTCTGTATTGAATATTTATGTAAACATGTCTATAAATTATTATAATTAAAACCTACAGAGATAAATCTTATAAGCATCCACCTGAATTAGGACTCTGAGATGAAAACATGACAGTTAGCAATTTGAATAATGATACAAAATGTTAATAAATGACAAAACTTCATGAATTGTTGTATTATAGTATGCTATGAAATAATTAAAAGGGAAAAGGTCATATACTTAAAAAAATTTTTTTTAACGTTTTTATTTATTTTTGAGACAGAGACAGAGCATGAGCAGGGGAGGGGCAGAGAGAGAGGGAGACACAGAATCCGAAGCAGGCTCAAGGCTCTGAGCTGTCAGCACAGAGCCCGTCGCGGGGTTCGAACTCACAGACTGTGAGATCATGACCTGAGCGAAGTTGGACACTTAACCGACTGAGCCACTCAGGCGCCCCGGTCATATACTTTTAATGTCATTATAGTATGGTTGTTGATAACATATTAACCAATTTTTGCACTGGGTTTGGGTCTGTCTTCTAGCATTTAGTGACTGTGTACCTTTGGGCCATTATATAATCTCTGTAGTTATCAATGTCTTCATCTGCAAAATGAGAATAATAATTTTACTGTCTTTGGGAAGTGAGATAATCTAGGAAAAGCCCTTAGGGTAGTACAAGGTAATAATTACTGCTAAATAAATGTTGTTTGTGTTGTTAATTTATTAGCAATATTTTGAAATTTTAGGGTACCTAGTCAGGCTTTAGAAGTCATCAATATGTTGTTACTTGATTTTTTTGTTATGACTTAGAAAAATTATTTTTGAAAACATATTTTTAAGAATATATCTTTTAAATGTAAGAAGTGTCAGCTCTGTTAAATTTTTATTTGAATGTTTCTGCATATGGAATATTTCCTACATTTCATTACACAGCTTTGAGAAAAATAGAATCTTGATTCTTGATAGCAAAAGTTTATTGCTATTTCATGTTTCGTAAACTCTGAGTTTGTTTTAACAGTTTCCTACATTTCATTACACAGCTTTGAGAAAAATAGAATCTTGATTCTTGGTAGCAAAAGTTTATTGCTATTTCATGTTTCGTAAACTCTGAGTTTGTTTTAACAGTATTATGGTAATTGTGCTTTGGGGAGTCAAGCTCCAAGATAAAGAGTTCTTTCATTACTTACAGACAACAAGACTTTTGTTCTCATGTGAGCACTTATTAAATACTGCAGTTAAAAGATCAAGTGAAGAACCCCTGAAAAATGGTTTGTAATGATAGGATATAGTGGAAGAAATTGTAAATTGTACCATTTAATATTAAAAAAAATATTTTCTCAATTTTAATTTTAGTAGCTGTCTAAACTTTTTTTTCCCTGGCTGTATATTTCTCTCTACTTGTCTTCCTGAAAACTCATGTTTCATAAGAGGAAAGATGATTGACTGTAGGTTCTCCCAATAGCAGGATAAGAAGGTGACTCAGTATCAGATCAGTTACTATCATTAATGGTAACAGAAAAGAATACTAATGAGTATAAGAGATGTTGTTCTTCTAGCAACAAAAGGTCTAACTTATTAATCAACTATTATCAAAGCAATTTAAGCCCCCAAATGATCAAATTCTTAATATTACTACTAGCTTTAAAACTTTAAATCAACAGTTTAAAAATCCCTTAAGATTTTGAACAAACCTACAAAATTGGAAACCTATTAGCAAGAAGAGAAGTGAAGGGACTGATTAATCCACTCATTATATTATTAAGAATTTAATAGAGTTGAGATTTATGTACATTTAAAATAAATATTTGTCTCTGGATTTGTGTGCATTTAAATATCTTCCATGAGATGTTGCCTTTCTGAATATACTAAAGATGTGAAAATGTATGTATGTACTTGAAATAGTGCAGAAAATCTTCTATTACTTAGAATTAAAAAAAAGAATGTCATTGGTGTTTGCTTTTATTTTATTTATTTAAAGAAAAATTTTTTTACTCTTTATTTTTGAGAGAGAGAGAGAGAAAGAGAGAGCGCCAGAGTGCGAGTGGGGGAGGAACAGAGAGAGAGGGAGACACAGAATCCAAAGCAGGCTCCAGGCTCTGAGCTGTCAGCACAGAGCCCAACGTGGGGCTGGAACTCATGAACCATGAGTTCATGACCTGAGCCGAAGTCGGATGCTTAACCGGCTGAGCCACCCAGGCGCCCCTACACTCTGAGTATTTTTTAAAGAGAGTTCACTCTTACTGTTCATTTTCATAGGCACTAAGCTCTAACATTGGAATCTTTTCCATGAAAGTGGCCCATTTTTGGACTGCTCCCCTGTGTCTGACTGGGATTGTGTTCCTGTTCTTCTAAATTGTAGACCGTTGCGTTTCCATGTTTTTGAGATGTACGTGTTTCTATCATGATGTTTGTTTTTCCTTGTTCCTGTGTTCTGTCAACCTTTTGGTGATTCCTATGCAGTCGTAGAAGGTATGGGTGCAGATTTTCATTCTTTCTTCTTTTCCCAGATTCTGCTCTTCTTCTTCTTCCAGATTCTGCTGTATTAGTATGATCTTCACCTTAGTGAACAACCAGTTCAAGACCTTCTTTTTATAGTTTTTTTTTTAGTTTGATGACTTTCAGATCTAGTTTTCTTCAGCACCCTCTTGTAAGGCTGGAGCCTAGCATGACCAGAATTGCTTTACTTCTGGTAATTTGTACTGCAACATCCCACTGTCTAACTGATTGTCCTTCTGGCCCCCACACTTCCTTACTATAACACTAACCTGATTTAGTTTTACATTCATCAACACCTTCAGTCCCTTGTGCATTCCACTGCCCTGCTTCTTTCCCATTCATTTTTAGCATCTTTTTCTTTTCTGCCTCTTACTTGTCTACCTTCTGCACTTTCTTTTGTCTTTACTGCCCCACCTGACACTCCTCTTACAGTTTCTGATGCCAAGTCCAGTGAACAATTTCTTCCTCTTTCTTGAAACTTCCTTCTCTTGATTTTCATGATGTCGTTCTCCTTCAGTTTATGTTCTGCCCATTCTTTCTTAGTTTTCATTTATAGGTTTCCCTTCTTTTACTTATTCTTAAAATTGGGTTTTACTAGGAATTATTCCTTGGCGTTTTGTTGTTTTCAGTTCTTATCATTTTCTAGTTCACTTCATTCAAACTTCAATAACTTTAATGATGTATTGATGATTTCCAGACCTTTATATTTGTCTTACTATTCTATCCAGAGCTCTAAAATTATATGTACTTTTTCCCCACTGAATGTCTTTGCATAGTTGTCCAGCTGATTCTTCAATTCAGAATGTCAAAATCAATTTTATCATCTTAAAACTACTTTTTCTCCTGTATTTTCGGTTTTCGGGAATGATAGCAACACACAGCCAGCCACCCAAGCCAGGAGCATTAAATTCTACCCAAAGCTTAGTTTACTACAAGTTTCATTGATTCAACTCATAGATGGCTCATATGAATGTCTTTATGTTATTTTAGTTCTTACTCTTATGATTGATGTGATTGTTATTCTCATCTGGACCATTGAGAAGTGTCTTATTAATTTTTCTGCCTGCCTCAGGCTTTCCATCTCAGACTGCTGGCTGAGAACTCCTTCATTTGGAATGAGTAACCACCCTAAGAGGAATCCACTTCACCCCCATCCTGCCATCCCATAGTCACCCATATTTTTGATCACTATCACTTACCTTTTGTCTCAGCATTTTTAGGAAGACTTTCTTTTCTGTAGATCTCTCTTCTCATAATCTTCTGTATTTTGCTCTTTCCAAACCATCATACTTTGTTTATTCTACTTTATCTAGTTTGGATAAGCTGAAGCAGCTGACATGGTTCATCTGTATCCTGGCCTGAAGCATCGTTGCTGTAAATGGTGTGGTGGTAAGAAAACAGTTCAAGGTGCTAAGTTTTTGAATCAAGCCCAGTCCAAGCTGCCCTGTCTTGAGTGTTTGCTAGAGGCACTAAGGTAGCCAGGACTGAAGAAATGACAACCTGACCTTCCTTGGTAAGGGAGCTCGCACAACTTGCCCTCTGTCATTCTACCTAACCTGCAAGCCTCTCAAAACCTGAGCTTTGCTTCGCAAATTCATTTCCCGTTTCCATAAGAAAAAACACAACTCTTTTTGTTTAATACCAAAGGTCCCCATGTTAGACATTGCATTTTTAACCCATGTCATTATTTATACATTACCAGAGGTTACAATTTATTTGCCAGACAGAATCTAAATAGAACACAACATGTCAAATCGAGTGATGTGCCTTTTTTTTTTCCACCAGATTTTCTTCCCCCTACTTTTTTTTTTTTAAGTTTAAGATAACATAGCAATTTAACATAATAAATAGATAAAAGGATGTAGGGCCTAGAATCAAGGAACCTGGACTATTTTAGATCTGTATAGCTCTAGGATATTTCCTCCTGGCCTAAGTAATATGGGATTAAATCTATTCATGGACTTTAGCTCCTTATTAGACCATTTATGTAACATTACTGTTTACCAGGCATTCTTCTCTAAGTGTTTTACATGTCCCATGAGAAAGTATAATATTATTTCCATTTTATAGATGAAGAAACTGAGACAGAGAGAGATTAAGTGACCGAGTGATAGTTACAAAGCTAGAAATTGGCAGAGCCAGAAACTCAAACCCTGTTCTTCTTTACCATTAGGTTGTGCCCAAAGAAGATGGGAAGGTGTAGGAAGGAGAGGTGGGGATTGGGGGAGGAGGTCTTTGGCTTATTTCTCTAAAATCTAATGTCGGTAGGGGCGCCTGGGTGGCTCAGTCGACTTCGGCTCAGGTCATGATCTCATGGTACATGGGTTTGAGCCCTGTGTGGGTTCGAGCCCCGCGTCGGGCTCTGTGCTGACTGCTCGGAGCCTGGAGCCTGCTTCGGATTCTGTGTCTCCTTCTCTCTCTGTCCCTCCCCAGCTTGCGCTCTGTCTGTCTCTCTCAAAAATAAATAAACATTGCCAAAAAACTTTTTTTAAATCCAGTGTCAGTAAATAGGAATAGATAATCAATAGATATCAATAAAATACAAGTTGATTTTGAAATATACATGTTTTTTAAGGGAAACTTTCCTGAGGACTGGCAATATTCTGCCACAGAATTTTCTTACAAGAGAGATTTAATTTTCTAAAGTGTGAAAATTTAGATATTCCTAATGTCCATTATTCAACTATCGTATGTCTGTCTATTCATGTACATATTTAGTATAATTTAAATAAGAGACCAACAAAATGGAAGACATTTTTTTCCGAAACAAAATGAGATATAATGGAAGAAAGATAAATTGGGTGTTTTTTTATAAGACAGCACCTTTAGCAAATACTTTTTTTATTTTTTTTTATTTTTTTTATTTTTGGGACAGAGAGAGACAGAGCATGAACGGGGGAGCGGCAGAGAGAGAGGGAGACACAGAATCGGAAACAGGCTCCAGGCTCCGAGCCATCAACCCAGAGCCTGACGCGGGGCTCGAACTCACGGACCGCGAGATCGTGACCTGGCTGAATTCGGACGCTTAACCGACTGCGCCACCCAGGCGCCCCTAGCAAATACTTTTAAGATTAGTTGAAAATAATTTGTATTTGAGTAGGGCTTCTTTCCCTACTCAGAAAATTGTTACAAATGAATGAAAGCAAATCTCTTCTTCAATAATACTCTTCCCTGTGCACCCGCAGAGTTCTTCTTCTTAGGATACTTACCCAGCGCCTGTAGAATGAGTCAGGTTGCCAAGAAATGTTGGATTACATTAACTTCATTAGACTCAAATTCTGGAGTAGCCTCAGGCAGAAAGGGATTGGAAAAAAATGAGTCCGTATTCATCTGGTGGCATTCATTTTCAGGGAGGAGCAATGAAAACTCAAAAACCTCCACATTATTAAATTTAATGTTTTTTTAAAACATAATTATCTATTTAACATATAGATAAAAATAAAACTGCTTTTACTAAACTGGTCTGAATCTAGATGTTTGTAAGCATATGGATTTGGGAAGTTACAAAAAATGAAATTCTTAGAAATATTTTCAGCTTTCCATTCCCTAAATATCATGTAAAAACAATATTTCTATTATAATAAAAAAGGGGAGCATTGCAGCCTAAATCAGTATTTCCTTGGCACAGATTAGCATTTATATGATCTTATTTTAAGCCTATGTGATGTAAAAAGCTAAAAATGTTAAAATTATGACTAATTGCGTATATACTGATGTTTACATGTTTAATGTGTTTTAAACATCTGTATGTTTTGTAAATAGCTGTAGTAGCTGTAATTCCTTGAGAATAAATGACCCGATTTGAAAAGAAACAGTGTTTCTATCAGAATAATACATGTACATAGTTCAAGAAGTCAGAAAACTTACAGTAGGAAAGCAAGAAAAACAAAAGCATCTGGCCCCTGCCTCCATCCTCTCATGATCTGCCTTTCAGATAGAAGTGCTTTTAAGTCTTTTAACTGGTTTTTCCAATTTTTTTTATTAAAAAAATTTTTTTTTAACATTTATTTATTATTGAGAGAGAGAGACAGAGCATGAGCAGGGGAGGGGCAGAGACAGGAGGAGACACAGAATCTGAAGCAGGCTCCAGGTTCTGAGCTGTCAGCACAGAGCCCTGCGAAGGGGTTTGAACTCACAAACTGCAAGATCATGACCTGAGCTGAAGTTGGACACTTAACCCACTGAGCCACTCAGGCGCCCCAGGTTTTTCCAATTCTTAACTGTCTATATAGAATGTTTCTTAGTTTTTCAATTTTAGGCAATATCCATTGACTTCCTTCTATGGTAGATGAGGAATTACAGTCTAAACACAGCACCACAACACAACTTCCATTCCTCGTCCACCATATATACTCCTGACTTTTGCTAGGGAATACCAAGTATGTATGTTCTATGACTATTTAAATATTTTTCAAGCTTAGTAATGCAGTATATTATGGTTCTAGTTTTCGTCTTCCCCCTTTTTTTTTTTTTTTAAGTAGGCATCACACCCAGCACGGAGCCCATTGTGGGATTTGAACTCATGACCCTGAGATCAAGACTTGAGCTGAGATCAAGGGTCGAAGGTTTAACTGACTGAGCCACCCAGGTGCCCCTATGATTATGGTTTTCTTATTCAAATTCTGTTCCTTAGGAATTTGATCTTTTTAATTTTTTTGTTTGCTCAGTTTTCTAGTTACCTATTAATAGGGCTTCCCGAGACACTGAAGCAGAACTATAAAGTCTTTCTCATTGTAGTCATACCCATCAGGTAGTGCATCAGTCAGCATGGTTCAGGTTATTGTATGGTCAGAAGCAGCCTCAAATCTTTAGTGGTTCTCTGTGGAGTTACTCAGGAACTCCTCCTCCTGTTGAATTAATCTTCAGGCTTCATTCTGGACTCAGAACCCTCTAGGTTTTTTCGTATCTTTCTGTTGGGCTGTGACTTCCATTCATCATTATTCCATCATCATGGAAATGCTCTTCACTTCCTTTTATTTAGGTCTCCTTTTCCTAAATTTGTCTATTCCTTCATGTTGGAATAGCTTCCTTCCAGAAGCTGCCTGAGAATTTTTAGGAGGGAAAAATTAGAGCTTATACATGTTTGAAAATGTTTTTATTTTACCTTTCCATGTGAATAAATATAAAATTTTATTTGGAAAATTATTTCCTCTCAGAATTTGGAAGGAATTGCTTCATTGGCTCCTATCTTCCTGTGTTATGACCATTTCAATGAGACTTGCTCCTAGTTAATGAACTTTTATCGTCACTCTTCTGATATTTCATGATGATGTACTCTGATGGAGGTCTTTTTTCCCCCCATTAATTTAGTAGTGAATTACAAGGAGTATCTGGAGGCTCTATGAATCAATGGGATTTGCTGCCTGTGGACTTTACTGTGGTTGGTATGGAGAGGGGCAGATCGTTTCTTTGTCATTTCTGCTCCCCCTCCCGCTATCCCAGATGCCAGTGTTTGTAGTTCTTGTCTCTTGGGTCAATTTCCCCAGATTTGAGTTTTCCAGAAGCTTAGTGAAAAAGGAGTCCTTTATACGTTAATCTGCAATGTTTAGACTTCAGTCTCTGTTTTGGATAATGCCACTTCCCCTCCCACTTCCTTTTCTTCTTGGTCCACCCTGGTCTGCAGCTACTCTGACTCATCCTCCCATGCTCTGGGGGTCAGGGAGTGATATTTGCCCAATTGTGGGTGGTAGAAAAGGGGATATAGTACTAACAGATCTTGTATCTATTCTGTTTTCTCACTGGCCTTTTCTCTACTCCCAAGGTTCCTGGCTTCCCTACTGTCTTTTCAGGGGCTTCTTGTTGTCCTTTGTTATATAACATCTGTAGCAATTCCAGATCAGTTTCAATGGACTGTTTTTCTCCTAACTATGGTATATGTAATGACTATTCTAAATTTTGATTACAAATGAAAAGTTTTTCTAATATCAATTGCTGTGTTTTGAGCACTGTATTGTATCAGTGACTTATGACAGTGGACAAGTAAATAAGCATTAAGTAAAACCCCACAACGTGCCAAAAACAGTGCAGTTTACATTTCTCATGCCCGTTTTTTTTTTTTTCTAATGAGGAAAGTATCCACAGATTTTAAAATAACATACTTGAGAAGGATATAAGGAACTTATCGCTTCAATGGATTATATATATTTTTTGGCATTTTGTATTCCTAGTGATTTTTATTGGATTCCAGATATTTTGAATTCTACCTTTTGGGGGCAGATATCTTGTATTTCTACAAATATTCTGAATGCATTTTGGAATGATACCGTTTGGAAAGTGTTTGACCTTTTTGGGTCTCGCTTTTGAGATCTGTCAGGCAGCCGCAGAAGAGCACTGCTCAGGTTGGGGTTTGTTATTCCCCACTGCTGAGGTAAGACCTTTCTGAGAACTCCAGCCCTGAGAATCCTGAAGTTTTCCAAGCTAGTTGATGTGTTAACAGGCAGAATCCCTGGCCCTGTGTTAGTGCCTGGCGCTATGACCACAGGCTTCTCCCTTAGACTCTGTTCCTAATATGCATGTGTGTTAATCAGTAGTCAGCTGAGGACTGAGGGGGATTGTCTGTTGATCTCTGGAGTTTTTTCTATGTGCACTTCTCACTTCTCTGGTCCTCTGTCCTGTGATTTCTACCTGCCTTGGTTTTTCCATACTCTGGGCACTGTCTACTCAATTTAGAGGCTGCTGGGCTCTATTTGGATTTGTCCCTCCCTATGGGAAACTTTCTTAGAGCAGAGTACACCGAGGCAACTGTGGGTTCACCTCATTGGTTTCTTACCTTTCAGGGAGTATGGTCCTTTGTTGCCTTGAAATTTCGTGTGTGTAGATATTATCAGTTTTTTGGCTGTTTTAGGGAGGAGGGTAAATTTGGTGTCTGTTACTCTGTCTTGGCCAGAAGTGGAAGGGACAGAGTAGATGTTGATTTTTTACTGATTCTTATTGTACATGCTTATAAAAGTCCATATTTTTTCAAGCAGTTGGTATGCTAAAGATTAATCTCTTGCGGGGGGTGACTGGGTGGCTCAGTTGGTTAAGTGTCTGACTGTTGATTACAGCTCAGGTCATGATCTCAAGGTTTGTGGATTCAAGCCCTGCATTGGACTTTGTGCTGGCCGTGCAGAGCCTGCTTGGGATTCTCTTTCCCTCTCTCTGCCCCTCCTCCGCTTGCTTGCTCTTTTTCTCTCCCCTCAAAGTAAATAAATAAACTTAAAAAAAGGTAATCTTTTGGTATAATTGAATAAAAAATATCAAAATTCCTCTAAGAGGTTTTTTTTTTTCCCCTATTCAGTATGTCACCAGAAGTCCTTACATAGATATCCACTTAGAAATTGTGCAAAGGAAAAAAGCTGATCACTTTTCCAAGAAAATGCTTTGATGGGAAAGATGAGTTTAATTAACTTCATTGACTTTGTCACTTAAGAAAATATAGACAAGGAAGGAAGGGGAACTATCACTGATTACATTGGTTGCTCTATGAATGCACACTTAGCAGTCTCAAAATGAACTTTTTAGCCAACAATGTCTAGTGACTTAAAAAGCTTTAATTAACTGCATAATATAAACATGTATATTTAGGTGTATGTAGCCTTTTATTTAAAATGGCAAGTCTTTATAGATACAAAAAAAATACCACAAGATGTTGAAGAGCATATTAACAGTACTTCCCATTTACTTTCTAATTTTCAAATATACATGTTTATTCATACTTTGCCTATGAGACCTTACAGATGTTTTCAGAATCATACGATGGGAATTATGTGTAAACTTTTCACATAATCATGTGTATGACAATATCTACTTTACTCTGAAGTATGCCACTAGCTGGTGCTCCTAATGAGTTTTGCTTGGAATGTTTTTCTAAATAGTATAGGTCCTTTAGGAGACAGTAGATTGAAATAGAAAAACCACTCAAATTCCTGTGATATCACTATTTGTGCGCGTCTCCTTAGATAATTGGTTTAATTCTCCGAATCTCAGTTTTCTCTTTATAAAATGATAGTAGAGCCAAGAACAGTAGCTTTTAAATCCGCTATATCTGTATTTATACTGCTTTTTGTATCTGCTAGCCTTGAGTTAATTAATCTTGGGAGGTTCAATTCAATTACTTCCATTGTAAAATGAGCGTAACCATATCCATTTTGCATTATTGATATCAGGATTCTTTGAAAACATGTATATAAAGAACCTAAAACACTGGTTGGCACTTCACAAATATTCACCAAATGTTGGTTACCATACCTGCCCCAACATAAGTTAACAAGGTAGTTAAGAAAATGCGTCTTAGATATAAATATAAACATATCTGGGAAATATTAAAAACAGTATGCACATTAAATAGTAATATTATATCTGTGGTTGTTATATAGGCTCTGGGCTGTAAGCTTATAAACAAGTTGTCTGTAGGTTTGTGCCATAAATGTCCAAATTAAAGTCAGCTTAATTGACAGACCTTTCATAATCTGAATAATGGTTGTAAAATATTTCTTGGTTAGAGGTTAGGGCACTCACAGCTCTGCTATAGTCAAGGGACTTGTGGACATTTTACTTATGACTCATTTACCGTAAAACTGTAGTGTATTATTATGTGCATCATCTCAAAAGAGAGATGTTGAGTTAAAGGAAAAAAAAGACGCTGTAGATAGCATTGGCGAAACAGAAAATTACCCACTTGAATCATGCTAGTTCTAAGAATTCTGGATTAAAAGGGGGGATTTGAAGGGGTGCCTGGATGGCTCAGTCAGTTAAGCATCCACTTCTTGATCTCAGCTCAGGTGTTGATCTCAGGGTCATGAGTTCAAGCCCCACAGGGTCATAAGTTCAAGCTCCATGCTCCCTACTTAAAAAAAAAAAAAAAAAAGAAAAGAAATAATATGAAATAAAAGAGGGGAATTTAAGAACGTTGTCAATAATTGTCTTAATCCTCCATGGATTAAAGAATGATTTCACTTATTCGATGAACATTTATTGAATTTTCACTGTGTGGAATGCACTCAAGTAAGGACTTTGGATACAGTGATGAAAGATAAAGTCCCTCGCCCTCTCAAGTGGGACAGATATGTATTTCAGCAACTATAATGTGTTATAATAAATGTTGCAGTAAAATTTGCACATAAAAGAAGTTACCCAGATCAGAAGAAGCTTGTCAAAATATTGACTTGGAGTAAATACTAGAAATCACCAAAGGTCCATTCTTGACCTTCTTAAATCTGTAATACTCAAACATGACACTTTCTCCTTAGTGTCTCATAAAGGTGTCAATGTTCTGTGAAAAAGTGAATTTGGAAATAGGACGGTTCTAGAAACAGTTTTCACAGTCATGGGTCAGAAGACTCAACATAGTAAAGATAACAATTCTCCAAAATTGATTTTTTGGGTTAATACAGTTCCTATCATTATTTCAGCAAGGTGTTTTTTGTTTCGTTTTTTTGTTTTTGTTTTTGTTTTTGTTTTTTGGCATAGACAGATTTACTCCAAAATTTATTTGGAAAGGAAAAGTCTCCAGAATAGCTGAAACAATTTTGTGGGAGGAATCAGTGTTCTTAATGTTAAGGCTTACTATCTAGCTGTAGTATTCAAGACAGTGTGATCCTGGAGGAGGGATAAACACATAGTTCAATGGAACTGAATACAAGATTCTAGAACTACATCTAGACAAGCATGTTTAATTAATTTTTAACAAAAGAGCAAAAGCAGTCCAGTGGAGGAGGAATAACCTTTTCGATAAATGCAGCTAGAGCAATTGGGCATCCATAGCTTAAAAAATGAACTTTGACCTACGTCTCACACTTTAGACAGAACAACTCGAAAAGGATCATAGAGCTAAATATAAAACACAAAACAATAAAACTTCTAGGAAAAAAACATGGAAGAAGAATCTTCAAGACTTAGAATAGACAGAGTACTCAGACTTGACACCAAAGCACAATTCCTAACAGGAAAAAAAATGCACTCATTAAATTCACTGCTTTTGCTGCCACCTGTAAAGAGGATGAAAAGACAAACTACAAACAAAATATTTGCAAACTGCATTTCAGTAATGGGCTTGTATCTAGGCCATATAAAGAACTACTGAAACTCAACATTTAAAAAGATACAGGGTCACCTGGGTGGCTCAATTTGCTAAGCGTGTGACTTCGGCTCAGGTCATGATCTCACAGTTCGTGAGTTCGAGCCCTGTGTTGGGGCTCTGTGCTGACAGCTTGGAGCCTGAAACCTGCTTCAGATTCTGTGTCTCCCTCTCTCTCTGATCCTCCCTGGCTTGTGCTCTGTTTCTCTCAAAAATAAATAAACATTAAAAAATTTTAAAAAGAGACAAAACAACCCAGTTAGAAATGAGCAAAAGATATTCACAGACATTTCACCAAAGAGGATATATAGATGTCAAACAAGCAAATAAAAAGGTGTTCAGTGTCATTAGCCATGAGACAAATGCATATTAAGAGTACAAGAGGATAATTGCTACGCTTTTAACGGAATGGCTAAAAGTAAAAAAATAAAGTAAAAATAAAATGAAATAGCGATACCTTCAAATGTTGGCAGGAATGTGGAGACACTGGGTCACTCATACATTGCTGGTGCGAATGTAAAATAGAATAGCTACTTTGGAAAATTGTTTGGCAGTTTCTTTTAAAACTGAAAATAGATTTACTGTATGACCCAGAAATTCCACACTTAGGCATATATCCCAGGGGAATGAAAGCTGATTTTCACATAGAAATTTGTGTACAGATGTTCATAGCAGCCAGCCTTTGGTTAAATAAACTGTGGTAGATCTATACTAGGGAATACTAGTAAGCAATAAAAAGGAAAATCTATTTGTACACTCAACAACTTAGATGAACTTCAAGGAAATTAGGCTGGGAGGAAAACAGAGGATCTCAAAAGACTATATACTGCATGATTACATTTATTTAGTGTTACCGAAATAGCATGATTATCGGAATGGAGAACAGATTAGTGGTTGGGAAGTATTAGGGATGGGATGGTGGGTATGGCTATAAGCAGATACCTCTTTGGAACCTTGTGATGGTACCGGAAAGCATCTTGACTGTGGTGGTAGTTACATGAAGCTACACGTGTGATAAAGTTGCATAGGGCTTTATACATTTAGCATACACACACACATGCCAGTGAGTGCATTTATAACTAGTGAAATCAGAATGAACTCTTTGGATTGTATCAATTTCAGTTTTCCTGGTTTCAGTATTGTACTATAGTTATGTCAGATGTTAACTTTGGGGGAGGCTGGGTGAAGGGTACACAGAACACCCTGAACATTTCCTTGCCCTTCCTGTGAATTTATAATCATCTCAAAATAAAAGATTTAAAAAAAAGCAAGCTATAAACATGAATAAAATAAATGCCTCCTGGGGATACATTTTCACATCTCCATTAAGCACTGCAAATTGTTAGAAATAAAATTACTGAGTCTTATGAATATTTCAGCCAGTTTTCTGTGAGGTAGTCCATTCAGATGCTCCTCCTTCCTTCTCTCCCTCTCTTCTTTTCTTCCTTCTTTAACTCATCAATTATTGAGTGTTCAGAACACTTAGAATGATGCAGGATAAATAGCTAGAATAAAATATGAATATCGTGTCAAATCTTCAATTTAACTTTGAGTTCTACAGAGTGATTCATCAATTTAAGTTGTTAAGATCATTTTCACCTGTTCTGGTTAGAAATCAAGCCTCAGTAATTTTTTGAAAAGATAATTAAGCAATTAGATGTGGTGCTGGGTGTATAACCAGATGAAAAGCACTGTTTCTGCTAATTCCCAACAAGGAAAGTGCAGTTGATTTTAGATCTAAGTAAGCCATGCAATGAACACACACATACACACACACATGCACACACATGTTGAGGAATAATATTGTATACATTCATAGAATTTAAATGTATCTCTCAAGATCCTTTCTCTCTTTTTGGTATGTCTTTATTTTATTCTTAAAACTTAAAAATTAGTTATAACTGTTACATTTTTCTATGAAGACTGTTAAAGGTCAATCTTTGAAGTTGAATGCAATGGTCCAAATCTCTGTAAAGGATCCGCAGTTATTTCCTGCTCCTCACATTTGGTAGGATTTGGTCAAGTACCCAATGTGTGCCTTGTGGGAAATTGAAAACCAACACTCAAAGTTTTCAAAATTCTGAAAAGACAAGGCCTGCAGTGGGTAACACAAGCTCAGATATACAGTTCCTGGAGATTCTTTTCTTCTCATTACATGTATTCCTCTCTTTTGTCGCAGCATCCATCTAAACCTGGGACACTAGAGCCCCTTACCATTTATATCCCCATTTATATGGAGCAGAAATTATGCTTAAATTTCTCTAAGAAACAGGAATCATCATGCATCAAGAAATAATTGAAAAGCATGCATTAGACATTCTTGTTTTTAAAGTCTCTGCAGCAACTCTTATGTTGGTGGTTCCTATGTTACTGGATCTACAGAGTGCCTGGCCTTCCATCATTTTAGTAAATTCTCTTTTCCTTTTTTGTCAGCCTTCCTTGAAAGCCTACATTTGCCTATCCAAATGCATTAATAAAATAAAATAGCTTTTTATTAATAATATCCACCCTTACTAGAAATCATTTGCATTCCACAACAATGATGCCTTACAAATTATCCTACCAAAAGTGGTGATGGTGACTGAGATTTGCTGACAAGGTGGCAAAACCTATTTATTTTTCTTACGTGGATGCCTCTTCTTCAGATTTCTCTGATTCACTTCATGGTACTCTCTCACTCCTTTGTACCTCTGAGAAAGCCAAAATTAAGAAACCTAGGGTCCATTTTGTGTGCTGTTGTCTAGTTTTGCCTTCTTTCCTAGATGCTGGTTCCTAGATGCTGGGAGAGATTCTCATTAACTTGTATTAGTCACTGGGTTATCGCTCTGACTTTTACTACCCAAGTTTAGGCGACTGGTTCTGAAAGATCCTGTGTTAGGCAGTTTTTCCTGCATTGAGAGATATTCCAGGTCCCTAGTGGGTCTTTATATCAGATACAAAGCTTGAACTTGCAGGGTAAGGAAACTCAAAATATGTCACTACCATATTCTCTTCTTTTACAGTCACGATTTGTTGTGGTTTTCTAGTCCACTAGAGAAAGAGATTAAAAGGTGAGTGCCTTTTAAGCCCATTAGCCTGTTGGCAGGATCTGAGCATTATGTAAGGCAAAAGGACAATGGTGTCATTTGGACCATTTCATTAATAGTGTCAGAATACATTACCTCTCAGGCTCTGCTCCTCATTTAAAAAAAATCTCCTTTAGGCAAGTTTTAACATCTGGGGCAGATTTTTCTGTTAGGCATCAGGGGCAGATTTTTCATGTGGATATACATTACCAAAGATACGCGCTATTTCCATTACTAAAACAAAGGAATTGACATTTCTGCTTTGTGAAATTCCAATAACACCCATTACCCTCTCATAAGCACACATCTTTCCAAGCTGATTTGGACCCTTTCTATGGAAAGGGAACCTTGGGCAGTAACACAGTTTACTGGATCTGTGGAAATGTGGGTCTCTGCACTTCTCCTGGATTTGCACTATGGGAACTCTGCTTTGCTAGGCATTAGGGCCTGATTGACCTATTGATCACAACTATCTTGTTCATAGATAAGGAGTCTGTAATGGAAGAAGATGAATCCACATGGTTAATAACCAAGAACACAGATCTGTTTAGAGGACATTTTTGACTTGTGTTGAAAAACTATCTTAACTTCAGTCACAAGTACGAAAAATTTTACATCATGGGGCTTATTTATTTTTACATTTCTTTCAGCTTGGTCCAAACTGCAGCCCAATGCTACCATATTCTGGGATGTTTCTCAAGGATAGACATATCACCTCCAAAATTAATATCCTGAGCAGGATGAGTCTGGGGAATTCTTCAGATCTTTTCCCATGCTGGTCAAATTCTTCCAACAGATACTGTAAATGGATCCATAAGCATTTTCTACAACCGAGTTTATTTCCCCCCTTTCTGTTTAATAGCAACATCCTATTTCTTTGCAAAAAATATCTAACTTCAAAGCATTTCTTATTTGAACAGATATGTGTTGAGCATCTCCTGTGTATCAGGTCCTATGCAAAGTGTTGAAGTTGTACAAGTGAATAAAATTGGCAAACATTTGTGCCCTCATGGGGCAGGGGAAGGGGTGGTAAAAACAAATTAATATAGGTAACTTGTCATATAGGACACATCAGAGCTGTGTGGCAAGAGTAGGCTGCGAGAATGAGCTGTGTGCTCAAGTAACTTACTTTTGCCTTCTGAGAACTTCCTTTACAGGAAATGATGAATGCTTGATTTTATGGCTGCATGAATCATATGTAATCAGTTATTTATGGGGCACCTTCAAGATGAGCCCTCTGATTTTCAGTAGTTTGACATTTAGTTTTTACCAAGATCCAGCAGAAAGCCACAATCTTGCTGTTTCTGAAGAGAATGATTGTTACTCACCCAAGGGGGACTTATTCTTGCTTCAGAATCCTAGGCATCCTTGTTTTGTCCTTCCTTATGAGAGGTTGTCACACATTCTAGAGTAGCACCCTAATCTGCCACAGACAATTTATGTACCATTACATCTGCCAGCTTATAAGATGTGTAAAGTATTTTCTTGCTTTGAGAATACTACTCAAAGTATTATTCTGTACTCACAGCTCAACACTTTTTAGTCTACTTGGTACTGAGTCAGAGTGTAACACCATTATATGATAGAAAAGTGTTGGAATGAGGGTCCCACAAATAGGTCCAATTTAGGAAATCTGCAGATTCCTTTCATTATATTATGAAAAAGTTTATTTGACTGCCCTACAGTCATTTATTCAGGCTCAGTCAAAATGATGTAATAAAAACACATTGTAAAAATCTGCCAACAGCAATATTTAACAGGCTTTTAGCAATAAGAATGACCAAATTCCAACAATTTCTCAAAATGAGACCCTTTTTTTCCCCAGTTACTGCATTTTATCCTAAGAACAGATTATCCTTGATATTTGGAAAATTTTTTGGTTTCTTTTTATTGTTTTTAGTGGAAAGCAGTGTTGTTTTGCATTTCTCAGCCCCCTGTTACATGAAACCCTTTTACTCAAAGGACTTTTTCTGTTCTATCTCAGGAGTCCCTTATTGTTGGTCAGAACTTCTCTACATAAGCAGAAGACCCTTGTAGTCCTTGAGAGACTCTGGAGGTGATTAACTTGATTGTAGCTTTCCGTCAGTCTCCACCCTTCTTCCCAACCCCCCAAATTGTCCCATCCCCCCTGTAATCAAGACAAAAGCTTGACTTTATTTTTAATAGAAGTTTCTAGCAGTGTGGGAAATAGCAGTCTTTTAATTTTCTCTCCAGTCTGGCCAATTTGGGTGAACATGAACTCCAGTTGCTTAAATTTGAATAGGGATCTGCAGCCCCAGGTCTGCTATTCTCTTCCTTCCCTATGGGTGGTCAATATTACTTCCCTGTTGTTATTCTTTTGAATTAACTTCATTAAGAATTCAGGGGCTCTTTGGGTCTCTCTAGAAGCCTCAACTCCTTCAGTAATGTTTTGCCATAAATAGCTATAGCAGTAAATTATTCCAAATGATCCTAAAGAAATCTATAGAATTGAATTGGGATATGTAAAATAGAGGCTTCAACAAAGGCAGAAGTATAGCTTTACCCTCATGAAGTCCCCAAATATCATATAAATTCATAGCTTTATTAAGTTCCAGTTAAAGTTTAAATATATCTTTTGTTGAAAAATCAACACATCACTGTTAAGTAAATTTGAAGAATAAATGTTGAGAATTAAAGAGGTCATTTTGAAAAATAGAGACAGACAATACCAAATATTAAAGTGTATCTTAAAAGGACAGAACATTCTTTAAAAATTTTTATTCAAAATTGTTGTAGAGGGGTGCCTGGTTGGCTCAGTCAGTTAAGCATTGGACTTCAGCTCAGATCATGATCTCAGGGTTCATGAGTTCGACCCCTGCTTTGGGTGAGCTCGAGCCCTGTATCTGGTGAGCCCCACTTCTTTTGTTCTCTCTCTGCCTCTCTCTCGCTCTCTGCCCCTCGTGGGATTCTCTCTCCCTCTCTTTGTCCCTCGTTCATTTGCGCCCTCTCTCTCTCTCAAAACCCACCCCCCAAAATAATCCCAAAATAGTTGTAGAGATGGATGAAATGGTATAGATTGTCCTGAAATTATGGAAACTAATACAAGAATTTAATGTTATTAGAAGTAATCAGTTGCCTTTTAAATAAACAAATTTAGAAATATAACTGACTATAAAAATCAAATCAGTTAACATATAAATATTTCAACAGATTAGGAAGCTAAACAGAAAACAAAACCCTAAAAAATTAGGAGGGAGGAGATAGTAATTTTAGGGTATCAGTGAAAGGATGGAAACTTACTAGGAATAAAATTGTAGGGACACCTGGGTAACTCAGTAGGTTAAGTGTCTGACTCTGGATTTCAGCTCAGGTCATGATCTCATGGTTCATGGGTTCAAGGCCCACGTCAAGCTCTCTGCTGACAGTGGAGAGCCTACTTGGGATTCTCTCTCTCTCTTTCTCTGTCTCTCTCTCTGCCCCTTCTCCACTCATGCTCTCTCTGTCTCTCAAAATAAATACATAAACTTAAAAAAAATTGAAAAGGAATAAAATTGTAATAGAGTGAGCCACTACCTAAATGATTCTTGCCACATTCCGTGTCCTGGATTATCATTTCTTTAAAAGGATAGAAAATTATCACAAGGGAGCACATCAGTTGGTTGGACTGAGAGTTGTTTGAGCTCAGAGTTATGTCTTATCTCCATATTCCCAGCATAGTGTCTTTCTACTGTGCGTTCAACCAAAATTTACTATTTGCTCCAATTGTGTCAGACTCTGGAGAGGAAAAAGTCCCATTATATAACATAATGAAACCTTTTTAATTTGTGGTGAATGCAGATGTAGATTAGTATTGGGTATTAAGATGGAACAGGGGCTCCTGGGTGGCTCAGTCAGTTAAGTGTCTGACTTTGGCTCAGTTCATGATCTTGATGTTCCCCCGTTCAAGCCCTGTGTCAGGCTCTGTGCTGACAAACTCAGAGCCTGGAGCCTGTTTCAGATTCTGTGTCTTCCTCTCACTCTCTGCCCCTCCCTTGCTCATGCTCTGTTTATCTCTCTCTCTCTCTCTCTCTCTCAAAAATAATAAAATAAACATTAAAAAAAACAGAGAAGGGGTAGTTCTTAATCTAAGAGGGGAGCAAGTTTCAGGGTTTTGTATTTTGTGTGTGTGTGTGTGTGTGTGTGTGTTTGAGAGGGGATTCCTTCTGTGCATGAATATTAGAGCTGCTGAGAATTGTGAACCACATAAATTGGAACCCAAGGCTATAGGCAGAGTTACAGTAAATGAAATCAAAGTCCCGGATGAAGGGAGGCTTGAATACACAGGGAGGGTTAACGGTGGCGGTGCTGTCAGGCAGTTCTCCTGCTATTCGGTATCATCCCGTTTCTCACATAGGCTCTTTGAAAGGCTGTCCACTGTCCTCAATAGTCCTTCTTCACTGCCTTCATCTGTTTCTTGAGAGAACACCTCACTGTGCACTACAGGAATAAGAATGAAGCCATCACACAAGAGAGTTTTCTCAAGTTCTTGTAACTGTACCTAAATGAGCACACTCCTGCACTGACTGCTCATGACACAAAGAAGAAGCATCTTTCCAGGGAGTGAGTGATCTACCTCTGGACCCTGTTTTCTCTCACTTCCTGATGAATGTCAAGCATCACTTATCAATCCTATTGGCAAAAATTGTAGGAAAACATTAGAAAGTCCTAGATTTATGTCAACAGTATTTGAGATTCAGTGTTATCATGCAGAGACTTAGAAGCAATGTTGTCACAAGATTAGACTTCAGGGGGAGAGGGGACATGTGAGTTTTGCTCTTGACAGATAAGGAGATTATCAAGAGGCTGTGCTGTCATGAAGGCATTCTAGGTAGATGGAAGAGGGCATGCAAAAGTGAGTTCTGTTCAAGAAGTGGTCATTAGTCTCATGTGGTGTAGTTAAAACATTTTTTGATGTTCAAGTAGAAGATTGAGTGATATGACTGGAGAGACTGAAATGTTTTATGATGGATCTATTTTAAATGGAGGAATTCATATTTAATTTTGTAATTAATATTCAACTAGTAAAGGTTTTGATTAAGGGCTATATAATAATCTCAATTAGATGTCACATGAGCCTTGTTTTTAATGTATTTATATGTTTATGGAGTTTTCATACATAGTTTTGCTTATGGACCTTATGTGTATTTATGCATTGATTTTTGCAAAATACTGTCTCAAATGTCAACTACATGCTCAAAACCTAGTAATATTTTTATCTCACTTTTAAAAATACCTTGTAATAGAACAAAGTGCTACCTCTCATAATCTCACATCCTATACTTTTCTCATAGCAGGTACCCAGATTATGTTGACATCTGTATGAACCATTCATCTATCACATTTAGCTATGGTAATGGTGTACAATTTCCTTCTTATCTCCAAGGAGGTGTCCTTTAGATAGCTATTTGTCAGTTGGCCCCAACATGATGAAACTATAAAAATGGTTTATTCATTGTCAAACTATAGGTAAGTTTCCATTTAGATTTCATAAAGTTGTCTTATTTTCCATTCTCACTCCCACTGCTTTAATCTATCTTTTGATCACTTCACAACTGGCCTTGAAATAGCCTCTCGAGACTTGGGTTTTTTTGTCCCATCTCATTTGATTAATCTTGCATGTAGTTGCCAAACTCTTATTCAGAAAAAATTGCTTTGGTCACATTATTTCTCACTGAAATATCCTTTATTGTGCATCCCCTTGTCCTCTCGGTGGTCTAAAGGACACAATTGAAACTCGGCAACTTAACATTGAAAGACCACCAATTTTGATACCACATTACCTGTGAAATTACTCAAGCTGTTCTATTCAGAAACTGTCCTTTGCTACTTTATCATATTTCCCTTTCTGGAAGTTCATTTTTTTTCATTGTTTTAACCTAATAGAATTTGACCTAGAGATAATGGTTCCACTTCTCTTGTCAATAAAGGATGTTAAGTGATCTAACATTTTTTGTGACCCAAATTATCTTTTCTATCACTGCCTGCTTATTTCTGTTTATTTAGGTCACTAAGTATTCGCTAAGGTCTTAACGGGGAGGGGAGAATATTTTTTAGGTTTTTGGCATAAAACGATAACAAGGTCCATTGCCTTGAAGTGATTGCATTCTGGGTAGCAATCCACACCAGATGATTTCAGTAACACAGAACTCTTCAACATCTAGGAACAATTATATTAAGCCAATCATCGTAATTCTTCATTACCTGTGTTTGGAAAAGGAATGGTGGTGGCCGGGTGGAAGGCATGGGAAGGAAAATTGTTCCTTCTCAGGGAGAATAACAACAATAAAAAAAATGCTTTCTCTTTTCCTCATATTCCTAATGTTGCTTGACTTTCCTGGACAATTGGGAGGGCTAAGGACTAAGATCTAGGTTAAGGTCCTTAGATTCTTGGCAACTGTTGAGAAAAACCCAAAGCTGAAGGCACAGAATAATCATAATTTGATGCCCAGGTCCTAGATCTAGGAAAGCTCAAATAATGGGACAGTCTCTAAAGAATCAAATCCCGACTCCTTTATATTAATCCTCTCTACAGAAGGTAGGTGCAGAGCACGAATGAGTTCGAAGCAAAGATTCTGCATTAGATTTAGATGTTGGAATCTAGTTAAAAAGAAAAATGTCTAGTGTGAAGGAGAAGAGTATTTTTATTTGGCAGTCAGTTTTTCTGGTTGTGTTTAATTTGTTTGCATTTGGCAAGAGAGGACTCTGGTAAAGCCACCAAGCTAAAATAGAATTTGCCCTGGAGTCAATTAGCTATTCAGAAAAAAAAAAAAAAAAAGAAGAAGAAGAAGAAGAAAGAAAGAAGACAAAACAAAACAAACAAGAAATTAGAACCTTACTTCAGGCTCACCAAAATAAAATTCAAAAACAAATGATCCAGCGTCCAACTTGTTATTATCATTTGATTCTTTTTAGTCACCTCAAATTCAGTATTTCCCAGTAAAGCAGACTTACTCCCCATTCTGTGTTCATATTTCTTGGATTATCATGCTTCTTGTTATAAAATACTTTATGAGTTATCTTTACCCAATTTACCATGATATCCTGTTCATCGCCAGGTCCTATTTGTCTTATACATGAAATATCTGCTTCCCTTATCACTCCCATTTTGTTCCAAGCTCCTCCCATTTCTCAACCTGGACCATGGAGTAGTTGGATGAAACTATTCCACCCCTCTAATCCATTTTCTCCTTTATAGCCAGAGATCATTTTGAAATATAAAACTAAACACACTTTCCCTTCCTTCACATTTCTGAGGGAAAATAACTAAAAAAAATTTTCATACAATGTATGTTAATTACACTTGAGTAAAAAAAAAATAGCAACAGCAATAACCACAAACCTACCCCCACCAAATCTTCTCCCAGTCCAGAAATTCTCTCCACAAAGGTAGGAGAAAAAGATAAAACTGTTATGTCCAGAATTCGTGATCCCCAAAGACCTCCAGGGAGCCGAGTCTGATGCAAAAGCAAAAGAGCCTTTATTCGAGCTAACTCGAGCTCAATCCCCTACCTGCACCGACGCAGCGGTGAGATGCCAGGGAGAGAGCGCGAGTTTCAAAAGCACAAAGGTTTTATAGGGGTCTAGGGGCAGTTGATGAGGTAATGGCTGTGGCCTCAGCCAATTGGCTGCGTAAGGGTCGGATTCCTGTTATGCAGGTCGCCGGGCGTGTTTAGATCTGGAAGTTTGAATGGGTGAGTGGGAGGTTACTCAAGGGGAGGAGGCGTGGTCTGAGGTTTCTGCGATCCCCCCCCCCCCCCCCCCCCCCGGAAAGGGGGCATGTCGGGGACATAGTCACTCAAGGTGGAGGACACAGAACAAGATGGAGTCGGCCGGCGTAGGTCCGCTCTTTCAAAAACTTTTATCATTGAATTAAGCATTAAACCCAGAATGTGATGCACATCACAGTGCACTAAGAGATTGCAACAATAGAAATATCGACCTTTAATCTAGCCAAGTAGATACAACCCTTTAACGTGTGTGTTGTCAAGATAGTAACTGGTCCCCAAGGAAGAGAACTTGACAGTGCCATTTGTCACACAGTTTTTTCTAACTTTACCTGGTAATTGGGGTGACCATCTGTATTAACTAACTAGTTTTGTCCAGAGGAGAAACAAACTTCTCAGGTCTTTATTATGGGAAGTAGTTGCAAAACTACTGAAGTTAGACTGCTGTCCTACTACAGAAACTGAGGGCGCTACCTCCCTTGATGTTTACATTTCAAGGAGAGGGCTCTCAGGTTGAGAAAGACAGTCCTGGGGTCTGTAAAGCTCACAAGAGGCTTACCTAGTTCTCAGAAGGATTTATATCATTTCAAAGGAAGAAAGTACTTACAGACACAAATTTTCTAAAGTAAATATTCAAAGAAAAGGGAGGTTGGAGAAATCCCTTTGCTTATTTTCAACTGGGAGAATTAAGCCTCTTATTTTTAATTTGTATTTGTCTTGACAACACCAAAAACCTTTTAATGCTTTCCATTCTTCTTAGGATAAAGACCAGAACTCTTAAGAGGCTTATAGAGCTGCCTGGTCCCCCTACTTATCTCTCCAGCTTTATCTTTCCATGCTCTGCTCTCACTCACTTTCAGCTCCATTGTTCTGACTTTACTGTATCAGAATGCACAGTACACTGTTTTAGCACAAGATTATTTTCCTGCTTAATCTCCTGCTTTACCCTTTTAGACCTACTTGGTCAGATCTTCTACAACTCAGTTTGAGCATTCCTTTAGGTAATGGCTATCTCTCTCTCCTTAATGTTTATTTATCTTTGAGGTGGGGGGAGGAGCAAAGAGAGGGAAGAGAGAGAATCTGAAGCAGGCTCTGTGCAGTCAGCACAGAGCAGAGCCCTTGCAGGGCTCGATCTCAGGAAGTGAGATCACGACATGGCCTGAAATCAAGAGTTGGGCCATTAGAATGAGTCACACAGGCCCCCTAATGGCTGTCTCTTGCAATAGATTTTAAGCCACACGAGCACAGGGGCTGGATCAGGTCTTGTTCACTATTGCTTTATGCCAAGTTTGAAGTATGTTTTCTTGACGTATGGTAAGCACTTTGCTAATACTTTTAGAGGAATGAATGAAAAAGAATAACATGAAAAAATAAACCGGTAAAAATGTAAAATAGAATGTAACTGAATATTTATCAAATATATAAATGGAGGAAATCTCCCTAAGATTGAAAAAAAAACCACTGTAAAACCAGTATAAGTTTAAGAAAAGGAATGATAAATTTGCTTTAAAGTTTTCCATCTGTACACACACACACACACACACACACACACACACTTGCTCTCAAATCAGAAGGCAGATGACACATTGGAAGAATACAGCAATGGATTAACTGCTGTATTATAATTTTTTCAGAGGATATTTTGTGAGGAATTAAGTAAAAAATCCAGAAAAAATGAAATCCAAATAAATGCTAACCATAGAGAAAATACATTGCCAATAACTGAGAAATGCACATTAAAATGAGATGCCACATTTACCAGTGCTTTTTACAATTGCACTTCTGAATCCAGAAGGGATATAGTACAATAGGAACTTTCTTACATCGTGACTGGGAATGTAGATTTGTAGAACACTTTGCAAAATGATTTGGCAGTATTTACCAAAATTCTCGAAGTGTCCGGACTCTGAACAGGAAATCCACTTCCGCGAATCTACTCAGACATGCAGTAAGAGTTTTGCACATAAGTTACTCTTCACTGTTTTTTAAGAGTGTAATATTAAGGGCAATGTAAATATTCAGAATCAGAGGAATGGTTTACTAATTTATGAATGTATGTATGTATGGGATGAATTTCTCTGTAGGAACAAAATACGATCTTTTCAGGTAGTTTTTAAAAGCATGGGAAATATATTCTTTTTTTTTTTTATTATTGCCAGGTTTAACATATACACATATATGATACATATATATATATAATACCTATAAATACGCATATGTAATACATATATGTAATGTTAAGTAGCAAAAATATTTCATTCATTTACTATGACCTATATTAGAAGTAGATTATACGTAAAAGAATTGTGAAAAGACACTTTACCTTCAGGTGATCTTTAAAAAGCTCTTATTTAGGTGTGATCAACTTAAGGAGAGTATTCAGTGAATCTTTTTTCCCCAAGCAAAACTACTATTGTTTGCCCACTTAGTGCTTATTTTTTTAGCGTTTATTTATTTATTTATTTATTTATTTATTTATTTAGAGAGAGCGAGCGCACAAGCGGAGGAGGGACAGAGAGAGGGAGAGAGAGAATCCTAAGCAAGTTCTGCACTGTCAGCACAGAGTCCAGTGAGGGAATCAAACTCATGAACCGGGAGAGATTGTGACCTGAGCAGAAATCAAGAGTTAGATGCTTAACTGACTGAGCCACGCAGGAGCCGCACTTACTCATTTGTATTTCAAATAAATGTGCCTCTCAAGATATTGCTTGATTTATGATCAATCATAATGTGTTGTCACCTTTTCATGAAACTGTATATAAACCTGTGTTGGAATTACAGATTTCTAACTAATTTTTTTTACATACTAAAAATATTAAAACACGGGCACATCTGATTCAGTATATATTTTTCAATTTTACTATATTTTCATAAGATAGTTAAAAATAAGTTTCAACTCTGAAAGAAAATGCATTTATACTATGTAAAAAAGGATAGAAATAGAAAATAGAAAACCATCAGAAAAATATTTGGGAAAAAAAGGCAAATACAAAAGAAATGTGAGCTCATTTAATTCAGCGTTTTGTCTTCTTACCATTAGTTCACAGCTTATTTGTTTTTGGTTCTGTTTTCCTGGCAAATCATTGACCAAGTCCCCAAAGACATTAGAGATTCTGGTAAGTTACACACATTACTTGGCTTGTTACACTGGTTGTGGAAAAATTATTTCTCCCATTTTCCTGCAAAAGCTGTAGGCCAAAACAAAATAAAAGAAAAAAACCCCACAGAAGTTAAGGCGAATTTAAAAATTACTACACAATTATAGATCAGATATAATATCCTTACTTTCTGGTCTTCTTTGTTAACTGATAACTTGAGGTAGATTTTAATAGATTTGGCATATATGATTTCCACTTCTTTTTATGGTATGAGAATTGCATTTATAATTTCTTTAGCAGTGGATTGGGACTGTGACCACTGAAGAACTTACTTTGGTCTCATGATCTCATAGTTATTTTCTATTTAGAAAGAAAAATCAGTCATTCACAGTATTATAATAACAGCTTGCAGTGAAAGAATGCTTTTTGGAAAGTATTAGACATCATCCACTTTGCCAGGATGCTGATTTGTAACATTTTGGTGACAACAGTGAGATAAAATATTACAGAGCCTCCCTGTCAGGATGTGCAACCTCTCACATCTCACCACATAACAGTAATTAAATCACCTTGCTTTTTTTGAATAATTCTAAGAGGTATTTTTTTGAGAAGTTTGATTTCCTTGAGAACAAAAGATGCTTCTTAAAATAGTCAATATATGTTTTCATTTAAAAGAATGTAGATAGCTGGAAAACTGATTTATTAACCTACTTCATCAAATAAATTACCTGTTCTTGTTCACAAATAAGGTTTCAGAAATAGGTATTTTTTTATCTCCCCTTTTTAGTGATCTTATAGTTTTCTTTCCTTTTCTTTTTGCATACTTCTCATCATTTTGATGTTAGAGGGGGCTAATTGTGGTAAGCAAAATTGAATTATTTTGCTAATTAATAAATTCTCTGTGCATGCTGGACCAGATGGTCATTTTTCTTATCAGCCTGCCATTTTTCTTTGTTTTTTTTTGTTTTTTGTTTTTTTTTACACAGAGATCATGTTAAGTCATAAACTTTGTAAGAGGAGAATATCCACAGGAGCCATGAAAAAGCCCATCTCGATCCTTAATTAACACCAAGCTGCTTACTATAGGTGATACAGTTCAGTGGGATTGTTCGTAGGCATCATTATATTCCTCCAGAAATGGGATAGGATTATATTTGCTATGTTTTTGGTTAATTCTTACTCAAAATTATGATACATGCAAATACTATAGGAATTATGAAAAAGAAGAGATTTTATGCCATTGTTGTCTTTCTAAAACAGGAATGGTTTAGCTCTTAATGAACTACTATGGAGACATCTGAAAAATGAAAAAGAAAATCTCATGATTTTAATAATCAGTAATTCCTTTTAAAAAAAGATACAATGTAAAGATGAACACAGCTATTGAGAATTGGGGAGTGTCATTTTATGGTATGGTCTCCGTTTTCCGTTGACATAAAACTATTTATTTCTTCTCTCCTTTTTTTTTCTTTTTTTTTTAAAGTTAATTTGGGTCCAGGATAGGGATTGGGATTGGGAAGGTAATTATTGTGATGGCGTGATAGACAAGAATAGGCAGAGCCGCAGAATTGTCAAGAGTTTGAGGTTCATTGTGTTTATAAATATTCCTGACATATAACAAAATCCCATTACTTTTGATATTATGCCTAGATTCTTATTACATTATGAGCTTCTCAAAATATGTTTCACATGTCGTGGTTCATTATAGGTGCAACGATTCAGAAAGGACACCAACCAGGGAAGATAGAAGTGTGAATTGTTCTCCTTATTGTAGAAGGGAAAATGTCAGGGTGGAAAGTATGAGAGAAATCTGTTGAAATGCCTGGAGATATCCAAGCTCTTTGGGGAAGTGACCACATTGCTTACTGAAATTGACATGGTGGCCTTTCTCCCTAGCACTAAATGTATCCCACAGTGGATGTTTTATAAATAAATGTAATTGGGGGGGCCCTGGGTGGCTCAGTCGGTTGAGCGCCCGACTCTTGAGTTTCGCTCAGATCATGATTTCATGGTTCCTGAGATTGAACCCCACATCGGGTTTTGTGCTGGGATTCTCTCTCTTACTCTCTTTCTGCTCCTCCTCTGCTTCCTCACTCTCTCTCTCTCTCTCAAAATAAATAAATCAACATTAAAAAAAATTAACGTAATTGGGAAAGGAAACTTGTTTTATCATGATTCAGAGACAGCAAGAAGCTACAGGAAATACATACACTGTCCCAGAGTTAGGATCTTACCTCATCCTAATGAAGTGGGTTCCCTATCATTAACACTGACTGCAAGGGCTGGGCATTTATCTTTTCTAGATGATTTAGAAGGTGCCCTCTAAGGAATAGAAGAAAGTAGATTTTAAGGAACATTCACATTTTAATTTTATATGATCCTACTTTATATATCCTTCCACACAAAAACTGCTGTCACCACCATCTAAATGAAATAAAAAGTAGTGAACATTTGTTATTTTATGTTTTAACATTTTAAAAATGTTTATTTAGTTTTGAGAGAGAGAGAGAGAGAGAGAACGAGTGAGGGAGGGGTAGAAGGAGAGGGGGATAGAGAATACAAAGCAGGCTCCAGGCTCTGAGCCGTTGGCACAGAGACTGATGTGAGGCTTGAACCTGTGAACCCTGAGATCATGACCTGAGCTGAAGTTGGACACTTAACCAACTGAGCCACCCAGGTGCCCCAACGTTTATTTTTATAAAACCTTTCCACTTAAGGCTCCCTCTCCTTTTAAAAACAGTCCTTCCATCTTCAACACCCTGAAAATCCCCATATCTACCTGCCACACACTGGCTCTCCTGTTGCCTTTAGATGTACTCTATACAATTTTAAATATCAGATTTATGTTTTGTTCCTCAAACCAAAACAAAAACAGCTCTTATTCCTCAGTGCTTTTGCATTATAATCTGATGAAAATAATTTAACAGAAGTTATGGACTTAAGATAGATTTAATGATTTCAGAGGGTATTTAAGCACGAGTTAATCCTCATCAATCTCTAAGTAGTCAGGCATAGAAGAGGCAAAAACAAGGAACCGCTGAGTTTTACTTGCCTCCTGGAGGCCAAGCTGTGCCTGTTCAGTTTCTTTAGTGACTCCCTTAGAGGCAGCGCTGTAAAAACATGCACTGTGAACAGAGAGAACGTGGTCTGGCACAACTTCTGCAATTATCTGAAATCATGAATCATAAATACATGAATGTGAGCAGTTTCTTGTATTTTGAAAAAGAATTACATCATTAGGAACATAATCTTTCCATGTTGTGTTCAAATTTTCCATGGCGTCTAGCTGATTTGGCTTCAGCAATCTTCTTTCTACCATGTTTTTTTTTTGTTTTTTTTTTTTTTCCTTTTGCTGACCCACACCCTTTGGTTTGTAGAATGCAAGCATCTACCTAAAGGAAACAGAGATTCCCATGATAACTAAGCAAACGGGAATAGAAGTGAGAAACAGAACATGTTCAGTTTTATGTGTTTGCTGGCTGACTTATTTTAGAACCTGTGCGGATGACCTTGTGCCTATTTTTAAGCCTGTGTACATGGATAAAATGAAAGTGTGGTCTACATTTAAAGTATTTTTTAAGTAAGTTTTTAGTCTTAATTCCAGTGAAGTTAACCCATAGCGTTATATTAGTTTTAGCACGTTTAAAATCTTAAATGGTTTTGTACATATTAACACAAAGCATAACTCAATGGAGAAATACTGCAAGGCTGAAGTTTTTTCTTGATTTTGATAATCGTTTATTAAAATAGTATATCTAACAGAAATTATTTATATGCAGTATAAAAATCCATCTTTTTTCTGACAGTGATCACAGAATGTGCCACATTTAAAATAACCAATCTTCATTCTGTGTTTTTTCTTACACATGGTACTTGAAGTAAAACACTTAAGTGGAATCTAGACGATCCAAATGTTTGATTTTCTAAATGATTTTGCCAGGATCTTTGAGCTTAAATTTTTTTCTCTCACTCCTGCTGAGAAAGTGCATACATTTTGAAATTTAGTCTATTTGAGCAATGCTTTTTTCCCTTTAAGCTGATAATAAGCATATGGGAGTGGGATTGAATTTGAGACAAGCTGTTGATTCCCATTGAACACCCAAAAGAGGTAAGGTCTCAAAAATTTTTTTTAAACTAACTATCCAGTTATGGCCTAAAAATGTATTAGAAATTCAGTAAATAGGGGCACCTGGGTGGCTCAGTCCGTAAGCATCCGACTCAGGTCATGATCTCAACGGTTTGTGAGTTGGAGCCCCACATTGGGCTGTCTGTGTCAGCCCAGAGCCCACTTCAGATTCTCTGTCTCTCTCTCTCTCTCTCTCTCTCTGCCCCTCTCATGCTTGTGCTCTCTTTCTCTCAAAAATAAATAAACATAAAAAAAGAAATTCAACAAATTAATATAAAAATCATCCTGATGTGGGGCTTCTAGGGAGGAAAGTATGCTTGTGATGCATTTCGTAATTGGAGTTGTGATTATTTTGCCTAGTCCTTAAAGTTATAAAGTTACAGTTTTCGAGGAAGAGAATTAAGAAACAGATAGGGATACAGATATTCACACAACAGCAGCAAGAATATTATTATAATACCTATCATGTCCCCATACTTTTGTTATTTTCTGGTTTGCTATTTTTAGAACCATAGCATTAGGAGTAACATATATATTGTTTTATATATCTAGATGAATATTCTCCTTAACCCCGAAGCAAGATTTGATCATACAGAGAACATACATTAGAGATATTAAATGATTTACTTATACGGTTTCTGCTTTTATGTATTGAGAAAGCAGGCTTCTGAGAAATCAAGTGATGCACGTAAAAGCACTGTGAGACCTGGATTTCATTTACATCCTTATGACCCTGCATACCTACAGCCATTTACCTTTGCTCCTTCTCATTCTCTTTTAAACCCACAAAGCTGAACCCAAGGCCATTCTGCCTTTAGTTTGTCTGAACAGAGAAAGGAATGGGTGTTTTAGAACATTTGTAAACACATGAGGTCTGGTTTTGGGGTCTTCTCACCTTTGTTTTGTCGGCACTGTGCCCAAATCTCTTCTTGCCCCCTTACTGCTTAAGACATTCAGCCCCCAAGGCCCATGAGATTTCCTACCAAACTCTGTCCTTCTTACCAAGATTTGTTGGGTCTTTTATAACTTGCTGTTTAGCTTAACCTCTATTAAAATACCCAGGTCCTATTTAGTTAAATTCTGCTTTCAGCTAGCAATAAAAAATAAATACTTGACTTTTTGAGGAACCTCCATACTGTTATCCAGAGTGGCTGTGCCAGTTTGCATTCCCACACACAGTGTGAGAGGGTTCTCCTTTTTCCACATCCTCACCAACACCTCTTGTTTCTTGTGTTGTTGATTTTAGCCATTCTCACAGGCGTGAGGTGATATCTCATTGTAGTATTGTTTTGCATTTCCCTGACGATCAGTGATGTTGATCATCTTTTCATGTGTCTGTTGGCCATCTGGATATCTTCTTTGGAAAAGTGTCTATCATGTCTTCTGCCCATTTTTTAATTGGATTATTCATTTTTTGGGTGTCGAGTTTTATAAGTTTTTTATATATTTTGGATACTAACCTTTTATCAGATATGTCATTTGCAAATATCTTCTTTTATTTCATAGGTTGCCTTTTAGTTTTTTTGAATGTTTCCTTCACTATCCAGAAGCTTTTTGTTTTCATGAAGTCGCAGTAGTTTTTTGCTTTTGTTTTCCTTTGCCTCAGGAGACATATCGAGAAAGAAGTTGCTATGAAAGAAGTTTGCCTGATGTCCAAGAGGTTACTGCATGTGTTCTCCTATAGGATTTTTATGGTTTCAAGTCTCCTATCCAGCAATTGCACTACTAGGTATTTCCCCAAAGAATGCAAATACTAACTCAAAGGGATACATGCACCCTGATGTTTATAGCAGCATTATTTCCAATAGCCAAATTATGGAAATAGCCCAAATGTGCATCAACTGATGCATGGATAAAGAAGATGTAAGATATATATATATATGTATATATATATATATACACATATATATATATATGATAAAGAAGATGTGTGACATATACATATCTCACAGATATATATATGTCACACATCTTCTTTATCCATGCATCAGTTGATGCACATATGATGCACATATATATATCATGATATATGTATGATACACACACATATATACATCACATATATTATATTGTATATGTATCACATATATTGTATATGTATCACATATATGTATCACATATATCACATATATATATACACACACATTACAGCCATAAAAAGGAATGAAATCTTGCCATTTGCAACGATGTGGATGAAGCTAGAGAGTATTATGCTAAGTGAAACAAGTCAGAGAAAGACAAATACCATATGATTTCACTCATATGTCAAATTTAAGAAACTAAATAAATGAACACAGGGGAAAAAAAAGAGGAGGAGGCAAACCAAGAAACAGACTCTTAAGTGAAGAACAAACTGAGGGTTACCAGAGGGGAGATGGGTGGGGGGATGGGTGAAATAGGTGACAGGGATTAAGAAGTGTACTTGTCATTATGAACACTGAGTATTGTATGAAATTGTTGAATCATTATATTGTACACCTGAAACTAATATTACACTTCATGTTAACCAAAAGGAATTTAAATAAAAACTTCAAAAAAGTAAGTACTTGAATGTATCTAAATAACAGATTTACATGGTTTTCAAACTTTAATATGTTACTTGTTGAAAATCCACATTTGGAACCTGGCCCTCAGAACCCTTTCATGCCCATTTTTAACAAACTCCCCAACAGATTCTGATGTTAGTTAAGAAACATTGCTCTAAAATTTTTACATATTACCAGTGATTTAGGATTGAATTCAAGTGTTAGTGACTAGAGATGGAATATTTGGGGTTTGTGATTTCATACTTCACATCACGAAATAGCATTTACAGAACTTTTATGGGTTTTATTCTTTAAATTGCTCTCACTATCTAGTGCGGGGGCCTATTACCTTCCATATGATTCTGCTGCTTTTCTCCTGATATTTTCCCATAAAGTGGTTCACTTTGCAGTACTTAAAGTTCATGTATAAAAAAAAATGGAGTCACAGTAGACAAAAATGGAAGACAGGAACTTCCAAAATTTCATTGAATAACTAAATACATAAATTTTACTTTATCAAAGCATAAAATCTAAAAGAATGTTTCCCCAAACTGTAGAAACAGATCTTCCCTAGGTGACTCAGGGTAGAAGTGCCTGGCAAAAGTATAGATTTTAATTATTTTTATTTATTCATTTCTATTGTTTTCTTTAATTCCCCTTATATCCTCATTTTCATGGCTTATAAATGTTCTGCCTTTTTAAAGAACAGCTCCGTGAATTTCCTTAAAACCTATTACTCAATGTGTGGCCCTGGGCACTTATTAGAATTGCAGACCCTGGACTGACTCCAGACCTATACCAGACCTACAGAGGAAGAAACTGCATTTTAGAAGATTCCTAGCTGATTGGTATTTGCTCTAAAATTTGAGAAGCATTACCTTAAAATGCTTTTGTCTTCTGCTCTACCATACTGGACTTTACTTCTAATCTGTTACTTTGTGAAATGATGATTTTTTAATAAAAATGTTTTTGTTTTTTTTTTTAATTTTTTTTCAACGTTTTTTATTTATTTTTGGGACAGAGAGAGACAGAGCATGAACGGGGGAGGGGCAGAGAGAGAGGGAGACACAGAATCGGAAACAGGCTCCAGGCTCCGAGCCATCAGCCCAGAGCCTGATGCAGGGCTCGAACTCATAGACCGCGAGATCGTGACCTGGCTGAAGTCGGACACTTAACCGACTGCGCCACCCAGGCGCCCCAATAAAAATGTTTTTAGAAGATAGCTGTATTGTGTTTTGTACAAATTACATATGTCCATTTAAGATACAACAATACAGATAAGCGGGGCGCCTGGGTGGCTCAGTTGGTTAAGCATCCCACTTCGGCTCAGGTCATGATCTCACGGTTCTTCGTCAGTTTGAGCCCCGTGTCGGGCTCTGTGCTGACACCTTGGAGACTGGCGCCTGCTTCAGATTCTGTCTCTGTCTCTCTGCCCCTCCCCTACTCGCTCTCTGTCTCTCTCTCTCAAATATAAAAAATAAAACATAAAAAAGTTAAAAAAATACAAATAAGGAAATATGAATAAGGAAACTCACTCAACCACTCAGAAATAACATATAATATGTTATATGTTGTGATAATGATAATTTCAGACGTCTTATATACAGATGTAGAGGCAGCTATAGATAGGAAGATGGGTGTATGGATGTATGGGACAGGATGAGACAGTTTTACTGAAGTGGAATCATGCTCTATGTAAAACATTTTAAAATGAAAGATATTAAGTTAATTTTTCTGAATTCAGAATTATTCAGAATTGATTCAAAACAAAGAAATTTAAGTGAAATTGAAGATATTGCTGAAACTGAAGCAATTTTTTTAAAAATTTTTACAGGAAGAGCTATTAGCTTTTAAAAGTCTTATAAAATGTAATGACATCCTGGGATGGGTGTGTTTCAAGTTCAGACATCTGCTATCTGTCAAATGAAGGATGGGGAAGTAAATATCATTGCACTCCCTCACACTTCCACCTCCCAATTCTGTTTTTTCAAGACAGTTTTTTTGTATAATGGCAAGGTTTCTAATGTTCACATTCCATCCTACAATCATAATTTCAATACTTGTTAGAGCTTATTTTTTTATCTAGAGTTATACTTACCAGTAGTACTCATAGCATGTCCCACCCTGAGCTTTTATTTTGATTTCTCTCTTAAGTGAAACAATTTCATTAAAGAATTTTAGAGTGTGCCCAGGAAAGTCTAATGAGTCAATACTCATTAGTTTTCTTTAACACAGTTTTTTTTTTTAACTTCTTGCATGCTTGAGAAGATATGTCTTTTTTATTGAATGGCCTAATTGTATGGACTTATAATTCTTTTGTTGTTTAATACTGTAGATATCACTGTGTTTTCAGATATTATTTCCTTGAAGAAACATCAGATCACTCAAATTCACCTATCCCCCTTGTAATTTACTGAATATATGTAAAACTTATTCTATGAAGGTTGGTAACTTTACTAGACTATGTCTTACCTGCTGTCAATTTTTTATTACGCATAGTGTGCTGTAAGTTGCTGCAGATTGGAGTTTTATTTCAGTACAGTTTTCTTCAATAATTAAAAAAAATTTTTTTTTTGGCGTACTCATTTTATTTGTTCTCTTTTTTTAAAGGAAGTCTGTCTGTGTGTTCAGAGTTCTTTGTTTTTCTTCTATTTCAACCCAGTAGTAACAGTAACACAGATTTTGTAACAAGTGTGTTAATCACTCACTAGGCGTTGGGGTGCAGGTTTTGCCTTCTGTACAATCACCACCCTTTGGGAATTAGCACCAGCATCCTTTTTCAGAGACTAATAAGTGTTTTGGACTGTGGCCACAGGGCAGAGGTGACTTGGAAAACACTCTGAGTTCTAGGAAGGTGTCCATCTGTTAATCATGAAAGTGTCAAATTGTTGGCTGCATCCCTAGAAGGTCCATATGCCCCAAAGATGACATAGCTCATAGGGTTCCTTTCTTGGAAGATACATAGTTTTCCTCTCTGATAAAGACAAATGCTCTGATACCATTAGTACACATGTCAAGGGAAAAAAATAAATTTACTTTATCAAAGTTAAAAATTTTTGTGCTTCAAAGGACATCATCAATAATGTGAAAAGGAAATCGATGGAATGGAAGAAAACATTTGAAATCATACATCAGCTATTCTAGATGTTTGTATCTAAAATACCTACACAACTATTAAAACTCAATTATTAAAAAAAAGACAAATAACCCAGTGGGAAAAAATGGGCAAAGGATCTGAATAGATCTTTCTCTGCAGAAGATGTGTAAATGGCCAGTAAGCACACACAAAAAAAGATGCTCAGCATCGTTAGCTATCAGGGAAATGCACATCAAAACAAAAATGAGAACTTACTTGACACCTACTCAGATGGTTATGCTGAAAAAGACAGATAATAACAAGTGTTGGTGAGAATGTTGAGAAGTTAGAACCCTTGTATGTTACCAGGGGGCCTGTCAAATGGTACAGCTGCTTTGGAAAACAGTCTGGCAGTTTCATTTCTGGAAATGAAATACAGATTTACCATATGACCCAGCAGTTCCCCTCCTTGGTATATCCTCAAGAGAAACAAGAACATATGGTCATGCAAAAACTTGTACATGGTTTTTACAGTAGCATTATTCATAATAACCCTCAAGTAGAAACAAACAATATACCCATCAGTGGATGAATGGATAAATGAAATGTCATATATCCATACAAAGGAATATTATTCAGGAATTAAAAGGCTTTAAGTACTGGTTCAAGCTACCACATGGATGAACCTTGAAAACACTATGCTAAGTGAAAGGAGCCAGTCACAAAATATTGCATATTGTATTATTCCGTTCATAGGAAATATTCAGAATAGGCATATCTATAAAGACACAAAATAGTTTAGTGGTTGCCAAGGACAGGATGCAGAGCCACTACTCATGGACGAATGAGTACAGGGTGTTCTGGGGGGACTGAAAATGTTCTAAAAATATTTGCACAACTCTGTTAATATACTAAAAACCAGTGAATTGTATACTTTAAATATGTGTATTTTATGCTATATGAATTGTATCACAATAAAGTCATGAAAAAGGCCAAGGGGAGTGCAGTCTTACTTCCAGGTTTCTCTTTGGTCATTCATCATGCAGTCTTGTGGAGGCTTAGCAACCTCCCTAATTTGACCCTGTTTCCCCAAGGTCATGACCTCTGCTCACTCTCCCTTGTGCCATGTCCGTATCCTTGTTGATGGTGCTCCCTCTTCTCCTCAACCCAGGTGGTTCATTTCATGGTGGTGGTGAAGACTGGAGCTAAGTGGGTAGAGGTGGTTTTATTCTTTCCTAGTTCTCTTTTAGAATTTTTATAGTCACTGCATAGTTATATCCTGCTTAAGTTCCCAAGGTCTTCTCTTTTCATTTCCAAAAACCTCTTGCAGTAGAAAAAATCTAAACTTGGATAGTTTTTTAATGGTTGTTTTTGGAATTAGGGCTGTGGGAAACATTTCATAATTCAAAGGAGTTGTAACTTCTGCTAGTAGCTTTTTGCGTGCATGGATAAAGTATAACACATTTGAACCGAATTCTGTTTTCCAAACCTGTTGACTTTTGAGAAGTCCACTCATCTTATTTTTTAAAAATCTTCTGCTAAGAATGAAGATTATATTTTTTCCTCTTTTCTTGGCCAGAAAAAACATTTCATAAACTAGCTTTAAACCCAATATTCCTATTTTTGTGAAGTCAGTTATTATTCCAAAGTTTTTTCTCAACTGTTCACATCCTGAGAAAAATCTCACTGCTTAGTCTCACAGGAGACATTATTTGTATTACAAAACAAATTTGATCATGTATAATGAGACGGGAAAAATGCCAAGCCTACCAATGTGCCTTAATGCTACTCAGGGCTTTCTTTTTCCAGTGAACTCTGTCTGAAAACAAATTAGGATGAAAAGCCTGCTCAGTGAGAATATGGAATCATATCACAGAAAATGCTCAAACCACTGGAGTATTTCTGACACCCAGCAATTCTCTTCCAGACCAGAGACATATTAGGCAAATTTATTTCCAACTTCGAAACCTAAAATTCCTCATGTTACCCTTTTCACCTTTCTAATTGCAACCACATGTACATTAAAACCTTTCTGTTACTCTTGGAAGACAGTTATTAAAAGCTGAAATACATATATGTTTTATTTTTTAAATATATTTTTTTAAATAGGTAATGCAGTTACATGGTTTCAAATTTTAAAACACTTACAGGAATAGAAGGAATTCAGTGAAAATTGTCTCTTATCTCTGCCCCCACCCTGTTTGCATTTTCAAAGGCCATCGGTTTAGCTTGTCTTCTGTTTTTGGTATATGCTTCATGAAACATTCTATAAGCTTGGAAGGAAGTACGTGGATGTATGTATATTTTATCTTTATACAAATGATAGTGACTATATAGTCTGTGTTGTACATTTCTTCCTTCACTTTATTTTTTTTAAGTTTATTTATTTTGAAAGAGAGAGAAAGAGAGAGGGAGGGAGGGAGGGAGGGAGGGAGCAGGGGAAGGCAGAGAGGAGAGAATGAAAATCTCAAGCAGGCTCTGCACTGTCAGTGCAGATCCCAATGTGGGGCTTGAACTCACAGGCTGCAAGCCATGACCTGAGCCAAAATCGAGTCGTATGCTTAAAAGAAAAATATTTTTTTAATGTTTATTTTGAGAGACAGAGCATGAGCAGGGGATGGGCAGAAAGAGAGAGAGACAGAATCCAAAGCAGGGTCCAGGCTCTCAGCTGTCAGCACAGAGCCCATAAGCTGTGAGATTATGACCTGAGCTAAAGTTGGACACTTAACCGACTGAGCTACCCAGGCTCCCCTATTTTTTTTTAATGTTTATTCATTTTGAGAGACAGAGAGAGAGAGAAAGAGAGAAAGAGTGAATGGGGGAGGGGCAGAGAGAGAGGGAGACATAGAATCCGAAGCAGGCTCCAGGCTCTGAGCTGTCAGCACAGAGCCCGATGTGGGGCTTGAACTCATGAGCCGTGAGATCATAACCTGAGCTGAAGTTGGAAGCTTAACCCACTGAGCCACCCAGGCACCCCTCACCTTATAAGAAGTCTTGGAGATAGTTCAATAACAGGGCTTCGGGTTCTCCCTTTTTAAAAATTTGCAATGTAATCTCTTGTGCGGGCATACCATAACTTTTCGATACAGTGACCTTTCTTGAATGTTTAGGTTGTTTTAGTGATTCACGTTGTGTTGTTCCATGTATGAATAGTTCTTTTTATTCCTGAGTAGTATTACATGGCATACATGTACCACAGTTTATTCAACCATTCACCCTTTAAAGGACATCTGGGTTGTTTCCAGCTTTGAGCTATTACAGATAATCTGCAATGAACATTTATTTGTGTGCAGGTTTTTGTGTGAAAATAAATTTTTATTTCTCTGACATTAATGCCTAAGAGTGCAATTATTGGGTTACATAGTAGTTGTATGTTTAGTTTTTTAAGAAATAGCCAAACTTTCCCATCAGCAGTGTATGAGCGATTCAGTTTTCCACACCGTCCTAGCATTTAGTGTTGAAATCTTATTATTTTGGTCATTCTGATAGGTATGTAACTGTTAGGGTCAGGCGTAAGGCAGGGTAAAGATAGGAGTCAGAAGCTAAAAAAATTTTAGCAGTCAAAGGCTTTATTTGGGAACTGAGGTCTCGGGCGAGGTTCCGTGACTCAGGGAGAGAGAGAGAGGAGTCAGGGAAGTCGCACCTAGGTGTGGTGGGGTGGGGTTTTTAAGCTGCAGCGGTTCTGGGTTTAGGTCTGGGTGGGCCTTTTTCCCAGTCAGGTCGTGCTGTCGCTCGGTGATTGGTTGACCTCCAATTTGTCCTGGCAGCTACTAGGGGCTTTTCCTTGGGTTCTGCTGGCAAGATGGCTGTCCCCTCTACTGTGGTTCCAAGGACATCCTAACAGTAACAAGTCTAATTTTTATATTATGAAATGTCACCAACTTCATTTGGTAAGAACTATACAGAAAATTTTAGCAGACGTCCATTTTAACAACATGGGATGATCCTTCAAAGTTAAAGAAATCACAAGTTAAAGATTATACTGTACAGTTTTTAAAATTAAGTTTGGTATTTGTTCGAACTCCTTTTACCTCCCAATATTTTCTTTTTAATTATATTTTTACCTTCACAGATTTTTCTTTGAGTGTATTAAGATGATAGTAAATCTGATTTTTGATTTTTGTGTATTCAATCTGATAAAATGTATAGTTCTGTGGTTATACTGGAAGAGGCTTCCAATTGATATACCTCATGAGAGGTACACAAGACATTTTACTGAGATTAAACTTTAGTCTTCTGATTTTAGAGTCCTCACAATTGCAGTATGTTAAAATGTTAATTCTCTAAGATATTGCCAACAGACAGATGGGTAATTATCTACATATCAAATATAATTGTTTGGAAGCTACAAGTTAAATCATGAGCTAAATTTCTTATGCATGTAGCTTGAGTCTAGTGAATTCCCTTGAAGAATGATAAGTCAACAGTTTTCAAGACCACCACAGCTATATTTAAAATTAGTGTCTTGCCTACGTATTTGCTAAATAAGTATGTTATCAATTTATAGCTTCATGTAAAATATCTCACGGTATGTTTATTTTTCACTTTGCCTTGAACAATTTCTGCTTCTCCAAGTCCCATTAACTTTTTCTCTAGGTGATTCTTACCCTTCAGATCTCTGTTCCTTCATTATTTTTTTTCAGGGAAGGCTTTACTGACCTCTTTCATTCTTCCCCAGGGGCCATGCAAATCTCTGTATTGCCCCACTTTTAGAGTGTGTGCTGCCAGAGTGAGCATTGTTGAACTCTGGAACAGGTTAAATCCTTCCTCCATGTTTTCTTCACTCCTGTTTCTTAACACCCATACTGGCAGTTCCTTATCAGCCTGTAACAGAACCTCTTGCTAGCTGTCCTCATGAAGAGGACCATGCCTTTTTTGTTCATGGCTGCTTCTCCAGTGCCAGCCTTGGCAGTTTATCCATAGTAAGCACTGAATAAATTTATATGTTGAGTGAATGAAACAATGGACTTAAAAATACCTCCCAGCCTCTAAGTTCTATGGAAATATTCAATATTCTTTTTCCAGTAAATTACTTGTTCTGAACTCTTATTTCTTTGAACAGGTTGATGAACTCAGAAAGGAAATTATGTAAGAAGAGAGTATTGTAGAGTGGCCCTGGGAGTGGTTTTCCGCAATCACTTTCAGACATCCTAGACTGATGCTATAGCTCTGTCTCCTTCATCTCATATCTTATCAGAGTTCTATGAAAATGTCTAAGTGTTTACTGCAGATCAATGATTTCTGAAGTTTTATATTCATAAATGCGATCAGGTTCCTCTACTTTCTTGTCTTGAAAAGACTTGATGTCATTTTGTGGCTTTGTCTGTGGGAGAGTAATGCATATTAGGGTCAATTCATAGAAAGTAATTAAGAAATTCTGATTAAACAGAAAGTACACTTTAGAAACTATGTTTGCTTAATAGATGAGTTAGGCAGATTTTAGCTCAGTGTAAATGACTTAGATAAATCATTTAACTCATGATTTTAAAATTATGAATGCTCTTTTATATTTCTTCCTTTTGTAAATTAAATCTATACATTTTTTTCAATTGAATAGAGGAAATGATTTGCTTAACGTGTTTGATGACCTCATCTTTAAAAAATAAACATATTTCTTTAATATTTGAATAGGTAGCATATTTACATATTTTAGTAATAAATAACTATGTAAGAATGTAGTGAAAAGTCTTTCTTCCAATCTTGTCCTCACGCTAGTTTTCATTTGGACCCCCAATCAATAAGCATTATTCTTAGTTTCATAACATCATTTCATCTCATACAACATGGATTATTTAAAAGTGTAGAGTGTATTATCAGATAATTAAAATAAAGCCTCTGTAACCAAAATGTGAGTCTCTTAAAAGTGCTACTAAAATGTTACAAAATAGGTCTTGGCAGAAGATTGGATATCTTCCTCACTAGAGCAGAGATCAGCAAATTTTTCCTATGTAAAGCATCAGATAGCAATTATTTTAAGCATTGGAGGCCATAAAGTCTCTTCTACAACTATTCAACTCTGCTGTTGTAATTTAAAAGTGTCCATAGACAATATGTAGATGAATGAACATGTTTGAGCTTGAATAAAACTTTATTTATGGACATTGAAATTTGCTTTTCATAAAATTTTCACATACCACGAAATATTCTTCTATGGATTTATTTCCAGCTGTTTAAAAATATAAAATCCATCTTAGTTCACAGGTTATAAAATAACAAGCAGTGGGCAGGATTTGGCTTCCTGGCTATTGTTTGCTGACTCCAGATGTGGTTCAGGATAATGTTGTTGTTGGGTTCTAATACAATTCATTTCATTTCTAATTAAGTTTTTCTTATATATATTTAAAATGCTGATTATCAAATAACTTTTCAGTCTTGTATGTCCAGTTCAATGTATTAGGGAGGAAGATATAACAATCGTTGAGTGATGGTTAAGTGCTAGACACTTTTTTTGTATTTTATCTCAGGTAATCAAGTCACCAACTCTATGAAGTAGATATTCTTATTTCTATTTTATAGATGAAGTAACGAGGAAGAAGGGGATTGGTAACATTTCCAAGGTTGTATTCTTGCTAAGAGGTAGACTGTGGTATTTAACAGATGTTTATCAGACTTTCATGTTTATAGAATTGAACAGCTATTTTTCAGCCACATAAAAATGCTGCTTCTACTTAGCACAGTACTATGCTCATGTTTAGGTGTTTCTAGTTTCGTTTTTTAATTCGTTGATTGATATTCACCGCTGTTATTTTCTCAAAGATATAAACAGGAAAATTGAATTCATATTTATTTTCATTACATAATTTTCACCTGAGTGATTTTGCTTTACCTAGCTTCCTTTTAGGGGGAATTGGCAAATGGAGTTTGAAACACAGAGTAATTTTTTTTTTCAAATATGGTCCCTGACTTGCAGTTATATGTATAATTCAATTTTTAATTTTGCAATTTCAGTCCATTTCCTCTTGAGTCCTCAGATGTTCAGAATATATGATGACACAGCAATATTGGGAGTTTGTTTTTCACAATGGCTAAAGGAAGAATAAAGTGCTTTTATATGGAGATTATAAAATATGTTAAAGTACATATTCTTTTTCTGGACTTAAGACCAATTAAAAGTCATCCTTTTATTCAGTAACTATTGAATTACAGTCACAATGTTGATAGTAAAATTTGCTACCCTTCAAAATCGAATTCAACATAGAAAACATTTTAATTCACTTTATTATCCTTTAAATTTAAACATACTTCTGTTGGATAGATATGGATTTATTTCCTAGAGATTATTTCAAAATATGTAAGGATTTATAAAAGTATTTGAGCAGAATTGTTAAAGTAAAAGCAAAAATAAACAGCATGCCATTTTAACGAATATCACCTGTTTGGAAAAGGTTAAATTTCAAGTTTGCAATTAAATCTTGCACTAATAGCTTGAAATATGTTAATTAATTGGGTGGTTGGGACCTTCTACAGTCATCTGCTATGCCGTAAAACATTTTCTCTTTAGCTCTGGGAAATACACATTTTGGAAGCATTTTAGGGATTTATGGGTTAATCTCCAGTCTATAGGAGCATTCTGTGATTAGATAATTGCATTACTGGTTCCAAATCATAGAGCTTTAGAGATCAGACCATTTCTTTAATTTTAATGATTATTTAAAGGCTAATCTTTAGAAGATTCACCAAATGACCTGTAGATGTCAGAGAAAATGATTCACTTCATATCTGTCTCCAAAATTTAAAGCAGAAGCTAATACTGAGATCATGCCATTGCATTTTGTTTTATTTTTTTCAACGTTTTTTTTTTTTTTTTTTTTTTTTTATTTTTGGGACAGAGAGAGAGACAGAGCATGAACGGGGGAGGGGCAGAGAGAGAGGGAGACACAGAATCGGAAACAGGCTCCAGGCTCCGAGCCATCAGCCCAGAGCCTGACGCGGGGCTCGAACTCACGGACCGCGAGATCGTGACCTGGCTGAAGTCGGATGCTTAACCGACTGCGCCACCCAGGCGCCCCTGCATTTTGTTTTATTGATAACAGTTTCAATCATTACTTAATGACCACCAAGATGAACAAGATACCCTTTATAGTAGTTTATTCAAAATAAAAACTAAGTACTATGTGTGGTTAAATTGAAAATAACTAGTGAGAATGTGGACCTATACTGCCCTAAATTAGAGACATTAATATCATTAAAAACATTAGTTGGACTTAAATTAAAAATATTTTATGCAGGGCAAAATATTAACATTTTGAGATTCATAGGCATGAATCAGAAATCTATAATTAGAAGATGATAAGCTTATTGAAAAATGTCAGTATATAAATAGTTACACTTTATATACATGCCACAATGATTTAAGAAAGCCCTCTGAAGGCACTGTATTCCCAGCAGCCCATGCGGTACCCAATATGTATAAGCTATGCAAATATTTGTTAAATTAATAAATGGCACCTATCCTCTGCATACTTGTTTCCTGAAGAAAAATATTATTTTCTTATATCTTTATCTCAGTCCTCAGTGAAATAGTACTGTTATTTGTTTTTATAACCAAAGAAGCTAAGTTAGTTTTTAATGGATAATTTTAATAAAATATATTAATCATTTTCAATTTTCATTTGTATAAATTTCATTATATTTATTTCTGTCTTCAGGAAGTTATTTAACAACACTTTGCATGAAATTTATGAAATATTCTTAATTATATAAAACATAAAACTAACAAAAACACAAAGAAGAGGTTAAAGCCATTTTTAAAATTTTTAATTGAAATACAGTTTGCATGTATTATATTAGTTTCAGTTGTACAATATAGTGATTTAACAATTCACACATGATGATATGCTTACCACGGTAAGTGTAGTTACAGTCTGTCACCACACAAAATTATTACACTATTATTGACTGTATTTCCTATGTTGTACTTTTCATCCCTGTGATTTATTTTATAATTGGAAGTTTATACCTCTTACCAGATAAAAGGGATTAAGAGGTACAAATCCACTTATTTATTTTTTATTCAAATAGAGATACATTTCATGGAAGTATGTACTTCATTTCTCACGCTCTAGTCCTCTTAATACATTTTAAAGTTAAATTTTCAACTGGCTGGTACTATGATAATAAGCAGAAGTTAGGAAATTTTAAGAATAATCAATATAGTCAAGTGGTCCACTGAAAATTGAATCTTACAATATAGTAAAACCTAATCTTAATATGGCTTGATGTTATGTACAGTCACTGATACTTCAGGTTAGGGTTCTCTATGGACATAATCACTTGTATTATATATAACACCTTTGTCCAATAAGGTAGTGATGCCAATATAACCAAGGTTCTAAGAATACAGGAAGAAGGTGAGTATGATTCAGAAACAATTTTTTTGAGGGGCTTTTTTTTGAGAGCCCAAAATGAGATAAATTGTATTATATTCTCTCAAATATTTGTTAGAGTCCTTTCAATTGTCATTTTTAATTGGAATTATCATTAACTGATTTAGGCATCTCTGGCTTTCCAATTTCCAATGTCCAATTTCCAATGTCCAAAGTGTGACAGATACTACCTTTAAATGAGTATTGCTAGTATTCTAATACTTTTTCTAATACATAACAATTGAAAAATTGGAATTTTATGCTTTGAAATTTCAAATATAAAGCCAAACGGAGGAAAAATGAGATAGTGGTTGGCCATTTGGGGAACACATCACAGTGGCCTTACCTAGATGAGGCCCATGGTGTAGTGTCTCAGACTCTTCAAATGCATCTGATTTTGTGGAGGCATCCAGAACAGTGCAATTTCAAATCATCTGCTTCATGTTTAGCAAACAAAAGTATGGCTGCGATAGAAGCCATATTGTTAGGGTAGTGACTTTTTTCACATTAAAATCATATGAGTAGAAAAGGAAATTATAATCAGAATTTTATATACATAACAATGGACTCAGAAATAGAGAAAAGGCAGGTATGTGACTTAGAATACTATGTAGTATGTAGTCCATGTTGTGACTAATTTCCAGTGGCAGAATTATCAGAATTTGCCCTTATTGGGAAGGTTGACAATTCATCTCTTCCATTGATCCGGCATACAGAAATCAGTGAAGTTGTGTCTGTTCTGTAAAGCAGTCTGCTTTTTCTTGGAATGGACTTTAAGATATATTTATTATACATTGATAAAAACATATAAATCTTATTTTTATGGATTTTGAATTATCTCCAGGTTTTACCTTTTAATCAAATGCCTAAGAAGCAGACTCCAATTTTTTTTTTCTTAAGAAATTGTAAAGGCTAAGATGGAAGGCTTCTTTTATTATGTTTTTTTTTCCTACTTAATGTTAATTTAGTTTTCAACAGCTTTCTTGGTTTCCCCATTTCCTTCTTATTCTTCATCTGAGAACAATCTCAGGACATAGACATTTCTGTATCAGCTCAAATAATTAGTCTCCCAAGTCTAGCAAATACTATGTTAATAATTATTCTGTGGCTTGTGCGTATTTATTGCCTGGAGTAGGATTTCAAAATGAGAAGGTTTAAAGTAACATACCTAGCCAGTTGTGTACTTGAAATGCAAAGACAATTTCCCGGATAGTCTTGCAGGAAATCAGTTTACTCCATGGAACAATATCTCTATTTATGATTTTCTCTCAAAGTATAAATGGTTTGAGGCATTCAACATTGTGGTGTGGATGCTTATTGACTAGGAGGCAATCTTTGCAAACTGTGGTTTTCGGAGATAGTGTATTATATATGTTAAGTAAAAAAATTCTCTCCTTTTTTACTCCATCCACCATATTCCAAGCTTTTGTCCACTGAGTGCAAGAATACTGGGTTTTAATGACAGATATCACACATTATCTCAAATTGTGAATGAAAGCCAATTTTCAGTTAATAAAATTATTTTTGGGCTGACTACCTATGAGAAGCAAGTCCCTTGGCTCAAACAATATGGTACAACTGGAGGGGCCATTGGTGCTTCACACCTGCTCAATCTGTTGGCTCTTTCAGGGTCTTGGACTATGTATTCATAGCACTTATTTCAATTTGTATTTGAACATTTATTGCTATGTTTTTTGTTTTTTGTTTTTTTTATATGAAATTTATTGTCAAATTGGTTTCCATACAACACCCAGTGCTCATCCCATTAGGTGCCCTTCTCCATGCCCTTTACCCACTTTCCCCTTCCCCCCATCAACCCTCAGTTTATTCTCAGTGTTTAAGAGTCTCTTATGGTTTGCCTCCTTCCCTCCGTCTATTGCTATGTTTGTTCATTTTTTTATTCTTCTGACTGATATATAAGCTTTCTGAGAACAGAGACTATTTTTCTTTTGTTCACTACTTTATGCATGATGCCCAATAGAAGAATAGAAGACTTAAAAATTATTGAATGAATGAATAAGGCCTTTGTAACCAAGCTGAGACTTTTCTTCCTACATGAATCGATTTAAAAAGATGCTAGATTTCTGATCTGGGAGGAAACTATTCAAATCTCATTTTGTAGTTGGGGAGACTGAGCATCCCTGAAGATGGAAGAACTTGAAAAGTTCCCAAATATATTTTGGTTCACAAGAGTGCTATCAATTAATGCTAGGACAGTTGGTTCCTCTTCATATCTTCTTTCCATATTATTATATTTCTCTCTCTCTTTTTTGAGGTGGGGAGAGGGGCAGACACAGAAGGAGAGAGAATCCACTCTCAGTGTGGAACCCGATGAGGGCTTGATCCCACAATCTTGGGGTCATGACCTGAGCAGAAATCGAGAGTTGGATGCTCAGCCGACTGAACCACACAGGCGCCACAACGTATTTCTTTTTAAATGATTTATAGTTATGAAGACATATCCACAGAGAAATAAGGATCATGATCTCCTTTTGTAAATGAGAGATAATTTTCTTATTAATATGTAGAGTACTGAAAAGGCCAATAATTATTAAACATTGAAAGAAAGCTTCACTACATTAGTAACTTTCCTTATACTATTCTGTTAGCATCAGAAAGGACACATTGTGCTTTAGAAGATATTAGCAGGTGTAAGAAATCCTAAATTGGATTTTGATATCCTTGATAACCCCCTTTGTCACTAACTTGACAAACCATTCTATTCATGATAGCATTTATGTAGTCCTTGTTTTGCACAGAAAGAGTGGAAATAGAGTGTGACCCAACCTAGGTCTCTGTGTACGTCGCTTATTTGAGACTTTTCCTTTGCTTTTGAATTGCTACTTGAGAAGGGTAAATTTTGAATGACCAAAATATACTTGGGAGGAAACAGTGTTTCTAGGATCAAAGGGAGAAGTAAGCTGTCTGAACCCCTTTGTTTCATTGCAGTGTTTTCTGTTATAAGTCGTATGGTTTTAAGCCTTGGTTTATAAGATCTCAATAACTTGATTATTCATCAAAGCACATTAGTAGAGTGGAAGATTCTCTTATAATATCCCTCTAACATGTGAAAGTTCAGATAGAGAGTGGAAGTAACTGACTTTGGCTCAGACACAGAGAATTGTTAAATACGTTAAAAAGTATGTTCTTGATAAATTGTTGAAGATTGCAATATAGTCACAATCTCTACTTTTTTTCTATTTCATTTAATAAATGTGCACATAGAGTTATGCTAGATATGATGAAAATTCAATGAGGAAATAAGAAACATATGGTCTCAAGGATTATATATGTCTTTTCTCTTATTTATTTCAACAGTTTCCTTCTTTTCTGGTTAATACAACTCATGTTCCAAGTTTGAGTTTGGAAATGTTAAAGAGTTCCAGGATGTTAAGTTTAAAAATGAACTTAGCTGTTGAATGGTAGTGTTGATGTTAGTCCTGGAAACTCAAATGATGTCCAAATACATTACATAGTAACTACCAATCACCTACTTATCCCTGTTTTTCCGCTTGGCTACTGCTGGTGTTTATGATACTATTCAGAGTCAGAATGAGTTTTTCCTGGCAGCATGTACTGTTAGCCCAAACTCTGGTGTTTTAGAAAGATGTTTTCTGGACTAAAGTTTTAAATCAGAATATTATTTCTGTTGATCCTCATTTGCAATCACTGTGGAATAAATAAATAGGAACATGTGATAGGGTATCCCTTTCCTAAGAGGGGAAAAAAGAATAATGAAGATTTGTTTACTGAAAAAACTCACTTTGCAGTGTTGAGCAAAGGAAGCTGAACCACAAATTTGAGTTTCTTTTTTTTTCTTTTTCTTTTATTTTCAAGTTTTTACTTAAATTCTACTTATTTAATGTACAGTGTAATGTTAGTTTCAGGTGTAGAAGTTAGTGATTCATCACTTACATACGACACCCAGTGCTCATCATAACAAGTGCCTTTCTTAATACCCATCACCTATTTAACCCATCCCCCAGCCCACCTCCCTTCCAGTAACCTTCAGTTTGTTCTCCATAGATAAGAGTCTGTTTCTTGGTTTGCCTCTCTCTCTCTCTCTCTCTCTCTCTCTCTCTCTCTCTTTTTTTTATTCCTGTATGTTCATCTGTTTTGTTTCTTAAATTCTACATATGAGTGAAATCATATGGTATTTGTTTTTCTCTGACTGACTTATTTCGCTTAGCCTAATACACTCTGGCTCCATCCATGTCATTGCAAATGGCAAGATTTCATTCTTTTTTATGTCTGAGTAACATTCCAATATATGTGTAGATATCACATCTTCTTTAGTCATTCTTCAGTCAATGGGCACTCGAGCTGTTTCCGTACTTTGGCTATTGTTGATGATGCTGCTGTAAATTTTGGGGTGCATGTATCCCTTCAAATCAGTATTTTTGTATTCTTTGGGCAAATACCTTCTAGTGCAATGGCTGGGTTGTAGGGTAGTTCTATTTTTAACATTTTGAGGGCCCTCCATACTGTTTTACAGAGTGGCTGCACCAGTTTGCATTCCCTTTCTCCACATCCTCGCCAACACCTGTTGTTTCTTATGTTGTTGATTTTAGCAACTCTGACAGGTGTGCGGTGATATCGCATTCTAGTTTTGATTTGTATTTCCCTGATGATCAGTGATAATGAGCATCTTTTCATGTGTCTGTTGGCCATCTGCATATTTTCTTTGGAAAAATATCTGTTCATGTCTTGTGTCCATTTTTTTAATTTAATTTTATTTTTTTATTAAAAAAATTTTTTTTAACGTTTATTTATTTTTGGGACAGAGAGAGACAGAGCATGAACGGGGGAGGGGCAGAGAGAGAGGGAGACACAGAATCGGAAGCAGGCTCCAGGCTCTGAGCCATCAGCCCAGAGCCCGACGCGGGGCTCGAACTCACAAGCCGCGAGATCGTGACCTGAGCCGAAGTCGGACGCTCAACCGACTGAGCCACCCAAGCGCCCCTTGTGTCCATTTTTAAACTAGATTATTTGTTTTTTGGGTGTTTAGTTTGATAAGTTCTTTATATATTTTGGATACTAACCCTTTATGAGTTATGGCATTTGCAAATATCTTCTCCCATTGTGTAGGTTGCCTTTTTAAAAACGTTTATTTATTTTTGAGAGTGAGACAGAGCATGAGTCAGAGAGGGGCAAAGAGGGAGGGAGACACAGAACCTGAAGCAGGCTCCAGGCTCTGAGCTGTCCACACAGAGCCCCATGTGGGGCTTGAACTTGTGAACCTTGAGATCATGACCTGAGCAGAAGTCAGATGCTTAACCGACTGAGCCACCCTGGTGCCCCACCTTTTGGTTTTGTTGATTGTTTCCTTTGCTGTGCAGAAGCTTTTTATTTTGATGACATACCAATAGTTTATTTTTGCTTTCATTTCCCTTGCTTCAGGAGACATAACTAGTAAGAAATTCCTATGACCCAAGTCAAAGAGGTTACTCCCTGTATTTTCCTCTAGGATTTTGATGGTTTTCTGCCTCACATTTAGGTCTTTTATCCATTTTGAATTTATTTTTGTGTATGGTATAAGAAAGTGCTCCAGTTTCTTTCTTTTCCATGTTGCTGTCCTGTTTTCCCTTCATTTTTTTTTTTTGAAGAGACTGTCTTTTTCCCATTGGGTATTCTTTACTGCTTTGTTGAGGATCAGTTGCCCATATAGTTGTGGGTTCATATCTCGGTTCTCTATTCTGTTCCAGTGATCTATGTGACTGTTTTTGTGCCTGTACTATCCTGTCTTGATCACTACAGCTTTGTAATATAACTTGAAGCCCAGAATTATGATACCTCCAGCTTTCCTTTTCATTTTCAAGATTGCTTTGGCTATTCAGGGTCTTTTATGGTTCCATACAAATTTTAAGATTGTTTGTTCTAGCTCTGTGAAAAATGCTGGTGGTATTTTGATAGGGATTGCATTGAATGTGTAGATTGTTTTGGGTAGTACAGACATTTTAATAATAATTTGTCCCTCCAAGCCATGAACCTGGAATGTTTTTCCATTTCTTTGTGTCCTTTTCAATGTCTTTCATCAGCGTTTTATAGTTTTCCGAGTACAGATCTTTTTACCTCTTTGGTTAGGTTTATTCCTAAGTATCTTATGGTTTTTGGTGCAGTTGTAAATGGGATTGATTCCTTGATTTCCCTTTCTGCTGCTTTATTATTGGTGTATAGAAATACAACAGATTTTTGTAATTGGTTTTTTATCTTGTGAACAATTTGGGCTTCTTGACAACTAGGCATAATCAGAGCAAGAAAGTTAATGCACAGATAAGCCTATCCAGGTACTCCTCGTTACCACTTTATAGAACTTCCAAAAACTGGGAAATACTGTTTCAGCCTTCATTTTCTCATTTCTGCCAGCAGCCATTGCTGAAATAAAGACATCTCTGATTACTTCATTGAGAGAGACTCTAGTACAGACCCACTAGAGATTCTGTTGAAATAATCACTGGGCTCTTGAGTTGTTTTTGTTATTTGAGTAAACTTATCACAAATCTACATTTCTCAGTGATAATCCTTTGAAACTTACTGGAATGTCTGTTGCTTTAGGGCGAACTTTTATCACACTTGTGTGATAATAATTTATCATATTATCCCAGGTTACTAATTCTGTGAGAAAGAAAACATTAATTGAGAGTTTTTTGCATGCCAATTTCTACACTAGGTATTTCACCTGCATTCTCATTTTATTCTCATTAATATTAGGAAGTTGGAATTACCATCCCCATTTTGCCACCTACAGAAAACTGTAGGTCTCAGAACAGGGAAATACCATAGGTGCCTTCAAAGTCCCACAGGCAGGCAGTCTTATCGTTGGATTTAAATGCAAGTTGTGTGGCTGTGAAGTTTGTACATGTTCCTTAACATTACAGTCTCCAGATGGCAACCTGTCTTTCTGGAAGTGTGCTTGGGGATTCTGCTCTGAGAGCTGTGAGGATATATTTTCCCTGATGAGGCTGGGAGAAAAGAATGGGACTTAGTTCAGTTGAGTTAAAGAAAATGCCCCCCAAGCTCTAAACATCAAAACCCGCACATTGTATTTGAAAGAATGGAAGAAGCACCTCCCACAGACTCTTCAGAAGAATAAAACTTATGAGGATATTAGATAATATGATTCTTGATCCCTGGGTGGTGATAAGGTCAAAAGTTTATGTTCCATAAAATCTTTATTTACAGTAAATATTTGGCCTTTTAAAGTTCTTGTTTGGAACCTCACAAATAATCCTGGGAAGTAGGCAAGTGGCTGAAGTCTAATTGGCTGAACTAATTAGTAAGTTGAAGTTAGGACAAGAGTCTCTCACTTCTGACTCTGAAGATGATGTGATTTCAAGCATGACGTATTTTGAAATGACCTAATGTCACCAGAGAGCAGCTGTTTGGATCTTTGTAAATGACATTCAGAAAGTGAGTTTGAATGGATAAGCATTTTAGGAAATAAAATGGTGGTTAAACTTTGTGATAGTGATGTTACTTGGTACAAATGACGGATCTTGTTTTGTTAATGTTTTATTTTTATTACATATAAATACATGGTCATTATGGGAAAGTTAGAGAATACTGATTAACAATAATCCAGAAATCTCAAAAAACCCCATAATTTCACAAATTTTATAAATTCACAAAATGCTAAGAATTTGATGTGTAACATTTCAGATTTTCCCTCCCTATATTTCAATGTATAGATTTTACCCAAACAGGGTCAAACCACAATAGTATTTGGCAACTGTTTTTGTTTGTTTGTTTGTTTGTTTACTTGTTGCTTTGCCACTTAATAATATATCAAAGTAGCTTTCCATCATTTGTGATGGCATACTATTCCATACTATTGATGCATCAAGAAATATCTGATTTTTATTACTAGGCAATTACATTGCTTTGATTTTTCACAATCAGAACAAGATTATCATGAATAAGGCTACCAAAAATGTTTTTTTTTTTTTAAGTTTATTTGAGAGAGAGAGAGAGAGAGAGAGAGAGAGAGCAAGGGAGGGGCAGAGAGGGAGGCGCAGAGCCTGATGTAGGGCTCAAACTCACAAAGCGGGAGATCATGATTTAATCTGAAACTAGGAGTTGGACGCTCAACTGACTGAGCCACCTAGATGCCCTCCAAAAATGCTTATGATGAGTAAGGCAACAAAAGAAGTATATATACTGCTGTGTACCATTGTTTTTATACAGATTGCTAATATCTTCCTAACATTTTCTTTGCTCTTTAATGAGACTTGTACATTTTATCTATTTCTCCACATTTATTGTGTTCCTCAATATGTCAGGCATTTCCTAGGGTGGATGAAACATCATTGTCCTCTTGGAATTTAGCATTCAGATTGTATACATTTTTTTTTTTTATTGTAGAAAGCCCTTGCTGCTTGAATTATGATCACTCATATTTTTCTGGGTTGTAAGGCTCGTGTGTTTGGTAGACATGGTCTCAATATCATGGACTTCCTTATTTAACATCTGATTTTGTTTACTAGGTTACATTTTCGGACACAAGTAATGTGCTCTATAATTTGAACACCAAACATCCTGAGACTAAATAAAGATAAATAAAATATTTTTAGAAAGAAGCAGAGAGGAATATTGTGACAACTTACTTGCTATTAATGAATGCACAGTGTTCTGTAAAATAATCATGTTAACCAGTACACTGGTCTTCCTGTATCATCAACATTTCCTTAATAGTCTGTCAAGCAATGCTGAGTCAAAGATAGCATTAAAGAAATTAGAATCAGCTGCTGGAGCTGAAATGTTTACATCCTATAAAATCTTTCCAAAGTAATGGTAAAAACAAAAGACTCAGTTCCTTTGATCATGCGACTGGATGAAGGGAGTTTGTGGTTGTAAACAAATTTCTTTCTCTTGAACAAATACTTGAGCAGAAGATCATAATGTCTCCACAGCTGGTTCCTTGCGGGTCCACATTTGTGCCTTTTCCACGACTTCAGCCATCAATATCGGATTCAAGAAAAAGGTACTGTAGGGTAGGCTGTAGCATCAGGGGGTTTAAATAATGAAAATGTTTGAATGTTTTTGTTGACATAGATAAAGCTATCACTATTTGCTTTTATTTATTCATCTAAAATAGAGTACTTTTAATAATCCATAGATTCAGTGAGCTTATCTTGCATGTTTTAAATATATTTACTTTAATGATCAACCAGAGATACACATTTCCAAAAATTCTCTTTAGCATTAGTGATATTCAATTCAGCAATTTATTTTTGAGATGCCCAATTGAGTTTATACCTTAGGATAATATGAGTATATATGATTGAGTACACATCATTATCAAAATGCTCTAATTCAACATAATACCCTTTCTCTAACATTTTTACTTAAATGAAAGGTATTTTCAATGTGTTATGCCCAAAATTTTCTCTAAAAAAAGCCATTCAGTTACATTATTTAAGGTACATGTTCAAGAGTTAGATATTTTTGTATAGCATAGTTGTAAACATGAAAGGTATGGGGCAATCTAATGCACAGTTGTATCCTGCCTGACTTTTTCTGTTTTTGACGAACTACAATAGCTTTATGTCCAAATGCGTTCATCTACTCCTGCTCCTTTTATCAGTACTTTTAAGGCTGGATTGCCAGCTTTCAGATGGGGTTGTTACAAATACATTGATGTCACCAGTCAAGGGAATAATTCTACCTAATGAGCAAGGGAAGTGCAAGCCAATTTTTATTACTGACAAGCAGTCATGAGCCAGCAAGAAGGAATCTCCCACAGAAGATAAATCTCTACTCCATTAATGATTGTATTTTTTATGATCAACACTTAAAACTAAAATGCTTTTTCCTTAAATGGAGTATGGTAAAGTAAGTGTTTGGGTAATAACCCATAATGAGTAAAGATTTATTACATTTCCTTTTGGTTCTTTAGTCAATAATACTTTCTTTGACTTGGATATCATTAGAAATTAGAAGTCAGTGTATGCCATTTCTGTTTGATCCTTGATTGAAAAGAAAGTTGATTACTCTGAGAAATGTGAGGAAAGGCTCATATGTGATTTGTTTTCGCAATTATAATGGCACCTTAGAATTTTTTGTTGTGCTTGGAGGAAAACAAAGGGTAATAAAATTAATGGTATCTGTAGACCATTTTTCAGCCTTTGTAAGTACTTGGGGCTACCCAGAATTGTAACATTGGGTGGAAAATGTGTGTTCGGAGTAATTCCACATCTTATTCTCACTCTCCAGAGAATATTATTTTATGCAAAATCTGAAGGATTTGTCTTTCTGTGGATATACAGTGATCACAGCACTGATGTACTAAACAAATTGAAAAGTTATTTGAAAATGAGACAGGAAATTCTGACATAAAAAACATAAGCTTTTAATTTTTTATCTGGAAGTGGCCATTCTTTCATAGAAGTGATTATGGGGATCATTAGACTAGTGACATGGTGGCTGTCATTCCATTATTGATCATTATCCTGTGGTTTTCTTTTCAAAAATGCTTATTACAGGTAGTTAATCAAAATCCATTTGAGGCTAAGAAAGTTGGTAAGTTAAAAGTAAGGGAGAAATGGCAGGAGAAGTTTGGTACGTTATCAAGAGCCATGACCTAAGAACCAGACTTATGCTTGGGTCTTGCTCTGTCACTGAATATGAAGGGGATGTACCTCATTTCAAATTGTTTATTTACTTTTGAGTTTCAGTTTGGTACCTATGAATAAAATTTAGCTCTAAAGAATTTCTTGTGTGGAAGAAGTTATGACCCTAGTGTTTGTACAAGATAAATTATAAGGAATTGGGGAGTAAATCTTCAAAATCCATTTTATTTTCACTATTACATTGCACTTTTATTAGATCTCAGCTTCATGACTTGCTAGCAGTGTGACCTTGGACAACAAACTGAACTTTGTGAGCCTCACCAATCTCATCTGTGTAATGAGGCTAATCATTCTTAGCTCACATAATTTTTGTAATATTAAAATTTTACAAATACATGCCTAGCATATAGCAGGCATATATTAAAATGGTATGATTGATTAATACAATACGAGTCCATTTGGGGAATGAAAATTTTCACTGGTGTTGAAAATATTTTTTATCATGTTCATGTTAGTCATTGGGGATTGTTTTTCCTATTTCATTTTTACCTATATTTGTCAATTTCCTACTAAAGGCCTTGCACATAAAAAGGATAGAATGATTGAACCAAATAACTGTTGAAGATGCAAAGTGGAAAACAGATTTCTTGAATAGTTTCTTGACCCCCACATTGGACATTTTCATGCCAACTACTCAACAAATTAGGAAATAGTTTTAACATCTGCAGATTATAGTGGGAAATTAATTCAACTTTATGCTTTATATATTTCTTGATACGAATTCTGTGTCTTCACATGTACCAGCAACTTTATTTCACATTAAATTATTTAAACTAATTGAAACTTTTCAAATTGTAACTTTATACTCTTTATTTAAATGTAAGTTCCTGAGTAATTAAGTGTATATCTATCATATGCTGGAAATATATGCTACTTTCAAAGAGCACATGCTGACTTACAAGTGGAATAATGGTTTCCTATTAATATTCTTCCCCATAAAAGAAATTCAGGCAGCTTTTAAAGTACTTGAAGTTGTAAAGTTAATGGCCTCATTTTTAGGATATTTGTTAGAGTATTAATATCATTGATTTAATGTCACCCTGTTTTGCTAGTAAAGTGTTGTTATTTACATGTGAATAATTACGAACACATTTCAGGTAATTTTTCCCAACTTTGTGGTGGTATGATGCATTTCTGTGTGTGCATTTAAAGCCTAGTAATACTTATACTTTAATAACTAAAGGCAAATTAATGAAGCTACTAAACAGCTCTCATAAATGCTAGCATGTCCACCTTTCTCCATTAAAATGAGTAAGAGATAATTTGCCATTTCAAAAGATCTTTTGTTTCTTCAACAGAAACTTGTGAGGGATATACTGTAGAATCAACACGGTAAGGGGGATACAAAAAAGTGCAAGACAGTCAGTGCCTTTGTGTTGGTAATGTTTGGCGACCAGTCAAGAATACTCTAGATCATTCAAGTAAACTATAAGGGAGGTTCTGACCGAGTGTCAGACAGTATTACTTCAAATTTTATCTGTATTTATGTAATATGTATACATATATGTATGTGAACATTTGATTTGTTCACAGTTATATAAATTTGCACATACACACGTATAGTCAATTCTTCTTCTTTGCACTAGTTAGGGTCGGTTAAGCCTCCACAAACACTGAATTAATGAATATAGGGCTGTTGTTCCTAAATCATTACAGGATTGTGTTCCTGCAAGCCTCTGGTCATATTTTCTTCAGCTGATCAATACGTAACTTTGTTTTATGTGTGTTTGTATATTTATTCCAAATATGTATGTATATATATATATATATGTGTGTGTGTGTGTGTGTGTATGTATATATATATGTATATATATATATACACTTTGTATATATATATTCTAAATATATATGTGTATATAATTCCAAATATATTTTCCAAATATATAATATATACACACTATATATATCCATATATATGGAATAATATACACATATATATTTAGAATATATATACACAAAGTGTATATGTATATATATACACATATATGTATATTCCAAATAACTAAATATAGGCAATATTTTTTTTATAATAAAACACTGAGAAAGGTTTTGTATTTTCTTGATCTTGGATAACATGACCATAAATTTCGTTGGCTTCCGGCTTTGGAACAGTGTTGTCCATTACACTTTTCTTTGTATTAGTTATCATCTTATGAATCTACAAATTTAGCCAATTTTCCATCTTTTCCAAAGCTTCATCATGCACTGTGGATGTTAATTAAACATTTTCAGAGCAGGCTCATGTATAGATTGATGGATTTCCTCTTCCTGTTTCTTTTTTTTTTTTTTAATGTTTATTTATTTATTTTTGAGAGAGACAGAGAGAGAGAGAGATAGAGAGTGAGCAGGGAGAGAGAGAGAGAGAGAGAGAGATAGGGAGGGGCAGAAAAAGAGGGAGACAGAATCCCAAGCAGGCTCTATGCTCTCAGCACAGAGCCCAATGCAGGGCTTGAACTCACGAACCGTGAGATCATGATCTGAGCCGAAACTGAGTTGGTCGCTTGCCCCTCCTCTTCCTTTTTCTGCATGAACATTGAACTCACAACTGATAATGGTATAATTCATTTCTGAAGAAAGCTTATTTAACAAACGCATTTTTTCTGTAAGGCTCATCAAAAATTTCTTGCATTTGGTACACTAGATAGCACCTTAGCATTACTGCTTAAGGATTATTTTATTTTATTTTATTATTTTATTTTATTTTATTTTGAGAGAGAGAGAGAGAGAGAGACATAGTATGCAAGCAGGGGAGAGGAGCAGAGGAGGAGAGAGATTAATCTGAGCAGGCTCCACTCTGAGCATGGGCTTGATCCCATGACCATGGGATCATGACCTGAGGCAAAATCAAGAGTTGGACACTCAACCTACTGAGCCACCCAAGCGCCCCAGGATTATTTTAAGCAGTGAAATCACCAACAAAAAAGCACAAAGAACATGCAAGCATAACACTAAATAAACCACAGAAGAGACACTTGTTTAAAGTATAGGAGCTTAAAAAAGGAAGGCAAAGTGTCACCTAATTCAACCCCATCTGGGGATTTGCCCTAAAGAAGACTCAAATTGTTTGCTGCTTTATGAAAATCCACAGATGATCATGAAAATGCTGTGAAGGTTGATTTGATCATGTTCTGTCTACTCACTATTCTCCAACAATCAAAAACAACTGAATCTCTGATCCTTTTCTGGTATTTGCTTTCCTGTTAAATGGTACTCCCATCTAATCAGATGTTCTAGTTAGAAATCTGGTAGTAAGATTTGACTTCCTGTTCTTCATAGGGACCAAACAAATTACCAAATTGACTTCTTTCTATTCCTAAGTAAGTGTTTCTTTTGTTCATTTAACATCATCTTTTTTTCTGGACTAGTGGGTTTTCTCACATTTAATCTTGACCGTTTCGTGCAGTCTCTATGCTGATATAAACTATTGAAAATCACAGACATAACAAATAATTCTCTATTTAAATGACTGCCCATTACCTTTAAAGTCCAAGTTCAAACTCCTTAGTTTGATTTATAAAACCATAGTACCTTTTCTTGATCACTTTTTTTCTCACTTTTTTACACTCCAGTTATAATATAAAAAAGATGAAAAACTGATGATTATATAATAAAACACTGATTTATAAAAGTTGAAACTTAGCATTTGATTTAAATTAATTTTTTCTAAGGTAGAAGACAGTTTATTTAACACAAAATTACATCTAATTTGGTTGTCCTCCTTCCTGTAGCTGGAGATATATGTAAAATGAAATTTTGATAGCTAAGAACTGCCTCAATTGATACTCAAAATATTAAATTTAATAGTGTCAGTATAGAAATGTCCTAATGCAATTCTAATGTCATTTTCAGTATTATTTATGATAAAAATACTTAAGATACAAGAACATGAAGATCTTGGGGTACCTGGATGGCTCAGTCGGTTAAGTGTCCAACTTTGGTTCAGGTCATGATCTCCCAGTTCATGGGTTCAAGCCCTGCGTTGGACTCTGTGCTGACAGCTTGGAGCCTGGAGCCTGCTTTGGATCCTGTGTCTCCCTCTCTGTCTGCCCCTCCCGGCTCATGCTCTGTCTGTTTCTCCCTCTCTCAAAAATAAATAAACATTAAAAAAATTAAAAAAAAGGACATGAAGATCTTGCTTAATTAACACTGCAAATAAATAAGACTTTAATATGAACTTTATTATTTTACACAGTATCATACATTCATCATATCATATTTTACATCATGTCATACATCATATTGCCTTTTCAGTGGATATTATTTTATAGCACTGGCATCCATTTGCTTATTCTTGGTAATGATTCTTCATTTCTCACTGGGAAACTTCCTATTCCTAACTCTCAGTCCGTGGACTTTAGTGTCCTCCTCTACCCAAACTGTAATCCAAAATCCCTAATTTGAGATTGGAGAATATGAACAAGGCTAAGCCAGAGAACTTCATCTCCTGTCTTCAGTGTTTAATTTAGAGATGGGTATGTGATACAATCAGATCCATTGAAACTCAGTGGAAGCTTTTCTTGAAATTATGGTAAAAACTTGCTTCTTTTTCTTTCTGGACTTAACATGAACCTTTGAGTAGATTCTTTTTCTCAGTTGCAGACCAGAGTCCTAAGTGATATAACATATAACAAATAACATAGCTAAGGCATCTGCAATTTTAAAACTCAAAGCATAGACATGTAAGATTTAGTAACTTCATTACTCTGCAGATTTTACTGATTCCTCATGTACTATAACATTGTTTTGGTATAAGTACATCAGAAACTGATGGCATCTGTAATAATAATACTTTTTGTGTATGTATGATCTTTTAGCTTTTATATGTAATAGACTCTTAACTCAGGGACAATTAATTTTTTCACTTGCATTAGTTTTTAATTTTTTGTTAACATGAATTAACATGAAGTTAATTTACAAACAAGTTAATAAGAGAAAAATGTAGAATTTTCAAAAATTCATGAAGAAAGTGAAAGCTGGTTTGAAGTGCAATTGCCAAGTATAGATTCTTTCTGCATAAACATATCAGCTAAATATAATTTATAGAGATATTTATATTCTGTGGTATATTGTTAGACAAAACTACAAGTATTGTTGGAATTTCTTTTTTTTTCTTTAAATAGGAAAAATGTGATTGCATCATTAATGAGAAAAATTCCATTATAATTGATTCTCAGTTATTTTCACAAGGTGTATCTATAGTCAGGTTTGATTTCATATCAACTTCTGTTTATAAAGAACACCTTTCTTGTTAATGGTAAGTTAATGATTGCTCAATTTTTATGGATGTAAGAGTGAAATATGCATATTTTCATGAATACTAGAGTTTTAGGTAAGTTTGCGTACAATTAGTATTCTTGAGTTTATCACCTATTTTATAATGTGGAATGACTGCTAACAGAAACCTAACAGCCTTATATTTAGAAGGCCTCTTATTGGGGGTCAGAATGTGAGGTGACAGCCTTCAGAGTTCTGCTGACAAACCTTGGGATCACTTGAAAAGATCACGCTGTAGTTATTCCTATAGTTGTGGATGCTAGTAAAGTTATCTTCTTCTCAAAAACACTATAAAGGCTTTACAACAGACTCTTTATAGTTTCTTTCCCTAAATACGGACAATGATGGGGAGCCAGGACTAAAATTTTCTCCATGTTCCTGGAGTATTTTAAAAAATATTTTTCATTTTTCCTAAACCAGAGACATGGGTTATGACAAGAGGCTGAATCTCTAGAATACACCAAGTTATTTATTGTGGCTTTGTTTCTCTCTCTCTCTTTTTTTTAACCAAAAAAAAGCTTCTAAGCAGCTAGAAGCGTTTTATTTATGTATTTATTTTATTTTATTTCTTTTCCTTTCTTTTTTATTTTTTAAAATTTACATCCAAATTAGTTAGCATATAGTGCAACAATGATTTCAGGAGTAGATTCCTTAGTGCTCTTGCCCATTTAGCCCATCCCCGCTCCCAAAACCCCTCCAGTAACCCTCAGTTTGTTCTTCGTATTTATGAGTCTCTTCTGTTTTGTTCCCCTCCCTGTTTTTATATGATTTATATTTCCCTTCCCTTATGTTCATCTGTTTTGTCTCTTAAAGTCCTTATATGAGTGAAGTCATATGGTTTTTGTCTTTCTCTGACTAATTTCACTTAGCATAATACCCTCCAGTTCCATCCATGTGTTTGCTAATGGCAAGATTTCATTCTTTTTGATTGCCGAGTAATACTCCCATGTATGTATGTGTGTGTGTGTGTGTGTATCTATATCTATATATCTATATATCTATATATCTATATATCTATATATCTATATCTATATCTATATATCTATCTATATATCTATCTGTATCTATATCTATATCTTTATCTATTCATCCATCAATGGACATTTGGGCTCTTTCATACTTTGGCTATTGTTGATAGTCCTGCTATAAATATGGGGGTGCATGTGTCCCTTTGAAACAGCACACCCGTATCCTGTGGATAAATGCCTAGTAGTGCAATTGCTGGGTCGTAGGGTAGTTCTATTTTTAATCATTTGAGGAACCTCCATGCTGTTTTCCAGAGTGGCTGCACCAGCTTGGATTCCCACCAACAGTGCAAAAGAGATCCTCTTTCTCCACATCCTCGCCAATATCTGTTGTTGCCTGAGTTGTTAATGTTAGCCATTCTGACAGGTGTGAGGTGGTATCTCATGGTAGTTTTGATTTGTGTTTCCCTGATGATGAGTGATGTTGAGCATTTTTTCATGTGTCGGTTGGCCATCTGGATGTCTTTTTTTGGAGAAGTGTCTATTCATGTCTTTTGCCCATTTCTTCACTGGATTATTTGTGTTTTGGGTGTTGAGTTTGGTAAGTTCTTTATAGATTTTGGATACTAACCCTTTATCTGATATGTTGTTTGCAAATATCTTCTCCCATTCTGTCGGTTTTGTTTTAGTTTTGCTGATTGTTTCCTTCGCTGTGCAGAAGCTTTTTATTTTGATGAGGTCCCAGTAGTTCATTTTTGCTTTTGTTTCCCTTGCCTCTGGAGACGTGTTGAGTAAGAAGTTGCTGCGGCCAAGATCAAAGAGGTTTTTGCCTGCTTTCTCCTTGAGGATTTTGATGGTTTCCTGTCTTACATTGAGGTCTTTCATCCATTTTGAGTTTCTTTTTGTGTATGGTGTAAGAAAGTGGTCCAGGTTCATCGTTCTGCATGTGTCTGTCCAGCTTTCCCAGCACCACTTGCTGAAGAGACTGTCTTTATTCCACTGGATATTCTTTCCTGCTTTGTCAAAGAATAGTTGGCCATATGGTTGTGGGTCCATTTCTGGTTTCTCTATTCTGTTCCATTGATCTGAGTGTCTGTTCTTGTGCCAGTACCATACTGTCATGATGATTTCAGCTTTGTAGTATAGCTTGAAGTCTGGGATTGTGATGCATCCTGCTTTGGTTTTCTTTTTCAAGATTGCTTTGGCTATTTGGGGTCTTTTCTGGTTCCATACAAATTTTAGGATTATTTGTTCTAGCTCTGTGAAGAATGCTGGTGTTATTTTGATAGGGATTGCATTGAATATGTAGATTGCTTTGGGTAGTATCAGCATTTTAACAATATTTGTTTTTCCTATCCAGGAGCATGGAATCTTTTTCCATGTTTTTGTGTCTTCTTCAGTTTCTTTCATAAGCTTTCTATGGTTTTCAGTGTATAGATTTTTCACCTCTTTGGTTAGATTTATTCCTAGGTATTTTGTGTTTTTTTTTTTTGTGCAATTGTAAATGGGACCGATTCCTTGATTTCTCTTTCACTTCATTGACAATAACCATATGATCCTCTCAATAGATGCAGAGAAAGCATTTGACAAAATACAGCATCCTTTCTTGATAAAAACCGTTAAGAAAGTAGGTATAGAAGGATCGTATCTCGAGGTCATAAAAGCCATATATAAACGACCTAATGCTAATATCATCCTCAATGGGGAAAAACTGAGAGCTTTCCCCCTAAGGTCAGGAACAAAACAAGGATGTCCCCTCTCACCACTGTTATTCAACGTAGTATTGGAAGACTTAGCCTCTGCAATCAGACAACACAAAGAAATAAGAGGTATCCAAATCAGCCAGGAGGAGGTCAAACTTTCACTCTTTGCAGATGACGTGATAACTCTGTATGGAAAACCCAAAAGATTCCACCAAGAAACTGCTAGAATTGATTCATGAATTCAGCAAAGTTGCAGGATATACAATCAACACACAGAAATCGGTTGCATTCCTATATACCATCATTTGTTTTTTGAGATGAGTTATATTCATTTTTGTTTCCTCTCTTATAAACTGATGCTTGAAATTCAAACTTATTTGGTTCAGGAGATATTTTACATGTTTCATTTTAGGGGCAGATAGTTTCATGATTCAAAAAGGGATGTTTTAACAGAGTTAACTAAAGTGATAGTTTTGAAATTTAATGATATATTAATATGTAAATGAAAAATTCCAACAAAATTAAATAAATGGTAACAATTATTTTATCTTTTGATATAGAGAGAAGCAATGGACTAGTTGCTTAAATATTCATATGTTGTACATGTACTTATTTAAATGTTTAAGTAAATATTTAAGAAAAAGTTCACAGTTCACATTTTAGCCTTATTTTGCCAGTAATTATTGTGCAGTGCTTTAGTTAGTCTGAAGGTATCACAAAGGCAAAAAAAATTTTTCAATGATCCTTTTCTCTCACAGAGAAGAAAATAATGATACTGTTTCTTCCTCCTTTGGTGAACTATGAGGGGGAAGTTTGAAGGAAATTGCTAGGTGGGAGTTTCAAATAAACCACCACCTCAGAACATATAAAGAAGGGATGATGGAAAATTAGAAAAATCTTCAGAAGAGATTTAAAATTGACAGTATGATTTTGACTGATAGGAATGTAAATAACATGATCAAAAAGTTGACTTTTATATAGCAAAATTCATTTAACACTCAGCAAATATATTGAGTACACATATAAAAATATGTGTATATGGCATTGTGTTAGGTTCTGAAAGCACAATGAAAATGAACAAAATAGGCACAGTTCCTGCCTTCACAATTTTAGAGCCAAACAAAACTATTACTAGCAGCTTTGGAGGGACAGATAGCAAGAAACATGCCCTCAGATCAACTCTTGATGAAGCTTCTAGTTCTATGTTATTAATGATACATTCCATCTGGCTCTTGGTGGCTTCCTGTCTAATTCAGTCTATTTTTGCGCATTATTCCTGCAAAGCACTAAGATAAGCTATTTCTACTTTGCTCAAGGAGGGTATACACTTCCAAAACGTAAATATGCCAAATTTGTAATTATAGATTTTTAAAAGTTATCTGTTTTCCTCCTTTAAATATCTGTGTTCTGTGTCCTATGGCATAGAACCAGTTATTTGATCTCTAAGGTCCATTTGAAAGATAGAGACCCTTAAAAAGGTAATCCTCATACATCGTAATAAGTCTATGGTAAAAAGAATAGAGTGCACTAAGTCTTTATTAAGTCACTTAATAAAGACTTGGGTGAGGACCAAGTTTCAAATGAGATGAGACCTGAGGGAAGGAGGACAAGATCTCAATAGGAAGGCAAAGGAAAGCTTAGTTCATTTTAAGGGTTGTTTATTTTTCTTAAGGTCCGGCTGCATATTTTTATTGAAAAGTAGTGACTCAGAGATTTAAAAGCCAATAACTTGTGTCATAATTGAGTCTGGTTAAGGAAATAAAGAGGAATTATGGTATGCCAGAGTATTCATATCATCCATAGCAAATCAGAAGCATGCATTTTCAAATTAACAAATGTGTTCTTCCTTTTGGAGCATGGTTATTCGGGAATTTCTGTTTCCCAGCATAGATGCCAGATGGCAGTAGCCACAGATTGCCAGCCTCTGCATGCTGATAGATGTCAACTTTGGATGCTAATGGAGTGTTAGAAGCAACTACTGCTGAGTAATTTTTAATTCCATGTATATTAGTGAACATCCATTATATTCTAGTGAACATTCATTATATTCTAGGCACTGGGCAAACAATTATAAGTAAGCAAATACTGATTAATATCTCTTTGGTGGAGCTTGAGGTTTAATGTGGCCTTAAGAAACTGTGTGAGGACAAACTTTATTCTCCCTTAAACCAATTCTGAATTTTCATAGAATCTTGGATGCCATAATTGGAATTCATTGGGGGAGGGAGATGATAGGCATAGAGAAAATTAGTAGGTAGATCAGAGTACCTTCTTTCTCAGACACAAGGTGATGGGAAGAAGAAAGTGGGTGGTTATTTCATTTACAATACTTCCCTCTGTGTCACTATACATCACTCACACTAGGGATCTAATCTGGCAGTTTTTGCAGTCCTATTTAATTAAAGGTCATGCCTTAGAATAGAAGACTTTGCACATCACGGTGCTTTCAATGGTGTGAAATATTTTCCAGCTATTTATGTAGATTGATATATGAATGGAGCTTCCATTTCAGTTCAGTATTTCTATTTATCACTGAAAGTTTTGTTTCATTTTGTTTTTCCATGGTTTGCGTTAGAAAATAGATTTTAACCTGAAAGCAAGTTTAAATATCTATAGGTCATTTGTACAAGTTAGGTCGTTGACTGAACATGTTCATTACAAGCATTTTTTTCTTCTTATTATGCTAAAAGACTTTTTATTACTGAAAGAACTCTAGAGAACAATACAAATATGTGCTCAAATGAAAAGATAATTCATTTGACTTTTGTCTTGACCACCAGAAGGATGGATTTGCTATCAGCTCAGATTGGGAAATGTTAGGGAAGGAACTTAGAAAGTTTGGTTTGGTTATGCTGAGTTGGAGATGTCCACTAGCAATCCAAGTAGAAAAGTTGAATAGGTGGTTAAAGGTATGAGTTTGGAAGAGAAGCCTAGGCTGGATATATAAATTTGACAGTCTTGGGCATATAGATGTATTACACATTAAAAAAATTTTTTTTAATGTTTATTTATTTTTGAGAGTGAGACAGAGTGCAAATGGGGGAGGGGCAGAGAGAGAGTGAGACCTAGAATCCGAAGCAGGCGCCATGCTCTGAGCTGTCAGCACAGAGCCTGATGCGGGGCTCCAACCCATGAACTGTGAGATCATGACCTGAGCCAAAGTTGGACGGTTAACCTACTGAGCCACCCAGGTGCCCCTGGATTACACTTTGAGTATAGTTACAAAAGAGATGATTTTGTAAATATTTAGTTTTGAGAGAGAGAGAGACAGTGTGAGTAGGGGAAGGACTGAGAGAGAGGGGGACACAGAATCTGAAGCAGGCTCCATGCTCTGAGCTGTTTGCACAGAGCCCAATGCAGGACTCAAACTCAAGGACTGCGAGATCATGACTTCAGCTGAAGTCAGACGCTTAAATGACTGAGCCACCCAGATGCCCCAAAGAGATGATTTTTGAGAATAGAAGAGAAGGAACCAGCCAAGGATACTCAGAAGGGGTAAACTGTAAGGTAGGAAGAAAACAAAGGGAAGAGTGCGTTGGAAGTCAAGTGAAGAAAGTGGTTCAGGATGAAGAAGTGATCAGCTATGCCAAATGCTAATAGGGTACCTAAGATGAGGACTGATATCTGATTTTTTATTTTGCCATATATACATCACTGGTGACCTTGCTAATTGCAGATTTGGTGACGAGGTGAAATAGGCTTAAGAAAGAACAAGAAGTGAGAATTGGAGTCAGTGATTTCAGGTTTATTGTTAGTAAGTGTTATGGACTGAGTTGTGTCCTGCAAAATTCATTTCAAAACCCTAACCTAGCACGGTACTTATATTTGGAAATAATTTAACAGGGTAATTAAGTTAAAATGAGGCCATCAGAGTGGGCTCTTATCTAGTCTGAATGTGTCTTTGTAAGAAAGGAAACTTGAACACACCAAGGATGCTTGGACACAGAGGAAAGACCTTGTGAGGACACAGTCAGCAGGTGTCACCTACTCTCCAAGGAGAAAGGCCTCAGGAGAAGTCAACCCTGCCAGCACCTTGATCTTGGACTTCCAGACTCCAGAACTGTGAGAAAATAAGTTTCCATTGTTTAAGCCACCCATTCTGTGGTATTTTGTTATGATAGCCCTAGGAAACTAATACAGCAAGTCTCAGTATCGCTTTCTTCTTCTCAATACCAATCGGAACCATGACCAAGAGGGCCAAGTGTATTCACCATCTTCGTCTGCTGTAAGGGATTTTTCTTAGCTCATGCACTGAAGATGTTGCCTTTCAGGAATTCTGTTTTTGTTGTTTTTTTTTTAATGGGGATTTCTATGGAGTTCTCTGTGGGAGGATTTCTTTGGGGGGATTCCTGTGGAGCTCTTTGTGGGGATTTCGTTGACAAGTTTCCTTCCTGCTTGTCAAAATATAAATTCTATACCATCAAAAATTGACAGCTGGCACCAGGGTGAACAGCAGCTTTACTGCTAGCTTACTTCACTGGATTCTTATTTTCTTGTCTTTTCTGTCTTGTAAGGATTTACCTTACTTTCTTACTAGTTAAGCCATACATGTGAAAAAGTGGTGTGGTATGGTGGGGTGGTTGTGTGTGTGTGTGTGTGTGTGTGTGTGTGTGTCGATACGTGTGTCTGTGTGCCTGTGTGTGTATAGGGACATCTCTTCTACCACATGGTCAGAAGCAAAATCCTCAATTACTTTGAAATTTTTCTTGTGATAAAGCAATTTGATGTTATTGATATATTGGCAATTTAATCGCAATCAGTTGCTTGCTTTTTGATCAAGTTGAAGAACCATTAACCATTAACCATTAACCATTCAGTATCTCTGGTTTTAATTCTGTAGGAGCAGATTTTGATAGGGAGTTTGGGTAGTGGGCTGCCCTGAGAAAGGTGTGACCTCAGGTAAGGCGGCTCACTGTACCCGTGACAAACCCTGATGCAGCTGACAGCTGGAAATTATTGGCAGTTATTGAAGGAGGGCAAACGGGTGCTATGTTTCCATGTTTACCATATCCAATTATATGCTAGTTAACATGATACAGTCTTAGGGAATAATATTTACTTATTAAAGTAGTTGAAACTGAAATTGTTAAGCATTTCTTGGCATGTGTAAATAAATTTTGTCCAAAAAATTCCTAAAATGTCTGTGAGCTATAGTAGTATATTTTATAATCTGTTTCAGCATACTATATAATCAGAAAAAAAACAATTTAAGAAATAAAAAAGAAAATTTGGGGTGAGGGTGGATAAGAGGTACAAACTTCCAGCTACAAAATAAATAAGTCATGTATGTAATATAACCATGGTGACTATTGTTAATAATACTGTATAACATATTTATTATAGCATAGTTGCATATTGATATATAGCATATTTGAAATTTACCAAGAGAGTAGATCTTAAAAGTTCTCCTCACAAGAAAAAAGCTTGTAATTATGTGTGATGATGGATGTCATCTAGATTTATTGTGATGATTATTTCACAGTATATACAGATATCAAATCATTATGCTGTACACCTGAAGGTAACATAATATTATATGTCAGTTATATCTCAATAAAAATGGCAGAAAAGGTAAAGTTGATTCATATAATTTTTTCTTTTTCGGTTAAGCTCATATGTAATCAGGATTAAGTGTGTGGGCTAGAGGTAGACTGCCTTGTTTCACACCTAGGCCCACCAGGTATTATTTGTGTGACTTTGGGCAAATGCCTCTGTCTCCTAATTGTAAAATGGAGACATTAATAGTGCCTGTTAAAGGTTTGTCTTGAAAAATTAAGCGTGGTAATACATCTTTGTGCTCAGTATAGTGTCTGGGCATTTTCAATAAGTGGTTGCTCCTGATAACTTTATTGTCCGTGTTTATTAATACACTTCTTGGCTTCTATTTAAGTTCTTTTGATTATGTCTTCTTTTCTGTCTTTGTGTTTTCATATATTGCTGTTAGCCATTTTAACTTCTTTGAAGTTAACTTTAGCCATTTTAACTTCTTTGAAGACCCTGAATATACTATATTTTTTCTCACACAATTTTTCCCTTTGAACCTGCTGTTTCTTACATCAGAAAAATCTTTCCACGTGTCTCTCTTCTCATCCAAGCTTGCTAATCTTATTCTCTCTGGCCCCCTACTAAATCCCCCCTGGGCTAAAGATTTGACTCATACGCTTATTTGGTAGACTATGGGGATTTCTTCTCACGTTGTACCCTTGAGTCCCTCTCACATCTGTTTTTTTTTAAATAAATATAAGATATTTAGGAATTTCTTGTGTCCCCAGAGGTTCAGAATTAGTTTAGTTGTAATTCTTAGTTTGTGGCACGCTGTCATTTCATTCACTTATTCCTTAATCTATTAATAACTTATTAATAATGTATATACACCTATCAGCACTCAAAGAACTAATACTGTATTAATAACTTACAGCAACTCTGGATTCCTCCACTTTCTTCCCTGCCTTTCTCCCAGGAGTCGTTACAGTCGTTATTTTGGCTTTTCATTATTTGCTTTTATTTATTTTATTTGTTTATGTATTTTAATTTTTTTAATGTTTATTTTTGAGAGAGAGACACAGAGTATGAGTGGGGGAGGGACAGAGAGAGAGGGAGACACAGAATCTGAAGCAGGCTCCAGGCTCTGAGCTGTCAGCACAGAGCCCGACGCAGGGCTCGAACTCACAAAATGTGAGATCATGACCTAAGCCGAAGTCAGATGCTTAACCAACTGAACCGCCCAGGGGCTCCTACTTGCTTTTAAAAAATATAGTTTAACAGATTATGTGTATCCCTCAACAAATTATTGTTTGGTTTTAGATATTTTTGAACTTAAAAGTGGCTAGCATGCTGCATGTAGTGTAGTCTTTTTAAACTTGCTTCTTACCTTCTGCATTCTGTTACTAAGATCCATTCTTATTGTGTCATATAGCCATATTTCATTAACTTTTACTGCTGTATTTAATTGCATAAATATGCCACAATTTACCCATTTCCTTGTAAGTGGATATTTGATTACTTCTGGTTTTTTTCTGTGCTCTCATGAAAAGTGCATTTTTTTTGACCCTTTTTGTATATGCATCTTAGTGCATGTGTATAAATTTCTCTATGGCATTTGTCTAAGAGTGGAATGACTGAACTGCCAATATATGAATATTCAGTTTTATTAGATAATGCCAAATTGTTTACCAAAGTGATCTCACCAACTTATGCTTCACCAACAATTAAAAAATGCTTTGATTCACGTTCTCTTCAACATTTGACATTATTATGTGTCATTCTTGATTTTTTCAAATGGATATAAAATGTTATCTCACTGTAGTCTTATTTGCATTTTCTTGAGTATTGATGAGGTTGAAATTTCATCCTCAGTTTATTAGCCAGTATAGCTCCTTTTCTCTAAAATGCCATTTCATATCTTCTGGCTACACGTTTGTCATTTTCTTATGATGTGTTAAGGACTCTTCATATATTCTTGATTTTTAACCTTTATTGGTTTTGTATCAAAATATCTTCTCCTAGCTGTGAATTTGTTTTTCACTCTCTTTATTTAAAAAAAATTTTTTTTACATGTATGTATTTTTTGAGAGACAGAGAGAGACAGAGCACAAGTTGGGGAGGGGCAGAGAGAGAAGGAGACACAGAATCCGAAGCAGGCTCTAGGCTCTGAGCTGTCAGCACAGAGCCCGACGCAGGGCTCGAACTCACAAACCGTTGGATCATGACCTGAGCCAAAGTCGGACGCTTAACCAACTGAGCCACCCAGGCGCCCCTGTTTTTCACTGTCTTTAAAATTAAAATTTAAAATTTATAAAATGAGCTATACAAATGTCCTAAGCCCATCCTTGAAGCTATTTAGTGATTTACACTCTTACTTTTCCAGGCAAATATTTTATACATAGTTTATGATACTGTGTTTTTGTATCTTAAGTACTTTGACTATTCAGAAGTCAAAAAAGTATTCACCATTATTTTTTTCATAAGAATTTAAAAGTTTCCTTAACCTGTTTGGATGTAATTTAATTCATAAGTTGTGAGATAGGGGTCCAAGGTAATTATTTTTCCTATTTATGTATTTAAAAAGTCCATTTATTGAATCCTTTCTTTGTATTCCTTATTGATCTTTCATACTACTTTTATTATATATTAATATTGCATATACACAATGAATCAATTTCTTGACTCTGTTTCATTTCACTAATCAATTTGTCTCTCTCTGTGCTACTTTTATAATGTCTTAATTATTGTAGTATCATAATAAGTCTAGACACCAGATAGGGCAAATATTTACTCTTTATTCTTATTTAGTTTGATCTTTTACTTCTGTAGAATCAGTTTATCAAACTCCACAAAATTCCCTATGTGATTTTGATTGGGATTTTATAGAATCTGTGGTATTTTATAATAAAAATACCAAATTGTTTTCCAAAGTGATAGCACTTTAAATTATACTGATAATTAATAAGAAATTCTTAATAATTTGAAGAGGAGCTATTAAAATGTAATTTTCAAAAGGTTGAAAGCTATGTCCCTCATACAAATATAAAATGAAAATGTCAAATATTATACTCAACTCATTAATTAATAAGTGAAACAGTAATACTTGAAAACTGGCCCACAGGACATTTAAGAAGCTAGGTATTACTAGGCAATAAGATTGCTCAGTTAGTACCCCTCTTCCAAAAGCCCTACAGGATCATCAATGTTAACCTATGGAGTTACCTCTTATACTGGGTGGCAATTCTTTGCATATCTATTACACAAAACTCGACACGCTAATGTGCTCCTTCACAGGTGTCAAATTGCACAGAAAATAGAAAGTCGAGTCTAGCATTTTACTGAAAGAACATCCAATAAACTCTTTTGCCTATTTCTAAATTTTGGATAATTTTTCTGACAAAAGTGAGAGCAACTTCTTTTCTGGTATAATATTTTCGTATTTTGACTGTATCGTTTATTATATCTACCTTCTCAGACAGTTTGGGGAAAATGCATTGGTAAAGTTCCATGGGAGAACTTGATTTGACTATTAAAATGCTAAGATGATAACTAGATTTTCAGATTACTGGTGTATTCTCTGCCCTATATAGACATTTAAAAATAATTTGACATTTAACTTTCACATTATTTAGTGAAAATACAGAAAATGTATTTATTACTTATTTATATTAGATAATATAGATGATTTTTTCTTTAATGTTTTTTAAAATAGTAAACAAAGAAAACCTGAAGATCCATTTATGTATGTAAGGAATTAGTGAAAAAATAGTGTGTTGTTAACATAGAGGAATATATAGACTTACTTTGTAATAATTAAAAATGATGATCTAGGCCTGCATCTTTTAAGTTTAAGTAAAAATAATTAAGTTATAGAGCAGCAGGTGTGGTTTGATTCCCTTTATACTGTTTAAATTGAACTGTCACTAGATATTTATTAATGCAGCGAAACTAAACTTGTTTAAGCTCCCTGAAGTGAGTAAGCATTAAAAGTGTTTCACAAGATGATGTTAGAAGTCAGGTATTTATTAGCTTTTTGAATCAGGGCTCAAGTGGTGTTAGGGGGATCTTTCAAAGAGAAAGGATTTGCAATGGTCAACTTTCATGATAAATCATTTGGAACTGGAGGACATGGCAAAATGAGGGTTTTGAAGTCTTAATAATGAGCACAAAGACAATGCACATCTTAATGAGTAGTTGTTGCAGATAAGTGATGTGTTTGCCTAGGTGAACAGACTATTGTCTCCAATAAATTGATCTGTAGGAATTTTCTGAAGTAAACAGTGAAGTTATTTATTGCCTTATATCCTTATTTTTCTTAAGGAAATGTTTCTTGGAGGAATCAACTACATCAAACTGACATAAGTTTACCAACACACCAGAAAAAAGTTATCAGTTGTGATTATTCAGTTTTGTAGGCTCATATATGAAGTATCCTCTTTAATTTTCATAACAGTTCTGTTAACAGAAGTAATAACTGCATTGTACAGTAAATAAAAGTTAGCAAATTTGATAATCAAGTACATATAATCTGATTCCAAAGTCCATGCTGTTCTCTCACTTAATCCTTATACTGCAGTGTGAAATAAACAAACAAATGAACATGCAAACTGCTGTGGGAAAAGAGTCAATTTCCCTAGAAAACCCATTTAGTTTTACTGTTAAAATTTATGGAGTGAAATTCCATTTGCAACTATTTTCCCTTTTTCCTCCAAATTGTGTGACCTTATCTTTAAATATATCTAACCCAATATGATGTACCTATTTCAAGTCATATATGTTCCTTTTACCTGAGTTATGAGTGCTAAGTACTAGAATATTCTAAAGAAATATATGTGTCCTAGTGAGCTGTGCCCATTAGTGAAATATAACTTATGAGTGCCAAATGGAAGAGCTGCTTGGAGGGTGGATTTAAAGTCTTATGTCATGGGTGCAAATATTATATAAAATTAAAAGGCACTTCTTTCACTATACATGAGTGTCTTCTTGTAATTTCTGGATTCATACTAACAACTAGTATCTGTTTAACATGACTTGACTCTTGAGATCCAATGGGTCCCTCTTTGAAAACACGCATTTTTTTCCCTCACCAAACTGGGTTTTGCTATTTAACCCTGCCATTCTTAGCCATCCTGGGCTGCATGAGCACTGTTATATTTTTCATCAAGGTTTTTAAATGACTGGGTTCACTATTCCAATCTGAGTTAGAGATTAGGTGGTATCTTATATCCTCTTCTTACAAGTATAGAGATAAAGAAAAGAGGATTTGCATGTTGTAGCTGTTATGAGTTTTGATTGGGAGGCTGTTAGGTTTGTGGTGGGGCTGTGCTGCCTTAGTCATGTTATGTAAGCTTATAACCCTTTCTGGGGCTAATAGCTTTGTATATACTTCCAGAATGTATGTGTACATGTATACATGCATATATATATGTATATACATGTGTATATATATATGTTTATGCATGTATATGTATACATGCGCGCGCGCGTGTGTGTGTGTAGTGGGAAGAAGTAGAGTTGAGGTGAGAGAAAAGAAATGGACATGATCTTAAAGCATCTGATCTGTTTTTTGAGGTGGTGGTGGAAAAGATTTATAATACATAACAAACACAGTTTACTGTAAGTCTAAATGCTATATATTTTTGCTACTTTTTATTACACACTTAGAATAAAAATGAATAAATGTTGTTTGCAATTTTTTCTCTTCTCTTTCTCTTTCTCTTTCTCTTTCTCTTTCTCTTTCTCTTTCTCTTTCTCTTTCTCCTCTCCTCTCCTCTCCTCTCCTCTCCTCTCCTCTCCTCTCTTCCCCTCCACTTTCCTCCTTCTCCCTCCACTCCCCTCCCCTTCCCTCTCCTCTTTTCTTTCTTCTTCTTTTCTCTTTTCTTTTCTTTTTTTTAATGGCTTGAACTAGGCCTGCACCCAGCTTATGCAGTTGGGCAGGGCTATGAAAAGGCAAAATCTCCTTGCAACTTAAGGTTGAAAAAATGTACCTTTACACTTATCCTAGCTTTCTTTATTTTTTGCTTCCCATGCAAAATTAAGTTAAATGGGCTTGCCTACCTTTAATTATTTTAAATAAAATGAGGAAGTCCAGACAGTAGGTCCTGAAAATGAACACTGCACATGAACACATGAGTTTTCTAACTGAAGAGAGACTTGAATACAAAAGTACTCTTGGGTGGACTGTAATGTGTTTTACCATGGAAACCACAAGCTTGTGTATTTCCAGCTACCTGCAAGCCTTGATTACCAGGGAGTGACAAGAACATAAATGCAACTATTGAACAGCTATCAGCATTATGTATAATGAAAGAAAATTGATAAGTGATTAGCACCCCAGATTCTTCCCTCATTACCAATACATCACTACATATATACATTCAAACACACACATACACATATCCGTGTGCATATATGTGTGCGTATGTGTTGTGAGTATGTATCTATACTACCTGGGTTATCTTTCCAAAAATGATGTTGTTTTAAATTTCATTTTAAAAATCAGAGAACATCTGGGCACCTGGGTGGCTCAGTCGGTTAAGCGTCCACCTTTGGCTCAGGTCATGATCTCACAGTTCATGAGTTTGAGCTCTGCACAGGGCTCTGTGCTGAGAGCTTGGAGCCTGGAGCCTGCTTTGGATTCTGTGTTTCCCTCTCTCTCTGCCACTCCCCTGCTCGTGCTCTGTCTCTCTCTCTTTCAAACATAATAAATAAATGTTAAAAAAATTTTTTTAAAATAAGAGAATCCTATTGAAAGTCATCAGAATTAATCTCTGAGTTCTCATAAGATGTTACTGACTTAAGGTGAGAAACTTAGGCTTGAGTAATTATGAAAAGAATTGGATAGGCAAAAAGAGAGGTTGGAAAATTTAGGAGGGACTTAAGAGTATTTAAAGTGAACTTAATTTTGTGCATGTAGTAAAGGTTGGAAGCTGGGTAGAAACCCGTTGGAAGCACTTAAGCAAGAACTGGTGAAGTTATTTTTTTAAGATGAAGAATTGATGGTAGGCTTATTCATTCATTTATTTATTTTTTTTATAAGGCTCCCTTTGAATGGTTGCTGTATTAAATAAATTAGTTACCAGAAGTTAGGAGTGAATATTTGGAAATAGATACCTGGGTTAGAGTCAATATTCAAAGGGCACAACTAAACAAATACTTGTCTTTATCCCTTGGTAGGTCTGGTGTTTGCAATGCTCTTTTGTAATATTTCACAAATGATCCAGAACTCTCCTAATAATGAAGAGTCTACTGGTGAGGAAGCAGGAGGCAAGAAGAAGTAATGGAAAGAACAGTGTCCCAATTCTGCCCCAGTACTAGCTATGAATTTGGGCAATTCACTAAAATTCTTTGAATTAAAGTATCTTTTTCTATAAAATAAAATTGATGACTGCCTTAACCAAGCCATATCAACATTTTAAAAATTAAGTATGATAGTGTATTTTTTCCAAAATATTCATAAAAATCATGGGGAGATAGGGCAAATAAGTAAATCTAAATAATATTGAAACAACAATAGAAACCCACATGGAATTATCTTTAATTATAAGGAAGATCAAGTTGGAATAAGAAGGAGCTTCTAAGGATTGAGCTCACTACAAACCCAGGGTTTGCACCCTCAAATAGTTTAATCTAAGGAAGGAAAGGAAAATGCTTTTTTATCTCTCCTACTGTACTATCCACAGAGACTCCATAAGGTTTGTACCAAAGATAGAACTGGGGACCAATCTACCCTTTCATTCAGGTCTTCAGTCAGTCATAGTTAATGCCTAAAAGGTCCCAAGTAATAATGTGGCAGGCTAAAGATGCAAGCGTGAACAAAGCAATACATTCCTCACCCTCTTGGAACTTACATTCTAACGGACTTACTTCATAGAACTGAGAAATGCTACTGTCACCATCATAGAAAATGATTGTATTAGTTTACAAGGATTGTCATAACCAAAAACCAGAAACTAGGTGCCTAACAACAAGAGACGTTTATTAACTCTCAGCTATAGAGTAATGAAGTTGAAATCAAGTTGTTGGTAGTGCTATGCTCTCTTCAGTCTCTGAGGGAGAATCCTTGTTGCCTTTTCAGCCTCTGGTATTCCAGGTGTTCCTAAGATTGTGGCCCTAAAACTCCAGTCTCTGTCTCTGTCTTCACATGGCCATTTTTCTTCTATGTCAGTATCCAAATTTTCCTGTAATAAAGACACCAGTGGTATTGGATTAAGGACCCATCCTCCTCCTGTATGATCTCATCTTAATTTAACTAATTATGTCTGCAATGACTCATTCCCACATAAGGTCACATTATGAGATACTAGGGTTAGGACTTCAACATATTATTTTAGGGAACCATAGTTCAGTGCATAACAATGAATTTAGAGAAAATAAGGTGCACATTCACAGTAATGTGTATTTGAAAAGTTGTAATTCTCATAATCATAAACCGCATTTAAGATTAGTAGTGGTGGGAATAAAGTGAGAGAAGCTTGGCAGTAGTATACGGAGAGATTTTACTTTTTCTCCTTAGTCTTTGGAGTCAGAACACCAAGCATGTAATTAGAAGGATGCCCCAATTTAAAAATACAGAAATGATGTCAGGTGAAAAGTTCTTAGACATGGGAATTGCAATGGGAGCTATGTACACTAATTTGACATCCAAATGTAGATTTTCCAAAAAAACAAAAACAAAAACAAAAAACAACCACCAACAAATAAATGGAGAGACTAGCATGTATCCACTGAACCTACCTGCTGGACCAGAAAGTCCAGGCAGATAGTGCCTTGTTTGAAATGAGTATAGTCATAAAAACTCATGCACGGACTCTGTGACCGATATTGCAGAATCAGAGGGAGGCAGAAAGGAGCAGCACCAAGTAGAAATATAGGAAGAGTTTTCTTTTGGTAGTTCTCTATATCTGCTACAAGTTCTAAAGAGAACATTGACAAATGTTTAGGTTTTTTTTTAAGTTTTTATTTATTTATTTAGTTTAAGAGAGAAAGAAGGGAGAGGGACAGATAGAAGGAGAGAGAGTATCCCAAGCAGGCTTTGCACTGTCAGTGCAGAGCCCAATGTAGGCGGGCCTCAAATCCACCAACCGCAAGATCATGATCTGAGCCAAAATCAAGAGTTGCACGCTTAACCAGCTGAGCCACCCAGGTACCCCTGCAAATATTTGACATCCTAAACAGAGCCCAAGACATTATTAGCCCTTGAAAAAAGTGAAATAGTGTTTCTGAAAGAACGGTGTGTGGACAGTCTGGGACAGAATTTTTTTTGTGTGATTAAAGTGGTGAGGCCGACTTCAGAGTTAGTGAAGAGGAATTTTAAGAGTGAAACAAGGAAATTGGTTTTTAACAAGATCCTGCATGATTTTTATACTAAATTCAAGTAACCAGAGTAACACAATGAGAAGAAAAAAAAGTAACAAATTAAAATCAATATAAGGCAAATTGATGATGGTTACACAAAACGTCTCTATAGTCTTTAAAATTGTTACAGACTATAGAGAAATCTGGAGAGTTTTTCAATTTGTATTTGAAGTTATCAGAATAATCTAAAGATGATAGTACATCAATCTTAGTTATGACTATAGAAGAAAAACTCCTTAAAGTATAAGAAAATGAATCCACCAGTAAATTACCTGAATAATTAATGATTACCAAAATTATTCCAGACTTGAAAAATAATTGCATAATAGGAAAACTGTTGAAATAATTCACCAAATCAATGTCAAAAAAAATCCCAGCAAGGTACTATCAGTTTGATAGAGTCAAGTTAGTTTTTGATAACAATCAATATCCCTCTACTCCTGATATAATTTTTAGTAAAATAGAAATATTTATTGAAATTCCAGGGTCAACAATATAATAATCGCTAAAGCACAAGAGGCCTTTTAAGAACACAAACCGCAGTTGGTATTTTTTCTTCAATAAATGCTAGTCAGTATAATAACAGCTAAATGTAAACAGAAATATTGGAAATTTTTAGATGGCATGATTGTCCGCCCAGAGAACCCAAGCAATAAACCTGAAAAATAATATTACTACATGTAAAGGAATTCAACATGGTAACCATTTACAATACCAAAACCAAAAGTTAAAGGTTGGAACAAAACCGTTTAAAAATAGCAACCAAAATTATAAAATACTCAAATAAATGTCACAAAGAAATATAGGATCTATGCAAATAAAACAATAAAATGTTGTTGACCAGTATAAAGCTAATATTATTAAACAATGAAAATGTGTCGATGGGAGAAGATACCACTTAGTAATTGCTTTTCTACTTTATTAAGTACAATCATAATTCCACTATTATATTGGGGTAAATGTGACTAAAACCTTGAGGTTCTGGGGAAGTCCAGAAGGAGTGCAGTAAGTTGACCTATTTGGATAAAGGTAAATTTGGAGAGATGGGAGGAGAGGGTTTAGAAGGAAGGAAGGAAGGAAAGGAGGAAGGGAAGGAGGAAGGGAGAAGGAAAAAAGGAAAAGCATATTTAAATCTGGAAAGGGAAATACAAAGAGGTTATATAAAATAAATTAAAATCATGAAAAAAATTAGGAAGGATAAACACTAAACTCTATTAGAGAACTAGATTAATTAAGAGTTTTACTTCATATAATATTATAATGAGAAAGGAATCTGGAAGTCATTTAATGAGAGAATTTGCCTCATGCAAAATTGTCTTTATCTCAGGAAAAAAAAGTCACTGCATTACAAGCTGTTCCAATCTTTGGCACAATTATATATATTGGAGGGCTCTCCACTTCACAATGATGGTCATTTCATAATTGGGTAATCTCATTCCTAATTCTCCTATTTCTCTATGATTAATTATATACAATAGAGGATCATGTATTGAGTCATGTCATGTTAATAGTGGTAACCACTTTAATATTTAAAGACAACCTTTGAGGCGCCTGGGTGGTTCAGTTGATAGAGCATCTGACTTCAGCTCAGGTCATGATCTCAGGGCTTGGGAGTTTTAGCCCTGTGTGGGGATCAGTGCTGATTGCTCAGAGCCTAGAGCCTGCTTTGGATTCTGGTCTCTGTCTCTCTCTGCCCCTCCCCCGCTCGCATTCTGTCTCTCTCTCAAAAGTAAATAAACATTTAAAAAAATTTTTTAAAAATAAAGATAATTACTGCTAACTGTTCATATTTAGGCTAAACATTTCCAGTTCTTTAAACTTTTCCTCATATGAGACACTTCCCAGAATCTCATTATTTTGCATCAGGCTTTAAATGATCTCCTTTTAGTTAAACCTTTGTTATATACCCAGTACTGAAGTTCAGATATTATCAGAAGAATGGACTCCTATTCTTATAAATTTGTTAACTCTAGAGCAAATCTGCACGGTCTTTGCTGAATTATTGTGTAATAGCCATACGTCCTTTCAAATTTCCTTTTCTATCTATATCAAATTTGAAATAATTTAGCTTGATATCAGTGTTACAATTACTTTATTTAAAATGAACTGCCTTTTCAATCAAAAAAATGAGGGAAAAGACTCAGTGATGGATTCTAAGATACTACTGGAGTTCTGTGTCTCTATGTGTGTGCATGCACTTCTGTGGCGTGTGTGAGTATGTAAGTTTGTGTATGTGTGTATGGGAGTGTGTACATGCACATAGGCATGCATATGTAAGTGTTCTGCTAGAGGATATTGCAATTATTTCATTGAAGTATAGTTGACATACAACATTATACTAGTTTCAGATGTAAACATAATGATTTGACATTTGTATACAGTGATCACCACAATAAATCTAGTTATCATCTGTCACCAGAGTTAGAAAACATTTCTTGTGATGAGAATTTCTAAGATTTACTCTTTTTCTGATGTGTATGTATTTATGTTGAGAGAGAGCAAGAGCACAAGTGGGGGAGGGGCAGAGAGACAGGGAGAGACAGAATGCCAAACAGGCTCTATGCTGTCAGCTCAGAGCCTGATGCGGGGCTTGATCTCTTGAACCTTGTGATCATGAGCTGAGCTGAAATCCAGTCGGCTGCTTAGCCCACTGAGCCACCCAGGCACCCCTAAGATTAACTTTCTTACCAACTTTCAAATTTGCAGTACATTAATATTGACCACAGTCACCCTGCTGTACACTATATCCCCATTAAATTCCACTTAAGTTTGTAATCTAAAAAATGCAACAAATGAACAAACAAAATGGAACAAAATTCAGAGATACAGAGAACAGAATGGTGGTTGCCAGAGAGGATGGCGGTTGGGAGGTGCAAAATAGGTGAAGGCAATTAAGAGTTACAAAATACCAGTTACATGGGGCACCATGTACACCATGCACCATGTTACATGGGGTTCATGGGGCACCCCATGAGCCATGGGGTGGCTCAGTCGGTTAAGTGTCCAACTTCAGCTCAGGTCATGATCTCATGGTTCATGCGTTCAAGCCCCACGTCAGGCTCTGTGCTGACAGCTCAGAGCCTGGAGCCTGCTTCGGATTCTGCGTCTCCCTCTCTCTCTGTTCCTCCCCTGCTCATGCTCTGTCTTTCTCTCTCAAAAATAAACAAATATTAAACAAATTTCAAAATACCAGTTACAAAAGATCAAAATTTTGTGGTGTTAGGAAAAATGAAATTAAGTGTAATGTTTGTGTAAACATTAAAGTGTGTTTGTAGCTGTTTTGGAATCATAACTTATAATAAATAAATGTATTTGAGACCATTTAATTAAGAAAGTTGCAAATGATGATCATTAACAAATCATCATGAACATGATATTTCTTTTCACTCAATATTTAAAAAATATTAATTATGTCTTAAATTTTTTTTTAATGTTTATTTTTGAGAGAGAGAGAGAGAGAGAGACAGACAGAGCCCAAGCAGGGGAGGGGCAGAGAGAGAGGGAGACACAAAATCGGAAGTAGGTTCCAGGATCTGAGCCCTCAGCACAGATCCTGATGTCAGGCTTGAACTCACAGACTGTGAGATCATGACCTGAGCCATGGGCCCTTAACAGGCTGAGCCACCCAGACACTCCTAAAATATTGTGTCTTATCACATGAGAGAAGTTTGCTGGAATTTAGGGAGAAAGCAAATGTATTTATTAGCATGCTACTATTTTTTTAGACTGTTGATATTATTTTATTATACATCACATATATAATATTCAGTTCCTTCATTGTTTTGTCTGGTTTATAACGTATCTATGTTGACTTTAACATTCTACTTGTCATTACTACCCTTTGTTGATCATGTGTATATTAATATGAGCCTAAATAAATAAATAAAATGGTAAAATGTCCCATAATGTGCTGTTTCATATAGGCTCAAGATGAAGGGAAGGACTTGTTAAAAATAGATTTTCTGGCCCAGGCCCTTAAGATTCTGATGCAGTGCTTTGGGTGGTGGGGGTCAAACTGGATCAGTTTGCATTGACGCTGTTCAAACATCCAATTCATTTTAATAACGGGAAAAACTTGGGAAAACATTGATTCAAAATTATTCCAAAGACACATATTACTGCTGTTTTGAATCATCCATACCACTCATTACATCCACCAATACTGATAATAGTATTAAATATGTAAGATATTTGAACTTACTATGTTTAGAATTGGAAAGTAACGGGTTCTCTACAAAAAATTGAGTATTTTACTCAATTTTCATTTTCTGTAGTAGGGATTTGTTCAAAGTATATTATAATGCATTAAATAAAATAATTTTATTCTTTATGTATTATTTTTAATTATATTGTTATCTTCTGCTTGCAGGGTACAAGTTGAATTCTATATGAATGAAAACACATTTAAAGAGAGACTAAAGTTATTTTTTATCAAAAACCAGAGGTCAAGTAAGTCATTCATTTTATTCTCCCATCAACATGTTTATACATATGTTTAACTAAAAAAAATCAGCTGTGCGATCCTTTAGCAAAATATGTTTTATGTAGAATAAATATGATAATCTTGTCTGCCAGGCAGTAAAAATTCAGAAAGCTGTTGATGTTACATGTGGTGGTGTTAGGGTGTTTGAATACCTGCAGTTCCCCAAATCCCACACCAGTAGGTAGACTTGTGAGAGAGCCATTTGGATTAGTGAGGAAAATAATTAAATGAGGGGTCCCCTTATTTTAACTGTGAGGCACATGTAAAACTTGGTTTGAGAAGGCTCTAACCAAATGGGAACAACTGTCTGATTTACTGGGGAAGAGTTTAATGTTTCCCATTCATGCCTGATAATAAGAAACATCTAGGGTTTTCTGAAATGTACAGATTACTAACATCCTTTTCTGGAGATTTTGAATCAGGAAGTGTAGGGCTCAGTGCACAGTTTCATACTCCACTGATTCTTCTCATCAGATAAGTTTGGGAAACATTGCAAATTGAGGAAGACATGAAATTGGCATAGTTACTGAGCTAAGACCATTCAAGGCTGATGGGTCAATGACACCTGTTGCCTCCCTGTAATACCACATATTTTTAAAAAGCCAAAAATAATGAGTCAGGATGCAATTTTTCATATGATTATTGCTTAAAATGTCAACAAATAGTAGAAAGGTCTACTATTGGAAAGTGGTGTAGACTTTGTTCTTTCTGAATTTTGATCTTGGAATCTTCTTTGGGTGGTCTCGATTAAGTTGTGCCCTTATAGGGTTCAAAGAGAAAAGCCTGCGTTGTTGGAAGTTATCAAAATACTGACTCTAAGGAATATTTCAGACTGTAAGGCACACTGCTTAGAGATTCTTAATGGCAACTTAGCTGCAAAGGTAAGGCTAAGAATAGCTAATGCCTCTCTAACCTGGTTGTTTAGAATTTCCAAGGAAGTCCTACCAATAGATGTAAACTAATGGGGCCATATCATTTGAATAGAAGGTCTTCTTGATCTTAATGCTAATAATTCTATCTCTCCAGGCCAGAAAATATAGATGCGTTATTTGAATACTTTACCAGCAGCCAACTTTGATTAAGCAGTCTTTTGAGGAGACCAGTTCTATAAAACCAGGGCAATTTCATTAACAGTTTAAAAGACTTTATAAAGAAGTTAACCCGTAAAAAGTGTACCTGCCATTTTAATAAGGAAGCCTAGGAAAATTACAAAATTAATAGGCATTAATCTTTTACTGTTAAGAAATGTTACCTCAAGTACACTCACATATAGCAGAGAAAAAAAATGACATTTCACTTGCAGATTTTATTAAATAATAATTATAAGAAGACCTTTCTCAAAATTTTATTCATAATGCATGAATCAGATACCGCCTGATAATTGCAGGAACGGTAATGTTTCTATTAATCAGACTTTAAGCATATTTTGCTTAATGTTAATTGTTCTTCTTCATCACTAAGTATTATAAGCCTCATAACTGTGACTTACACAGTTTCACAGATACATATATGACAGTCTTAATACCCCCCAATTATCTAAGATTGCATTAGTACTTAACCTAAAGGAAAAAGTAAGTTTCAACTGATAGAACTAAAATGTGTGTGAATGTATATGTATTTTCCAGCAAATGCTATTATGATTCTTCTATAATTATGTAATTACTGAGTGTATAATATATAATTATATACATGATTATAATTTCTTTACAATAAAATCTACAAGGTGTTCTGAAAGTAAAGGATGTATAACTTATCTGGTGGATTTGTAAGCAGCTAGATTTTCTAGCTAGCTAAAATTTATTCCAAAATTCATGGATATAAAAAATACTTACACTTCTGAGCATATCTGAACCAATCATGATTTTTGTGGCTTCTCAGTGCTCAAACCAAGATTTATTCTTGGCTGTAATATTTGCGGCCATTTGCAGTGCATGCAGTCTGTCAGTCTCACATTTTTTTCCCAATATTTAGCCAATTAAAATTCAGATGTCTAAAATTTAAAGAGTTTTTAAATACAATAAGTGCTATATTTAAAGTTGTTATTTGTGGCAATTTTTTTAGACTTTCGTGAACTAAGTTAACATGAAAATTAAATTTTTGTTGTTTGTTTAAAGGTCTAAGAATTCGTCTATTCAATTTTTCTCTCAAATTATTAAGCTGTTTATTATACATAATCCGAGTGCTACTAGAAAACCCTTCACAAGGAAATGAATGGTAAGATGTCTTTGAACTTCAACAACATTCTTTCGATTATTTTGAATTGTATTATAATTTTGAAGGGTGTTCTGTGGAATTTATTTTCTTAAGGATGTTTTAGGTATTTGTCACAATTAAGTTGATCTGGCTTTCAGTTAATACATGAATATAATCGTTGTAGGTTCTTTTTTAAACATTTCTTCTTCGGGTGCCTGACTGGCTCAGTCAGAAGAGTGTGCTCATCTTGGCGTCATGAGTTTGAGCCCCCTGTTGGGTGTAGTGATTACTTAAATAAATAAGCTCAAAAAAGAAAAGAAAAGAAAAAAACATTCTTTAAAGAAAAGTAAACATCTCTTCTTTTATTATCTATTTATCAAAGCTAATACTGGATACCCACCCATATAATTTCTATTGCTAACCAAAGTACTCTTAAGTAATTGCTTAATATAGAGTTAGTCTCTTTAAAGACCCATATACCTCTCTCTTCTTGATTTACATATACTCCAAAAAGGTATACTCTTTTGTATGCCAGCTATGTAAGTATTTTCAGTTCTATCAGGTGTTACCTTTTCTTTTTAAAGATTCCTTGAGGGCATTATGTTAAGTGAAATAAATTAGAAAACTGGAAATACTGTATGATTTCATTTGTCAGTGGAATCGAAAAACAAACAAACCCAAAAACCCAAAAAACCCGAAACAACAACAAAGATCTAGTGACTTTTGAAGCACTCCAGCATATACTGGGATGCATTACTAAGTCTCAGATTTAGCTTGTGTAGCTCTTTATCTTATTTGAGTTAAACGACTATTGACTTATTTTAACTTATTTTTCCATTCATTATCATGTTGCTTTTATTAAATTGCATTTCTGTTCATTTATAGACTTCCCTTTTTAGGCTCTATCCTTCACTAGAAGTAGTAGGGAAAGGAACTGTCTGTGTAATAGCATGAATAATTTTTAACTCATCACCATCATGGTCTCCTGTCCAACCTACTAAATTTAAATAGTTTTCAAAGCAGAAAACAAATTTGGTGGTTAACTTTTGTACAATTGTTTTTCATGTGGAGGTTCACCCTAATAAAATTGAGAAATACAAAAGATCAAAATAAAATGGGAAGTGATGATATATTATGCATTTAAATGAATCGGTTACTCCTCAGCTTGTGTAGACAGTGAAAATTATTCTGTATTTATTAAAGGATTAAAGATGAACAACTGAAATTTTCCTATGTAACAATTTATGTGATAATTCTTTGTACAATTTTAATTTACTTAATGAAATATAATTATGGCTATTCCACTATATCTTTATTGAATACTTGGCATGTGTTTATATTTCTGTGACTCAGGATACAACATTCTCTACCCTCAGGGACTTTTCAGCCTGTGAATGGCTGTGTATTTTGGAGTTCTTGCTCTTTTCTGGCATTGGTCTAATTGTTTTATTTATGTTACTACCTTCAATATGCACTTAATCTTATTATTCCCACCTGACATATAGAGAAGCAGAAATGTTCTTATATTTGCCCTTCGCTTTGTGGCCTTCAGCACTAATATTTTTCTGCCTTTATCCATGGTTAAGTCATTGACCCCAGAAGCCAGCACCTTCCCGGTCCCTGCCCTGGTCGCCCACCCCTACTCTCCCCCCCTTTTGTTTTTTTTTTTTTTTTTAATGTTTTTATTTATTTTTGAGACAGAGAGAGACAGAGCATGAATGGGGGAGGGGCAGAGAGAGAGAGGGAGACACAGAATCGGAAGCAGGCTCCAGGCTCTGAGCCATCAGCACAGAGCCTGATGCGGGGCTCGAACTCACGGACCGTGAGATCGTTACCTGAGCTGAAGTCGGCTGCTTAACTGACTGAGCCACCCAGGCGCCCCTCTCCCCCCCTTTTGAACTGCATATTCATCCTCTCTACTTGGATGTTTAATAGGCATTTCGAAGTTGCCGTGTTCCAATTGGCTTCTTCTGTGCTTTTCCACATCTCAACATGTGACAGTGCCATCCTTCCCCTAGCCCTGCCCCACTCTCAGCCTTCCACATTTCAGCAGAACCAAATTCCAACCTAACAGTTGCTCAGGCCAAATGCTTTAGAGTTATTCTTAACTTCTCTTTTGGTCTCACACTCTGCAGCATATGCAAACCCCTTAGAAAATTCTGTCATTTCTATTTTCAAGATATATCCAGCATAGAATCACTTCTCAAGGCTGCCATCCTGGCACAGGCCACCTTCTGTCACCTGAGTACTGCAGTAGCCCTCCTAATTAGTTCTGCTAATTGTGCCTTTGCTCCTCTTTGGTTTATTCTTAATATAGCAGCCAGTGTTTCTTTAAGTTCTAAGTCAGATCTTGACATGGCTGTGCTCTGAATGCTGAGGTGCTTCCCATGGCTTCCCTGTAACTTCACCTCCTCCTCCTCCTCCTCCACCCATTTTGTTCCAGTCACATTGGCCTCTTCTCTGTTTCTGGATCATACCAGCCACAGAGCTGGCTTAGGCCTTCATACCTGCTGTTCCCTCTGTCTGGAGTTCTCTTCCATCAGATAACATAAGGCACACTTCCTCAGATCTTTACTCAAAATTGTATTTTCAGTGAAGCTTTACCTAAATATCCTGTTTAAAATTGTATTCTCCTCACAAGACTCCCTCAAATACTTTTTTCTTTTCCCTTTTAACTTTTCTCCACTGCCTTTATCTCTTTCATATGTTATAAGTAGTATACTTGTTTTGTTTCCTGTGTATTCCACATGGATTGCTGTGGCTCTTCCATGAGGGCATCGATTATTGTCTGAATCCTCAGAAAAAATTTGACTCTCAATAGTTATTTATTTGTTTTTAAAAATTTATTTATTTACCTTTGAGAGCGAGAGAGCTAGCGAGCATGTGTGAGCAGGGGAGGGGCAGAGAGAGAGAGGGAGAGAATCCCAAGCAGGCTCCACACTATCAGTGCAGAGCTAGACGGGGAGGGGGTGGGGGCTGAAACTCATGAACCATGAGAGTTGAAATCAAGAGTCAGATGTTTAACCAACTGAGCCCCCCAGGCAACCAGTGGTTAGTTATTAAACGAGTGAGTGAATAACTGAATAAATGAAGGTCCTTTATAATCTGACCTTTGCTTACCTCACCTCACCTCCTATCCAGCCAAGCTCACCTACCTCAAGCCACTTATACATACTCTGTTCTCCTTTGTCTCTGAGCCTTTGCATATTCTGCTTTGTCTTCTTGGACTTCTGTTTCCCATTCCTAGCTTCCCTACCTGATAGGTTTTGGGGTGATAGTGGGGTTCAAGGGGTCCGGAGCCAACAGCCAAGAAAGAATTCTTGAAGATGTCTTTGGTGCGAAAAGGTGATTTTGTTAAAGCAGGGACAGGACCTGTGGGCAGAAAGAACTGCCCTGGGACCATGAGGAGAGACTGGTTGTATACTCTGGAGTTGGGGGAGGTAAAGTCCAGGGGAAGTTTCCAATGAGATTTTCACATGCTAAAAAAGACCCACAGGATACTGGAGGCCTAGCTATGGTCTAGCTAAGGTTTTTCCCTCTAGCAAAACATTAGCATTAAAATGGTAGGGAGTTCCTGGAGAAACTTTGCTCTGCTTGCCTCAAGTGTTTGTCAATGGGCTGCAGGTTATGAGGAAATTTAATTTGATCTGCCATTTCCTTCTGCCTTTGTTTCCCACATCACTACCTACTCCTTTTTAACTTGGGTCAGGATTTGTGGACCTTCAGGGTAACAATCTTGGGTAACACCTAATCTGAAATTCCTACCTGACATCTTGATCTATAGCCCAATTTTACTCTGGGTTAGGAGTGGCTTCTAGGGATTCTCTGAGCCTCCCGCTACCACCCCCACCCCCACCCTACTTCTGTCCCAACACTTAACATGTTGCCTGTGTTCTCTGTGTTTGCTTATGGAGGGCAAGGACCATGTTCTACTTGCCTCTGTAGCTCTCATATTTAGTGTAAGACTTGGTGGGTCAGGGAATGTTGTTGAAATAATGGAATTATGTTCAACAGTTTTATTGATAGTGTTGCACAGTCAAGATGATTAAGGGCCACTGGCTAGAGATGGCAGTGAATATTACATTTATTACATTTTTCTGTCTATGTATTATTAAAAATGGTTCACACTACACTTCTTTCTAAACGCACACTACAATAGTTCTTAAAATTTGGTGATTTATAAATAAAATGTACATTAGAGTGATCTGAAAATCATAAAATTAGGCATGATAGAATCTCTCTAAGGGTGAGAGGGCATTGGGGAATGATGGCAGAGTAAAATTATATTATTTGAAAAACATTAAGAGGAACAAAGTTTCCTACAATTAACTTCTCTGTCATATTACTGAGAATATTTAGCCATAATTCTAGAGGATATACATTTGAAAAACCAGATTACTGCAATTAAAAAACATAACAACATAACTTATGGCTCCATTTTGAATACAATGTTCTGTTCAGTTCCCATTGTCAGTGCAGTATTGGTTAATGAAAAACAGAAGTGGCCTTTATGGGCACAGACTCTACTTTAAAATAATGAGGCTAATTCAGCAAAGAGATTTATTTAATTAGAGTTTCTGACATAATAAAGCTGTGGATATTTTGTGCTGCTTTGCTTTATTTTTAAATCTCTTCAGAGCGAAAATTGATATAAACATGTTGCAAGTATGGACAAACTGAAGATATGAAAAAGTGTTATTGTTATTGTATGAAATTGTACAAGTGACAAACTGTGATGTCCACACAGTTTGTAGTAGATGATTTAAAAGCATTAGCAGAGGAAACACACCTCCACCATGCAGTTTATGAATTTCATTGAGACATGAGCCATCAGCATTGACTCATTGCCTGCTGGTGCTTAACAGTTCTTCATTGTGTGTCAAAACCAATGCATCCTCTTCCATTTTAAAAATTGTGGAAGTGATTATTAGTTTTTAATATCAAGGGATAGACACAGAGGTAAGAAGTACATGAATGTGCTCATACTTTATAGTATTTGGATTTACATTGACAATCAGTGCTTAACAGAGCAACAAATGTGTTTAAGTGACATTCACATTTTAAAGATTATTTCTTCTTTAGGGTAACAGTTATTAAAAGGAGAAATAAAATTTTGACAGTATCTTTCAAATATGTGATGTCCAGTAGGAAGGAATGTCATAATGTAGACCTTTTCTTCTCTCATGTATATTAGTTGCAGTAGAGATTAAAGTTAGCACCAAGTGCTCCAACATATATACCAAAAATTTAAAAGATTTTTTTTTGTTTAGTAGAGTCTACTGCTGGTGCTTTTAGTGTAGATATTTTCTCCACTGATTCACGCATACACACACACACACCCACACACGCACACACGCGCATGCTCTGTAACATGTAAGTACATTATTATGTATGCAGACCAGTTTTATTTTGTGTCTATATGCTGGGACCTAAGAATCCTCTATGGTTTTCGGAAAGGTAAAGAAAGCATGGAGAAGGTATATATACACTTCTTGAAATTACTTTGGAACAAATGACAAACATCACTTTTACTTGTATTTTATTCTCATATCTCAGGTGAGAATCAGTGATATCACCATACTCTCACTGAAAGGTTGAGAAATGTACCCTTTGGGTCAAGAGTGGCTTTTTGCACTCAACTCTATACCATGGAGAGGGGAGAGGAATGTTGATAGAAAGCCTAAGCCAGTGCATATGTAATGGAAAAACTCTTAAAAGTCCAATCTCTCAAAGAGTTAGCATTTAGTCCTCCCTCTAACACCCTAAGGATAGGCTGTGTAGCCTGGTATGAATACATCTAGTGTTTTGAAAGGAATCAGCTTTTGAAAAATCTCCCTGATATATTGTCAAGACTCTACTATGTGTCAGTATCCTGGTCTCCTTGGTTTCAGACATGCACTAAATTTTGTATGTCGTTGAGATGTGAGCCTATATACCATACCTAGTACTCAGTTCTCAGTATTTGTTATGATTAGGAGCGGTTTATCGTTTCCACCCTGGTTGCGGGTACTATACTTATGTTAATAGAAGCTTGTATCTGTTGTCTTGGAAAGCTATCAATCTGCGTTCATCTCAAGTTTGTGAGTCACAGGGTCCTTTCATATGAATTATGCCCCACCTATTGACCCTATTACTTTCCTGTGCTTAACAAATGCTTTATTCTTCTGGTTAACATATTCAACCCTGGACTTCTGCCTCAGCTGCCAAAGCTTATCAGACATTTTTAGCAGCTATTTTCTTACCTTTTGGAGAAGCCATAAATAAGCATGCTGTGAAAAGTGGCTGAGGCTACAGGTCATTAACTTTCCATATTTAACTGTTGCTGTAACTTCCATTGTTTGATCTGGTTCTTCCAGTTTTCATAATGATGCTTCAAACATGGATTTTATCTATAAACTTAGTTTAATCTGAATAACTGAATCATATAAATTTTGTTTTTATTTTTTATAATTAAAAAAGTGAAATTTATTTTATTTTTCATGATTTTATAGTTGGTTCGTGATTGTTACTATATGAATACCTATGGCAAGTAATACACTATTACTATATGAATACCTATTGCAAAGAAAGGAAGTAGAAATTACCTAAAATATCAACACTAGCAATAAGTACTTTCAGTGTTTTGGTGAGCAATCTTTTGTAAATTCTCTCTGTATAAACACATATACCTATAACATGCTCATACTGATGTAGTTAGGACAATATTGTATACATCGTTTTTTCAATGATTTTTTTCTCATTCATGTTATTTTTGCTATTGTTGATGACGAGGATGCTTTCTCTTCCAGCTACTTTCCGACTACAAATAATGCTACAGTAAATATTCCTGTACAGCTATTCTTTCCTCCTGGTACTTTATTGTCAGTGGGATTGAAGCTGCATTTGGAAATACGGTCTGATTGCCAGGTTCACTTTCACTTCTTCTTTGTTCTGGAGGTGATCTAGAAACGTGCAAATTAAATCCTATATTCTTTTTTCAAGATAAATTCACTTTATAAAGAAGAGTTTGGGCACTAGCTTTTTACTAGAATTTATACATTATTCTTCTTTGTATTTATCCAATTTAGTGCTTAGTAAATTGGTGGAGAAGATGACCTTCATTGGAGATCTCACTTTACACTGCAATTTATATAGTAGAGTTTTGTAGAAATGTTTTTTTTAAGGATTATGAAACCTACTCCACATGACCTAGCCTTGTCTAAGAAAAGGCTTTTCTTCAAGGTCTTATTTAAATTTAAATGCTCTATGAAACTTCAGGACCTATCAAAGCAACATCTTGGACCAAAGGAAATGCTATTTGTTTGATAGCTAGCTTTTAGTAAATCCATATTAAGTATTAATTTCTCTTTGAAAATGCTCTCAAACTTCTGATTCACAATTTACTTTATCATTTTCCAGAGATTGCTATTTACTTAATTTTAGTTGTTTTTGTGGCACATCATTTTCATCTATGAAATCTGTGTCCATATCTCTCTTTGGTCTTACATATCTTGTCACTGAGAATATAAGAGATGTGTTTTGGCAAGGACAGTGTTGTGAACTCATCAGCCGTAGTTTTGCTTTTATGGTACCATCAATTTGTTTATATTGAATGCCTTGCTTACTATAGAAATGTACTCATAAAGACGTTGGGACTATAATGGTGAGTAAAATAGACATACTGTTTCATCTTAGGGAAATTTTCAGTTTAATGAATAGATAATTACTAAAGAACTACATCTGCAAATAAATGCAAAGTTAAAACCAACATAAATGGCAGGAGAAATGTGGTGAGTGATGTTGCCAAAGAGATTAGTTGACTACATTGATCAAGTGGCCGCCTCAAGGAAGGTTTCCCTGAGACAGTTGAGCTGAGAGCTAGGATAAGGGAAGAGCTCATGTAAAAAAGGGTGTGATCGGAAGGATCGTGTCACAGTTGAGTAAGTTTAAGAATGCCATTTTAGAGTTTTGGTCTTTATCTTAACAAAAGTGTAGTGCCAATACATAGTGGAGTGATGTGATCTAAAATACATTTGGAAAGAATCTGTGTAGTAGTAATTTGGAGGAAAAATGTAGAAGGCAAAAAGTGGCTTAGGTTCCTAGTTAGTAGGCTTTTGCAAGAGTCCCAAAAAGTGGTAGTTTAGATTGAGATGATTGTGGTAGTAGAGATGAAGGAGGTAATGCATTCTACAGATATGTGGAAAGAATTGGAAGTTTTGATTACTTGTGTATTAAGTATTTGAAAATACGGGAGAGGAAAGTATCTAAGATGATGCTTAAGCTGTTGGGTAACCAAGCACAATGGAATTTCGTGCCATTTGCTGAGAGGTGAAAAATGGAGAGGACCAGTTTTTTTTTTTTTTTTTTTTTATGTTCATTAACTTTTTGAGAGCGAGATAGGGTGTGAACAGGGGAGAGGTAGAGAGAGAGGGAGCACAGAATCTGAAGCAGGCTCCAGGCTCCGAGGTGTCAGTACAGAGCCTGATGTGGGGCTCAAACCCATGAACCATGACGTCATGACCCAAGCCGAAGTCTGACGCTTAACCGACTGAGCCACCCAGGCGCCCCAGAGAGGACCAGTTTTTGAGAGAAAGGTCACAGGTTTGGTTTGGAGCAATTGAGGATATTGGTTATCCAGGTAGATATGACATTTCTGGAATAACAGAGTACTTTAGTTTAATATGGTAGGTAGGTTCTTTGAATGGTATTTTAAAGTTTATAATTCTTTTTAAAACTAGAATTTTAGAGAGTTTATTGCTCTTTGTTATTTTTGACATATTACCAAAAGGATTTAAAAATATACTTAATATCTTATGGGACTCCTCTAATACTTCATAACTATAAAGAGTGAGTAGGCTTTGTTCTGTTTTGTATGGTTTCTTGTTTATTTGTTTATTTGCATTTTTTGGTCAGCATAATATAACTCTTCTCATCTTTTCATGAGCAGATTATATTGCTGTGAATGACTTTCATTTGAATCAGCTGTACACACAAAAAAATGTAGGCAGTAGTATGGTATAGTTAAAAATTATAACTGGTTGGGGCACCTGGCTGGCTCAGTTGGTAGAGCATGTGATTCTTGGACTCAGGGTTGTTGAGTTCTACCACATGTTGGGCTTGAAGCCTACTTAAAACATTATAATCTGTGGGACGTTAGAAGTGTATGGTGTTTTCTGAAGAGCGTAGACAATTTTTAACATCAGGGATTATATGATTTTCAGGGGATATTTAAAGATAGTTGCTCTTTGTCCTGCATAAGGTTTTATTCTAACCTCAGCCACAGACTTTTTTGGTAGTATAATATTTTATACAAATCCAAATCTGAAATATAACTGTGTTCTATAATGTAAGTTACTTTATTCTGATTACTGATACTGTTGACTTTATATTGTCGAAATATTAATAGTGTTAAATATAACAAAATCTTAGGGTTTATGGCAGACCCTTAAGTGACTTTTCAATGGAGATTTGACTAATAAAGGGTTTGAGGTTTTTCTACCTTGCCATAATCGCTCTTTAAATAAGAGGACATTATGTTTTCTTTCATATTAACATGCGAATGAAAGCGAAATTAGAAATGCTTTATAAGAAATAAACCATTTTTCGATTTCTGGAATAGAAGTGAATATTATCAAAATGAAAACTGAAACAGTATAAAGTTTTTCTAATTTTAATTTTGATATTTTATTGTCTTTTAGTGAAGCATTATTTAAATATCTCCAACTTCAATTGAAAATTTAAAATGAATGCATTTTTCATGTTTGTAAAAATTAATATCTCATCATTTTTTTATAGGTCTCATATCTTTTGGGTGAACAGAAGTCTACCTTTATGGGGCTTACAGGTTATGTACAATTTTGTTTTATCCCTATATTTCTGGATTTAATCATATTTCACAGAGAAATACTATTGGAGAGAAAACTGTTGATAAGAGAAATGAATTTGCTTTATTGCTTACTTAATCTTGATGCACATCTTAGACAAACAATTTTATTTCTATCTCTGTTTGCCTGAGCCCTGCATTCTACCTTTTGAGAATTCCCTTCTGATCAGGATTTGACTTTAGAAAAAGGTTTTGAGGGCATGGAGAAAACCAGAGTAAAGGAGTGTGTTAAGGCACCACAAGTTCCCCAAACTACTTTAGGTATTCACCTTATATAATCCTTGAAAAAGTAATCAGAATCTCATAACCATGTTTGCTCTTCTACTTTATATCCGTAGCGTCTGGAACATGGCAGAATCTCAATAAATAATTATTAAATGAATAAACAAATGAATGAATGGCTCATATTACCAATTGCAAGAGCTTGGTCCCTAAACAGATAATTTTGTAAATAAAACAAAAAGTATATTTCTGGCATAAAAGGGGTCCTGAAGAAAGAGTCAGAAAATATGAGAGGGAACAGCATGTCTGAATTATGTTGCTGCATTGTTCCCTAGAGTCCTGTGTATCTCTGCTTTGTTCCTTGTTCTATTGAATTTTATGCCCAGCAAACTTTGTAAGTTCCCATCTCCTCTACTCCTGTCTCTCTCCTACACATACTTTTTATTTTCTGTTATTTTTCAACTGTGAAAGTTATCCAAAGGGTAGATAAAATGGTAAAAAATTACAGATTGGAAGACAGTTGAGTCTGGAAGTAATGGAAAGACTCTAAAACTCACTGTTTATAAACAACCTTTAAAATATGTTAAAATCAAATGTTCGCTTTGTCTTTTAGTCATGAGGATTGTAAAGTCTGTACATTTTAAAGTTTAAAGTTTATGATGAATTATTTTAATGATGTATGCATTGTGATCATAACTATGAAATCACATTTTTACTGTGTCTAGATATTTCATACTTTTTTGAAGTCAAGTTGCATTTCATGGTTTTTTTACACTGATTTGCATTGCAATGTCATTAATTACAAATACCCTTTCAAATATTTAAGTGTTTACTAAAAATGCAGTCTATTAATCTCTAGCTTGATTCCTGTATTATCCTTCAGTGAGAAGCACATTTAAAGTAAGTGAATATTTTTGAGGGTAGTCGTATATGGCCTTGAAATACATTTTGATCTATTCAGATTGCTTTTATCTAATAGTGATATTTTACAATAATGATAATGCTCATTTTCAAATAGGATTTTGAGTAGTCATGCCACAAATGTTGTAGGGATCTTCTAGCACTACATATAGGAAAAAGCACGGATGATTACGATTTAAAGGACTAGTAGGGAAAATCTATGAGACGTGCATGTAACGTCAGAGCAGTGCCTGGCTACCATATGTACTTCTGAACATAATTTACTTATATTGCCATTCATTCACATGCTTTTTTTTTTTGTTCTTTTGTTTTGATATTCACTTAAATCAAAGTTTTCATTCCAACAGGAGTTAAAATTTAAAACTCCAGGGTATCTGCCTTTCTTATGTAGATTGTCTGAAATCTCAAAAGTGTATAAACAAACATATTTGTTCTCGGAGTCATTTCTTGTTTATGCTTGCGTATTTTCTTCTATTCATGTAGCCCAAAGTGCTGAGAGTATTTAATACAAAATCATTTGGATATCTTTTACAGTTACTTTTCCTGTTGTGCAATCATAGCTTTTGGTAGTTCAGCAGCGGAAACTGTACACAGAACAGCGAATGTAGATAAAGATGGAAACTTGTCTAGGAGGGTGTAGGATATGTTCTTCCAGCTGTGAAAGGAGAATTGGTTAGAAAGTTCATTTAAATAAAATCTGAAAGTACCTTGAAGTGTTCACATGGGAGTATTTTGTTTAGTGTTCAAGGATGCTACTCTTTCATTTGGTGGGTGATAGGATAGAATGTATCACTCAACTCAAAGCTTATATTCTTTTTATTTTCTGAAAGGAATATTTTTGGTAGATGTCCTAGAGGTGATCTAAGTCTTGTTGGGAGAGGGTGGTGGTTGTGGCGGGGCAGTTGTGTGTGATTGTGCATATTAAGAACATACACAAAAGAACTATTCTTTACAGATCATGCAAGCTCCAGCTAGCCTGACTCTTCTAATTCCACATTCATATTTGAGATAAACAATAAGTATTTATTCAGGAGTATTAGAAACTATAACACTAAGCTTGTAGTGCTGGGAATAGTTTGCAACCTCACGTGTCTATGGAAGTTAAAGTGCCACATAATACCTCCTTACATCTATATCTGGATATTCTACAGATATGTGTATACAGATACATATGCATATATGCAAATATTTGTAAGGTAAGTACTACAATCATAAATATATATATTTAATTCTGTTGCATTTTCTCATTAAAGTACTTTTTTTTTCCAGGTTTCAGTGGCATTGATAAGTCTATTTGAAACAATACTACTTGGTTATCTCAGTTATAAGGTAAGTTATTTTAATTAGAAGTTTTCTTTTGATAGAACACATTACTAGCATTTACCCAGTATTCCTTTATTTATAATTTGTACCCTGGGGATAAAGCAAGTTCTCCTTAAGCCTCTGTAATTATTTTGGGCTGCTGTAGTATGTGATAAGAATCTGTAGTTATATAGTAATGTTTTCCTTGGTGGCTTGAAAATATTTCACTAATTCCTGTGGGCTAATTACCTATTATATACATGCTCATATGAGACAAGCAAATGGAATGGGTTGGCTTTTAATTGTTCCTAATCTCTTTTCCTCATCTGTATAAAAAATATTGAGGGAGCAAAAACATGTCTGTTAGGAATTATTTTAATGATTTCTCTTCATTTTTGGTGAAGGTTTGTTTGGCTGAAACAATTTAACAAATACTTATTTGGTGAAGAGCTCTATCCTGTGCATTGTTCTTCTCTCATTGAGTTTCCATCTAGAAAGGGGGATATATAGGAGAAAATTATACAGACAATAATAATACAAAACAGAATACGAGGTACTTTCAGTGAGGTGCAAATAAAGTCCTATGGGGATAGAGAGATGGCATATCATAGGATGAAAAGAAAATACTTGACTGATTTAAGCAGAGTCCTTGAATCAGTGATTCCAATAAGGAAAGATGAAAAGGCAAGACACTAAGGATTTATAGAATTAGCAAAGGCATAAAAGAAGTAATGTGCATATAAAATTGGAAGAAGAATAAATAAGTTTGGGCAGAATTTTGGGACATTTGGGAAAATATTGGTTGGAAAAATTTGGCACAATATTGTGAGGGCCTTGTATGGCAACATATAATGGGAATTTGATGGAGGATGTTGAGCATGAGAGTTCTGTAATTGTAATTAAGTTTTAGGAGTATTAGTTTGGAACATCTGTGCAGCACAGTTCAGAGAGACATCGCACTAAGGCCATGTGCTCAATTAAGACACGATTGCAGAAAGGAAGACTGGGAGTGAGGTTTTAGCTGGGTGAAAGAAATAGACAGAGGTGACATAAGATGAAACATAAAGGTAGAAACTAAAGAAATCATCATCTGTTTGATTGAAAAAGTGGAGGAAAAGATAAAGTCACATATGGCTTTAACATATTTTAAACTCAAATGGCTGGGAACATGGCAGTAAAACTAAGAAAAATTACATCAAGAAAAAAATCAGATTGGGGTCAAGATAGATGGAATAATGACAATCATTTTGGAAATGATGAATTTGAGGTGATCATGGACAAATAGGTAGTCATTCTCAACTAAAAATGAGAATCTGGAACATAGAGATTTAAGATGTGGAAGTCATTTTCACAGAGATAGTGGAGGAAGCATACGAGTTTATTAAGTATGGGATAATAATGAGGGAGAAGCTAAGGCTCATTTGATGGAGATGCTTACACCGTGGTTGCTGGAAGAAGAACAGAATAATCAGGGAAGACGGAGACATAGACAAGAAAGGCAGAAAGACTTCAGAATGGCTGTCATACTCATCACTAACCTTCAGTTCACATTTTCTGCATGTACTGTATCATCAAGTGTACTACTAAAGGTTATGTTTTGGGGGAACTCTTATGTACCATATCAACTGCTTTCTCACTTTTTAAGACATAGGATTTTAAAGATAACATTTGTTAGACTACTTTTAATCCTAAATTTCGAGCAAGATACCTTTACAAACTCACCTTTTCCTGTGGCTTTATTAAAAAATATTATCCTTAACTCCATCTGAAGAAAATAATGCTGATATCTGATGAGGTGAGATTGGTGAATTAGAAAGTATAGAAAAAAAAAAAAGAATGTGTGCTTTCCAAAAAATATAGATGGGTTGATTTAGTATTTGTGAGAAAAAATTGGGTGTTAGAAATTCTAAGGAAGAAAAGTGTTCTCTGAAAGCATTGGAATTACAAGTTTAGTAAGAAGTTTGAGAAAAGGTCATTGGATTTACAGTTTAGAAAATCATTTGCTATTCACCTGTAGGAAAAAATTTCAGGGTTGTACAATTGAGAGTAAAAAGCATTAAATGAAGAATGTTGATTGGGGTAGGAGCTCCCTAGAAGTGGTCAAATGAGGCAGAGAAGATTGCCAGTGACGGAAAAAAATCTGTATCATTTAGAGAAAGTAGGTAGAGGGGACCAGAAAAAAATGATAGACAAAGCAAGTTTCATGCAAAGTAAGAATAAGCTGGATTAGGAACCTGAGGTCTACTGATTCACTTTGGATACATTCCATTCTTTTCTGAGAGCACAGAAAATGGAAAATGATGCACGAAAAAATATTTTGAAGCTAGAGAAGGGAACCTGAGAGACCTTACATGTAGGTAGTCGCTCATCCTTAAATAACCTAATTACTCACTCAATGATGAATTGTTTAGACTAAGATGTTGAGGAAGATCTTTTAATGGCTTATAAATATATCTTTTTGTCAAAATAGGTGCTCTAGAAACATATACTGATTGAAAAATCTGGATTTTGTATACCTAGAAGAGCAAAATACAAATCAAGTGAATTAATATCCAAGATTGTATCTCCGAAGTTACTTATTATTCAAGTACGTGATGAAAGTCGAATGTAATATACAAAAAATGACATGCTGAAAAATTAGGCACATGGGTGTTTTTGGTAAATGTATTAAACCTCTTCCACTGGTTCTAGAGTGTGTACAGATATATAACTGGCTAAAATATTAATCTACATTTGTGAATGTATTTTCTCTAAATTCTAGCCAAAAGGTAACATGAAATTAACTTTGGTGCTTAATGAAACTCTTAGCCCTAATCTAAAAAGTCATTTAAAAAACACAAACAAATTCAAGATAATTTTCCATTATAATCATATGATGTTGACATGTGTAATTAATTAATTCCTGCCATTTATAAGATGAGAGCAAAGCATTATGAGACCTAGTGGCATTATAAGAACTAGATGATATATAATATTTCCCTTCTGACCTTCATAAACACTAATGGCTTAGATGGTGGAGAGGTAGATGGTAGTTGAGTTTTGTGTGTTTCAAAGAAGCAAAGGATAAAAAGGAGTTACGTGATATTGGAAGGACAGGTTTCTATTAACTACCTCCTTTTTCCTCTCATAAATTCAGTCAAACTCATGGACTCTTTTTACCCCACCAACAGGCTGTTGGATAAAATATGTGAAATGAGTTAATTAACTGTTTGGTAACTATAATTGGTAACTGTTTATGGCCTATAACTAAGGCAAATTTGGATAGCAGAATCTCAATTGAGTTCCTCCTCTCAAATTAGATTTTTAAGAAAAATTATAGACAGGTAGGCAGAAATAGATGTTGCCTTAGAAGTGTACATATTCCCAATATTGTTCTGGGATATGTTACATTCTCAAATATCTATTAATAGCAAATCAATATTTATTTTTCTAAAATTTCTTTACTTCTATATATGCAGATAATGTGAATATTTATAGATAATATACATGTGCACATATAGTATTTAAAAATAAACTTAATATAGTATTCTGTAAGCACTTTATAATTCTTGAAATTAAGCATTCTAAAATAAACACGACTTAATCCTTAACAATTAAAATAGTTTAAAGTATTATGGAGACTGCAGTTTTTTCTTTTTCTTTTCTTTTTTTTTAACATTTATTTATTTTTGAGACAGAGAGAGACAGAGCATGAACGGGGGAGGGTCAGAGAGAGGGAGACACAGAATCTGAAACAGGCTCCAGGCTCTGAGCTGTCAGCCCAAAGCCCGATGCGGGGCTCCAACTCACGGACCGTGAGATCATGACCTGAGCCGAAGTCGGCCGCTTAACCGACTGAGCCACCCAGGCGCCCCAAGACTGCAGTTTTTTTAAAAACAAAGTGTATGTTGAGGTTAGTGGATAATTTTAAAAGTCCCTGACATCACCTTATTTTGTCCTCTATCCTACAGAAGTGCAGGTCTGTGCTTAAACATCATCCCATTCATGTTTATAGCTACTTGGCAGAACAGCCCCAGGATCTCCCAGCAGTAAAGTTCTTATTCTTCTGTTACCATAAATACCCTCTATGTCTTTATCAACTGCCTTCAAAATAGAACTCTATTTATACATACACATTCATTAAATCATAAGGAAATGAAAACAAACTCCAGCATAATTTCCAAAATTCTGCAAACAAAAATCCAACATACCTAGAAGACTTGTATTAAATCTGCAGTTCTTTTTTCTATAATCACTTGATGAAGAACAATGGTTTGAGATTGTCACACCATGATGAGCTCCTTTTTGGTCAGGAACAAAGGGTTGGACAAAGGAAAGGACTTTTAGATGCTGATGATTCTGCTTACAATACCATGGAAATGGTAAATCTAAATATTGTTCAGTTTACATTTAGAAATACAAAATAAGGCTACCATAGGATTACTACACTATTTTAATTTCATCGAAGGAAGATAAGTTAACAGCCTTTTTAGTTATGTATTTTAAATATAGGTATTGTTAATATTGAAGAAGAAAGTGTTTTTAAAAAGTCTCTTGGTATATGCTGGGCTAACGATTTAATTACCATACATCTTATAATTTTTTAAGTGCTTTTTGGAGGTACTTAGAAATAGTTACAAACTTCCATTTTCCTTTATGATAAAAATAAAAACCTGATGAATTTTAGAAAATTACCTATTTTCCTCCATTTTTATTAAGGAAAATGATATCCATACCAAATAATGTAGAATGGTTGGATTAATGTTTATTTATATTTTACTGAATTCTTTCAATAAAAGGAACACAGTTTTACACACTTAGAACAGATAAAGAAAGCTACTTAAGACATTTTTTTTTGGAGGGTGCCTGGGTGGCTCAGTTGGTTAAGTGGCAGACTTTGGCGTAGGTCATGATTTCACAGTTCGTGGGTTCAAGCTCTGCAATGGGCCCTGTGCTGACAGCTCAGAGCCTGGAGCCTACTTTGGATTCTGTGTCTCCCTTTCTCTCTGTCTCTGTCTTGCTCACAGTCTCTCTCTATCTCTCAAAAAATGAATAAAAATGTTAAAAAATTCCAAAAAAAAAATTTTTTTTTTTAAGAAGTTATCTTTTGAGGGCGGGTGTGCCTGGCTGGCTCAGTTGGTAGAGTGTACAACTTTTAATCTCAGGGTCATGAGTTCAAGCCCCACATTGACCATGGAGCCTAATTTAAAAAATAAAAATAAAAATAAAATAAAATAAATTATTTCTTGGAAGAATACATGCCTATTACCTCCTTTGTGAAAATAAGATTAAATGAAAAAGTATTTAACATAATTTTGAAGGACATTTTGGATTTTATTTTATGCTTCTCTACATAATGTCATTCTATAGATACATTTTTTTCACAATAATTGTTTTTATCATGTGGATTTTTATAACCATAGTTAGGTTCCCTAACACTCAGTGTAACTTGGGAATACTTTCTATATTGTTTTTTCATTAGCTAATTTTAGGGGAGATATTTATTCATATATCTCTCAGTTCAGGAGAAAACCTGAGATCTTAGAATTAAACCTAGTAAATACAATAAAAAGACATGCATTATTTTTAGCAATGAGTATATTGCCTCACTGTATAATTTTAGATCATGAAAATTAGCCTTGGAGGGAAGATTATTCATTTTCAGGGGATTGGCACATTAGGTGTGCCTTTAGAAAAATAATCTAGGTAATGTGGTAGGTGAATCGGAATGAGACAAGAATGAAGGGAAGGAGACCAGCTAGGAGCCTCAACCAGATCAAAGAGGGGGAATGAGTTAGAATAAGAACTAAGCAAACTCAGTATCTATTTATGAATCAGGAGATCTTATTGACCAATTATACTTAGGTAGATTGGGGGAAGGAAGATGTTAATCGTTTCTCCAGGATTTTTGGTTTGTGTTACTGGGGAACCAATCAGGGCAAAAATCATAAATTTTACTTCTAGACATTTTACACACAAGGTACCATTGAGGCTTCTGTATGAAGCAGTGGCTTAAATAGTGGAAATGAAACAGAATCTCAGAGATAGAATATTGATCTGGGCTAGAGATACAGCTTTGGAAGTCATTGGTTTATTATTGAAAACAAGTTGACTTTGAAACAGACCAAACTACCTGAGATAGGTTTGTAGCCAAGTACTCTTAAAATACTTTCCTGCAGAAATTTTCCATTGGAACTCTGTGGTTACAAGTTAAACAACTAATGTGTAACTATATTCAGGTAGGCTTCAAATAATAAAATCCTTTCAAGCATTTCCATTTGTATCCAATAGAAAGAAATACAAATACTTAAGTTGAAAATATAACACAGGGGCACCTGGGAGGCTCACTCAATTAAGTGTCTGACTATAGTTCAGGTCATGATCTCCTGGTTTGTGAGTTTGAGCCCACGTTGGGCTCTCTGCTGCCAGCGCAAAACCCACTTTGGATCCTCTGTCCCCCCCTCTCTCTGTCCCCACCCCATCCTCTAGTGTGCACACTCTCTGTGCTAGCTCTCTATCTCTTTCCCTCTCTCTCAAAAGTAAATACACATTAAAAAAAATAACACAATATACCAAGAGGGGGAAGAACATTTATAAAATATTTGGGAGTATAATTTATTCATTAACATGAGCCCTAACAGGCATAGAAACAAATAGTTGTATAAAATGTTACAAACTCTTGTCAGGAGAGTAGTGGTAAAGGCATGGAGAGTACGGCATTCCAAGCAGAGGGAGAAGTATGAGCAAAGTTATAAAATTATGAAATATCCTACCATGTTCAGAGAATTGTATAAAGTTCAGTGTGGATGAATCTGTGGTTGAATTCAAGATGGAAATAGGAGTATAGTAGGTTCGAACCAGACCAGTAATCAGATTTAAGTTCCAGATTATGAACTTTCATATAATATAAGGAGTAGTTTGGTTGTTACTATGTTGGCAATGCCATTTTAGAATGAATACTTTGCCTTTAATATAGAAGATAAATTGGAAATTAATTAAGTCAGATACCAGTTATGAGAGTTTTTTTAATTGAGGAAAAAAATCATAAAATAAAATTGAAGTATTACAAATGGAAATGAAGCAAACCATCAGAGATAGAAAAGATTTTTGCTGGGGCACCTGGGTGGCTCAGTCGGTTAAGCGTCTGACTTCGGCTCACGTCATGATCTCGTGGTTCCTGAGTTTGAGCCGCACATTGAGCTCTGTGCTGTTGGTGCAGTCCTCTGTCTCCCTCACTCTCTGCCCCTCCCCCCACTCATGCGTGAGCATGCTCTCTGTCTCTCTCTTTCTCTCTCAGAAATAAATGAACATTTAAAAAAAGAAATGACTTTTTACAAGAAAAAGGTTTTTTATTTACTATGAACCAAGTTTTTCCAAAGAGTGTCTCACAGCTATGAGAACTGATATAATCCTGCTGTGCCTTAATAGACATAGCTTTCCATATCACCAGTGGTAACTATTTTCAGACTCTTTCTTTTGTTGATTACATCATTCCCTTTCCCCGTGAACAATCATTAACACCAAAGAGAGGTATACAATCAGTAGTAAAAATACACCAAGGACAGAATAAGCCAAATGTTTAGCATTCTGGAAACTGAGCCATGTAAAAGACTGATGAATGAAATGGTGATATTAACCTATGCACGCGCACACACACACACACACACACACACACACACAATCGTGACATAATTAAGATCAGTTATAACTGGTTTATTAAATATGTCTGACTTATTGCAAGTAAGAAAGGCCTCTAGTTTTCCTATACTTTTTGAAATCCTCACATCCTCCTGATCCATGCTGATCAGATGATATCTCAGACAGATCTCAGAGCTTTTCTAGTCTCTTCAATCACAAGGCAGATTCGTTTTAGTATTTAAGAAGTTATGGCCAATTTACATAAACATTAAAATTCTCATCCACGTTAAGGCTTTATCTAGTCCTTGGCTCAGACCTGTGTGGGACAGGGAATCATCGTGGAGGCCGTCTGCTGTTTTCACTTCCTCTCTTATTTGAGGCTGCTGATTCTGGTCCCACCAGGGCTGAGGAGGCACAGGGAGTGGGGTGAAGTCAGCTTCTGGGATGCAGGTGCCTGACTGACACAAGTGTAGTCTGATGTTGGGTTGTCCTGCATGGCAGATACAAGTAGGGCTTTTGTGGTCTTCCTCAGGCCTTTGGCTGAAGGCCTTGGATGCCTCAGTGCCTCTGGCTGGACTAAACGCCTCAGGTCGCCATCTGTTGAGGTCTCGCTTCCCATGCAAGTATAGTCTTCCCGAGTATAAACTCCTTTAAAATGGCCATATGTTTTATTCTTTAGAGCCTATATCTCGTTCCCAGAAAACAAGTACCTTTGTTTTGTGGTCTTCCTCAGGCCTTTGGCTGAAGGCCTTGGATGCCTCAGTGCCTCTGGCTGGACTAAACGCCTCAGGTCGCCATCTGTTGAGGTCTCGCTTCCCATGCAAGTATAGTCTTCCCGAGTATAAACTCCTTTAAAATGGCCATATGTTTTATTCTTTAGAGCCTATATCTCGTTCCCAGAAAACAAGTACCTTTGTTTTAGAATTGGCAAAATTGTGACTTGCTCTCATTTCAGCCCTCTTTCTTGTTGCACTGTTTTCTCTTCATGTTTAGATGTTTTAGGCATTAGCCAAATACAGTTTCTATGTGTGAGTCAGGCTCTTTAAGTGGCTCTCTTGAGCCCTTCTCACTTAGCTTGAAGTAATGAGAGAAGCTCCAAAGCACCACTTACCTCTCTGTATGGAGGGCTTCTCATTGCTCCCATTTCTTCCACCTGCTCCCTCTACCGCTTTTTATGTAGCCTGGAGATGGTAATGAACGAAATACAGGAAAACTTAGTACCTAATATTTGAGTACATGGACATTAGCCAACCTAGAACCTTGCTTTGTGATGTAGAAGTATTTTGTATCACTTTAATGTTTTAAGCCTTTGGGACTTCAAGGATAATTAAGAAAGACTCCCCATCTTGAAGCCAGTGTTATAAAATAATTGAAAATTACAGAAACCCAGATTTCCAATTGCGTTTTAATATGGAGATCTCTTTATAGAAGAATAAGCTGCTTTAGGGCATTCAGAGTTGTTTTTCATTCGGACACCATTTAAGAAAGAGCCAGTGATTAACCTGTTTATGTCAGAGTCAGCTTTATGGGTGTTTAATATGTGCATTTGCACAGTGTTAAAGATTTAGAAGGACCTGCTCTTATTTTAATACTCTTATGTCACCTTCTGGAAATTGTTAATAGATTGTTAATAAGAGATCCTGAATTTTCATTGTGCACTAGGCCCCACAAATTATGTTGCCAATTTTTATTAATATCGTTGTACTATGTGTGTCGGGAGATTAGAATCTAGATGATTGAAAAAGCCCTTCTTTTTACATTTTATCGATATAAAACCATTGTTAATACCAATAAACATTAACAAGTGTATGTGTTTATAGACTATTTAATATGCTTTACAGTTTGTGAATATAATTCACATTAGTAAAAACATTAAGATTGAATCACTTTTTACTGATTCTGTAGGTTCTTTGATATTTGTTTTATTTTTACTAGTAACCTTTCTTCCATGAAATAGTGTATGATCAAAATGTGTTGTGTACAATATTCAAGAATTACTATAAATGTTTGCTTTATTTCTTAAACTTACCACAAAATTGAGAGAGTGCAATTACACTTAGAAAAATACTCTTTAAAAGTTATTGCTATATCTTTATAAAATGATTTGGTATTCTGTTAATGTAAGCATCCTTGCTAGAGAAATTCTGAGTGCTGTCTTTTTCCCCTTTAATGGGATTCAGTATAATTGACTTTCATTTTTATTTATTCTTTCTTGGAAGGGAAACATCTGGGAACAGATTTTACGAATACCCTTCATCTTGGAAATAATTAATGCAGTTCCCTTCATTATCTCAGTAAGTCCTAAAAGCATCTTTAAAATAAATAATTTTGTTATTGGACTTAAGTCTTTAAATCTAAATACTAATATATAATATATTAGTTCCAATAAATGATTTTGGGCTTTGGTTAGAATCATGGTATTAAAATTAAGTAGTAAAATCAGTTGGATAACTGGATTGTGAAATTAAATGAAAACTAATGAGATTTAGTGCAATAGCAAAATAAAACACTTTTTAGACATATATGCTCTAGATGTGCCATTTAAACAGGTGTGGGTATTATCTAGACAGAGTAGAAATTAATCATTCCACTTCTTGTGTGTATTATGGACTTAAAAAAAAAGAAACTAACAAAAAGCAGAATGAGACCTGTAAATATAGAGAACTGATGCTTGCTGGCAAGGGTGGGGGGGTGGTCTGGGCAAATTGCTTGAAGGGGAGTGGGATACAGGCTTCCAATTATAGAATAAATAAATCATGGGAATAAAAAGCACAGTATAAGAAATGCAATCAATGATACTGCAATAGTGATACAACAGGACAGATGATAGCTATACTTAATGGTGAACATAGCTTAATGTATAAACTTGTCAAATCACTAAGTTGTACACCTGAAAGTCATGTAACATTGTGGGTCAACTATACTCAGATTAAAAAAAAGATATCAAACATTTATAAAAGTTTCTCATACTGAGAACATATTTATTTCTAGCTTAAACACAATTATTTTACTATGTTCAATTCTCTTGTTAATAAGAAAGTTGCCAATAGCCAGACAGCTAGCAATTTTTGCTTCTTTACCAAAATACAGTGGAGTACCAATTCTATGAAGATCCTGCTCAGTTGCAGCCCCATAAACACGTAACCAGCACTTTCCCATTGCAAAATTAGGTTTCAATCTCCATTTCATAGAGTTATGATAATGTCTGTTGGGAATATGCTTTGCAACACTTTATTTGAGTTTTATTTGGAAAATTATGAAAGTAAGAAAATATTATCTAAAGCAGTTGCTTACTTCTGATAATTATTTTACTTTTAGTGATTTATCTAGAGGAACAACCGGAATGAGATTAAATGACAGGCTACCTAACTATAATCCAATTGAATATGGTTCCCAATGTCACTTAAAATGTTTGAATCTGAAGAGAGTAAGTGGTAATGTTGAGCAAAAGGAAACCTTCTCTTCTTACTCCTACTTTCCCCCTCAAGTGGTAGGGAAGAGAGAGGTGATGTCTGTTGTAAACTGTCACACTGAAAGATTTAATGGTAGAATTACCATAGTTGTAGCTGGTATTCAGTGGGAGCTTATTATTTCCTTTCTGCTTCTACAATAATTCCCAAAGAAGTTTTCCGTAAGAAAGACTTAGATGATAAATGCAAAGATCATATCTTCTCCTCGCATTTCATTCCTGAGTTTAAAGTATTTGTCACATTTAAAAAATTATATGTCCTTTAATCACTTTTTTCCTGTTTTACATTTATTTTCAATTTGCTGGCTATGATTTTTGCTTTGAGATAAAAGTTTAGCTCTGGTTTGTTTTTCAGATCTTCTGGCCCTCCTTAAGGAATCTGTTTGTCCCAGTCTTTCTAAACTGTTGGCTTGCCAAACATGCCTTGGAAAATATGATTGTAAGTATGACAGTGAAGTGCAAATACAAAACTATTTTCAACCCTCCATTATTTCTTAAATCCTTTTGATGCTCAGACTAAACAGAGAGAGAAGATGATTTGAAGTCTTAGTCTTGTACTTCCACACTCTTCCTCCCTATAGTAGAAACTCATACTATTGAGTTTTATTCCACACTCTTCCTCCCTATAGTAGAAACTCATACTATTGAGTTTTATTCAGGTATAACTAAATTTCTAAATGTCTTATTTTTAAACTTCTTTTAAATTAATTTAGTATTTTAGTAATAGTTTCATTTAAATGTTTATGAAAATGGAAAAGTTTTGGTAAAATACTTTCAAATAATGGAAGTGATATGTTGTATTAACATTGAAGCTAATAGACCCTAAGTTTGCTTGTATCCTAATTCAGGATGACAACTTTTTAAATGCCCATATTGCCAAGTCACTGCCTTTGTAAGGCCCTTTGAACTGGTAAACAAAAATCATTCAGATTTTCTAAATATCACCAAACCAAAGCTACCTGCTATTTGGACAACAAATTAACCAATCTTGTGAAGAGGAATAACCTTCCTAGGCAATCTGTTGATATATAATGGGAGTCCTTGTTTTAAGGATTTAGGAGGTGATGTCAAACTGCTCTTTTTTTTTAATGTTTATTTATTTTTTGAGAGAGAGAGAGAGGATGAGCAGGGGAGGGCCAGAGAGAGAAGGAGAGAGAGAATCCCAAGTAGGCTCTGCCCTATAGCACAGAGCCTGATGCGGGGCTCAATCTCATGAACCATGAGATCATAATCTGAGCAGAAATCAAGAGTCAGAAGCTTAACTGTCTGAGTCACCCAGGAGCCCCAGATGTCAGACTGCTCTTAGCTGTAGGTTTTCTCACATTCCATAAAAATATGTGAGATTTTGTGAGGTTCTGTATTGAAGCTGGAAACCCTTCATTTAAAGTCATCCTTTTAGATTTTGTTGGGTTGGGTTGTGAGTGGGATATTAGAAGGGAGAAAGAGAAGGAGAAGTAAGAGATTCAGAACTCAAGAGTTGTGCCACGGTTGGATTTTGCTGAAGGCTGACCCTGTGTGGAGGGACTGATTTATAACTATGAGCAAAATGTGTTTACTATAGGCTTCAATATAAGTGAGCCGTGAGACATTTTCTCTTTAGTCATCAATTCTATAAATGCTAATATGAGTCTACTATGTGCCAAGCACTCTGATATGATAGCTAATGATTTAACTTTCTTCATCTTCAAAACAGAACAAAAGTACTTACATTACAGACTTGCAATGAGAATTAAATAAAATTACATATATGTATAAACATATATATGTGTGTGTGTATATATGTATAAAATATTGTATCTGGCACAAACATAGTCAGGGCTCAATATTGTTAATTTTGCTTCATTGAAATTAAATTTGTTCTGAAGTAGACTTGTTTTATTTTAAATGTTTTTTTAAAAAGAAATGAACATGAAGTTTTAGCCAAAGGAATATTTGGAATAACATTTAAGTATTCTCAACCAAATGAATGTTTCCAAACATTGAGTAACAACTGGAGTCTCATGAAAATACATGAGCAAACAGTAGGGGAATGTGGCCTGTGAAGTGGTTTGAATAAACATTGGGCTGTCTTATCTGTCCCCCCCCCAAAAAAACCCCAAAAAACATTTTTTCACTAAATATATTTTGCCCAAATTGTTAATGAAAAAAATACACCATGAAAAAATAAATCTCATTTTACTAATTTGTGTTATTAGTTGGTGGAAAAAAAAATAACCTAACCACGGGAGGAATCATTAGTCAATCATTGAGAGCAAAAGTAGTGCTTTGTAATATTAAATTAGGATTCATTTTCCACTGTATTTCTATATTTTGCTTCTCCTTTCACTGCTACATTTTTAGTTTTTCTGCTCATTTAACCCTCTGTCAAAAAGAAAGTAAGGAATGAGAGGTAAAATTGTAACCAACTTATTTTTTTTGTTTTCATAACAGTTTTGGTTAAATATGTGGTAGAAGAAGATAAAGTAATGTCTTGTTGAGATTTTATATTGGTGAATTGATTTATTTCAAGCAATACTGACTTTAAGATGGTTAAAAGTTTATTATAAAATTTTTGAGATGAACAGAAAACTATAAAGTAAATTATGAAAACCTATAAATCTATCAGACTTTATATCCTCCTAATATTTTCTATGAAAAACATGCATACCTATCATATATGAAATTATATGTTCAATTTTATAATTTGAATTAAAAAAAAATTTTAATGTTTATTTTTGAGACAGAGACAGAGCATGAGCAGGGCAGGGACAGAGAGAGAAGGAGACACAGAATCCAAAGCAGGCTCAGCTCCTGAGCTGTTAGCATAGAGCCTGATGAAGGGCTCTAACTCACGAACTGTGAGATCATGACCAGAGCTGAAGTTGGATGCTTAACTGACTGAGTCACCCAGGCGCCCCTTGAATTTTGTTTTTATAGTGCCCAATTTCCTATATCACTAAATACTTTTTTCAAATCATTAAAAAAACGTTTTTAATGTTTATTAAGTTTTGAGAGAGAGAGAGCATGAGGGTGGGAGGGGCAGAGAGAGAAGGAGACACAGAATCTGAAGCAGGCTCCAGGCTAATGAGCTATCAGTACAGAGCCCAATGCGTAGCTTGAACTCACAAACGGTGAGATCATGACCTGAGCCGAAGTTGGACACTTTGGTTGGACACCAACTGAGCCACCCAGGCACCCCCTTTTTAAATCGTTTTTAATGGCTGCATCTAAATCTGTTACATAGTTTTGATCAGTTAATCATTTGTATTGCATATTTTAGTTACTTTAATAGTAATGAACATTTGTTATTTCATATAAGTATTATAATTTTGTAATAAAGGTGAACATATGTTAATATTGATTTTTATCTCTGATTATTTTCATGTGGTCAATTTTTAGAAATTATGTGATTGAATAAATACTCACTAAATTAATGAATGAATGTATGAAATAAAAAGGACAGGGCTGTGACCTATGTTACTAAATCACCTTCAAGACATTTTATAACAAAGTACGTAGGCAGTATCATATGTGAGTGCTCATATTTTGTATCTTAAACAACACTGGGTATATATTCTTTAATGTCTTTCAAATGGAAAGATTAAAAAGCATATCTTGAATTCAACTTTATATTAATGAAGTTAAACTTAAAAAATTTTGTTCATTGGCTATTTAGCCTTTGATTTTTATGATAGATTGCATGGCATATTTCATGTTATTTTTTGTGATTCAGAGAATGAGATGTGATTGTAGCTTGACCTACTTACTGCTTTCCCCTAAATTGAATATATTGTTTTCTGATCTTTTAAAGTTAGAATTTTCCATAAGAGATCGTGCTTATCATGGAGGGCTGTGGGAGTCAGTGCAACATCTCTGTAGATGTTGGTAAGGCAAGTAACTGAAATTTGGTGCTTTGGTGGTCCCCCATAGTATTATGTTTGTCATATGAATGCTAAGGTAAGTTACATTTAGACCTAGGCAAAAATGAAGATATGTTGCTATATCCATTTAAAGTTTATGTACCAAGTGTGCACAAGATAGCTAAAATATAATACATAGTAATAAATGTAGTGAAACTCATGGATATTTAGTATTTTCAAAATTAAAATATGCTTTTTTTTGGTTTTATTTTAGAATGATCTGCACAGAGCCATACAGCGTACCCAGTCTGCAATGTTTAATCAAGTTTTGATTTTAATATCTACATTACTATGCCTTATCTTCACTTGGTAAGATTATACATATCATTTTTATTGTTTCATTTAATTATAGTTTTTAAATATTATATATCATTTGAAATGAGTTGGCTAAAATAGATATTCCCTACAAATGTAAAGGATCACCTACAGAATTAAAAGTGAAATCTCTCCTTCAGCCTTACAGAAAAACCAAGAAAGCACGTCTATCATTTGGTATTGATATTTACTGCAACTTTGACATTTTCCCAAATGCTGTAAACAACCAAATCACAAGAATTTGCACTGCATGCCGTAGTTGTCAAACAAGAAATTTTCTTTCAAACTGCTGACTTGGAGGTGCCCTTATCTTTCTTACAATCTTCAAAGCAGAAACACTGTTGAGAAAACTGTCATTACCCATCACTGTCTCTGCCTGTGCCTTCTCTCCGTGATGTTTCAGTACGCAGTCAGGCAGAAAGCAAGGGCAGATGTCCTGCCAGTGCAATGCAAGACCTGGTTCTTTGCTTTGTTATAGAAAACAGGTATTTCTTTTTCTGGAAAGTCTCACCTTGGTGATTGTAAAGTAATCCAGTGGGAAATGGTGCGCTGCACATATGGACTCATGTAGATCCTTAAGTGGAGGGAAAAAATGTGAAAATCAAAAAATGAGGTAGAATAATATATCAGTTACAGGAGTCTTAAATATTATGTGTAATGGTGCTCTGTCCAGGATTTGACCTATTCAGAAAGAGAAAAAGCTAATTAGGAAGTACAAAATAAGAAGAATGCCTTCATGTGCTAGTACAATGAATCAGATATAAATAGAGCTATAGGTGTACGTGGGTAAACATAGGTTGAGATATATAGGCATAGTAATACTTTGTGTCAGTAGTTTGCAGTGCCTATCTCTATTAACTGGATTTAAAATGTTTTATTGCATACTTTATATCTTAAAAAATAAACATATTTTAAGAGACTTAATGTCTGTAGATACAAACTATCTCTCTAAACTTGACACAAAGCTATCTTATCATTTAAACCTTTTTTACTGTTCACAAATTGTTTTTATTGTTCACCTCGTAAACACCTACCTGCATAAATATGAAATATTAAGAGTAATGATTTCCCTCTAAAGTCACTAAAAATTCTTAATTTTAAGATAATGACATCATATAAATAGTTTAAGAGGGTTTTTTTTGTTTTGTTTGACCTAAGGAAAAATAGGACAAATTAGATTTTTTTTTACTTATGTACATGTTCATATTTCAAATGCTGAAAAATTGAAGAAAGTAGAGTGATTTAAAAAATATTATTAGAGTCTGTTAAAGTAAAGTGAGTAAAGAAGTAATTGAAATATTAATGCTAAGAAAGGATAAATTATTTTTATATGGTAACAGTTCAGTACTTTTGTTTTGGAAGCATCCTTATCACAGTGAATCATGCATAGTGGGCTCTCTGTTTGCTCTTACTTTCTGCCTATATGTCTATTTCTTGAGTAGTTTTTATTTTCAAAAGAAGCACCTAGCCACTTTCTCACACCAAGGAATGCAGCAGTGCTAGATAGAGGGTTTTCGTGATGTATATGAAATTGCTGTTATGCAGTTTATTTCTCATTTAAGTCATTTGTTTCACTTTTTATTTTGTTTGAAGTTAGAGTTGCTTTTGTTGGTGTTGATCTTGTGTACTATTGTTTTTAATCACACGTACATTATCAATGTGCAATGTCCTTGTTTTTAATCACTTGTATGTTCATACATTTATATTAACATGTTTCTAAATTGTAAAATCTAGAATGGGGAAACTGAAGTTTGGTTTCTTTGTGTGTCCTCCTCTAGCCGTACAAGCAAAATGTCATCATAAATCATGACCATCATAGTAAGGTAGAATAAACCTTGTACGAATTCACCATCAAAAGTGCAGTTACGTACAAGAAAAATATAAACAATGTTATATTAGTTATAACACACAAGCTGTTGTAACAAAGTTACACCACACACACTATAAAATATGAATATACACAAAGATTCAGCAACTTAAGCAAATAGAAATGTTTAAGTAGTCTGTCCAGATGCCTGGGTGGCTCATTTGGTTCAGCATCTGGCTGTTGATTTTGGCTCAGGTCGTGATCTGACAGTTGTGAGATCAAGCCCTGAGTCTATGTGGAGCCTGTTTAAGATTCTGTCTCTCTGTCTCTCTGTGTCTCTCTCTTTCCCTCTCTCTCTCTCTCTCTCTCTCTCTCTCTCTCTCTCTCCCCCTCCCTCCCTCTGCCCCTCCCTCCCACCCAAAAGAAAGAAAAAAAGAAAGAAATGTTTAAGTAGTCTTTCTAAGAAGGTTACATTAGCTTAATACTGCTGGAGACTAAATTTTCTTGTAACTTGTTTTCTACCATTACCAAAACATGGTTTCCATTTCATGGCTCAAGATGACTACTCTAGTCTTGCCTATATTCTAACTCCAGCCTATAGGAAGGAGGAAGAGAAGGAACAACTTGGAAATTGCATGCATAGTTTAGGCAAGAATTTGGTCATATATTCATACACAGATGAAAGGGAGTCTCCACAAATCTGGTCACGGTGGGAAACAGTATACCAGCTGACTGTTGTGCTATCATGGAAAAGCAAAACTGGATACTGTGGAACAATAAGCCATCTCTGGCCCTGATAAGTCATACAAGTCCATATGTGCATCCTTTGTTTAAAACTCTGCTATGTTTGTTTGGAGCCCATGGGCAATTTACTTAATTTACCCAGCCTTTTATGCCACATTATTTATTTAAAAAAATTTTTTAACGTTTATTTATTTTTGACAGAGAGAGACAGAGCATGAGCGGGGAGGGGCAGAGAGAGAGGGAGACACAGAATCCGAAGCAGGCTCCAGGCTCTGAGCTGTCGGCACAGAGCCCTATGCGGGGCTCCAACTCACAGACCATGAGATCATGACCTGAGCCGAAATTGGACGCCCAACTGACTGAGCCACCCAGGCGCCCCTTTATATGCCACATTATTAAATGAGGGTGATATTAATCACCCTGTAAGATTTTTGTTGTGCTTTTTTTAAATGAGGACAAATTAGGTATGTCATACAATGTTTATCCGAGGATGTGGCATTTGGTGTGGACACTCCAAAATTTCATTTTTTTTTTCTACTTCAAATGTCCTCTTTATATACGATGATTGAATTTTGTGAGTGCACAAAAACTAATTTGTTCTAAAATATATAAGCATCGTAACGTATTAATAATAATATAAGACTTAACATGATGCCTAAAATATATATTTATTAGGAAATATGAGAGAATATTTTCCTCCATTATAATGTATTCAGACTTTCTGTACTTTCTACATATTTCTAATATCTGTTTCCTCTAGTTAGCTTCACTAAATTAAAAGTAGTGGTAGCATCTCCTTCTTTCAGGGTACATTTAATACTTTATACTTTACAAATACGAGTGTGTGTGTGTATACACACACATATATATTATCTATGTATATAATGTTTTTTGTTTTTTTTTTACATTTTGGTGAGATTAGTCTTAATCAGTTGCTGTTACATTATGTCATAGAGCAAGACTGTCAGTGTTTTTCCAAAATCACAATTTTTAATACATAAATTTAAGCCCCTAAAGATTCAACAGCTAATAGTTGGTGAACTGGCTGTGTTGTTCATGAATCTCACAATCTTTAAAATTACCTGTTTGGGGAAGCTGCTATATGTATAGTTTTAAAAATGTATCTTCTCTTCATCATTATTAACATTACAAAGAACTATCATTAAGCATCTGTCTACAAGAGACACATGCCAAACTGAAATAAAATTAAGCAGCTGACCCACTGTCTGTAGGGAATGTGCTCAGAATTGTTTTTCCTGTCATTGTAATGGAATTGGACTAATCTTTCCCCACGTCTGCTGTGTACCCCTCTTGATCAATAACGCACACTTCCAAGACAGCTGGGGATTGTGATTCAGCCTGTGTCTCTGTAACAAAGCAGAGGAAACTGGTGCATCGGGAATTAAGCGCATGACTTTAGCCTAATTACCAACATAATCTAACCAATGATAAGAACTCTAATTTATAATGCATTTGGCATTTCTAATTTTACACTAGTAGATTTATTTTGCACCTACTTTGTTTCAAACTTCAGTTTTTTATTTGAATATGTATGTTTGGATATTTTTATATTCTTTCATAGAGCTGTAGCATAAAGAGCTGTATTATGTTAATGGATGTTTCATGTTTTAGTCCAATGAAAACAATTCAGTATACATCCTCAGTCTTACTTCAGGAGAAAATAAATCCATTTATTGTTTAAAAATGTGACCTAGTTAAAATTATTAACATGCTTACTTAAGTCAGCACTGAATATTATATATAAGTGATGAGTGAATCACTAAATTCTACCTGAAACCAATTTTACCATATATGTTAACTGACTAGAATTTAAATTAAAAAAGTATTTGTGATATTCTTGTGAATCTTTAATACTTATTTTAGTGCTCGATGCTGAAGTTCTTGAATTCTGTTTACTGATTTAACTCTTAAGGTAAATAGCCACGTGGGAAGTGCACAGTCAGAAAATAAGTACTGAAGTTTGGAGAAAGTATTAAACCATGTTCTCGGGGCGCCTGGGTGGCTCAGTCGGTTAAGCGTCCGACTTCAGCTCAGGTCACGATCTCTCGGTCCGCGAGTTCGAGCCCCAGGTCGGGCTCTGGGCTGATGGCTCAGAGCCTGGAGCTTGCTTCCGATTCTGTGTCTCCCTCTCTCTCTGCCCCTCCCCCGTTCATGCTGTGTCTCTGTCTCAAAAATAAATAAACGTTAAAAAAAAAATTAAAAAAAAAAACCCATGTTCTAATGGTGTTATCACCACTGTGATATTTGGTTACTAGTTTTGTTTGGTCAGATTTGTTTTGCTTCATTACAAGTGAATGACAGAAAGTGCATTTGTCTGAGGATCTGACTAACAGCCCCCAGGTTTGTATTACACTAGAACATATAGAAGCCTTTTTGTTCCAACTAAATTTTGCCTAAGTGGGCAGCCAGATGTTAGGCAATTAGGATTTAGACCATCATTGAGTTATGAGGGTAATGTATAGTTATTTTCAGGCATACAAGAACTTAGAAAGTTTGCTACCTACATATTATTAAGGAAGTACTACAGAAATAAGACAAAAAAGGATAAAGGAAAAGGAAAAAAATATAGCTTATGAGAATCTGTGGAATATGAAGTAGCAACACCTTGGATGTTTCTCTGGGAAACCCTATTTTCACACTAAGTTTCATCAGAAGTGCAGTTGAAGGCTTACCCAGGCAGAGGCAGAGACACGAGTTTTAATTTTTATGGCATAGGTACCTGGCCAAGGGTGGTTTTCAATTAGAAGGTGGGGTGAAGGAGTGATTGAAAACCAAAGTGGCCATGCCACAGTAATTCTCATGTTACAGATAAGAAACAGAGGCACAGAAAGGTCAAATAAAATGATGAACCTTAGATTATCTTAGGTCCACAAGTAGTAACAAGCAGAGCTCAGATCTAGACCTAGGCAAATTTGTGCCAGAGCCCACATACTTAACCACTGTAGTATTATTTCTTTGATATTCTAGAAGTCACAAATAAAAAAATAACCTAAAAAAAATCAAAGAGAATTATGTTAATTTTCCCATTTCTATTATTGTTAATTTAAAAAAAATTTTTTTTTAACGTTTATTTATTTTTGAGACAGAGAGACAGAGCATGAATGGGGGAGGGTCAGAGAGAGGGAGACACAGAATCTGAAACAGGCTTCGGGCTCTGAGCTGTCAGCACAGGGGCCCGATGTGGGGCTCGAACTCATGGACCGCAAGATCGTGACCTGAGCCGAAGTCGGCGCTCAACCGACTGAGCCACCCAGGCGCCCCTATTATTGTTAATTTTTAAATCACTGTTTGAAGTAGCATTATACTTTAGTAAGACATTAAGATGACGAACTCTTGGGGCGCCTGGGTGGTTCAGTTGGTTGAGCATCTGATTGCGGCCCAGGTGTTTTGATTTTGCAGTCCGTGAGTTTGAGCCCCGTGTCGGGCTCTGTGGTGACAGCTCAGAGCCTGGAGCCTGCTTTGGATTCTGTGTTTCCTTCTCTCTGCACCTCCCCCCCCCCCCGCCCCCATGCTCTGTCTCTCTCTCTCTCTCTCTCTCCCTCAAAAATAAATAAACGTAAAAAATTTAGAAAAAGATGACAAACTCTTAATTTTTAGATATTTTTGATTAAGGACAGAAGAATATTTTAGCTATTGCTGTCTCTTTTGTGTGAATAATTAGTTGCCTCAAATTCAACAAGTTTCTAATCTTTTTTTTCTTTTTTAACTTTAGCAAACATAAGTAAAATACATTTAGATAAAAACACATCATATACATGACTATAATCTGTTTAAATTACTTTCATTTATCTGTTCATCCATCTCCCTTTCTGTATTTCTATGTATCTGTAGAGATGGGAATATATTCAAGTGATTGTATATGGATATAAGAATTATGCATCATGTTTTCACTGTCTTCCATATACTTTCTGCTATGGTGTCAGTCTTCATAATGAACATGTATCCTTCAAACTGTAGCAAAAATTAAGGAATGTAAAAAGTGACAACAAAATTTAGCACAAATGCCAAATGTAAAGATCACATTCAATATGATTTATGTGATTGATTTCCTTCCTTTAGTAAAGTGATTCTCATATTAAGTTTTTTAAATATCCAGATTCCCCATCTTTTTCTCCTACTTCTTCTTTGAGTCTCAATTTTTAAATTGAAGCCCTGCCTTGAACTTTTCCTGAAGGCTGTCTCAATAATGGGAGATGCGTAAACTTTGTGCTTCTCAGAGTTGGAAAAAAATGTTAAATGTTGAATGCTTCTTTAATTATCAGTGTTTCTTGGTAGATTTTCATGGTATATAAGAACAGAGTCAGTTTCCCTTTCTTACCATTTTATGCCCAGCGTCTCTGTGGTTGGAAAATACAAGATGCTTAACAGACGTTTGCAGTAGATAGACAGTAACATTCAGGGGCCAAAATTCCAAAACAGTATCTTATCAATTGGAGGTACTTAAATATATTGTAAGCTAAGTATGTTGAAACCATATATTTGGAGAGGTTCCTTTAAATACCTTCTTTTCACAATTAACTTTGCTGTGAGGTCATGGAAGGAATTAAAATCTAACAAGTGTCGGGGCACCTGGGTGGCTCAGTTGGTTAAGCGGCCGACTTCGGCTCAGGTCATGATCTCGCGGTCCGTGAGTTTGAGCCCCACATCGGGCACTGTGCTGACCGCTCAGAGCCTGGAGCCTGTTTCAGATTCTGTGTCTCCCTCTCTCTGACCCTCCCCTGTTCATGCTCTGTCTCTCTCTGTCTCAAAAAAATAAATAAACGTTAAAAAAAATTAAAAAAAAAATCTAACAAGTGTAATCTATGAAGATATTCTAGGAATGTTTTATTTCTGCCAAGGAGATATAACTGGGTAGTAAAATGTCTACAAATTTAATTAAAAAGAAATACTCTTTGAAATAATTTTTATAAATTGCATATACACACCTCATAAATAAGACTTTCAGATAAATCAGACTTTGGCTGTTAATTTTGTCTCCATATAATTTCTGAATTTACGTCTTGAGAGTTTTTCTTCCTTCAACTTTAAAATTTGTGAGAGCAAAATTATTTAATAAAATTACTGAAAATACCACCTCCTATATTGAGCTCAGAAACAAATTGATTAAATACTAGAGAGCATTGCAATACATGCACCATCATGCCGTTTTTTTCCCCGCATCATCTTTCGGGATTTTTGTTTCCTCTTTTATTTCTTTCTTTGGGTTTTTTTGGTTCCATCGCACTTTTGCTTCTCCCATCTGATCTAAATCCTGATCTTCTCCCAAAAAGTGTTCACATTCATTTATTTTGAAACAAAGAATATGCAATTGTGGGCATTAGGGTATAGGGTGAGGTATGGTCACTTTTCATGAATTACTAAATCGCAGTATATGTTGACCTCAGATTAATGGTTTATGGAGTGATTTGGTAATCTTATTTTTGCATAGACACAAGGACAATGCCCAGGAGCATAAGAACTTTCTTGAAACAATAGAAAAACTAGATTTATTATTACCTTAAAAACAACATTTCTCCCTAGAAAATGTAAAAATCTGTACAGCTCAGATATCTTAAATTCCATGGGAATATTAGGTTTTTGGCTGATACCCTGCAGGAAATGAAAATGATTATTTGGAACAATTTAATTGGTATTCATTCAATAAATACCAAAGTGCAAGTCGTGGGCTGATTTGAATACTAATGTCTGAACTATAAGCATGAAATCAAAGTGTTAGATGCTTTTAGCACAGAATGCCATTGCTAATTAAATTTTTCCAGTAACTGTGCACAGCAATAGGATTCATAGGGAGTGCACAGATATTTAAGGTTATTTATTTCTGCCACGTGACTTTTTTTCTCTGACAATATTTTATTGTACAAATTGACATTTACCAGGTGGTGACAAAGTTAACAGTCTCAGTATTTCCTTTCATTCAACTTAATGTTTTCCTTATAAAACTTGCCAAAGCTTGAAAGCTTGTGTAGTAAGTAGTCCCCTGCTAATACACAGGAGATACACTCCAAGATCCCAGTGGATTCCTAGAACTGTGGGAAGTACTGAACCCTATATATATATTTTTTTTTCCTACATACACATGCTTATGATCAAGCTTAATTTATAAATTAGGCATAGTAAAGATTAACAATAACTAATAATGAAAAGAATAATTATAACAATATATTGTAGTAGAAGTTATGTGAATGTTGTCTGTCTCAAAATATCTGATTGTACTCTACTCACCCTTCTTCTTGTGATGATGTGGGATGATAAAATGTCTATGTGATGAAATGAAGTAGGGCGAGTGGCATAGGCATTGTGATGTAACATTAGGCTATTGTTGACCTGACGTTATGACAGGATCATCTGCCCCCACTGTAGGTAGCTGAAACCCCAGAAAGCAAAACCACAGATAAGAGGGGACTGCTACATAACCAAATGTATAGTTAACATTTCAAAAGGCAAATTTTAAATAAAGTTTTAAAAAATGTTTATTTATTTTTTGAGGAAGGGAGGGAGGGCGGAGAGAGAAAAAGAGCAGGGGAGGGGCAGAGAGAGAGGGAGAGAGAATCTCAAGCAGGCTCCACTCAGCAGAGCCGGATGCAGGGCTCAAACTCACAAACCATCTAACTCACGAACCCTGAGATCAATGACCTGAGCTGAAACCAAGTGTCTGTCGCTCAACTAACCCAAGCCTTTGAAGGTGCCCCTTCAAAGACAAATTTTGAAGAGCACTAATTACAAGTGATTAGTAATTAAGATCCCTTTGTTATTATATATAGGGTCTAATTAAGTAAGCAAATCAAGTATGATTTTTCAGTCATTTTAAATAGGATAACATGAGAATCTGTATTTTAAATCCTAATTAAATGTTCAGATTTTCTTTTAGAATTGCATAACACTGAAATTATTTTGTATGGATCTGTGTCAAAGATAACACTTTAGAATGTTTTGTGGGAAGCAGGCCTCCAGTAAACTCTTAAATCTAGCATTCTTTATGAAACGTTTAGAAAAATAAACTTTTTTTCTAAAAAAAACTCCCCCAAACCCTTAAGCTAACATTGAAGCTTTTAAATTAACTGTATTTAATTCATTTACACTCTTTTAATATTTGACATGAATTTTTATCTAGTATAATTTGTCAGTGCCTATCATATTTTTCTAGTTTTGAATATTGCCTTTTTTATGAAGAAGACATTCATTAACAAAATTATATACGATGCTGCAATAAGGTAGGTGTGACCCAGTTGCAGGTTGGTACTGAGATAAGGTAGTGAGTCTCCTACTACATCTGTTTAGCTCTTACCATATCTGCCTTGGGAGCTTGGTCATGAACAACTCCATAAACCATCCAAGTGTCCAGGGTCACATCTTACTTGAATGCTTATCTGTGCTAAGAGCCGAGGTCCATGGTCATTGCTGTGAATGGTGCACTTCAAGGCCATGAATTACCTGGAGCTCTCAAGCGATCAGTGAGTGCATTCTCCTCTGGGTCAGGACAAGCTGTATATGGAGTCATGTTACCTGCTGGCTCCTTAAGAATGATGTGTGAGCAACCTTGACAAAAAAGCAATAGCTTTATAATCAATTAAAAAGATTCTCCAGTCTGTTTCAACTTGTGCTTAAACTTTTTCATTTACCATGTGCATACACGGTGGTTCATCACACAGTTATCCTATTTTCTGCCACATAGTATGGACTTCAATTTCCACTTCAATGACAACTGTTGTCACACCCAGTGACAACCAAGTTCTCTACAACTCTGTGACTGTCTTCATTTAAGATGTGCTTGCTCTGTGGTATAAATGGTAAAAATCGTAAATTGGAACTATATAGTTCTGGGTTCATATTATGACCCCACGACTAGACCTTCATATCACTGACTGTATGCTTATCCCTTTCATGCAGAGGGTAGAGCTCATGTTAAGTGTTCTTACTGCAGTAAATTTTTAAAAAACAGAAGTGATACAGTTTTGATGACAAACTGGATGTAAGGTGTGAGAGAAAGAAAAATTGAAGGATGATTTTGAGATTTGCATTTTGGGAACTGACTGAATGATAGTGCCGTGTATGAGGGTGAGGCAACCTGGAAGGCAACATAAAGAGGATGAGAAATAGAGTCCATCATAGCTGGGCTGCCTTTTAGAAACCTTAGTTAGGTATCAAATAGCCACTTGTCTATTTGGTAGTTAACATAAAAGTAAAAACTAGTGGAAATGCAGAGGGAACTTGATAAGAGTGTAATTGTAGCAGAAGATTTTAATAAAGAATCATATCTCTAAAATAGAGCCAAGAATTCTTTTTATTTTCACTTCTCCAAACATAGCCCTTCCTATACCATTCAACCCAGATGGTTGCCTATTTTTAACCGCAGTCAACGTCAGAGCTTTTATAGTACATTCTCATTATAATAAAAGCATTTTCTTACCAGCGAGCCGTCAAATCTGTGCAGAATTCATACATCCTTTTAAACCGCCACAAACTCTCTATTTTTTTCTCTTTTAAATTCCTCCTTATTTTTTCATCCTGTCTTTCCCTTCTTATTAATTCCTCTTCTTTTACCTAACTCCTTAAATTGCTTAGACACTTTTGCATTTCAACTGACTTTTAGAATCCTTATATTTGGGATCGTATATCATTGTTGTTCTCCTCACAATTTCTTATTAGTAAATGCGTCAGATTATTTCATTGTGTTATGATTTGCTTTCTTTCTTGCCCATAATCATTGCCAATGTATTTTAAAATATTTTGATTCAGAGTGTTGAGAGACTCATTTTAGCATCATCTCCTTTCTCTAGATTCATTGCTTAAGCTGGTGTATCTCCTGCTCCATGGTTATATTAACTAGCACCAAAGCTATGCAGAGGTTATATAGAATATTTCTTTTTTAAAGTTTTATTATTTATTTATTTATTTATTTATTTATTTATTTATTCATTTATTCATTCATTCATTCATTTGAGAGTGAGAGAGTACACAAGCGGGGGAAAGGGGCAGAGAGAGGGAGAGAGAGAGAAAGAGAGAGAGAGACAGTCAGTGAATATAGGGAAGAGGTGCAGGGGGAGGGAGAGAGAGAATCTCAAATAGTTACATGCTCAGTACAGAGTGTGACCCAAGACCCTGACCCTGGGATCATGACCTGAGCCGAAATCAGTAGTCAGATGCTCAACCAATTGGGCCACCCAGTAGCCCTATACAGAATATTTCTGACTACCCCTAGTAATCCAGTTCATTTGGTATTTAATACTCTTTTTTAGTTCCTGTCCATTGAGCCATATCTCTCTATATAAGTTTTTAGTATTTCTTTTTAAGATCTTGGTTTGCTAACAAATTGATTTTAAGATGTTCTAAATATATCATTTGACTTTCATATGAATTTGTCCCCTCTGGTGTGTCTGCTGCAAGGTGAAAACCACTTTTAATACCCTGCTTTACAATTATCTTTTGTATTGACAATTAAGCACCCAGTCATCTATTTTTTCAAGCCTAAAATATCCCCCAAATGCTTTAACTTTTCTCCCCAAGATATTTTGGTTTGTTTGCCTTTTACTAAATCTTTCTATTTTATAATTGTTAATTCAAACAAGACTCAGTGCTGAATGACCACCAAGATCAAGATAATTTATATAAAAGTATTTTGTAAACTATAAAATACTATTTAAACATAATGTATTTTTTATTGCCATAATTTAGAGGACAGATTTGTAGTTTAGAGAAAAAATTGTTCTTCTTAGGCTTTATTTCTCACAGGGACATATGTGTGTATACAAGTTCCTGGAGGGACCTTAGGTAAAAAGATATCTTGGCTGCGTCACCTTCTTGCATGTGACTTTAACGGATAGTCTTTCAGCTTTAATTTAGTAATTTTGTCAAATAGAGAGAGAAAACTATTGTATAAATTTCAACAAAAGGCTTGAGGTAGTTTTAAAAGCAGACATGAAATTGGGTCTTCATAATAGGAGAAGAAACAACACATCAACATAATAAGAATGAAGTATAAATCTGATAGTAAGTTTGAAGGCAGCTGAGGTAGATGGAGAAATGTAATTGTATTTAGCTCTCTTTATGGGAAGGAAGAAATCACACAAATTTCTCAATGTAATCAATATCCTCCTCTCCCACTTCCTGAAAAACTCAAGAATCTCATTCTATAGGCAGAGTGATAGACATTATATGTAAGTATAGAGACACAATAAATGTTATTTCTTATTAAAAAATTTAAATGCAAAAATAGTAATGGTTTCCTGCTTATTGGCTTAGTGTTTCATATTTGTAATTGCTAAGAATAAAGATAAGTGCTATTGGGATACTCTGTTAAATGAAATTTTGAGCTAAATGAGTCTCATGATGTGTTAAAAAAAAATAAAGGAAATAGTGTATTGATTGCGTACATTGAATTAAAAAATGCTATCGTATTGCTTAGTTAATTTTTTTCTGATGTAAAAAATACAGAATCAAAGATTTCCTTGAATGGTGGTACCTTAATTGCAATTTTAATTTCCAGTTTAATTTCTTTAAGTATAAATAACTTGATATGGTAATATTCTTAGCAGATTTTTTTTTAACGGAAGCCATGGGAGCAAAATGTGTATTAGGTAAATGTCCACACAAGTCATGTTTTCCAGTAGATTTCTTTAGTTCAGAATGTGTCTTGTCCTTCCAAAACTGTTCTTTGAACAAATATCATTGATCAGGAAAGCAGTTGCAATTTCCAGTGGAAAAAAAAGGATAATTATTTACCTAGGAGACCATTTTACACAGATAACTGGTGTATTTGACCTCATCTTATGAACAATTAAATGCACCATCAATGGAAATGTTAGCTGAGCGTGCAAAAGAATCAATCAGATACTTCTCAAGAGTGTTCTTATTCACATATGGTTATATTTGTTTATTACAGAATTATCTGGATACTATACTCTATGAAATAGACTGTGAGTAGAGTGTGAAGCAGAGTGTTCTTACTCACATATGGTTATATTTGTTTATTACAGAATTATCTAAATATTACACTCAATGAAATAGAGTGTGAGTAGAGTATGAAGCAGGCATATGTTTACTTAGCCATCTCTTAGAAAGAGGAAATTTTCCAATTGATTTTAAGCAGTGATTAAATATTATAAAAGTAAACGTGCTATCATTATTGCAAACTTTTCATGACAGATTAGTATTACATTTTAAAAGCTGGGTTCAAATAAATTATTATATAAAAATAAGAGTCACTTTTGCTCTGAGAGTAATTCCCATTCCTTACAGTGTGAAGTAACATGGGAAGCTCTATGTTCTGTTTTATTTTTAGTGACTGGTTAAATTTGGACTATTTCAGATAGAATGAGATAAAGCTTTATTTTGTGCCTTATTTAATTTCCAGAAACTGTTGACCAGAGAGAGAATATTAGGGGTTAGTTTTGTTATGTGGTAGCAACTAGCAATACATCCCTGTGGGAACATGTTAAATGAGTGTAAATCAGCTTAAATTAGTTGATATTTATTTGGTGCTCACATTTCACATGAGCAAGGATATATAAATAAGTGTTGTTGGGGTCAAGAATGTTCTGTCTTTGGGGCGCCTGGGTGGCTCAGTTGGTTGAGCGTCCGACTTCGGCTCAGGTCATGATTTCATGGGCTGTGGGTTCGAGCCCTGCGTGGGGCTCTGTGCTGACAGCTTGGAGCCTGGAGCCTGCTTCGGATTCTGTGTCTCCCCCTTCGGATTCTGTGTCTCTGACCCTCCCCCATTCATGCTCTGTGTCTCTCTCTGTCTCAAAAATAAATAAACATTAAAAAAAATTAAAAAAAAATAATGTTCTGTCTTATTTTAGGTTCTTGTAGCTGAAGTAAGAATCAAATTGACATAATAGAGATTAGCAGGAGAAAATCAAATTTAATTTAGTACGTACAGGGAATCCACATAGACATGGAAGTTCCAAAGGCAGTCAGGAAAAATGAGGTATATATGTTATCCTGAAATAAGAAGGAGTGGGAAGAGGTCTGGAACTTCAAAGGGAGAGAATGCAATTCACAGGAAAATAAAAAAAAGTGAATATATGGTAAACGAATGTTTGCCTTGCCATAGATGCGTTTTTCAGATAAAACTTATTTCTGGTAAACACTTATTTTGGGAAAGAGCCCCAATGTAGATTTTTTGTGCAGTTAAGGGAGGGGCAAAAATTTCTCTTGAGACTGTAAGGTCTCAGTTGTCTTTAGCTCAAAGTACTACATATACCAAGTGGCCCAACTTGGCTCCTACACTGTTTATCTTACTAATTTCTTGAAAAGTAAAAAAAAATAATGTGAAATATAATACTAAGTCTCAAACCTTTCCTGGAGAGATTTGGATATATACATATTTTATTTTTATGAACTCTAAGTAGGTACATATGTTTAAATGCGTAATGGAAATTAATGGTGTGTAAAGCTAATAATTTATTGGCTAGGTACTTCACTTTTAAGAACTGAATCAGGTAAAAAAGTTCAAGGAAAAAAAGAGTAAATGGCAGAGAGGCAAGAGCTCACAACTTAGAAAGTGCTTGAGGACTGAATTTTGTAGCTTTTTTACATCCATTATTTCTCTGTTCACAACTCTAACTTCACTTGGATGATTTGCATCGGTAGTGTCTTAAAGTGCTTTGTCAGTCTGGAGACTAAGAGTCTAGTGTAAATATAGTTGCTGCTTGGAGCAGGAGTAACCACTCAGGGTATCAGTAGACTTTTATTAATGAGCTCAACACTACTCCATTTGATCACATCATTCATTCTCTTGCCTAAAGTTTTTCATTTGTGTCTTCAGGATAATGTAAAATCCATGGTGTTGTATATAAAGTGATTTATAATTTGTCCCTGCCCACTTCACTGGCCTCATCTGCCCTTATTTGTCTTACTCTAAAGGCTCTCCTTTAGCCATATTGCCCTAAAGGAATGTGCTCACAGTTGGTTTTTTTAATGCAGAATTTTTCTTTGCAACTAGTAGAAGTTATATTGGACTGTTCATGACCTGATTATGAAGCCTTTCCTGTTGAGAATACCTTTTATTTTATTTTATTTTATTTTATTTTATTTTATTTTATTTTATTTTATTTTATTTTATTTTATTTTATTTTATTTTTAACGTTTATTTATTTTTGAGACAGAGAGAGACAGAGCATGAACAGGGGAGGGTCAGAGAGAGGGAGACACAGAATCTGAAACAGGCTCCAGGCTCTGATCTGTCAGCACAGAGCCCGACGCAGGGCTCGAACTCACGGACTGCGAGATCATGACCTGAGCTGAAGTCGGCCGCTTAACCGACTGAGCCACCCAGGCGCCCCAAGAATACCTTTTATTTTAAGTAAACTAATGGGTAGGACGAAGTGCAAATAAAAAGGAAAGCAAAATAGATATTGTGATTTTTTGGCTTGTTTTTGAAAATTAAATCTTAAAAAAGGAGGAAAAAGGAATATGATTCTTGGAACTATTGACCTTTTTCTATTATTCTGTTTCTGGGAATGAAGTAGAGACAGGTTTAGAAAGGATCTCTAATGTCACGGTAGAACTCAGAAAGCCAGTGTAAGTCACTGACTTTAATATTTCCAATATTCCAATATTAAACATTAACAATTTACATGAAGAATCATTTAAATGCACATGGAGGTTATGAGCATGTCTGTGGGCATGTGAGGCCCATATATACATACTGCATAAATGCATGCACACACACATATGCAGATATACACACTCTTTTTATGTCCTCATCCTCTTCTATAACATTTCACTAAATGATGTATTTTCTCATTGATCAGACCTTGGCTTTTTAATTTTATTTTATACTTTTCCACTAGGAATAAATTATATATTTTAGCTATATTTTCTGTAATCCCATAAATATTTCAGTGTAGTGTGATATATTGTCTATAACAATTAAGAGATAGTAATAAGCATGTGAAGGACTCTAGTGAGGAACCCACTCCCAGGCTATCATCAGTTCAAACATCAATATCAGAATCCTTATATATGAACAAAAGTGGAATTAAAAATATTTTCCAAGGTGTATAGTTGGCAAGAAAGTATTGTTTGGTCTTATCTGCTCTTGCATAATTGGATCATGTGAATAACCAAGCCTAACCTTGCAGGGAGTGGTCATGTGGGTCTTGAGACCCTTTCAAGAGTGTTCCCACTTAACAGAGGATTCTGTTGTCTGATTCCACCAGCCTATTAGCTGAACCTGCCCTTAGTATATTTTCACATTTTTTGTTGGTATGAACCTTTCTTTCAGTGTATTTGTTGTTATGCACAGAAAGAACAGAAACCTCTTTGATCTTACAGAACAGGAATGATTGTTTTAGGTGGCAGAATTTGCTTTATGACTTGCTCTCTCTGTTTAATGTTTGGTCACAAGGTTGTTGGGGAGTAGGGTCTGATGCCTCCACTTTCCCTCTTTACGTTGGAGGTTACAAATGAGCACCTCAAAGAACCTGATAATTGTGAGCCAACAAATTGCCTTAGGTCAGTTTTTATGGTTCTAGTTACAACTTTTATATTCAACTGTTTCTTTGACATACCCTCTTAGACTCCTCAATGTAAGTATGTCCAAAGGCAAATTTATGCTATTTCTTTTCCAAATTGTCCACATCTCTGAAATAGCAACTACTGTCCATTCTTTGGGGGCAATTCCAAAGAATGGAATCATTCTTAATGCCTCCTATTCTGTGACACAACAACAATCAACAGATCCCACGGATTTTATCTCCTTAGTATCCTGCAAATCTATCCATTTCTATTCCTCTCAGTCATCACCTTACTCATCTAAACTATCGGAACCTCTTTACAACAAGTGCTGTTATAACTGGTTTACCTATGTCCACTCTGGTTCCATTCCAAACCATTCACCGCATGGCAACCAGAGTTTCCTTTGTGAAATGTAAATATAATTGTGTGACTGCTTGCTAATGCTTGTTAAAAGTTTTCCATGGGTCTTGGGATGAACACAAAACTTCTTACTTAATATGTCCTAAATTTCCAGTACAATCAGGATTCTCCTCATCTTTTCATTTTCATCTCACATCCTTGATTTTTCCTCTGCTCAGGAGTCCTACTTTTTTTCCCTTACTATTCCCATCACACTAACCTTCTTTATCCTTATAATATTCTACCTTATTTTTCTTTGCAGAGTAGAATATGTCTTATCTTTTTTTTTAATGTTAATGTAAACATCACTTTGTCATTTATGTCCAGTCCACCTGATTAGGTCAAATTCAGGATTACAGGAGAGCATAGCAAGGCAGGGGCAAAAGGGCTCTCCTGTTAAATTTATGTATATTTAGGTTAGTCATCATTTTCTGTCTCTTTCACTGGACTCTAATTTCCACAAGGGACCAGTCATGCCAGCTTTTCCATACCACTGTCTCCCCTAGTACCTAATTCTTTGCCTACCATGTAGTAACACTTAATAAATAGGTGAATAAATTCATGTGAAACTTTTTCGAATGTATATGATCTACAATAGAGCAAAAATAAAATGATAAGCACTTTATTGGAGATTCAGGAGAGGGGGCGCCTGGGTGGCTCGGTTGGTTGAGCGTCTGACTTCAGCTCAGGTCATGATCTCACAGACCGTGAGTTCGAGCCCCGCGTCGGGCTCTGGGCTGATGGCTCGGAGCCTGGAGCCTGCTTCCGATTCTGTGTCTCCCTCTCTGTCTGCCCCTCCCCCGGTCATGCTCTGTCTCTCTCTGTCTCAAAAATAAATGTAAAAAAAAAAAAATTAAAAAAAAAAAAAAAAAAAAAGAGATTCAGGAGAGAAAAATCCTGAGTTTTCCAGGAAGCAAGAAGTGGTAAATAAAACATTTTTATCTATTAACAGGAATGTGAGATGATTAAGTACCACCTTGTCTTTATTTACTGTCTTATCAATTCTGTTTTAAAAATATGAAAATATAATAGCATTCTGCTGATGTTACAGGTTTTTATTGTTTTTTTTTTCACTTAATGGTTTCATTTCTTAACATTAGAGGCTCCTAAAATGAGAGTTACAAGAACATGATCATGATTTTACCTGATTCTTGACTAAATTTTGTCTCATTTTCATCTCGCTAATCTGTTTTACTCATCTCTCATATCCCACTGCCTTATTTCTTTGTCTACTTCCTTCACAATTCACACTAGAAAATACATTTTGTATTGAGACCCAGTACACATTTCTTACTAAATTATTATAGATGAATATGAATATATGCTCAGTGCAGCATATAACCTGAGGAACACAGAACAAAACACTACATGATTATAGTTGCATCCTTCCTACCATGAACAAAAAGACCCTACTTCCATCTGATGCATTATCATAGTAATGGCCCATAGGCTGATGCGTCTATGAGTAATTTACGAAGACTGTTCCCCAGATGCTTTTATTTTGCTTAAATCACTAATGATGAAAGGAGAGGAAATGAATTTAATGTAATTTTGTTAAAAGAAATATATTGAATCAGAATAGTAATGGACGATGTGGAATCCCTTTAATTGAAGCGTTTAATATAAGAAAGAAGACTTACCGCTCTGTTATGGTTGGTGTAGCCTTAGATAATTTCTGTCTCATATCCTGGTGATCTTTCTTTTACTAGGTGAGTCAGAAAAAAATATTTTAAAATATGTAAGTTAACATGTTAGCTTTTTCCTAATGGAAGAATATTTAGTTAAAGTGAAAATTTCAAAATTAATACATTGTATTAGCTTTTTTATTACCAAGAATATTTATAACCTTAATGCTTGATATGGTATATATTCTGGCTCTATGCATTTAGTGCAAAATGGGGCATAATCCTTTTTGTGTGTGTATTAATGTGGTTATGGCTTTTTTATATAAGTGTTTGAATAGTTTCTTTAAAATTATTCTTAATGAGATTTAACAGTATTTTAGTTAAGAAAAAAGAATTTTAAATTCTTTTTAATGAGATACAATTTGGAGTCCTCCTTTCCATATGGCATGCTCAATTTGGTGATGCACATTTCAAATAATCACAGCATTTATGAAAAAATTTGTCCTATTCTCTTAGCTTCTTTGTCAGCAGAGAGAGGAAGCTTCTCTGCTTATCCAGTACTCAGTATGACCGCTGTTGTCCTGTATTTCTAAACTTTGTCAGGTATGTTCAAAGTTTAGATTTGTAGGAAGTCAGCAAAGACCAAGGAATGATGATTGAGGCTTATTTATTCTTGTGGATCTAAGGAAGGAATGGTAGGTCATTTGAAACTGCATGTTTACAGATTTGTTAGCAGTCTTAAATTGTGATTAAGATAGAGATGGAGCACTTTGAAAATTATATGTTTTGATTTCCATTAAGAAAAAGTAAACAAAAAACCAAAAAAAAGAAAGAAAAGAAAAAAGAAAAAACCTCAGGGCCTGACAGTTTCATTGTTAAATTCCTTCAAGGAACAGTTAATCCAGGGCGATATAATTCAGGGCATGGACAAAGATAAAAAATTACCCAAATCATTTAATTATTAAGCTAAACTGATTCTAAAATACTGAGACAAAGCACAAACTGTGAGCTAATGTTCTCCTAGTTGAGTTAATAAGACCCTAATCCTTTGAGATACTCTGTCAAAACTAAGAATTTTGGCAGGTGTGTTTCGTTAATCTTATGAAAATTATTCTACTCTTGGAGATCCACAATAAACATTAACTCATTAAAATGATCTGGAAAGTCCTTTACGAAATAAATAAATATGTTTAACCTAGAGTTGCCAATTTTTTTTTTTTTTCTGATAAATACGGGTTTAATGATACATTGTTCTTCACACAGATGGCTACAGAGGGTTTATAATCCGGGCTATATAGCCATGCAACACAGACCAATTAGCTGAGTGGCTTACTAGATACAGTGCTAGATTGGCTTTTCAAGGAACATATGTTGAGATACAGAAATATATACCAAGGTCACTTTCAAGAGATAGATATAAAATTCCTATAGTAGTAAATTGACAAACTAAAAACAGAAGTTTACATTAGAAACTAAATCAAAACAAAATAAAATATCAAACAAGCAAAAGGGCACTTACTAAATGTTAATTACCTTAATGATATATAGGAGTAGAATAATATTAATAACATCATATATATCCTCTATCATTTGTCTAGTAATAGAAAGTACGTATTATAATAAATTCAACCTCTTAAAAAATTAAATAATTTTCTCCTCTCTCCACCTGCAAAGTTTTCCCTAATATTTTTTACCTTATAACTTTTTATCCATTGCCTTTATCTTCTGATATCTATAGGTCATACTGGAAAATCTACAAACATTGGTTGAAAATCAAATAAAACATTATACCTCTCAAAAACTGTATTTGTTTCATATGGTTTGAGTCATGTACTCAATCTCTTATCCTTATTGATTGTGAAAGTTTTAGATGACATGTAATTCCCAAGGGTATTTTTCTGTTTTTCTGTATATTTAGAGTGTTTGTGGTAATCAAGTTCTGAGCAGTTATTTAAGGATGTATTTTGTCTTCTAGTCTGCATAGTTTAAGTGCTTAGCCACTTTGATTCAGAAAATCTTGCCAAGGTACCATGCCATAAAATTCCTTAAGGATTTTTATTCTGTAACAGTCATTTTTATTTTATTTTTTATTCTTTTCGAGAAAGTGAGCAAGCAGGGGTGGGTCAGAGAAAGAGAGGGAGAGAGAGAGAGAATCCCAATCAGGCTGCACATTGTCAGCACAGAGCCGGACTTGGGGCTCCAAGTCACGAACTGAGAGATGATATAACCTGAGCCAAAACCAAGAGTCAGGTGCTCAACCAACTGAGCCACCTAGGTGCCCCAAAAGTGATTTTTAAAACAGATATCATCACAAATGGGTATTCATAAAACTATATCACATTAAGGTAGAAATGGCTCTGTGAAAGTTTTGAAAGTCCAGTTTAAGCTATTGTGAATATCAACCACAATTATGCAAAAACATAAACACATGCATGACAAAAATTCTCTACTTTACAAAATGCATAGTTTCAAAAATAGGTGTATTTAATCTTCGTAAAATAGAAAACCTATAAGTTATATATAATTAAATATCTATTTAAATAACAGCGAATATGGGGATGCCTGGGTGGCTCAGTCAGTTAAGCGCTTGACGTCGGCTCGGGTCATGATCTCAAGATTCGTGAGTTTGAACCCCGCATGGGGCTTTGTGCTCACAGCTCAGAGCCTGGAGCCTGCTTTTTATTCTGTGTCTTCCTTGCTTTTTCTACCCCTCCCCTGCTTGCTTGCTCATACATGCGCACATTCTCTCTCAAAAATAAATAAACAAAAAAGAATGGTGAATATGAATGTATGTGTAAAAATAATATAAGAAGAGCAAATTTTGTTCGTATTTTCCCCCCTAAATACTAACATTTTAACATTCAAATCATGAATATTCCCATATGATGATATACTTAGTAGTTACCCAGGTCAGTGAGTTAACTATATAAATAAATACATATTTTATACACACACACACACACACACACACACACACACACACACACACATATACACACACACACACACACACACACATATATATATATATATATATGCAGGCTTACATAATTGTATGAAAATTCTTTCATTCAGGCAATCTCAGAGATAACTTGTCCTTTTTAAAACATGTCACTAGCCTGTTATTGACATTTTGGCCGAGAAATAGTGCTTAATCTTTTTTTTATCTTGACTGCATTACCAAGAATTGGTTGTCAGTTTCCGTAAATGATGATAGTGAACCCTCCAAAGGTCAGCTAATATCAGCATGACTCTGGTCTTTGTAAATAGTTAAATATTATGAGTTTATTTTGCAAATTGCCTAACTTTTCTTTTTGGTAAGTTGAGAGTTGCAGGTTTGAGAAAAGATTGGACAAGATTACAGCTACTCTTATTAATTCATGGATGATTGTTTGCTGCTAATAACTCTGTTACTAACTCCATAGTAAAGAGGAACAGACATGCTACTTTCTCAACCCGTCTCTTTCCCCATAGTCTATGCATATACTGTGTTTATTTTTAATGTTTATTGATTTTGGGAGGGGGCGAGAGAGAGAGAGAAAGAGAGAGAGAGAGGCAGACAGAGACAGACTGCAGGAAGTGGCAGAGAGGCAGGGAGCAAAGGAGAGAGAGACTCCCAAGCAGTCTCCATGCTATCAGTGCAGAGCCCCACGTAGGGCTTGATCTCACGAACTGTGAGATCATGACCTGAGCCAAAATCAAGAGTCTGATGCTTAACCAACTGAGCCACCCAGGCACGCCATGCACTGACTATATTGCTCTAATAGTACATTTATTTTTTTGTCAAGTGAAAAACAAAGGCTTTATATCTGTTTTGTGTAGATAGTTGATTCTTATATTTGACTCATTTTTGTGCTTTAGTTCTTTTATGCTGGGCTGGAATTTAAATAAATACATTACTAAATAAATAAATAAATAAAAACTGAATTCATTGAGCATTATTATGTGTCAGGCATTTCAGTGAGCATTATTAGTTCATTTTATTCCCTTAAGAACCAAATGAAGAAGTTAATATTATTACATTTACTTTCCAGTTGAGGATAAGGTTTAAAAAGATTAAGTAATTTACCTAAGTTAGCATTAATCGAGTTATAAGTTAAATGTTTGATTATTAATTTATGGTATGATTATTAGCAATATTATAAAGTTGGGGTTAAAATCATTCACTTTAGATTTAGAAGCTCTTTTATGTAGTTGGCGGTGTTGTATTCATATCTACATCTCTATTATAGAGTACAATGCTTTATTTTAGTAAACCATCCATAAATGTATTTGTATGAATACACATGACTTACCTTTATGAGTAAGGTTACCTTTTTTCTGTTATGAAACATTTAAGTTTTATAGCACCTATTGGTTTTATATAAACCAGTTTGTTTCTTATTTAAAATTTACAGGTATTTTTAAGAACATAGAAATTTTAAGAAAATCATATTAATTTGCATTTTTCCATTTCAAAATCAATGAGTATAAATGAATATGAGTAATTTTTATGTGGATTAACTAAACAAAGATAAATTGAACATGGTGTGACATTGTTTTATTTTTTCCATCTGAAATTGGAATAAAATATTTAATTTCAAATGTTCAGGCAGACAATACAGGATAATAAGCAAAATTTGTGTTACAATTAGATATCCACTAAAATTCTAAGCAAGACTTTTTGGTTTTAATGTTACGGCCCAGTCACAAAACAATTTTAAATTTGATTACTATAAAATTTAAAGGCAGGAGTGTTTATTTACATCTATCAGCTATGCTTATTTAGTTTTAAATTCTGCATTATTAAATTCTTCCACCACTTTCAATTCAAGATATAATTTAAATAGTTTAACTGAATCTTTGACTGACTGAAAAGATGTATCTCTTATGATAAGGCAAAATAGGATATTTTTATTACCAGTGTGGACTATTTGAGCACATTCTTAGATTTAGTTTATCAGAAAATCTGCACCCATCATTAAAATCACTTCTGGGTACAGGCACAAAATAATAATTAACTGAAATTCATCAACTATGATCAGGGAGAAGAGGCAGTTTTTGTTTAATAAGAGCTCCAAAGACATATATAAATGAAGTAAGATAACAATCTATATTAAAATGGTTATAATCACTAAATGGTTTCAGATCCTTAGCTAGCATGTTGTAGCATTCATAGTTCTTGGAAAAATAGCTAATATATAAATAAAATATTAATGTTTATGAATAATGCAAATCAAAAGTATGTCAATGCTGTATTAGCCTTAAGAATTATATGATAAAGTAACAATAAACTATCTGTGTATCTATCTATCCTGAAGATACACTTTTTTTCTTTAATTGAAGTACAGTTGACACTGAAGATATACGTCTTTCATTCCTTCATAAAAGGAGCTGAATTACTGTTTGGAAAGATAGCTTAAATGAATGATCCAAAATTATTTTTTAGTTGAGTGATTGACATAGAACACTAATATACATTTTTATATTTCTTAACTTCAAAATATTCCTAGATGTGCTACTATAACCAAAATAGATTATAATAAGTTGGCAGATACTCTTAACATTCTCCACATGTTCCATATAGATACTCCATAACTGGTATCAGGAAATGATGCTATAGCCAAATAATATGATGAGAATAGTCCAGTTTCTGCCTCGTATTAAACGACTCCACATCTTAGTTTTTTCTTTTATAAAATTATGATGTGGAACGATAATTTTCAAAATACTTTTTAAATCTAATTTTTATGATTCGGTGAGGAGGTTTGAGAGCCTTTTTTCTTTTTTTTTCCTTTTTGCTTAAATAATGTGAATGTTCTTTCTTTAGAATTTGTTAAGATTGTGCAAATTTCTGCAAAATTCCCTTTAAACTGTTTCTACCCTTCAAGTAACATGATTCTTCTAAATAAATACAAGAGAGCAAAAAGGAAGTAGTTTCAAAAGTTAACGTGACAGTGACATTGGAGTCCAGAATGTATAGTTATTTTAGGCTGATTTCTCTCTAATATCGAGAGTAGTTTCTTTCATAAATCATAAGCTAGACACTTTCCATATTATGAAAAGTTCTATAACCAACATGGTTGAGTTTAGTATTAAAGTATGTAATATTCATGAACAGTGGCAAGAGTGTGATTTTGGGTAAAGTCTTTGATTAGGAAATAGTTAAATGTAGCAAATAATTCAATAACTCAGATAGTTTTAAACATGTTAGTGACATAGAGAGTTTAGAATGTAATGAGAATAAATATAAGTTTTATAAATACAAGTCAATTTCCAAATTTCAAATTTCCAATTCTTCATTTATCATATTATTTAAGTAGTACTACTAACTGAAACAAATGCTGGAATTACGAATACTAATTACTAGGGAGAGTAAAACCCAATTCTCTTGTTTATAGAACTTGAATATTTCAAGTGATATTGATTAAAAGGTGGTGGGAAAGTCCATAGATTTATGGAATATTGCATTTGCCTCCCTTGACAAAGAAGTATTTCGTCTTGCCACTTACATTAGATTCCACAGTTAAGTCAGTGGCCATATAAAGATTTTGGATGCTTTTTAAAAATTAATAAATTGTATTTAGTTTATATCTGAAGAGGTTAAAAGGCTTGGTGATTTAAATATGGCAGTAGAGGTCCATGAACGTTATTATGTGCTTAGCAATATTTTAGGTGCTCAGACAACATGGATAAAGAAAGCACTTGGCCTCCAATCATATAGAGGATTATAGACAGTGGACACCAAACCCAACAAATGATTAAAACTTTTTCTTTTTTTTTTTTTTTGAGTTTTTTTAAATTTTATCATTTTTTAAATTTACGTCCAAATTAGCATATAGTGCAACAATAATTTCCGGAGTACATTCCTTAATGCCCCTTCCTCATTTAGCCTATCCCCCCTCCCACACCCCTTCCAGTAACCCTCTCTTTGTTCTCCATATTTATGAGTCTCTTCTGTTTTGTCCTCCTCCCTGTTTTCATATCATTTTTGTTTCCCTTCCCTTATGTTCATCTGTTTTGTCTCTTGAAGTCCTCATATAAGTGGAGTCATATGATATTTGTCTTTCTCTGACTAATTTCACTTAGAATAATACCCTCCAGTTCCATTACATAGTTGCAAATGGCAAGATTTCATTCTTTTTGGTTGCTGAGTAATACTCCATTATATATATATTTATATATATTATACATATAATATATATAAATATATATATATTATATATATATAATATATATATACCACATCTTCTTTATCCGTTCTCCATCAGTGGACATTTGGGCTTTTTCATACTTTGGCTATTGTTGATAGTCCTGCTATAAATATGGGGGTGCATGTGTCCCTTCAAAACAGCACACCTGTATCCTGTGGATAAATGCCTAGTAGTGGAATTGCTGGGTCATAGGATAGTTCTATTTTTAGTTTTTTGAAGAACCTCCGTACTGTTTTCCGGAGTAGCTGCACCAGCTTCCATTCCCACCAACAATGCAAAAGACATCCTCTTTGTCCACATCCTCGCCAACATCTGTTGTTGCCTGAGTTGTTAATGTTAGCCATCTGACAGGTGTAAGGTGGTGTCTCATTGTAGTTTTGATTTGTATTTCCCAGATGATGAGTAATGTTGGGTGTTTTTTCCTGTGTCGGTTGTCCATCTGGATGACTTCTTTGGAGAAGTGTCTATTCATGTCTTTTGCTCATTTCTTCACTGGATTATTTGTTTTTTGGGTGTTGAGTTTGATAAGTTCTTTACAGATTTTGGATACTAATCCTTTATCTGATATGTCGTTTGCAAATATCTTCTCCTGTTCTGTCGGTTGCCTTTTAGTTTTGCTGATTGTTTTCTTCCTGTGCGGAAGGTTTTTATTTTGATGAGGTCCCAGTAGTTCATTTTTGCTTTTGTTTCCCTTGCCTCTGGAGACATGTTGAGTAAGAAGTTGCTGCGGCCAAGATCAAAGAGGTTTTTGCTTGCTTTCTCCTCGAGGATTTTGATGGTTTCCTGTCTTACATTGAGGTCTTTCATCCATTTTGAGTTTCTTTTTGTGTATGGTGTAAAAAAGTGGTCCAGGTTCATCGTTCTGCATGTGTCTGTCCAGTTTTCCCAGCACCACTTGCTGAAGAGACTGTCTTTATTCCATTGGTTATTCTTTCCTGCTTTGTCAAAGAATAGTTGGTCATACGGTTGTGGGTCCGGTCCATTTCTGGTTTCTCTATTCTGTTCCATTGATCTGAGTGTCTGTTCTTGTGCCAGTACCATACTGTCTTGATGATTTCAGCTTTGTAGTATAGCTTGAAGTCTGGGATTGTGATGCGTCCTGCTTTGGTTTTCTTTTTCAAGATTGCTTTGGCTATTTGGGGTCTTTTCTGGTTCCATACAAATTTTAGGATTATTTGTTCTAGCTCTGTGAAGAATGCTGGTGTTATTTTGATAGGGATTGCATTGAATATGTAGATTGCTTTGGGCAGTATCAACATTTTAACAATATTTGTTCTTCCTATCCAGGAGCATGGAATATTTTTCCTTTTTTTGTGTGTCTTCTTCAATTTCTTTCATAAGATTTCTATAGTTTTCAGTGTATAGATTTTTCACCTCTTTGGTTAGATTTATTCCTAGGTATTTTATGGTTTTTGGTGCAATTGTAAATGGGATGGATTCCTTGATTTCTCTTTCTGTTGCTTCTTTGTTGGTGTATAGGAATGCAACCGATTTCTGTGTATTGATTTTATATCCTGCAACTTTGCTGAATTAATGAATCAATTCTAGCAGTTTTTTGGTGGAATCCTTTGGGTTTTCCATATAGAGTATCATGTCATCTGCAAAGAGTGAAAGTTTGACCTCTTCCTGGGCGATTTGGATGCCTTTTCTTTCTTTGTGTTGTCTGATTGCAGAGGCTAAGACTTCCAATACCATGTGGAATAACAGTGGCGAGAGTGGACATCCCTGTCTTGTTCCTGACCTAAGGGGGAAAGCTGTCAGTTTTTCCTCATTGAGGATGATATTAACGTTGGGTCATTCATATATGGCTTTTATGATCTCGAGGTATGCTCCTTGTATCCCTACTTTCTGGAGGGTTTTTAAGAAGAAAGGATGCTGTATTTTGTCAAATGTTTTCTCCACATCTATTGAGTGGATCATATGATTCTTGTCCTTTCTTTTATTGATGTGATGAATCATGTTAATTGTCTTATGGATATTGAACCAGCTCTGCATCCCAGGTATAAATCCCACTTGGTCATGGGGAATAATTTTTTAAATGTATTGTTGGAACTGGTTGGCTAATATCTTGTTGAGAATTTTTGCATTCATGTTCATCAGGGAAATTGTACTATAGCTTCTCCTTTTTAGTGGGGTCTCTGTCTGGTTTTGGAATCAAGGTAATGCTGGCTTCATAGAAAGAGTTTGGAAGTTTTCCTTCCATTTCTATTTTTTGGAACAGCTTCATGAGAATAGGTGTTAACTCTTCCTTAAATGTTTTGTAGAATACCCCTGGAAAGCTGTCTGGCCCTGGACTCTTGGTTTTTGGCTGATTTTTGATTACTAATTCGATTTCCTTACTGGTTATGGGTCTGTTCAAATTTTCTGTTTCTTCCTGTTTCCGTTTTGGTAGTGTATATGTTTCTAGGAATTTGTCTATTTCTTCCAGATTGCCCATTTTATTGGCATATAATTGCTCATAATATTCTCTTATTATTGTTTTTATTTCTGCTGTGTTGGTTATGATCTCTCCTCTTTCATTCTTGATTTTATTTATTTGGTTCCTTTCCTTTTTTTTCTTGATCAAACTGGCTAGTGGTTTATCAATTTTGTGAATTCTTTCAAAGAACCAGCTTCTGTTTTCATTGATCTGTTCTACTGTTTTTTTGGTTTTGATAGCATTAACTTCTGCTCTAATCTTTATCATTTCCTGTCTTCTGCTGGTTTTCGGTTTTATTTGCTGTTCTTTTTCCAGCTGTTTAAGGCATAAGGTTAGGTTGTATATCTGAGATCTTTCTTCCTTCTTTAGGAAGGTCTGGATTGTTATATACTTTGCTTTTATGACCAGCTTTGCCGCGTTCCAGAGGTTTTTGGTTGTGGTGTTATCATTTTCATTGGCTTCCATATACTTTTTAATTTCTTCTTTAACTTCTTGTTTGGCCCATTCATTCTTTAGTAGGATGTTCTTTAGTCTTCAAGTATTTGTTACCTTTCCAAATTTTTTCTTGTGGTGATTTCGAGTTTCATAGTGTTGTGATCTGAAAATATGCATGGAATGATCTCGATCTTTTTGTACTTGCTGAGGCATGATTTGTGTCCCAGTATGTGGTCTGTCTTGGAAAACGTTCCACGTGCACTAGGCAAGAATGTATATTCAGCTGCTTTAAGATGAAATTTTCTGAAGATATCTGTTAAGTCTATCTTGTTCAGTGTGTCATTCAAACCCATTGTTTCCTTTTTGATTTTTTTATTACATGATTTGTCCATTGCTATGAGTGGGGTGTTGAAGCCTCCTACTATTATGGTATTATTATTGAGTTTCTTTATGTTTGTGATGAATTGATTTATATATTTGGGTGCTAGCACGTTCGATACATAAATGTTGTTAGGTCTTCTTGGTGGATGGACCCCTTAATTATGATATAATGCCCCTTCTTCACCTCTTGTTACAGTCTTTATTTTAAAGTCTAGATTGTCTGATATAAGTATGGCTATTCCGGCTTTCTTTTGTTGACCATTAGCATGATAGATGGTTCTCCATCCCCTTATTTTCAACCTGAAGGTGTCTTTAGGTCTAAAGTGGGTCTCTTGTAAACAGCATATAGATGGATCTTGTTTTCTTATCCATTCTGTTACCGTTTCTGACTTTTGATTGGAGCATTGAGTCCATTGACGTTTAGAGTGAGTACTGAAAGATAGGAATTTATTACCATTATGTTGCTTGAAGAGTTGGAGTTTCTGGTGGTGTTCTCTGGTCCTTTCTAATCTTTGTCGCTTTTGTTATTTATTTATGTATGTATGTATGTATGTATGTATGTATGTATTTATTTGTCATCTTTTCTCCCCTCAGAGAGTCCACCTTAAAATTTCTTGCAGGGCTGGTTTAGTAGTCACAAACTCCTTTAATTTTTGTTTGTCTGGGAAACTTTTTATTTCTCCTTCTATTTTGAATGACAGCCTTGCTGGATAAAGATTTCTTGGCTGCATATTTTTCTGATTCAGCACGTTGAATATATTCTACCACTCTTTTCTGGCCTGCCAAGTTTCTGTGGATAGGTCTGCTGCAAACCTGATCTGTCTTCCCTTGTAGGTTAAGGACTTTTTTTCCCTTGCTGCTTTCATGATTCTCTCCTTGCCTGAGTATTTTGTGAATTTGAGTCTGATATGCCTTGTTGTTGGTCGGTTTTTGTTGAATCTAATGGGACTCCTCTGTGCTTCCTGGATTTTGATGTCCCAGGTTAGGAAAGTTTTCCGCTATGATTTGCTCACATAACCCTTCTACCCCTATTTCTCTCTTACCCTTCTGGGACCCCTGTGATTCTGATGTTGTCCCTTTTTAATGAGTCACTGATTTCTCTAATTCTGAAATCATGCGCTTTTGACTTAATCTCCCTCTTGTTTTCTGCTTCATCATTCTCCATAAGTTTGTCCTCTATGTCACTGATTCTATGTTCTCCCTTGTCCATCCTTGCCGTGGTGGTATCCATTCAAGATTGCAGCTCAGTTATAGCATTTTTTACTTCATCCTGACTAGCTTTTACTTCTTTTATCTCCACAGAAAGGGACTCTAATCTATTTTTGACTCCTGCTAGTATTCTTATTATTGTGATTCTAAATTCTGGTTCAGACATGTTGCTTATATCTGTGTTGGTTACATCCCTGGCTATCGTTTCTTCCTGCTGTTTCTTTTGGGGGTGAATTCCTGCTGAATTCTGTGGTTCAGGCTGTGCAGATTGTTGTGTTAATCCTCAGATCAGTTTTCTAGGTGTGCAGGATGGTTTAATGTTTGTCTGCCTGTATTTAATGGATGTGAGACACACAAAAAACTTCCATGTTGTTCTGCCATCTTGGCTCCTCCCCCCACTTTTTCTTTTTTTTTTTTTTTATTTGAGCAGGATAGGAAAGATTAAGAGTATATATGATGGTCAGTATAGAAGTAAAGACTTGGAAGATGTGAGGAATTAGTAATTAGTGATGACAAAATCTGGCGCAATAGGGTTCTAGACAGAGAGAGTGGTCCATGACAAGGAACATGCCTCTTATGTTGATCAGAGAGCAAGAATGCCAGTGTAGCTGGGTAGAGTGAAACACAGGGATAAGAGTAGAAAATAAGTCTGAAAGGCATAGGGAAGGGTCAGATTGGTTAGTGTGTTATAAACAAATGTAAGAACATTAGCTTTTAGTCAAATGAAATTGGGAGCCCTCTTAGGGTTTTCAGTAGGGGAATAGCATGATCTGACCTATGTTTTCATAGGATAACTCTGACACGATGGTGATAGGTTTCTAGGAGAAGGATGGGTGTGTTCACTGTAGTGCAGGGCAGAGAAGATGATGGCATGAAATATTGCAGTAGCATGGTGAGTAGTGATAGTGGGTTCTGGTTATATTTTGAAGCTTGAAACAGTAGGGTTTGATAAGGGTTTGGATGTGGTTTGTAAAAGAAAGAGAGAAGTCAAGGATGACTCTAGGATTTTCACACTATCAACAAGAGAGCTGGGTTTGCCAACACTGGATTTGAAGAATTTGTTAAGAGCAAATTTAGAGAGGAGTTTTTGGATTCTGTTTGGATGTTAGAAATATTAGAAATAAAAGGAGGATGTTTAAAGAAGATTTGGGTGCTACTTTATGTTTCAGGAATAGCAGTGAGGCTGGTGTGGTTGGAGGGCAGTGAGTGAGGGATGGTCTTTAGAAGATAAGATCTGAGAAGAGCCAGGGGCTTTTGGATTTTATCCTGAATAAGATAAAAGGGCATTGAGAGTTAGGAATAGAGAGGGAACAGATTAGATCTATAACTGAAAAGGATTACTGTGTTCTTGGGCTAGATATTTAAATATGCTGTCTTATTTTCTTATGGGAAGAAGAAAGTAAATTCATTTATTTATTACAAAAATAATAATTGACTTAGAAGATAATATATTAATATCACCATTTTTTTAAATGTAATGACATTGTTATCCATGGACATAAGCAGTGACCCAGTAAATGAAACTCTAAATGAAACCAGTTGGTGGGCCTATTCAAAATCAAAGAGAAACTCTAAAAGTAATTCAGTATATTTACCTTAATAGTTCTTAAAAAAGTTGATCTTTGTTTTTATGTAATAATATCAGACATGTAACAGCTGGTGTGGGAGTCTTCATTTTCATGTTGCTTTAGTGAGTATTGAGGAATATCAAGTCTTGAATCTTAAATGTGAAATTGATAAATATGTGAAAGGTTCATATAATTTTTCTAGGTCAAGTAAAATGGCATTTTACACAAGGATTATAAAAAATGATTGCAAGTATTGATTAACTACAGTTATGTCAAAGCAATTAAACATCTTAGACTGTAACATGATGCATTCAATAAAATTTATTATGATTTATATAGGTTGTGATAAGTTTTATCACTTGTACAGTTTGGTGAACTGAAAAACAAAAGTTCATGGTTACAAAGTTCTGTAGCTCCTCTCATGAGGGGGCAGCATCTATTTCCACACCCCTCCACTGTGAGCTGATCTTGTGACTGGGTTTGGCAAACAGAATGGGGCAGATAAAGCTAGGTTCTTAAGAGGACTTTCAGTTGCCCTTATTGCCCTGAGACAGTAAGGAAGATGGTTTCGTCTATTTGAGGATAAGTGGTCACATGGAGAAAAACCAGGCCAGGCACAAAGACAACGACGAACACTGGCCATTTGGCACAGGATTGAGACCATCTTGGACCTTTCATTCTAGCCAGACTTCTAGTCCAATGAGCCACGTGAGTGAGCCTAAGAAAACCAGAGAAACTTCCCATGTAACACAGAATCATGTGAAATGATAAATTTTTACTGTTTTAAGCCACTGAGTTTTGGGCAATTTGTTATTCAGTGATAAAAAACTGAAACGCGTGAATGAAATACTTTTTGGAGTTTGCATATATTATCTGAGTATGGTTTAACCAGGTGTTTTTTGGTTCATTTAGCAGTTAGTTAATCAGTGACTACCAAGCACTTTGTGCTCAGTGCTCTAGGAAATAAAAATATACAGTTTAAATAGTGTCAGTAGGGTAAATAATAGTTGAGTTGGGATAATAAGTATTCAACTCTAAAAATTGGTATTTGTATAAGACATGAACTCATACGCTCTCAGAATTCAGCAGGAACTTCTGGAATTTCTTGAAATTGAGATTCAATAAAGTCTATGAGGGAGCTTCATTTCTGAGCTAGGGTTCAAAAAATAGGAATCGTAGTAGGTGTTGCAGGAAGAGGGCTCTCAGTTGAAGGGAATGGATTAGGCAAAAGTAGAAATAGAGGGTAAGGATTATATACTATGATAGGTATACCATGTAAATAGTAAGTGAAAGGGAGATAAGTTTGAGAAAACACAGATTAGATCCAGATGCTGGCGTCTAGTTAATTCTGTATGTATCACATATCTATTACCAAATAACAAGTCACCTAAAGAGGAGCACCTTAAAACAGCACAGTTTGTTGTCTCTCACAATTCTGTGGTTGGTAACTAGGCAGTGTTTCTCCTGATCTCACCTTCAGTACTCTTGGCTTCAGTCATGTGATGGCCTGACAGGAGTTGGAGCATCCGAGGTGGCCCTACTCTCATGTCTAGCAGTTGGTGCTGGCTGTCAGCTGGGACATTTTGGTTTTTTCCACATGACCTCTAAGCCTTCAGTAGATTGTACCAGTCCGCTTCATAGAATTGCAGTCTCAGTCTTCTAAGATGGTGAGAACAAGAGCTTCAGGATCTTCTAAGATCCATACTCTGTGACCCACACAGCATCACTTCTATAGTATTCTGTTGGTCAAAACAAGTTATTAGGCCATTAAAATGTAAGGACGTGGAGAACTAGTTTTCGCTTTTGATGGGAAGTACAGCAATACCGCACTGCAAAGGGGTATGAACATAGGAAGACTTGATTTACTGGCATCTATCATAATAATCTATCACACCATGAATTAAAGAGTGTTGTTAAACAGTAAGAATCCAATGGCTGTTTTGAACCTGAGATTGGAGTATGTGTATGTAAGCTTTGTTTAAGAATGTGAATATGGCCCTTATGAATAGGTCATATTAAATATGAGAGCAAACTGAAGAGCAGGAAGTAAGAGTAGGGGACTTTTCTAGTAGTTTAGGGGAAGATAATGTTTGAATTACAAAATGGACATTTTTATCTATAAGCAGGAATTGACATTTAATGTGTAGTTATGCAAAATATAGTAAGCCTTCACATTTGAATTTTTAAAGATGTATAATTTATCTTCACTTTTATTTCCTACTGTAGTATAAAAGGTAAGTATAAATTGTTTACATTTTCAAATATATATTATTGTAAATAAAATAAAAAACCTAATCCACAAAAATGTTTGTTATCAAACAGTTGTTCTCTTTGGTTATGTTAAGATTTTATCTGAATAGTATTATAATTAGCTTGACTATTAGACTGCATAGGGGCAGCTGAGCAAATAACCTGATACAAATGAACTCATGTGACCTGGCAGGCAGCTCACAGAAAATTCCTAAGCATAGAACAAGGGCAATTTTTACATTCTGAAAACCTGGAGTTAAAAAAAGAAAAAAGAAAAAAAAAAAAGAAGGGGCACCTGGGTGGCTCAGTAGGTTAAGCGTCTGACTTTGGCTCAGGTCATGATCTTATGGTTCGTGAGTTCAAATCCTGCATTGGGCTCTCTGCTGTCAGTGCAGAGCCCGCTTAGGATCCTGTTTCCCTCTCTTTCTGCCCCTCCCCCGCTCAGTCTCACTCCTCTCTCAAAAATAAATGAAAATATTTTTTAAAAAAAGGAAAAGAAGAAAGAACAGTTTCTGCCTCAGCAGTAAAATGATAGCAAGTACTCTAGGATTTCTCTTCTGTCCCTTGATTTAACTACTTGTGTGTTTACCCAACTACCTAACTATCCACCTGCGTATTCTCTGCCTTAGAAAAATAAAACAGCAAAAAAATATTTAAGATAATTAAACATGTTTTGTATGTAACTTAAATAAATAAGAAAATTATCTTAAAAGGATAGAAAAGGAATTTCTTGAATTTAAACATTGAGTTTTATTTATTCATGGTCGCCAAAATCACGCTATGTCTGCTCGTTGTGCATAGGGGTTGGAATGAGTGTCCAAAAGTAAACACAGATTGTTTTGGACAGATTTGTAGAGGAATAATTTACATGCCTTATAGTGCACTCATTTTAAGTGTAAATACCAAGCATTTTAAATGCATTTACAGAATTCTGCAATCATCACCACATTCCCGTTGTAGAACATTTTCTATTACTCTATTCCCACCATCAGCCCCAGGCAGTCACTGGTCTGCTCTGTTTCTCTTTTCTGGGCATTTTGTATTAACAGTATCATAAAGTCTGTAGTCTTGTACATCTGTCTTCTTTCACTCAGCATGTTTTTGCGATTTATCCATATTGTAACATGCATCAATACTTGTTTTTTCCCCCTTGCTGAATCATATGCCATCATACACTGATTTATGTTACAGATATGATTTATGAGAGATATGATTTATATCTCCAAAAATGTACAATATATATAAGTTTATTTCATAGTGTCACCGTGCCTTTTATTTATTTTTATTTTTAGTATTATTATTTTTTTAGCCTGTAGTCGGGCTATTTTTAGTGCTATTTTAACCATTTTACTTTGGGGACATCTTGTAACAATTTCTATGCTACTCTCTGACTTAGCTTTGTACAGATGGTGATCTCTTGAGAGTGAGTTGGCACCTGTTAAATCCTCAAACCTTTCATGTATACATGAAACACACACACACACACACACACACACACACACACAATATACACACATATTATACAATAAGATAGCTTCCTGTAAAAAAAAAAAAAAGACTATCACTCTTTTACAGGGAATAAATTTAGCAATTTCTGTCTCTATGTTCCCTGGCATGCATTCAAAATGTCTGTGTAAGTCAGCCATGAAATTCAGTCTATTCCTTTTACATTCTACTCAGGTATACTCTGTGATATTTTGGCTACAACTTTTGATTATTAATAAAAATAATATTATATTTGGTTAATTAGGTAAAAACTTAAAAATTATGTTTTCATGAGAAAAAATATATTGTACAATATAAGATTCCAACTCACTGAATGCGCTTTATGTAATGTGCTTTGGCTTTCAAAGGAATAATAAGAAATAATGTGCCCAATTTAAAAGTTTTAATTTTAATGCACATTTGTTTCCTTAGCATTTGTGGAATCCAACATCTCGAACGGATAGGAAAGAAGCTGAATCTCTTTGACTCCCTTTATTTCTGCATTGTGACATTTTCTACTGTGGGCTTTGGGGATGTCACGCCTGAAACCTGGTCCTCTAAGCTTTTTGTTGTTGCCATGATCTGTGTTGCTCTTGTGGTTCTACCCATACAGGTAAACACAGCCAGGTTAAGTTTTATAGAAATGTATAAAGCCTTATAAAATGAAATCTTCCATGCTTAGAATGAAATGTGGGCGGTTTATTAATCTATTAACACATGTTATTATTGTATCCAGTCAATTAATTAAAATGGCCTCAGGAAATTCCTTCTCACATTATATTAGAAACTGATTTTTTACCCCTATTCACGAGTGATAAAGCTCACATCTCATTCCACTTCTTGAAGATGTTTCTTTTATTTAGAGGGTATTTAACTTGTTAATTATAAGATCATAGGATTTAGTTGTAATTATAGAATGATAGACCAAGGAAATAAACTTATGAAGGTTTGATTTCTTTTGATACTTGAAATAATATAAAAGCTGAACATTGTAGTAAGTAAAAATGGATCGCATTTATTGGTCAACTAAAAATCTGAAGATGATACATAAATATTATGCAACGTTTTGGGAGTGGATAAGGTGGTCGCAAAGGGACAGAGGTATAAAAGGAGACTAAAGATGAGTAGATGCAATCTCCACCTCGTTCTTACAGTGAGCTTTTGGGTGCCTGTGGGTGAGCAGCTTAGAAATAAGATATGGCAAATACAAATCAAATTTGTATCTTCCATTACAAACCCTTGGCCACAGTTTATCTAAGTATACTTTATGTAGGTATGAAAAAGATCTTCCTACTCCTGTTCAACCATGCGTGTATTCCTTCCTGACATCCCTCCTCTATTCCATCTACTTCCCTTACATACCAACTGCTGCTATGCAACTAGAATGTGGCCGTGTGTGTTGGGTATCTCTCATTGCATGAGATGTGTGCTGAACTTGGTAGAAAAATGTAGAAGAAATGCCATTGAGGTTTTTCTCTTTGATGCAGCGCATGGCACATCATGGCTGCCTGCTTTCCTGGGTGTAAAGCAGAGGCACAGACCTTTTAGTGCTGTTATGATATAATAGGAAATTCATATTAATAAGTTTCTATAGAGACCTGAAACCCCCAAGAAGCATTAGCGACCTCTGCAGCAATCAAATGAAAAGTCTGTTATTGAAGGGAATGTGGATAATTTGAATCTCAATGAGTTCCATATAAGAAATTGAGTATATCTAATAAACAATGAATGTATTGCATTGGTTTTTATTTTCATGCCTGGTGTTTTTCATTCATATGTGGAAAATGCATTACAGTTTGAACAGCTGGCCTATTTGTGGATGGAGAGACAAAAGTCAGGTGGAAACTATAGTCGACATAGAGCTCAAACTGAGAAGCATGTTGTTCTGTGTGTCAGTTCACTGAAGATTGATTTACTTATGGACTTTTTAAATGAATTCTATGCTCACCCAAGACTTCAGGTACATTAAAATTATGTTATGCATTTTACTGGATCATACCTAACATATTGTCAAAGTCAATTAACTGAAGGTGCAGCCTGTGTTCTGGAGGATTTTATTTATATGCTCCAATTTAGAAAGAGTAAATGAAGAACTACAAATATAACCGGGAACATAGAAAAAATGCTTAAAGAATACACAGTATTTTAAGTTTCCTTCTGTATCTACACTAAAAGACAGATGGAATTATGTTAATGCTACAGAGAAAGGTTTTCTTTGAATTAAAAGGATTGTTTTTTTTCTCTTTTGGGTAATATATAAATGATATTTTTATGAAACAGTGAAATTTAAAATAAAATATAAAACAATGAAAAGTAATTTCACAGTATCATCTACTTGAAAATATCAAAAATTTTATCAAGTGTTGCTGATAGAAATGTAGAAGTCTGAAATTTCCATTTTTTCCTTTGTTTCCTAGAATGTAACTAGGTCGTATAGTAGCAATGAATCACCAAAAATTGGACAATAACTGGCTGAATTGAGAACACTAATTCAGAAAAAAAAATCTCTTCATCTGTCTATGCAGATAAAATCTTCAGATACTTTTCCACTTGCCATGGTAGTGGGCCAATGTAGATTTAGGTAATCTCCTTTCCTGCTTAATGCACTTAATTTAGGTCAAACAGGAAAGAGCTATTTGAATGTCTTGTATTTCCTCAGTAAAGTTGTCAAGAGGTTGGACAATCTTAAGATCAAGACAGTACTGAGTATAGTTCTAATTAGATCTCCCTTAAATTGACTTTTGGAGATCTTAAAAATTTTTTTATTATTTATTTATTTGTGTGTGAGAGAGAGACAGAGTGTGAGTGGGGGTGGGGTAGAAAAAGAGGAAGACACAGAATCTGAAGGAGGTTCCAGGCTTTAAGCTGTCAGCACAGAGCCCGACGAGGGGCTCGAATCCATGAACCATGAGATCATGACTTGAGCTGAAGTTCAGCCCTTAACCAATTGAGCCACTCAAGTGCCCCACACTGGAGAACTTTTAAAATACTTAAAAAAATATTTTTAAAAATACAATTTATAAGTGATACTTAAATTACATGATACATTCTTTTGTTTTCATATAATTTGCATTTTTGAAGAAATACCATATTTATTTGTTTTTATTATTATGCATATTAAATAATTGCAGGTTTTCTCTTTATAACCCATAAAGAAAATCTATTTTGGGGAAAATTTGAAGCCCCAAATTTTGATATATAATAATTTATTCTGATAAATATCAATATGGAGAGTTCTCAAAACTGCCCAGATTTCTACCGGATATATTTTAGAGTGATAAAATGGTGAATGTTTACCACAGAATTGTAATAACTATAACCTGTGTATTAAACTATTTTATCACTCAGAATACCTTTGTGTTTTCTCCAAAGGACCATTATTTTGAAATACATGATCTTAAACTGTTAAATTTACTTTGTATTATCAATATTCTTATGAATCCTTATCCGTTCAGATATTCATCAGAGATTTTTCATTATTATCAATAAATAATAATATGACCAAATGATATAAATCACCATCATAGTTTTTCAAAAAGTAAGTAACAATTTGAAGTATGAATTGATTTTTAAGCACCTCTTCCCTGTGTGTATTGTATATTTTAGAGTTAGCCTGAAGTTATTACTGAAAACTTCATAGGCTGGAAATGTATACATAGTAAGCACCGGTTACTTTCTCTTCATGGTACTAATGAGACTGAAAAAGATCAGGATTATTGTATTTTGTTTTATGTGATTTTTATATGTCTCAGTTATGTTTATTATAGTGTCATGTTAATTAATATATGCCCAGGTTTTAAATGCAGATTTTTAATTACTAGTGAAAGTTTATTTCTCTTTCATTGTATTTCTAAATGTTCTTAGACATTCTGTTTACTTATGTAATATAAAACACAGCATTATTGATTTCATCCTATTGCCCATTTTATTTTGAACAGGATTATTATGTGGTGATTTTGTGTCCTACTGAAATGGATGTGCAAGTTCGGAGGGTACTGCAGATTCCAATGTGGTCACAAAGAGTTATCTACCTTCAAGGCTCAGCCCTTAAAGATCAGGATCTGTTGAGAGCAAAGTAGGTATCCCTATCTATTTTCCATCTTGCAATACTTTAATATCTTTTCTCTCCTCCAAATTTTAGCGGTTTTCTTCTTGAAAGGTGTATTTAAGTACTTTTGAATACAGGGTCTTGCCTTTATCCTACTGCTGGTCAAATTGAAAGATTAAAAATATAAAACCAGTGTTTTGCTCCTCTTTCTCAGTGTGAGGATATTCAGTGGACTGTGTCCACACAACACAATAAGGAGTGTGGCATGGTGTAATTAGCTGAGTTACCCAGACCCACTGTTAGAGTAGTCTCTGAATCCTTGAATACTGTTTTTATTCCACAAATAAAAATCTTGTGCCAAACATTATGTGAAATGCCAAAGCAGTTTGAGTCACGGTTTAAATTTTTAGAGTTTATATTATATAGTGGGCAGATGACACTTCTGTTGCCTGGTGTTAGAGTTGTCCCTGGGGGCTGGAGGAATCAGAAGAGTAACTGAGTCTTAGTTGCTCTTTTCCTGTTGCACATGTGCTAGCCAGCCTCGCTTAAAGGTGACATAGGTGTAGGCATTTGTCACAAATCATGGGGTCGTTCCATATAAGCAGAGTGAAAGCATGGTTGGGCAGACCATGGACACCAGGGAGTCAGGGCATCTGCAAACAATACCCATAGCTTCAGAAGCCAGAAGAAATCTTTAGCAGAGGTGGTTTTGCTCCATGTTTTTTGTTGCTTTTAAAGTTTTAAACATGTCTTTGTTGGGGAGGAAAAAATAACTTGTCCCTTTCTAGGTCCTTCTAGCTGGACTAAGAATCAAATTGACAAGAGACAGATTAACAAGAGAAAATCAAATTTAATAGTGCATGTACAGGGAATCCATACGGATGTGGAACTTTCAAAGACAGTTAGGCAAAAGGAGGTATATATGTCATTCTGAACTAAGGAGAAGGGGTAGAAGAGAAGGGGTAGAGGTCTTCCAAGGGAAGGAAAATAATTTACAGGAAGATGAAAAAGAGTAATTATTTGGTAAGCATATGTTTGCTGGGCCACTCAGAGAGAATGGGACATGGAAAATTTTGATCAAACAGGCCTTGCTAGGTTCCTCCCTCCCTATCCTACCTAGTTTATATCCTAAGGTAGTTATCTATGGTGATAGCTCTCTTCCTGGAGCAGATTTTCTCATCTAATCTAAATTCTTCTTAGGCAGTGAGGAGGGAGATAAAGACCTTTTTCTGAATCTGCTGTGTTTTGATTGCTTTTTAGCTTAAAATAGTCTTCATGCCAAAGTGGCCCATCTTGGGGTGGCCTGCCCTTGGATCCTACATCTACATATTTATCCTTGAGTTGTCTTACAAAGTCTTTTAAATATGTCTCCTCACTGAATTTTAGAGCATACGTTTTTTTTTCTATGTTGTTGTTGTTTTATTTTTTTCTGGCTGTCTTGGTATGTGTGTTAATGGGTATGGGTGTGTTTGTGCATGTTCTGTGTGTGTGTGCGTGTGTGTGTGGTGTGTATGTGTGTGTGTGTGTGTGCAGGATGGTGATGGAAAAGAACAGAAGAAAATTCTCAAACTCTTTTTTGCTACATACTCCTGCAAGTTGATGACTAGATATTTTGTAACTGGAACTTGGACACTACTTTTGATTTAGATGCAACAGGTCACTTAAAGTGAGATCTTCAATGATTTAATACCTTCTGAAACAAAAAAGTTAGTAGAAACTATCAGGATATAATGAATGGTGCATAATTAGGAAATTTAGTTTCTTTGAAAATATATTAGTTTTTTTGGCGGATTAAATACTCCATAGTTGTCACTGTACGTACAGTTGTTAAGTCAGATTCTCCCAGTACCTCAAGTAAAAGATGACTTTAGGTGTTTGCTATTTGCTATCTAAATGCATTATTTGGGAACTCTAAAAAAATAGTTGCTTAGGCACTAACATAACTTGGATCTTTATATTCGTCTGCATCAGTAATCAATATGTTTATTTTATTGTGTACATTAAGTTCTTCACATAAGAATAATTCCCATATTATGTTCACTATGAATTTATGTGATAAATGAAGCCTTTTCATTATGTAATAAATTAAGCTCTTAGAATTATCTGTTAGTATTTTAGCTTGATACTATAGAAAGTAGCAGAATTTGCTGCCCCCAAATGTGCCTCCAAGGCAGGATTATCACAAGCTGGTTATTTTTAAGGAAACAGTAGATTTAGGAAAAACTGAAAGCCAAGTAGAAGTTAACCCTTTTTGTAAGGGATATTTACATTTGTAAGGAACATCTCAATCCATAAGCTGGCTCCCCCTCAGTGCCTGGAAGAGGAGGATAACTCAATCTCTGGAAATTTTTGTGAATGAGAAGGCGAAGACCTAAATCTGCGTAAGAATCTTACGCTTGTTTACTGTGCTCTCTTGATAGGTCCCATATCTGGTTCCCCCTACCTTTAGCCAAACATCTTTTGTCTTTAGCTGAAGAAGGAGTTTAAGGTGGTGGCCTCATGGGAGAGGAGTTAATAGTTTTCCTTTGTGTCTCCCACTTGTACCTTATACAGGAAGTATCTGTGTTATTAAACTTGTTTGTTTTTCTTCTGTTAATCTGTCTTTTTATTACAGAGGGGTCTCAGCCAAGAACCTAGAAGGGTAGAGGGAAAATTATTTACTTATATATTTATTAATTTCACAATTTAGAATTAGCATAATTCATTTATTATTAATAGTATTAAAATGATTTCTCAGCAAAATCAACCACATTTACAAGAATCATTCATTCATTGGAATATAAAAAGGATGATAATGAGGATGAGAGAGGTAGCAGGCTGGTGATACTAAAAAATCTGGGTTAAGAAAGAAGTATTCATTTTATGTTCATTTCTTATCCTAATGTCATATAAAGATTTGGGATTTAATGTTAACTAATACATTCTTCAACACAATTTCCCATGCAAGAAACAAGGAGTAGGATTCTCCAAACCAGTTCCAAAGGTCAGTTGCATGAATTTTGAATTGCTTTGTTGAAGATGATGTTTTGAAAATGTTATGCAATACTCATTATCTTATAACCATGGCTTAATATTTTCCCAAAACTGTTTGGTTTGGTCTAATTTCATGGACTTTTCTCTTTTCGCTGCATAGAAAATATAATTTTGGGGAGGGGGGAAGGTTTATTTTATCATAATGAACCAAAAAGACAAAACATTTCTTATTTTTAAATTAACATTTTGATGTTTTTATTTTTTTTAAGGATTTTTAAAAAAATTTTTAAGTAATCTCTACACACAATGGGGGTCTTGAATTTACAACCCCTGAGATCAAGAATCGCATGCTCTAGGAACTGAGCCAGCCAGGCACTCCAACATTTTTAGGTTTTTAGAACATTATTCATCAAGCACTGAAACATACCGTTTACCACCAAATTTAAGAAATGTAGAACTTTAGCATAAGGGACAGTGGTTTGGAACAAGATGATGAATCATCTCCAAGAAATGTAAATGTATAGTAGAGTTTGACTTAAGAATACTAATTAGCTCTGTTCCTTCTCTCCTAGTTAATTGAGTAACTGCAGTTAAAATGTAACTAATCATAAAATAAAGACCAATACAACTCCCTGAATTTAAACAAAGCACATACATGAAAAAATATATAATCACAAAATTTGAGTACTTTTTTTTTTACTTTTGTCATCATGATCTATTGAGTTATATAGCCAATTCAACAACAATTGTTTTGTTCACAGTCAAGTCCAGTCATGATCTGCTAGAAATCTAACTTTCATTTAAGCCTAAGGATACTCATAGTTTATTTATACTTTGTGTACATTGGATTAAGCATTGGAATTCTATTTTTCAGACAATACACAGATATTTCAGTGTATGATTATTTTGTTTTTCTGTCTGTATTTAGGATGGATGATGCTGAGGCCTGTTTTATTCTGAGCAGCCGTTGTGAAGTGGATAGGACATCATCTGTAAGTTTCTAAATTTTCTTTCATAAATTGTGCTTCTTACCTTAGAAGATTTTTTTTTGGATTTAAAAAAAAAATCTGCCAATGTTAAATATAGATGACTTTAAAATATTACTAAAGGGAAGCAAATATCTCTGAACAGTCTTTGCTACGATCTATGAATAGTTGCATTATGGCCTATATCAGTCAAACTGTTTTTGAAGTAGTTTCTACTAATTCTTGGGTTTTCCATTGATCAAAATGAAATGAGTCATATACAAATAGAACTGGACCATTTTTTTAATTATGTATGTCCTTTGCTATGTAATTTTGTTAAAATGGTCTCATTTTCCTCAACTAAAACAAAGCAGATGGATCAGGCAGTCTGCACTAGAATCAGTTGGAGGGCTTCTAAAAAAGTATGCATTCATGAAAATTCTATTCTAGATATATGAGGTAGGGATTCAGAATCTGTGTATTTTATAAAGTTCCCCACGTGGTTGGGAAGCACATTCCAACTTGGCATCCTTTGGCTTAGATGATCTCTGTGATGCATTTTTATCAGACTTAAGTTATATAAACTCATAATTAAATTGTATAATTTACCAAATTATAACTTCTATTTTTAAACATGCATTCTAATTTTATTGTTTTTAGAAAGTACTTTATTATTTTATGTTGAGTAGGTACTGTTAACTCTCGTGTTTCTAAGCCAGTGAGTTTATCTCTAGCCATATCTGTGGTGCAGAGACAAAACCTTAGTGTTTCCTGTAGTGACTGAGGAAAAGGTAATATTGCATGGGTCTTTCTGGGACATGATTTGCTTTTTTCTGGAATAGTTAATAAGACCCTCTTGTTATATTAATTTAGACTATGAGCCCTGAATGTGGCAAGCTCTGTGCTCTCCTGTTTGCCTCACTCTAATTTACCTAAAGTGTTTATTGATTTTTAAACCAATTTTCTCATCCTTTATTTGAAGAGGGTTGTTATCGCTTGGACTGTGACTCCCAAAACTCATATATTGAAGTCCGACCCCCCAGTACCTCATAATGTGAACTTATTTGGGGATAAAGGCTCAATAGAGAAAATCAAATTTTAATGAGCTCTCTAAGGCGGGCCTTCATCCAATATGACTGGTATCCTTGTAAAAAGAGGAAATTTGAAGACAGGTAGTTATGAGGGAGAATGCCACGTGAACATGAAGACAGCCATCTGTACGCCAAGGAGAGTGGCCTGAAACAGATCCTTCCCTCCTAGCCCTTAGAAAGAATCAACCCTGCCAACACCTTAATTTTGGATTTCTAGTCTCTAGGACTAACAGACAATAAACTTCAGTTATTTAAGCCACCCAGCTTGTGCTACTTTATCACTGCAGCCTACTAAACTAATACAAGAGCATAGAACAAATATAGTTTAGAAAATTTGTAAAATATTTCTCTTTATGAAAATATATTTATTTTTTTCTTTAGTGTTTACTTATTAATGTTGAGAGAGAGAAAGCATGAAAGGGGGAGGGGAGAGAGAGAGGGAGAGAGAATCCTAAGCAGGCTGCACTGGCAGTGCACAGCCCAATGCAGGGCTTGAACCCACGAACCGTGAGATCATGACCTGAGCTGAGGTTGGGCACTTAACTGACTGAGCCACCCAGGCACCCCTATAATACATATTCTTTATATATATATATTCTTTTTTTAAATGTTTTTATTTATTTTTGAGAGAGACAGAGAGAGACAGAGTGTGAATGGGGGAGGGGCAGAGAGAGAAGGAGACACAGAATCCAAAGCAGGATCCAGGCTCTGAACTGTCAGCACAGAGCCTGATGTGGGGCTCAAATTCGTGAACTGTGAGATCATGACCTGAGCCGAAGTTGGATGATTAATTGGCTGAGCCATGCAGGAGCCCTTCTAATATATATTTCTAAAAATTCATCTGCTCCCCTTCTTTTCCCTGGTTATTATCTTAATTCAAACCACACCCTTCTCAGTTCACTTAAGTATCATTGCAGAAGTTTCTTAATTAGTTTCTTAATTAGATGCTCCAAATGTATTTATAAAATAAATGAATTTGAACTGATTACAATCTCCTGTATGTTTCCATAATTAGTTAACTTTTGTAATTGTGAATCCAGTGCCCCTTAAGTGGTAACTTGGTTTTAAAGTACTTGCTGCCCTCCAGTATCAATAATGGTTTGAGTATTAAAGAGGAATATAAACATTAAGAAATAAATATATAATATCTTTTGGAGTACCCTTTACAGTGTGAGTTTGGGATTTTTCAGTTAAACAAATATGTTTCATTTTTTTCTGACACTCTGCCAAATTAACAAGAAATGAATAAAAAATTACACTCATATGGACCAAGGAGATGGTAGATGAGACAGCACTAACACAGGTTTGGAAGCTAGAAAGCAGATGGATGAGTGGTAACTGACTTAGAAGGAAGTTAAAATTTAAGTTGAGAGAGGAAACAAGTCAGAAGCAGGTTGCTTTTTGCAATGGAACTTCAAAAATCTCAGGATATAGAGGCACCAGATGCTTCTGTAAGTAAGGTTATATGTAGGACTAAACATATGAATAGTGATTAAAAGTCTGTAAGAAAAGCAGTTAGTTTCCCTGAATCCCTTCAGAAACCCATTGCTGATCCCTTTCCCCACCCCGGGGAACAGGTTTAATATTGGCAGAGTTTGACCCAGGGATACCCTTCACTCAGAACCAGAAGGTGCAACTAAGAGTCAGGGTTAAGTCAAAAGTATTAAAGAGTAAGTCGTTTCATTGAATGTGAGGTGCTTCTCCCAAGTGACTCAGAACCCTAATAGCCATGTCCATACCTCCATTGGAACAAGATTGGAGTAGTTTTCTGTAGGGAAATGATCCATCACAAGATAGAATGCTGTGTGAAATAAGATTCCTACATTCAATCAAGTCTCAAACAGCTTTTGAGTGTTTCACTTCTGCATATGTTCAGAGTACAGAGATCAATAGATGTTTAACAAAAATCCTGACAAGGGAAAGAAAGAACAGTGAACAAACATAAAAAAACATTAAAAAAAAAGAACTCAGAGGAAACAAACGAAACTATACAATTCTAGGAGAAGAAGTAGATTTTAAAATGTATAACAGCTATCCCAATAGTAACATGAGAAGTTGCAAAGAGTGTACATACATAAAGCAAGAATAGTAGGCTGTAGAATAAAACAATTGAAGACAAGACAGGAAACATTTCATGAACCAAAAAGAGCTCCTGGAAATTAAAAATAGGGTAACTCATGAAAAATTGTATAAAAGGTTCAGGAGAAAAGCAAGAGAGGGGAGGAAACAGGGCAAAATACTATCTCTACTTTTGGAGATACTCACAGTCAAATACAGAGAATAGTAATTTCCCAGAGCAGAGACTCATAAGTGGAAATCAACCTGGGAACCAGTGTGTGGGCAGGAAAACCTCAACTGCATTTGATGAATTTCTGGAGGTTCAGTGCAGATAACCCTGAGAGTTAAAAACCCCTGGGGAATGTAGTCATGGGGAGGGGGGGGTCTCTTAATTTTGTGAGATTCACCTCCAGGAGCTTGACCAGGTTCTCACAGTAAATATGAGAGAAAAATCCCCTTGGGAGCAAGGGTCAGGGAAGAGGAAACATTTTGAAATACACCAGAGCATTCTGTTCTGCTTAACAGTCCCTGCCCTCAGGGAAACTAGTTAACCAGACCTTAACCTGCTGGAAACATAGTTATCGGAGCCCAGGTGATCTGGGGGAAGGATAACACACAATTCCAGACTACTGTGGCCATCCTCTTTCACATAAGGGGGGCCAGGACACTGAAAAAAACATTTGCGAAGGTCACAGTCTAGAGATATCGGCTCATAAAGACTGATGCTAACTCAGGACTTAGAACGCTTCGCCTTACCCCGTGGCTCACTCCCTCATTTCTAAAGATCTATTTATAGCAGCTCCTTTAACTTGGTGTGTAATGACTGGCTATCAAGAAAAAATTATAAGGCAAAGCAGAAGGCAAAAACAAAACAAAACAAAACAATTTGAAGAGACAGAGCAAGTATCAGAACAGACATGGCATGGATGTTGAACTTGGACCAGTAGTTTAAAATCACTGATTGAGGGGCGCCTGGGTGGCGCAGTTGGTTAAGCGTCCGACTTCAGCCAGGTCACGATCTCGCGGTCCGTGAGTTTGAGCCCCGCGTCAGGCTCTGGGCTGATGGCTCAGAGCCTGGAGCCTGTTTCCGATTCTGTGTCTCCCTCTCTCTCTGCCCCTCCCCAGTTCATGCTCTGTCTCTCTCTGTCCCAAAAATAAAATAAAAAACGTTGAAAAAAAAAATTTAAAATCACTGATTGATATGCCAGGGACTCTCATGGATAAAATAGACAGCATGCAATGACAGATACATAGTGTCAGCTGAGCTAGAAACCTTAAGAAATAACCAAAAAGAAATGCTAGAGATAAAAACACTAACAGAAATGAAGAATACTTTTGATGGGCTTATTAGTGGACTGGACATGGCTAAGGAAATAATCTTGGAACTTGAGGATAAATCAACAGAAACCTGCAAAAGTAAAAAGCAAAGAGAACAAAGACTGGACAAAAACAAACAGAACAGAATATCCAAGGACTCTGGGACAATGACAAAAGGTGTAACATAGATCTAATGGGAATACTAGAAAGAGATGAAAGAAGGGAATAGAAGAAATACTTGAAAGCATAGTAACTGAGGATTTCCCCAAATTAATATCAGACACCAAGCCACAGATCCAGGAACCTCAGAGAGCACCTAGAAGAAAAAAATGTCAAATAAATACACCTAGAAATATCATTTTCAAATGATAGAAAATCAAAGATAAAGTACTGAAAGAAGTTGGGCGTGGGGGTGGGGGAAACACCCTAATTATAGAGGAGCAAAGATAGGAATTTCATCTGACTTATCTTCAGAAACCATGCACGCAAGAAGAGAAAATAATAAAATATGTAATGTATGGGGAGAAAATACAGAAGGGAAGTCAATGTCAGAGTTTCGGGCACCTTGAACAGAGGGACAAGGAGAAGGGACCAGGTGCTGGTAATTGAATGGAGTTTTATGTCTTGACAGACAGCAAAGAAGAAAAAACCAATATCCATGAGTGGCACTAAGTATACAGTATTTCTGCTCCTTTGGCAAAGACTGGAGAGTCTCACAACGGTGCTGTATTTTCTGTATGGGGTCTCACGGATTTATCTTCAGCTCTTAGAGAAACAGCCTTTCAGGACTTAATTACAAAACAGATAGTAGGCTGTTCCTGGTTTGCTCAAATTTGGACACACCAGTGGGCTTCCTTTCATCTCTTTTTGTTTGTTTGTTTTTAAGTTTATTTATTTTGAGAGAGAGTGTGTGAGTGGGGTAGGGACAGAGAGAGAAGAGGGGAGAGAGAGAGAGAGAGAGAGAGAGAGAATGTGAATGGGGGAGGGTTAGAGAGAGAGAGGGGAGAGAGAATCCCAAGCAGACCCCACACTGTCAGCATAGAGCCTGACGTGGATCTCGATGTCACGAACCAAGAAACCATGTCCTGAGCCAAAACCAAGAGTCAGACGCTTAACCAACTGAGTCGCCCAGGCTCCCCTCATCTCTTTTTTAAAATCATTTTTACATATATGGACACAATGACCCAATTAAAGATTTATTTAGAAAAAAATACAGAAACCCAGAAAAATGTTGCACTAGCTAAGTAGCTTTAAGTGTTGAGGTAGAGGACACCATATTCCCTAATATGTCTTGGGAAGGGCCTTGTGTAGTCGCTTCGAAACAATTGTACACTGTTTCCTACAGAGAAGTTGGTTCAACAACTTCTGTTCCACCTGCCCCTCCACCCCCAATGTTTGGCTTAAATCCTATCAGGAGAGTTGAAATTCTGCTTTTTGATTTCCTAGAGGTTAATAAATATATACATTTCGGTAAAAAATCTAGGTCATCTTTTTTTTTTCTTTGTTTGTATCTTTTTGTATGTATGAGGGTTTGGTCCAGACAAACTATTTTGGTTGCCTCTCCCCAAGTACATCATTCCTTTTGGGAGGTGGGTAGAAGAAGAGAATAACTCCTCCTTTATGATGATTTAGTCCTGCTACAATTTAATCATTTCACATTCATTAAATTTTTCTTGTATTTTCATTTAGAGGAAAATGAACTCTAGAATTCTGCTGTTAAGCAGTCAAGTCAGTAGTACTGTCATTTATAGTTGTTTTTGGGAGTGAAAATAAGTGGGTGTCTTGGGAGGGCCAGAAGGCATGGAATCATGATGTGTTCTTACCTGATGGAATTGTGTTCCACTTGACTAAGAGCTGTCTGGTCTCCTTAATTTTAATCAAGCCCACTCTTATTAGACAGTAGAATCACATGGGAAAAGTCTAGGAGATTCTCGGGACATTCCTTCTCTATCCTGCAGTGGATAGCAATCAGTCACTCGTAGGCTTCATAATTCTGCAACATGGGTTGAGAACTAGTGTTGAAACTATTAGTGAGAAGAAACAGGTAGATTTATATTTTACAGACAGTTATGGAGCAAAGTAAAAAGTTTTACTTTGTTTTAAAAGCTGACCAAAAACATAAGGTCAGTTACATTGAACCTTCCTTGAAGAAATATTTGTTAAATATTTATTTGTTAAGTAAATAAGATTAGGCAAGTTTATTTTTCTTCTCTTAATTTTAATTCCAAAGATATATATGTGAAATTAATTACTGAGATGTTTATGATTTCTCAAGAAGTAATTTAGATTAATTTTTTATATATTTGGTTGTAAGATGAACCTTTCCAATAATTATTTTTAATATATTAGATTTACCTGGCAATATTTTCCTGCTGTGTATATATATATATATATATATATGTATATATATATATATATACACACACACATATATATATACATGTATATACATACATATATATATACATACATATATATACATATATATACATATATATATACATATATATACATACATTTTTTTCCACATTTTTGCACATTTGAGTCATGTGCATACATATATATATGTACATATATATATGTATGCACATTTGAGTCATGATTATCTGTTGTGTGGAAAAAAATGTTAAATCTATAGAGCTGAATTTTTAATATTAGTCATACTGTTAAAGAAATTTTTCTAAATACGGTTTAAAAACATTCTGGTGTGATGGCCCAATAGACGCCTGAAAAGATACTCAACATCACTAGTCATCAGGGAAATGGAAATCAAAACCTCAGTGAGATATCACTTATCAGAATGGCTAAAATAAAAAAAGACAAGAAATAACAGAGTTGGAAATGATGTGGAAACTAAGGAACCCTCATGCACCGTTTGTGGGAATGTAAATTAGCACAGCTACTGTGGAAAACAGTATGGAGGTTCCTACCAAAAATAAAATAGAAATACCATATGATCCAAGAATTCCACTACTGAGTATTTACCCAAAGAAACAGAAATACTAATGCAAAAAGATATATGTACTCCTAATTTTACTTCATCAGTATTTACAATAGCCAGGATATTGAAAGCAACCTCAGTATCCATCAAGAGACAAATGGATAGGGGTGCCTGGGTCACTCAGTCGGTTAAGTGTCTGCCTTTGGCTCAGGTCACGATCTCACCATTCATGAGCTCAAGCCCCACATCAGGCTCTGTGCTGATAGCTCAGAGCCTAGAGCCTGCTTCGGATTCCGTGTCTCCCTCTCCCTCTGCCCCTCCCCTGCTCATGCTCTATTTCTTAAAAATAAATAAACATTGAAAAAAAATTAAAAAATAATGATAAATGGATAAGGAACATGTGGCATACATGTGCACACACACACACACACACACACCACACACTCTAACAGAATGGAATATTATGCAGCTGTTAAAAAGGATGAGATCGTGCCATTTGTGACAACATAAATACATCTAGAAGGTATTACGCTAAGTGAAGTAAGTCAGTCAGAGAAAGACAAATACCATATGGATTCACTCATATGTAGAATCTAAAAAAAAAAAAACCAAATGAATAAACGAACAAAAAGCAAAGTCAGACCTACAAATATACAGAACAAACTGATGATTGTCAGTGGGGAGGAGAGTAGGGGATTGGACAAAACATATGAAGAGGAGCGGGACATTTAGGCTTCCAGTTATGGGATGAGTAAGTCATGGGAATAAAAGACACAGCATAGGGAATATAGTTCATGACATTGTAATAGTGTTGTATGGTGACAGATGTTAGGTATACTTGTGATGAGCATAGCATAACATGTAGAGATGTTGAATCACTATGTTTTACACCTAAACTAATATAACACTGTGTGTCATCAATATTCAAAAAAATGTTTAAAATCATTCTGTTATGAAAATGTTCTTTTACATTATTTTCTTTGGTACAGTTACACTTGTTGAACAATATTGTTTGCACACTTTCTGATAGATACATATGCATGTGTTATTGCTGGGCTGCAAAATTGAATGAATGAGTTCCTCTTTTGTTCTAATAACATTTTTTAAACCAGGCAGAATAATTCCGACTCTAATATTAGTTTTGCACATTCTTCTAATTGGAGGAGAGGCAGAGTTGTGAAAAACATCAAAATGAAAAATTAATAAATGTTCCAAAGGAGTCTGTGTTGGAATTAATAATATTTCATAAAAAGAAATGTATTCCTATATAAAGTTTTATATTCTTTATTCAAATATTGTAGTGTTCTCATGAACCTGAAAATGCCATAGCAGCATCTTTAGTAAAGTTTTTTTTTCTTTGTATTGAGTGACAAAAGTTGTTTTTAAAAAAA